>NC_080034.1:25912926-26559698 GCF_030020395.1 Manis pentadactyla
ATGCTTCACCTCCAAGCGTCAGTTTCCTGGTCTGTAAGTTAGTGAAATAATACCTAGCTCATAGAATTGGTGCAATGTTTAAATGAAAGATAAAATGTATTGAGTGTCTAGTACACAGCCTGGCAGAAATGAAGTGCTCCATAAATGGCAGTTGCTTCTGTAGTGGTCATGACCACTCTTTGCCTTCCCATCTGTTTTGTGTTTCCAGTTCCAGTTGACTGCTAGGAAATATGTATTGTAATCACGTACTAGTCTTCAGCATTATCTTTTCCATGGGTAATAAGAAACACCCTTGGGCATGCTGCCTGGAAGAGAATTCTTCCTTTGGTCATATTCCATATACTTTTCATAAGTTGATTTTGCATTAGAGTTAGAAGGGGTCTCTGTGGTGACCTAGTCCAGCCTTGGTTCTGGGCCATACGTATGATAGTTCAGTACATTTGGTTTCTGTCCCACATGTGTTCATCGATAGGCATCTCAATGATGGGCAAAGCTGTTACTTGCACAGGGACGTGCAGTCATAAAAGGAGGAACAGCTTTGAACACCACAACCATGCTGGTGGTTGTTGATTTTCACCTTCCATTCTCTTTTTCTGCCCAGAGAACTTCATTTTTTTCAAGTATATCCATTGTTCCCACATTCAGCCCATTTGCCTCAGGAAAAGCTGACCCCATCTTGAGCTACACTATAAGCCTGTTTAATGTAAGAGTAATTCTATTCCACTGGTCAGTGAGCCATAGGCTCACTAATGGGCTTCCAGGCCTCAAGTTACGTAAATAAGACAGTCTATATGTGTGAACCAATTTGAGTTGTCTTTTCTGTTATTCAAAGTCTAAAGTGTTGTAACTGATTTACTTTGCATGAATCAATTCTACTGATAAATGTTAGAGAGTTTCTGACTCAGCATGTGTATTGCCCTTGATATTGGGTGGTGAATGGCTGTCAAGTAGAGTGGGTCTGGGGATGCTGTGAGGTAGGATGGCCGAGGCCTATACTTAGTCCCAGGAGGGCAGCCCACCTGTGTTCATACTTCTGAGGTGTCACATCATAGTACTAAGGGCTGTAACCTAAAATCTTGTATGATTCAGGACAAGGAGTAGGGAAAATGGTATCGTTTGTTGGTGGGGAATTCTTCTGCGCCTCTGCATCCCTCTATTCACTCATCCCTACGGAGATGGAGTGGCATATTTGATTGGTAAATTTGGGGGGACAATTTGGGAAATGTTTAGCTTAGCTCAGCATTTTCTTCATTTTTGGGGGACTGAGCCTGCCTAAAGGAAGCAGGAATCCTCTTCTACCCTTCACGGTACAAATCTTACCTGAACAAACTCACTGTAGAAAAGCTGAGCCACTGAAACAACTCTGCCTGTGAATGGATGAGGAAGCCTGGCCAGCCCCATTTGGCTCTTACCAAGTTATTTAGGTCGCACTCAACTACCCTCTGTAAATAGTAAGAGTGCTACTTTGACCATGCTCTTTACTTGCTTATTTTGTTCCCCAAATTGTTTAGGATCAGTGTTATTTTCTGGACACCTGACAGAGTTGAGTCACATTACAAAGAGAATTGTCAGAATTCACTGCCTTAGGTCTAAACACTGTGAGAGTCATGTATAGCTAATGAAAATAGTAGAGTAGATTCCCTCCTGCATAGGTTCCTTCCCTATCTTCAGTTTAATTTAATTCTTAGTCATTTGGGTCATAGGTCCTTTAAGAAGTTAATGAAAGATGCAGACCTTCTTCCCAAAGAAATATGCAAACACAATTTTTTCTACAATGTTGGAGCGTGTGTGTATCCCCCTCTAAATCTACTCATGTAATCCTTACGGGTCCATGTATCTCAGGTTAAGACCCCCTGAGTTAAATCCTCAGGAGATACCTCACTGGGCACTGAGTATAAATTGAAGAAAAGAAGCCTGCAAAGGACAGGAGTGTGATGCTGCCCGTGACTCATCATGGTGCCTGGGAAAGCACCTCCAGTGTGGACAGTGAGCTATGTATTGGAGCTGGGGGCTAACTGAGTTCTGGGGCTGCAGAGGTGAAAATTCAGGGCATCTTTCAATCCAGATTCTAAGAGGAAACAGAATCATTCAGAAGGTTTAAACAAAGAGACTTTAATGAAAAGACTACCTTCTTAAATGCAGGCACTATTATAGTTCACCAGGGTGTTGAGGCACTCAGAGGCCAGCAGCAGTGCAGAGGTGAACTCAGGACCAAAGAAGCAAGGAGGACTAGTATTGCTAAGCCTAGCAAGAGCTTGCAGAGTCTGCTCTGAGGGAGACTGAGTCACTCAGGAATGCAAACATGCCCCCAGCTCTTCCCCTCCCTGCTCACTGATCTCCTGCTGGGGCCTCCCCCACTGGCTGACCTCAACCAAAAGATACAGAAGCTGGAGGGATGCATTTCATGGGGGCAGCTTCGTGGGACACAGAGCAGGGCAGAGAAGAGTAGGGAATGAATATAGGCGGCAAACATAGAATAACCAGGATAGAGGAGCAGGCAGAACTAAAGAAAAGGACAAGGTTAGTACACAGGGGCGCTGAGGAGGCACTGGCAGGCTTGATGGAGGTGAACAGACTAGAGATGTGTGCTGAGGACCATGTCCAAAAGAAAGACAATCTGAACGCAGAAAAAACTAAGCCCCAAGAGGCCCTTTACAGAAAAAATGTGCCTATCCCTGCTCTAGACAGAAAGATAAATAGTTCTTAGATTATATGTCTGGATACTGTATGCATTTTAGAGCAGAGAATAAAGGAAAGTTTGTTGGAGCCAGTTGAATTTGAAGAGGAATCTAGGAGAAGGCAAGCCAAAATACATTTGTTTTTAATTATCACTTGCCTCCTATGTGCATTTCAAAATGCTAGAATTAGTTGCCAGCTATATAAGCAAAAAATTGGAAATTGTACTGTACACAGAAAAAGAGAAGAAAAACATTCCAGCCTACATATAGTTTATTTTTATGATCTTATAAACTGAGATTATATGTATTTCAAGAGTAAGCAAAATAAAATCAGCAAGAAAAATCCCATATTTAGTTTCAAAGATCATGCTGTAGAGTAGATCATCTGTTCCTGTTGATAAGAGAGCCAGCAGTTTGAAAAAACATAAAAGAATGATTCTCCATCTTGACTGAAAACAATGGGTCAGAATAATTAAAGGATTTAACTTGATCTTGAACTGATATTTCAAATCCATCTTAACCTGCCAAGCCTTTGAAGTATCACAGTGGCATAATTTTAATACTGGGGCTATCAGTAGCTTTCTAAATAGGTCAGCATCTCTTGTAATCTTCAAGCTGTTACTAGATATTTAGGATATTTGTCGGTAAGAGCAGGTGTTCTTTTGAACCTTCTCCTTTAAAACCAATAATTCCACCTGATGGTGTGATTTGATAAGCCTAGAATCATCAATGGCTTGTGAAGAAAAATAACCAAACAAAATGCCTGCCTAATAGTACATTCAGTCAAGATTTTCTACATTTCTTAAACCACGCCTTAAACTATACCAGTAATAATTTGCACGTTGCGATGGTGGCTTCTCTGCAACTGGGAACCCTCTTTTGTTATAACCGGAAGTCCCCTTGCAGGTTCCATGTAAATTTGCATATATTAGAAAATGATTGAAGAAGACCATATAGGTGTTACAGACTTTATTTAACACTTTATGAAGCTGACGGTCTCTATTTGGAGAACTGCAAAATGGGGTGGAAGGCAGAAATTTTTATAGGATAAAGAAAAGAGAACAAGGAAATAAGTATAAAGCCCCGACTTGGCTGAAGTATTTGGGGACTGGCTGACCGGATGTGCTGAATTTCCGGCCAAGTGGAGCGTCCTCAGGGATATGGGAGCTAAATTTGGGTTTACTGATACCGGAGGCACAGAGTCCAAGGCAGAAGGGCTCTGTCTTGGGTCTGGAAAGTTATTTGAACACTTATATTTCTGAAAAAAGTTGGACCATGAGCCAGGATACCTATGTCCAAGATATTAAAAACAAAAGAAAAAAGAGAAACTTTCATAAGGGAGGAGTGCGCCGGAGAGAAATCACGGAATGGAGGAGTGGGAGCCAGAGGAGGGCCAGTGGTCCCTGGGATTTTTGCCACGGCCCACGAGAGAAATGGCCTCTTCTCAGGGTGTCAGGAAGATACCTGGTCTTTTAAGCACCCTGAGTGTTAGGACTTTTACCTGGAGCGCCATTTGGAAAGGTCTTGATTTTCTCAGAGTTCAGAAAGTATGAGAATGAGGTTTATTTCAAGCTGAGAATGAAAGGCAAGGGAGCAGGAAAGGGAACTAGCCTTCTGGGGGCAGCAGCTAAAGAAATTGAGCAGGAACTGCACTGTGTTGATTTTCAGGTGATCGCTGTAGCCATAGGAGACAGTATGTAGAATCCCGGGCTCTGGAGTTAAATGGCCCAAGTTCAACTTCTGGCCTGACCCATCATTCTAACTGTATAATCTTGAGCAAATTGCCTAAGCCTCTCTGTACATCGTTTTTTTTCATCCATAAGCAGGGACAGTAAATTGTACCTACTTAAGAGTGTGGTTCTGAAAGTTAAGTCAAATAATCCAAGCAGAACAACTAGTGCAATGCCTGACACAGAGAAAGTCACCAATTGTATTAGCTAAAATGTGCTTATAGATCATCTGTACTCTGAAATTCCTTAAATTGTAGTCAACTAGTTATTTTCTCATCAAATAACTAGTTAAGTAAACTACATTTGATGATTCTGGATGTTGGGGAGGAAAAAATTATCCTTCTACTCTTGTAGGTTCTCAGGCTGGTCTAATAATCTGATTAGTGTAAGACGGATTAACAGGAGAAAAATGTTTATTTACATACACACAGGGGCTCCATAAGAATATGAGACCCAAGGACAAATAGGGCAATTGAGGCTTGTGTACCATCCTGAGCTAAGGAATGAGATAGGGGCCTGGGGCTTCAAAGGGAAGGAGGGTGAGTCACAGGATGGTAAAAAGAGCAGATGTTTGGTAATGAGATATTTTCTTGCCATAGAGAGGTCATTCAGATAAAAAAAGTAATCCATTGTTAGTATCGCTCTTACTAGCCAGACCCCTATATAAATTTTTTTAGGTAGTTAAGAAAGAGGTAAAAGTTTTTCCTGAGTCTTTTGTGTTTTGAAGGCTTTCAACTCAAATTAGTCCATGTGGCAGAGTAACATATTTTGGGGAGACTTGTTTTGAGCTCCTTAAATAATTAAGGAAGGGAAAAGAACAAATATATAGAGCTTAAAGTAGAGAATTTAAGCCTATAAAATGAGATTTGAAATTCATAGTTAAGTGCTGGAAGAGCTCTTTGAGAGGACATAGCTGCAAGTTGACCTGGTAAATCCAAGGCTCCTCCTGTCTCCCCTGCCCTTGGGATGTGTGTGCCCACTGTTTCTCAGGAGGAGCTGTTTCAAGGAGGGGGCCTTGAGAGAAGAGTGGTTTGTTGAGACCATCTGGATGTTGTACGTGACTGAACCCAGTTAAGACCTGTGTATGAACTTCTAAGATCCTGGAGATGGGTGCAGAGATCTCTTCATTTGTGGCTTGCCCAAGACAAGCCTTGTATGTAAGCTCCCTTGCTTGTGAAACCTGCCACCTGCTCCTCCGGAGTGGTCTCTCTCTTTCCTCCATCTCTCCTTGCTCTCCAGCTATGGCAGCCAGTTTCACATTTCCCCAGGAAATGCCCATGGCTGTGAACCGACAATAAGGAAGTAGAGGAGAGACCATTAGAAGGACTCAGCCTGTTGAGGGTCGCCCATAATTTTTAATGTACCTTATAGTAAAAATGAAAAAATGCTGAAGATTCTTATCAGTATTAAGATAAACCTTTGGAACTGATCTGGTCTGGTAGGTGGGCATGAAGGACAAACAGCCTGTGGGCAAACATTTGCATAAGGAAAGTGCCTCCTGGGAAGAGACAGAGAGGGTGGCCTGCTTGCTGTGGCCGTGATCCTCTGGCTCTGCACAAGTACGCACAGACACCAAAGAAGCTGCTTTTATGGAGAGAGCTCCATTAAACACACACATGTGCACACACATGCACACAGAGGCGGTGCTTAGGGAGAGGGACTTTCTCATTTGATTCGACATTCAGCCAATGCTTACTTGGTGGGAGCATGCCTGGCCATCGGAGCCCTCAGGGGGCATCACTTCAGAGGCTGCAATGAGAAGTCCTCTAGGAGCTTCTCAGGCAGCAGGTACTGTCTCTGCAGTGTGTTCCAGAGACTAAGGGACAGGTTTGGGAGATGGCCCATACGGTCTCAAGCCAAACTGGGTGAGGCCAAGCAGGTGGCTCAAGTCCCACATATGCTGTGGAAACAAGAGCCTGTGGCATTTTGGTTACTAGTTACCAAGAGGTTGGGATTATTGGAAAATCTGGAGTTATATCAGATTATGCATTTTACAGCTAACCTTTTATATTAATTCAAAAGACCAGTTTACCTTTCCAGTCTGTGTACTCTTTGAAGTGATGTTGAAAGGCAAGGCCAGTTGTGGGTCCTTATCTAACCACACAACAAAAGCAGGGAGGAAATTGGCACTGTGGAAGTGTCCTCTGCTTTTGCCTGCCACGCCTTTGTTCGCCCCACGTCCCCTTCCTGAGCTCTCTGTGCAGGTTAACGCTCAGGAGGAGAACAAATTTATGGCATAGTCTATGTGCTGTAGGAAAAAAGTTCTAAAAGACTTTGAAATGAAACAAAAAGACAGTTGGGTGTTTGTGATGAAAGCTAGGCATTGTCCCATGTATCCTTCCTTCCTGGTTGTCTGACTCCAGGGGTCTCTGAATCTTCCATTGTTTTTGCACTAGTTATGATTTAAATAGCTGATAACAGAAAGCAGTGCAAATGTTCTTGTCCACAGACAAGCAAATGATTTTTTTCTGATGGAGGTTCAATTTATTTATCTCCCTCACTGTGGAAGAAGCTGATTTTGTATCTGTTCAAAAAAAAATCAACTGAGTAAATTTTAAAGCTCTTACTGGTTTTATTCAGCAATTCATGAACTGAGCAGCATCCAATCTTGTAAAGAGCTCGCTCAGTCATTATTTCAGATGGCAATAATAGTCACACTAGTTTTTCCCTAAAAAAAATAAATAAATGGTTGATTGGAGTTTTTAACTTTTCACCTGGGCTTTTGCTGTCATGGAAACCTAGTGTCAAGTGAAACGCAAAGTAGCCCACCTGAAACCTGTATAGCTTTTCGTCTTTTAATTAAAAATCTAGCACTTGTCAAATAGCTTCCTATTGCTTTACTATTCCTACAGACTCTGTCCATGCCTAGCTATTCAGTTTTGCTTCTTGTCCTCAGAGATTTCAGCTTATTTCACTTTGATTTCCAGGCTCCTTACAGACAGCTCTGCTTTCTCTCATGCTTCCTCCAGAAGAGTGTTCTCGGTGTTACCCTTACCCTCTGGGCTTGCTGGCTGGCCGAGTTGATATCCAGTTTATGATATATCAGGGCTAACAAATCCATATGGAAATTCTGGAAGCACAGAGATGTTTGGAAAATACTGGCCTTGGCTTGGATCAAGATCTAGCCTAAAACCACTTTGTAATTTAAGGAGCATCCAGATATTTTGATATAAAACACTGTGTATTGCTGTGTATAATTGAACTATTTTTTCCTGAAAATCTGAGTCCAGTTAGAGACATACATTGGGGTAGAGGGAAGGCCTGTGACTACATCACTGCTCTTCAGCCATCATTGTCCTGAGTTTCCAATTCTTGGCTATTGTAAATAGTGCTGCGATAAACATAGGGGTACATTGGTCTTTCTCATACTTGATTGCTGCATTCTTAGGGTAAATTCCTAGGAGTGCAATTCCTGGGTCAAATGGTAAGTCTGTTTTGAGCATTTTGATGTACTTCCATACTGCTTTCCACAATGGTTGAACAAGTTTACATTCCCACCAGCAGTGTAGGAGGGTTCCCCTTTCTCCACAGCCTCGCCAACATTTGTTGTTGTTTGTCTTTTCGATGGCAGCCATCCTTACTGGTGTGAGGTGATACCTCATTGTAGTTTTAATTTGCATTTCTCTGATAATTAGCGATGTGGAGCATGTTTTCATGTGTCTGTTGGCCATCTGTATTTCTTTTTTGGAGAACCGTCTGTTCAGTTCCTTTGCCCATTTTTTAATTGGGTTATTTGTTTTTTGTTTGTTGAGGCGTGTGAGCTCTTTATATATTCTGGACGTCAAGCCTTTATCGGATGTGTCATTTTCAAAGATATTCTCCCATACTGTAGGGTTGCTTTTTGTTCTATTGATGGTGTCTTTTGCTGTACAGAAGCTTTTCAGCTTAATATAGTCCCACTTGTTCATTTTTGCTGTTGTTTTCCTTGCCTGGGGAGATATGTTCAAGAAGAGGTCACTCATGTTTATGTCTAAGAGGTTTGTGCCTATGTTTTCTTCCAAGAGTTTAATGGTTTCGTGACTTACATTCAGGTCTTTGATCCATTTTGAGTTTACTTTTGTATATGGGGTTAGACAATGGTCCAGTTTCATTCTCCTACATGTAGCTGTCCAGTTTTGCCAGCACCATCTGTTGAAGAGACTGTCATTTCGCCATTGTATGTCCATGGCTCCTTTATCAAATATTAATTGACCATATATGTCTGGGTTAATGTCTGGATTCTCTAGTCTGTTCCATTGGTCTGTGGCTGTGTTCTTGTGCCAGTACCAAATTGTCTTGATTACTATGGCTTTATAATAGAGCTTGAAGTTGGGGAGTGAGATCCCCCCTACTTTATTCTTCTTTCTCAGGATTGCTTTGGCTATTCGGGGTCTTTGGTGTTTCCATATGAATTTTTGAATTATTTGTTCCAGTTCATTGAAGAATGTTGCTGGTAGTTTCATAGGGATTTCATCAAATCTGTATATTGCTTTGGGCAGGATGGCCATTTTAACGATATTAATTCTTCCTAGCCACGAGCATGGGATGAGTTTCCATCTGTTAGTGTCCCCTTTAATTTCTCTTAAGAGTGACTTGTAGTTTTTAGAGTATAAGTCTTTCACTTCTTTGGTTAGGTTTATTCCTAGGTATTTTATTTTTTTTGATGCAATTGTGAATGGAGTTGTTTTCCTGATTTCTCTTTCTGTTGGTTCGTTGTTAGTATATAGGAAAGCCACAGATTTCTGTGTGTTGATTTTGTATCCTGCAACTTTGCTGTATTCCGATATCAGTTCTAGTAGTTTTGGGGTTGAGTCTTTAGGGTTTTTTATGTACAGTATCATGTCATCTGCAAATAGTGACAGTTTAACTTCTTCTTTACCAATCTGGATTCCTTCTATTTCTTTATTTTGTCTGATTGCCGTGGCTAGGACCTCCAGTACTATGTTAAATAACAGTGGAGAGAGTGGGCATCCCTGTCTAGTTCCCGATCTCAGAGGGAATGCTTTCAGCTTCTCGCTGTTCAATATAATGTTGGCTGTGGGTTTATCATAGATGGCCTTTATTATGTTGAGGTACTTGCCCTCTATTCCCATTTTGCTGAGAGTTTTTAACATGAATGGATGTTGAACTTTGTCAAATGCTTTTTCAGCATCTATGGAGATGATCATGTGGTTTTTGTCTTTCTTTTTGTTGATGTGGTGGATGATGTTGATGGACTTTTGAATGTTGTACCATCCTTGCATCCCTGGGATGAATCCCACTTGGTCATGGTATATGATCCTTTTGATGTATTTTTGAATTCGGTTTGCTAATATTTTGTTGAGTATTTTTGCATCTACGTTCATCAGGGATATTGGTCTGTAGTTTTCTTTTTTGGTGGGGTCTTTGCCTGGTTTTGGTATTAGGGTGATGTTAGCTTCATAGAATGAGTTTGGGAGTATCCCCTCCTCTTCTATTTCTTGGAAAACTTTAAGGAGAATGGGTATTATGTCTTCCCTGTATGTCTGATAAAATTCCGAGGTAAATCCATCTGGCCCGGGGGTTTTGTTCTTTGGTAGTTTTTTGATTACCGCTTCAATTTCGTTGCTGGTAATTGGTCTGTTTAGATTTTCTGTTTCTTTTTGGGTCAGTCTTGGAAGGTTGTATTTTTCTAGGAAGTTGTCCATTTCTCCTAGGTTTCCCAGCTTGTTAGCATATAGGTTTTCATAGTAGTCTCTAATAATTCTTTGTATTTCTGCGGGGTCCGTCGTGATTTTTCCTTTCTCATTTCTGATACAGTTGATTTGTGTTGACTCTCTTTTCCTCTTAATAAGTCTGGCTAGAGGCTTATCTATTTTGTTTATTTCCTCGAAGAACCAGCTCTTGGTTTCATTGATTTTTGCTATTGTTTTATTCTTCTCAATTTTATTTATTTCTTCTCTGATCTTTATTATGTCCCTCCTTCTGCTGACCTTAAGCCTCATTTGTTCTTCTTTTTCCAATTTCGATAGTTGTGACATTAGACTGTTCATTTGGGATTGCTCTTCCTTTTTTAAATATGCTTGGATTGCTATATACTTTCCTCTTAAGACTGCTTTTGCTGCGTCCCACAGAAGTTGGGGCTTAGTGTTGTTGTTGTCATTTGTTTCCATATATTGCTGGATCTCCATTTTGATTTGGTCATTGATCCATTGATTATTTAGGAGCGTGTTGTTTAGCCTCCATGTGTTTGTGAGCCTTTTTGCTTTCTTTGTACAGTTTATTTCTAGTTTAATGCCTTTGTGGTCTGAAAAGTTGGTTGGTAGGGTTTCAATCTTTTGGAATTTACTGAGGCTCTTTTTGTGTCCTAGTATGTGGTCTATTCTGGAGAATGTTCCATGTGCACTTGAGAAGAATGTGTATCCTGTTGCTTTTGGATGTAGAGTTCTGTAGATGTCTATTAGGTCCATCTGTTCTAGTGTGTTGTTCAGTGCCTCTGTGTCCTTACTTATTTTCTGTCTGGTGGATCTGTCCTTTGGAGTGAGTGGTGTGTTGAAGTCTCCTAGAATGAATGCATTGCATTCTATTTCCTCCTTTAGTTCTATTAATATTTGTTTCAGGTATGTTGGTGCTCCTGTATTGGGTGCATATATATTTATAATGGTTATATCCTCTTGATGGACTGAGCCCTTTATCATTATGTAATGTCCTTCTTTGTCTTTTGTTACTTTATTTTGAAGTCTGTTTTGTCTGATACCAGAATTGCAACACCTGCTTTCTTCTCTCTGTTGTTTGCTTGAAATATCTTTTTCCATCCCTTGACTTTAAGTCTGTGCGCGTCTATGGGTTTGAGGTGAGTCTCTTGTAAGCAGCATATGGATGGATCTTGCTTTTTTATCCATTCTATTACTCTGTGTCTTTTGATTGGTGCATTCAGTCCATTTACATTTAGGGTGATTATTGAAAGGTATGAATTTATTGCCATTACAGGCTTTAAGTTTGTGGTTACCAAAGGTTTAGGGTTAGCTTCTTTACTATCTTACTGTCTAACTTAACTCGCTTGTTGAGCTATTATAAACACAGTCTGATGATTCTTTATTTCTCTCCCTTCTTATTCCTCCTCCTCCCTTCTTCATATGTTGGGTGTTTTGTTGTGTGCTCTTTTTAGGAGTGCTCCCATCTAGAGCAGTCCCTGTAGGATGCCCTGTAGAGGTGGTTTGTGGGAGGCAAATTCCCTCAACTTTTGCTTGTCTGGGAATTGTTTAATCCCTCCTTCATATTTAAATGATATTCGTGCTGGATACAGTAGTCTTGTTTCGAGGCCCTTCTGTTTCATTGCATTAAGTATATCATGCCATTCTCTTCTGGCCTGTAGGGTTTCTGTTGAGAAGTCTGATGATAGCCTGATGGGTTTTCCTTTGTAGGTAACCTTTTTTTTCTCTCTGTTGCCTGTAATACTTTGTCCTTGTCTTTGATCTTTGCCATTTTAATTATTATGTGTCTTGGTGTTGCCCTCCTTGGATCCCTTGTCATGGGAGTTCTGTGTACCTCTGTGGTCTGAGACGCCATTTCTTCCCCTAGTTTGGGGAAATTTTCAGCAATTATTTCTTCAAAGACATTTTCTATCCCCTTTTCTCTCTCTACTTCTTCTGGAATACCTATGATTCTTATATTGTTCCTTTTCGATTGGTCACTCAGCTCTCTTAAAATTCTTTCATTCCTGGAGATCCTTTTATCTCTCTCTGCATCAGCTTCTCTGCGTTCCTGTTCTCTGTTTTCTAGTCCATTAATGGTCTCTTGCATCTCGTCCATTCTGTTTTGAAGTCCTTCCAGAGCTTGTTTTATTTCTGAATTCTCCTTCCTTAGTTCTTGCATATTTCTCTGCAAGTCCATCAGCATGGTTATGACTTTTGTTTTGAATTCTTTTTCAGGAAGACTGGCTAAATCTATCTCCCCAGATTCCTTCTCAGGGGAAGATGTAGCAGATGCTGAAGCTGTCTGGGTTAGTCTTGTCTGGATCATATTTTTTTGCCTTTTCATGTTGACAGGTGCTATTGACTGTCAGCTGGGAGGGCCAAAATTTTCACTTGCTCCTGGCCTTTCTTTACTGGGACAACTGCGTCCCCTAGTGGCTTGTGTTGGGTAATTGCGTGTAGAGTGGGTCTTTGTGTCTTGCGTGGCCGGAAGGGAGAAATTTCCCTTTCTGTGGGCGGAATTTGTCTCAGGCTGCTTCTCTGCTTTCGCAGCACCCGGTGGGGTAATGGATGGGGGGGCTGCTTGACTGTTTGCCTCCGTGAGGGGTCTCAGAGCTGTTGCCCAGGGGGTTAGTGCACCCGGTTTTCCCTGTAATTTCCAGCTGCTGTACTGTGACCTGGGTTGTTTCCGTCAAGCTGTTAAGTCCCTGTCCCTTTAAGACTTTCAAAAAGCCCCCGCTTTTCTTTGTCACAGGGGCATCAGCTTCGGCACCCGCTCAGAGGTCTTACTCCCTGTTCCCCCAGTATCCAGGGCCCCCTGGGCACGTACTGTGTCTGCGCTCTGGCCCGGATGGCTGGGGCTGGGTGTTGAGCAGCCCTGTGCTCCGTCTCCCTCCCGCTCTACCTGTTCTTCTCCCGCCGGGAGCTGGGGGGAGGGGCGCTCGGGTCCCGCAGGCCCGGGGCTTGTATCTTACCCCTTTCTCCAGTCACTGGGTTCTCGCTGGTGTAGCTGCAGTCTGGCCACTGTCCTGCGTCTTCTGGTCTCTCTTTTAGGGCTAGTTGTGTTTGTTGTATTTTCAAAAGTATATATGCTTTTGGGAGGAGATTCCCACTGTCCTACTCACGCCGCCATGTTGGCTCTGCCTGCATTGTCCTGAGTTAATGACCATTTAAACACATACATTGGAACCGGTTCTGAGTGCGCTTCTCTCTTCTACCGATAGATAAGATTCTTTCCAAGTTCTTCCTCACTCTAGCAAAGTGAAAGTTCATTAGATTGAACCAATACAGACTATGCTTCGTGTGCCTGTTTGGCACAAAACAGATGGTTGATTAGCCATTTAAAAGCAACATGTAACCAACTGTCTTTGTATCTGTGATCCCAGTTTCTGCTCTCTTTTATCCTCCATTCCTTCAACCCACTATGTCTTCTTCAGAGTCGTTCTTTGGGAAGTTTGTTGGCTCCCCCTCTCATTTACATAAAACTCTTTAAACCATCTTCTAAGACCTTGATATGGAAAGGGTGGCTCAGGGATCTGCATCACCTGGGAGCCAGTTTGAAAATGCAGAAGTGTAGGTCCCACCCTAGAATCTGCATTTTTAACAAGCTCCCCTTGGGAACTATACCACATTAAAGTATGGGAAGCACTGGATTAGGGAGGCTAGCAAGTTTCCAGAGGCTCTGAGTAGGTGAAGCAAAGGGATAGGTGTGTGGGGAATGAGGGACCAGAAATACAGCTGCAAGTGCCTGGGCTTTGGAGTCAGACACGCACAGATTCAAATCTTGGCTCTTGTTCCTCAGAGCGCCAGAAACTTAGACTAAGGATTTAGGATCTCTGAGTCTTGGCACCAGCATCTGTACATCATCACTTCTGTTATCAAATAGTTTTTTTTTTATGAAAACTAAGCACAAACAATAGATTCATCCACCACTGATGCTTAACACACGCTCATCTCCTCATCCACCCCCTGCCATATGCCTTCTCCCCACTCTTACTCGTTCTGTCTTCTGAGCACCCCAAGTCATTCAGAGCAATGCCTGTGCACTTTGTATGTGTTCAGACATGGTTTGACTATATCCAAATATGTATGTCCAGAACACTCATATCATAAATACCCAATTCATGAAATATGAACAGTTGAAAGATTGTCAGCAAATACACTGGAGAGTTCTGACAGAATTAGAATGAAATTATTGATGAAATCAGCACAGGCCCCCACATGTTCGCCTTCCTGTGATTTGACTGACAGAGAGCTCTAGGCTCTAGGCCAATGTTGACAGAAGTGAAATGTGCCTTTGCTGTCTTGCCATCTCCCGGGCAGTCATCTTTGCATTTTAGTGACCAATCAGTGTATTTATATGACACCTAAACTGCCCAGCATCTGTTGCGGTGGTTGATCCAGGCAGCCCTGTGTAATTATTTTTCTCCACCTGATTATCTGTCTCCAACAAAAATGACTTGCTCTAGGTTCTGTTCCCTCTGATGACGAAGTCCAGAGCACACTATGGCCTAGAGCAGTGGTTTCCAAACTGATCTCGAGGACCAGCTGTAGCATCACTGACCACTTGTTCAAATGCAAGTGCTTGTGTCCTATCCCAGAACTAATGAATCAGAACCTCCGGGGGTGCAGCCCGAATACCCTCCACGTGATTCTGATGTGCTCACGTTTGGAAACCAACTGCATCAGAGGGAACTAGGGAGTTCTGGAAGTGGGCAGGACTGCTGGGCTCCTACTCAGCAGGGTTCTCCTGCAGGAAGCATCCCCTGCCATCACCTAGCTGAGTGATTCTTTGCTCTGGCTGCATGCTGGCATTCCCCGGTGGCTTTAAACAATACTGATCTTGGGTTTCTTCCATGAAGACTCTGATTTCATTGGTTTGCATATAGCCTGGGCACTGGAGCTTTCTAATCCCTCTGGTAGTTCTAAGGTACAGCCTGGGCCAGGAAGCCCTGATGGAGACCCCACAGGCGGTGCATTTACATTACCCAGGGACTCTAACAGTTCCTGTACCTGAGTCCCACCCCTCACCCACTGAACGCAAATCTTCTGGAGCCCGGATACCTGTGGGACCTCTTCCCTGATACATGGGGGAGGTTGAGAGTCACTCATCAAGTTTAATGCCACACTTTGGAGATGAGGAAATGTAGAAAACTCTTCTCCACAAGGCCAAATGTTCAGGGGTCAGTGTCTGCTAATATTCCCTCTACACTGAGCATTCATATTTTAACTGGGGTCATCTCAGTTAAGGCTAGAGAAGGTCATGGTGGAAGAACCCCAGGCCCTTTGTCCAGCCCTTGAAGACACTCCCTCCACCTAGGGGGTCTCTTTCCCTCTTCTGCCATCATCAAGCTTCTGCCTCACGCTGCCCCAGAGAGGCTGTTCTGAAGTGTACTCATGGCAGTTAGTGGACAGGAGCCCCAGATGATCATTATTGAAGCTTGTTTTTTCATTGCCTTGATAAATTCTGTCTTACCCCATAGGATTTATAAAAGCAGAGGAAAGAATTCCTGCAGCAGGATCTAATGCACCTTTAAAATGCCACAACCATCATTCCTAGGACCACAAAAATACTTTTGCCTAGATAAATGTCATCCTAGACCTAGGGCATCGCTAGGATTATAACGTTATTGAATTTGCCATCTGTACCTCTGATTTGCATGTTGTAAAAATAAAATAAAGATTTTATACAAAAATTAGTTCTGAGGTGACCGGATAGATTTTTCCAGTGCACATTAAGCCTAGGAGTCCTCTGTGAAGGAAAGGAAAGATAATATCTTGGCTGGGAGTTGGAGTGACTCCAAGATATCCTCCAAGTCTCTTCCTCCCCAGGACAAGGTGAAAACTGAAATTTCCTTTTCCTAGCCTCCTCTTCTTGTCTGTCATTTCCAAACAATTTGCAGTTTCTGTTGCTAACTCCTGCCAGAGGTTTGGCGCCCTAGTTAAGAAGTCTTTGTGAAGATTAAACCCATCCTAGCCTTAACACTTAGTATCTGTGTGACTTTGAACATGTCAGCATCTCTGGGCTTCTGTGACCATCTCTCTAAAACAGGGAGAACATTAGTGCTTCCGCCATAGGGTTCTTGAAATGGTTTATATGAGTTTTAAAGCCCTCAGGGCCTGGTGTGCAGTAAGCAACCTATGAATATTTTATGTTTTTATTACCATTACAATCATTAAATGCTACAAACCAGTAACTAAGACCTGGTTTCCCTTTCATAAATTATCTTGGTGATTCTTGGGACCATCTCCAGATTTCCACCTGAGTTCCAAAGGTGTAACTAGAAGCAGATCCTTCAGTTCCAGCCCTCTGAACTCTATTCAGTAGCTCTGAGGTTTGTCTTCAGCTAGGATGACTGACTGTCCTGATGTTCCTCCAGACTGAGGGAGTTACCAGAATGGAGGACTTTCAGTGTCAATCCTGGGACAGATCCTGGCACAGCAGGTTGAGTGTTTCACTCTTTCTTTAGCCTATGGCCAGCTGGGCCCTCAGAGCTTGGCAGTGCTGGCTTGGTGTGGCAGCCTGCTCCTCTTATTCTTTAATACTGAGGTACCCAAATCCCTGGCACTTATCAGTCTGCATAGCAGGAGAGGGTCAAGTTCATCACAACAGAATTACAAGAACTGAATGCAGGCTGGCCTCGGAAAGTAGATCTTGGGAAGCCTGGAATCTTCTGTTTAATTATTTAGCCATTGAATTTGGATCGGTCCCTTAACCACCCTGAGTTTCAATTTTCTTACTTGGTATTGGGTATAATACAATGCTCATCGCACAGGAGGGTTGGAAAGACTGGTCTGGATAATGTATGGGGAAGCACTATCTGTGTTCCTCTCTATGTGTTCATCACAGACAGGCAGCCTGCTGGTGTGTGAAAAGCGAGGTCCTCAGTTAGAATCCATTTCTCCCCATGAACTCACTGTTTAACCTTTGGCAAGTTTCCTTCCCTTTCACCCTCAATTTTCTCATCAGTGACACTGGCAATCCTAGCATTTCCCTTGCAGTGGTTCTCCGGCCCTCCAAAGGCATTGACCCGCACAAGTGTTCATTCTGTCCGTGCTTTCCTGACCACAGGCAGTGCGTCCACATTAGAGAAGAACGTTTTCCCCAGAGAGATTTCTGGTGGGCTGGAAAAGAAGTTCTCAACCTTGGATGCACATTAGAATCATTTGAGAAAACTTAAAAAAATAAAAATACCACCATCCAGGCATCATTCCAGACTCATGAAATCTAAATCTCCAGAATATTCATTTTTCAGTTTCCCCTGGGCTAGAGAAAGGGCACACCACTGACCCAAAGAGCAGGAACAAAAGAGGACAACTACTCCATGGGTCCCAGATGGCCACAAGGAGTTCAGAGAAGAAATATGAATGAAACTTGGCCTTTCCTATTTGTCAAACTGAGCTGGGCAGGTATGTGAACAGGAGCATCAACTCTGATCTTTCTTGCCTTGTATTCCATTTTATTTAATCGCTGACTCACTGGCTCAGTTTCCAAGAATGCCTTGTGAAGTGGAGTCATCACATGAGCCTATCCTGGCCCTCAAGATGACTCACGTCTGTGTCTTTGTGACATATGTTCTAAAACTACTCTGCAGTCTTCCCTTCCTGAGACAGCCCTTTAGAGTGGCAGGATGGGTGATCTGTCAGCTAGGTCAGTAAGAAAGGGCTCAGCCAGCCTAGATAGAGTAGCCCGATGGTCCCTCGGTCACTCAGGTCAACCCTGGAAATAGCCACATTATTTCCCTGCTTTGTTTTTTGAGTAATTTAACCAAGAGCTTTCTTGGGTTCCTTGGATCTGCCTCTGGAGATCACACCCAGATTTATCTGAGCCACAAGTTGTTGCTCAACATCTTTTCATTCCTCTGTCTTCCTTAGAGCCCTTGAAAGTAACTGATTTGTTTCTTAGGTTACCCTAAGAAATGATGGAAATGGCAATATCAAGGGTTTCCCAAAGTTGAGTTAATGACTGGCCACTTTGGGACTCTGGGCTTTGCATGATGTGTTAACAAGTTGGAGAATCAGTGATTTTTTTAAAGCCTTTTAAGCTGTAACATCTGAACTGAGTGAACTTGGGTATGACTGTGACTTCTGAGAAGGAGTAAGGCCATAGATACCATCACATCTTAACTGGCAGACGAAGATGTCAAAGGCTGTTAGCCCTGGTGTCGTACTTGGTTGGCCTGACAGCCAGAGCTTCTCAGCCTCCCCCTGAGTCCAGAATGGCTCAGCTAAAACCTTGCTGCCTCTGTCACAGGACCACTGGAATTTCCTGAGGATCCATGAACACTTATCTCTACATCTTGCAGGAGAGACTTCTAGACTTCATCACATTCTCAAAGTGGCCTTTGATCTAAAAATAAAGAGCCACGGGTCTAGCCCTTTGCACTAAAATAAATTTACATCAAAATTTCTTTCCTGACATTGGTAGACATATTTGTGACATATTAAAGAGATTATAATTACATTACTGTGACAATTCCAGAAGTTAGAAAACACTGCTTTTTTGATTTTGTGTTTGGCCAAGAGTAGGGTATTTCATCCTGAAGCTCTAAAACACACAAGAAACCAAAGCACAGAACTCAGTGAAAACGTCAAGAATTTTGAATCAACGATAATTTCAGATTTCTGTCTCTATGCTTTTAAAAAGGATACAATTCTTAATTTGATAAGAAGAGAAAAATAACACATATTTAGTTACTTAAAGACAGAAAGAACATGGGGCTAGTTTTATCATTTTCTCTTGCTGCCTAAGGCTATGATTTACTGGCGCCGCTATTACAAAGACACACTCTCGGTGAAGGAGGTTGTGCTGAGATATTTTAGGTCAACTGCAGCCCTCTCCTGGCCGCTCTAGTAATGTAGTGGCACAACTTAGCCAGCTGACTCCCCAGACTGGGGGGCTGCAGTGCGTGGCTGCTCCAAGCCTGGTCCTGCAGCAGCAGCCATCACTGGGAGTTCGGTAGAATTTCAGGTCTATCGCAGACCTCCCTAACCGGATTCCTAATTTTTACAAGATCCTCTGGTGAATTTGGTCACTATAAAAGCTCAGAAGCATGGCTGTATGTGATTAAGGACCTGAGTTAAACGTAGTAGGCCTATGGTGGCTACAGTTAATGATACCATATTGCATATGTGAAAGTTGCTAAGAGGTCTTGAAAGTTCTCAAAGCAAGAGAAAATACTTAGAACTGTGTGGTGTTGGGTGTTAACTGGACTTACTGTGGTGGTCATTTCATAACATGCACAACTATCGATCATTATGTTATATACCTGAAACTAATATAATTGTTTATGTCAATTATATCTCAATAAAAATATTAAAAACCAAATAAAAAACTTGTACTCCCCACTTTACCTGTTTCTTATAGATCCTATAACTTGGGTACTTCCCATGCATTTCAGCCTATTTCATTATGTGTTTGGTTCCCACAGATGTCGAAAATATGATTACTGGCCTAGCACATTTGGCTACCCTAGTCTGACCACCTATCATAACTAGAAGAAGAGATCAGATTTAAAATTGGGCCAATAAGCTGTGAATGTAGGCAAATCATTCCTCTTAATACGCCTTTAAATTGGTTACCATATTGGCTTGTGTTTGTCCAAAATTTGACCCCCCTGAGAATGTATAATAAAATGTTATTTGCTTTTAAATAAAAAATAGCAGGCTTATTCCCATGGTGGTCTGATGGACAGCCACTGTCCTTGGACTTTTGGTGACCAGTGTCCATATAGGCTGTAAGTAAGCTAACATAAAGTATGAAGTGTTAGGTATCAAGTTTTGTTTCTCTTACAGTCCTTACCTATCAAATCATATATGTGGACATAAGGCGGTAGTTATTATTTTGGAAAAAGAATGTATCTTTTTTTTTCTTCAATTCCCATGTTGTTCCTCTGGAGCAATCTTACTTTCTATACTGCTGCACATTCTCACATGGAGGACTGACTGAATGCTGGTGCAAAGCCCTGATGAACAGGTGTTTTTAGCCAGCGGTGAGCAGGAACTGTGTGACCAATTTAGTCTCTTCAGGAACCTCTTTGGTTTTCTGACATGTGGAATGCTCATTATGATGACTTGCTTCAGTGACTGCAACATGCTCTATTTTGTCAGTAAAGGAAGCAATGAACTAATGATTCAATTCCCTTATTTTATGATTTCCCCTCCTCCCTTTTTTTTTGCAGTATTTCTTCTCAGTCTACATGCATGTGGATGTATGGAGGGGATTTTTCTGATAGTATTTTAATAACATCACATAAGGCTGATAAACAACATTCAAGACCTGAGCAGTTGAATTTTAGATTGGAAAATAAATCTATCGCTAACTGACTTTTATTTCAGGCTGATAACTAGGTAGAGTTGATAACTAAGGGTGTTTGGAGAGACAAACTCTGTGCACTGTAAAAGTTTTGAAGTTGAAGCATACCTATTAAACAATAAAGAGAATATCCTTTTCCTTATGAGCAGGTTTAATTATGGGAAAAGTGTATGTATTTTTATTTTCAAAGGTAAGTAGTAAAGTCTTTATGCCATAATAACATGTTATATTCCTGCTACTATGACCAATTGCTAGGGAACTCTTAGGGTTAACTAATGTCCATTCAAATACAATCCAGGAGTCATTTACAGGGTTAACATACCACTCTGCCTGAAACATACATACTTAATCTTTCCCCTGAGAAGTCTTTGCAGGTTTCCTGGAATATTAGAAAGCTTATAACATTTTGTTCAGTAATTAAAATGTGCTTTATTACTATTAAAATGATAAGCAATGTGTAAGGAGATTATAAAACATAAACATCAGGTAACTAGGTGGACAAGATGAGTGACAATCTGTGTTGGCTTCACTTTGCAATCACTTGGGGAGCTTTAAAGGAGCTGATTCCAGGGTTCCACACCTAGAGATTCTGGTTTAATTGGGCCAGCATGTGGCCTGTGCATCAGCATTTTAAACTTCTCATTTTGAAATAATTATAGACTCACTGGAAGTTGCAAATACAATCCATTTGCAACTTGTGCCCTCCACCCAGCTTTCCCCAGTGGTCACGTCTCATGTAACTATAGTCCAGTAGGAAAGGCAAGAAACTGATGTTGAAACCATAGTGTTATCAGAACACAGACCTTATTTAGATTTCACCAGTTTGAGGATCAGGACTTTTAAACGCTCCAGATGATTCCACTAAATAGCTGGGGTTGAAAAATTCTGCTCTGAGTGCTGTTTAAGGTCTCTTCCAAGCAGACTATGATTCTGTATACAAACACATAACACAATATGCATACATGCATTTGTGCAAACGTAGCCCACACTCACACATACACATCCTAAACACTTAAACCTTTTAATAACAGGTTGCAGGATAAAAGTGACTGACATTTTGGAGCAAACTTAACTGCTGGAAAACTGCACTTCACAATTGTACAGAATATATCCTGGCTTAGATCCCATGTCAAACAAAAGATGTCTACCATACCTGAGAAGGTAAACTAGGGTTTATGATTCCCAGAATTAAAGTCCGTATGAGGAATGAGAAGAAAATTCCATGGGTTTTGAAAATGTCATTGACAGACAATTTAAGTTTTAAAATCTAGTAACATGGGAAGAGACTTCTTGTGTGCATAATTATGTATATGCAATTCCCATTTATCATGCTCTGAATGCATGTAAACAACTGCTGTTCTCTGTGAATAAATCAGTGTTTCCTTCTCTGCCACCTGGGAAATTAAGCACTATCCTGGGCAAGTTTCTGTACTTTTTCTCTTCAAAAAGAGTTGAAATGGGTATTAATTAGTTAAGCAGGGGCAGTAATAAAAAAGCCCAGACCTTATCCTACTGTGTACTCTCAGGTCTTAACTGTGAGGTTAAATAGGGACATTTATAACCCTAATAAGTTCTAAGCCAAATCTGGGTCAGGGCATAAAATTTGTCCTCACTTTATGCAAACAGGAGATTTCCCCTTATATGGGATGAAACTTTCATCAACATAATGGAGACCCCTGCCATAGTGTCTGGGATTTATTTACTAAGGGTTGTCTGTGCAGAACCTTGCTCCCACATCCAGCCTCATTGCCTGTGTAGACTGATCACTTAGGCCTTTCAGAACTCGCCCTCCAAAAGGTGGACTGCGTCCGACGGCCTCTGATGAGATGTGAGTGACTAATCTTCAGAGGACTCCCTAGGCAACCTTATGTAGGGTCTTCCTTTCCATGACACAGCCCTTCTTTTCCGCTCCTCTCTCCAAGGAACTCCATGTCCCCACGTCACCCTGACAGCTCCCTCTTCCTGGCTCACAGCCTGGGCCTCCCAGGGGAATTTCGCTTGGATAAACTCCCTGAAGTTATAGAGCACAGTGAATGTTGGAGTCAGGGTTTTGAGAATATTCTTTCTACCTAATGTTTTAGGTAGCGATTCTGGATGGAATGGCACTGACAGGACTCCAGGAGGCCTGCTGTAAAACCTGGAGGGACCGTGCTGGGGCTCATTGATCCAGATTATGTGGCACCCCTGCTCTGGACCCAGGCCCTGAATTCAGTCTTAAGAGGACAAGGAAGATGGGATGGGATGGAGGTGAAATCTTCTTAGATTTTGGTACAAACAATCATTCCTTCATCTTTGTTCCATCTGTTGCGCCAGCATTTTTTTTTACTTACAGCTGTAAATTTGTAGTCCCTGGGTAAAGCCATTGAAACATATTGATTATTGTAGGTTAGCTGGATTAAGATGACAGTACTTCAATATTCACTAGTTCAAGCCTCTGTCTTATGAACAAAGATGGTAATTGGCTAATTCCTATGGTTTCAGAGATCCCAGGAGGGTCCTCCTCCAGAATTTCCTTGCCCCACTGGGGAATGCCTGAATGGTACACCTTACTGTACATTTTTATGCCCATGGGTTATTTTAGTTAGGGCCTGTTGCAATCCAACTACAATTAGAGATGGGTAACATTATTTTAAAGTAAGAGTCATTAGTTTACAGTGGAATGGGAAGTGTCGTACCCTTTCTAGAAGCCAGCATTAAATGGGAGGAGATAAAGAGCATAGAACTCTCCAAGTACACTGAGATCATGGGCATAGGAAGGGGAGTCTCGAGGGCTGGTTGCCACAGAAAAATGTCACTCCTTTCAGTTTTCTGGCTTCCCACCTATCCCACCCTAATTATGAAAATAGAACCAGTCTGCACCATCCAACCTGGACTTCTGGGACTGCATGCAGGTGTATGTTGTTTTGTTCATCCATTATTGCCAAAGGTATTTATTATCTGGGTCCCACCGAATCACTTATTTTCCTGTCTGAGAGCTAGCCTATTTTGCCATCCTGGCAGTGTGTGCTCTTTACTAGAGCAGCCATTCAGTTTCTCACCTGTGTATCTTGTGAGAGCTGTAGCTAGAAGATAAAGCCTCTTGGCGTGTGGAGCATTGGTATGCGAGAGAGTTTCAGGGACTTGGCTTCCTCCAAATCCCTGCCAAGGAATCTCAGATTAGAATCAAAATGAAATGTTCACATGAGCTGCCCTTCCTGGTTTCAGCACTCGACCATAACAAGATGTGTTGCAAGCTTGAAACATTTTACTAGAATGCTCCATGATTAACAGGTTCTTCATGCAGAATGAAAACTCAGATATCATGAAGAAATGCCTAAAAAGGAACAGAAAGCTTTTACTATGAATTGCCAAGTGCCAGAAGGATTCCAGCACTGGAAAGAACTGACAATAGCTAGCAAGGGTGTAAGAACAAGAGCCTGGGGGCAAAACATAGCTGGGTTACAGTCCTGACCCCACTTACCAGCTCAGTGACTCTGGGGAAGTTATTTAACATCTGTATTTGATCTGGTAATTTCACTGCTAGGAACTGATCCTATAGATATACTGATAATAGCTAGGTTGCTTACTGTCTGCCAGGCTCTTTTCTGGGTATTTACATGCATTAAATCGTTGAAACTCCTCAACAACCCTAAGAGAAAACACCGTTGCTCTCTGAGAAACTGAGGCACAGAGAGGATGACCCTCCCAAGATCAAGTTAGCACTCTCAGGGGAGGCAGCATGGTGCACGATTAACTTCTTGGGTCCCACACCTAACTCTGCTGTTAACAAACAGTGTAAAAGCATGGAATGGTGCCTGCTACATAAATTCCCATGTAATATTTTACTCCAATAAACATAGAATCCTTCCCTTCTATTGCTGATGCATACAACGTCTGCTTATTTCACAGTAATTTCTATTTGCAGAAGCAGGAGCCATTCAATTCAATTCTTAAACAATAGTGACTCCTGTCTATACTTTTTTTATTGGTTTTATTCAACCCGTAGCTTGTCTCAGCATGTAAAGAATTAGATCAGTTTTAACATTCCTATTCTTGGAGTATAGACCCAAATGCCCAGATCTAATGTAATTTATATCAAATGGCTCTCCTCAAATGCTTCATCTCTGGGACAGCTCACTCCCCTCCCACTCTGCAGCTGGTGGGTTCGTAATCTCCAGGCCCAGGAGGACCTGCCTTCATCAGGAGGCAGCTGCTTCCGTCTCAGCTACTCTCTAGACACCTTTGCCCAGCCTGCTCACCTGCCCACAAGCCACCCAAAATCTTTTAACATTAACCATTGCTCTGGCAGAGAACCTAGATGTGGGGATACACACTCTAATACAGTATTTCTTGGTGGTGGTCAATATCAGTGTTTTCTACAATGTCTACCTCTCTCCTACTTTCATTCATTTATTCATTCAACAAATATTTATTGAAGAGCTACTATGTGCCCGCCATACACTGTTGTAGATACCGGGGATACAGCAGTGAATGCAACCATCACTCTTCCTGCTCTCGTAGATCTTACATTTTTAATGGAGAAACCAATAAAAAGGTACACAAATAAATGTAAGACACGGAAGGTGGCAGTAAGTGCTGCTGGGGGAAAAAAGCAGGGTAAGGTGTTAGAGAAAGACCGGGGGCTGTTTTAGACAGGATGGTAAGGAAGCGCCACCTTGGAGAGGTGACATTGGAAGACAGGCCTGAATGACGTGAGGGAGGGAGCCAGTGTGAACATCTGGGAGAAGAGCATTCCAAGCAAAGAGAACAGTGCAAGGGCCCTGGGGCAGGAGTATGTTTGGTGGATTGAAGCAAAAACAAGGGCATCTTCATGGCCAGAAAAAGTCATTCTCTTCAAGGAGGAGGAGAGCAGTGGAAAATCAGGTCAAGTGGGGCCATGACCAGATGACGCAGACAGTTTCTACAGACCACGATGCCGGCTTTGGATCTTGCTGTCAGTGTAATAGGAAGTCATTGGGAAGTAGGACCGGAAATAGCCTGAACTGGTTGGCTTTTAATTAAAAGGTGGATTGTTCTGGCTTCTGTGTGAGAATAGACAATATTAGAACCAGAAGGGCAGCCAGGGGACCAGTCAAGGAGGCTCTGGCATTAGTCCAGGTGAGAAAAGATAATGGTTTGAACCAGGGTGATAGGGGTGGAAGAATGGTCAGATCTGAGATAGACTTTGAAGGTTCGGTCAGCAGGGTTTGCCCAGGGGTCAGACGTGGATGAGAGGGAGTGAGGAATCATGGGGAGCTCACTCTCTGAGATGGACATTGGGGTGTAGACTTGTGTTCTCTGAGTATATCTTTCTCACCTACTAGATTTTAAATTCTGTGAGACCAGGAATCTTTAATTTTTCTGTTTTTCTCTCTCCTCTTTTTCTCTCCTTAGTAGTGACTCTCCTGGTACTTTATACATAGTAAATACAAAATAAGCCTGTGAAACAAATGTAATGCATAAAATGTTTATTAATGAATAAATGTCCCTAAATTTTACATTTGTTCTGGATTTGCTGTAAGGTTTGGGGAGAATGGCTCACTTTCTGACTGAATTTTCCTATTGTGAAATAGGGTTCATCACATTTGCCTTTGTGATGTAAATGCAGTGTCAATATACCTAATGGCAGTTGACAAGCAATTCAGGAATATGGGATAGAGTCCTCAATTATCTGTAGGAAAGGAGAAAGAATAGTGGAAATAATTTGGAGAAAATGCCTTACGGAGGTGTCATTTAATATCATGCATTTCAGACCGGAAGAGTTTATTGTCACCACTCTCCCGGTGTCACTGGCAGACTTTGCTGACTGAGTGTTCTTTCCTGGAAGATCTAGAAATAGCCTCAGAATCTTCCTCAACATCATTTCTCACTCCAAGCTGCCATTCTTGCCATTAGCTGTCATTTAAGAGTTGAGGAAACGAAAGTCTAGAAATGGTAAGCGACTTTCCCTAGTCCCACCAGGACTACATTTTGCAGCTGGAGGTAAAAACCAGAGCCCGACTCTGAGCCCTTATTCCGCGGCCAATGTGCTTTCAAGCAGATGTTGGCAAAATGATAAGGACTCAGGCAGACAAGGTCAGAGGGGCAGGAGGAAGCTCTCTGGGCCTGCGAAGGGCAGTGAGTGAAGCCCCAGAATTAGCAGGGACACAGGGAAGGCCCTCAAAATGGGCATGGAATAGAAAGGGGTGCAAAAGCCTGTTGCCCCAACCCATTTCCTGCACCACAGAGGAAAAGCAGACTGTCTAATAGGATTCTCACATCACCTTATGACTGTGTAAGGACGAAGGATAATACATGAGTCTCTTTCATGCAGTCAAATCATGGAGGATGTGCTTTACCATGCTAATCCTGCCATTGAATGTGGTTATTTTTTCCACCTTTTATTAAATACATAAAGACTTGGAAAGCATTCTCTCTTTGCCTGCTGGAGCTGGATTTAGTTGTCTTAGAACCACTACAAAATGGCTGTTTAATTTCCTCAACACAGAAAGTGACTCAAACGTTATTTCAGTTGTTTTACTAGAGGTATTGTCTATGGAAATCTAGTCTTTATGTTTGAATATGATGGATGCTTTGATTTAAATCACAATATAGTATTCTGCTCACGTCTTACAAACAGCCAAGCAATCTTCTTCAGACTTCGAGCAATCAGATCTCTCTCTCAGATATCTCTTAGTGAGTCACCCCAATTCTGGATTTGAGAATATCTTTAAGCTGAACCTGCCAGTGAGTATAAAACCTGGACACTTTGAACAACAACTAGTTTTCGTGTTTTTGCTAGAATTCTTTGAAAAACCATTAAGCTTCAGTTGATAATTCCAATTGTAATGGATGGTCATAATTTGAGATTTTAGTGAGTTGGAATATTTCAAGTAGCATTGAAAAGCATTAATAAAATCAGGTAGGAAAAAACCTACCTCCTTATAAAATATATTTTTTATATTTATACCCCTTGCATTTTTGTGGAGATTCTTAATAGCATATTTTTAGCATAAATTTAAATACTTAACATTTGAATTTATGGATTACACCAGAATAAACCTGGGATCATAGGCCAGGGAGCAATGATTACACCTAAAGAATTTTCATTCACCTGACAATGTTATCTTCTTCACACTGTGACCTAAAGTGAAAGGCATGGTGTTGGGAGGAGAGAGATCCAAATTCTCAACTTGATTCTATCACTAACTTGATGCTTGACATGATGTACATTGTATATGTCCACCCAGGTGGGGGAAATGGATTTCCCTGTCTATGAAATGCAGGCACAGGACTGATTACTTTCAAAGGTTCTTCAGAGAAATATCATTCTGGAACTTACAGTGTTGTATTATCCAAATTTTTCTTTATGCAACTGATTGGATTTTTTTTGTTATTAAAGTGACACATTTATATCACATAATTTGCAAAATACAGCAAAATAAAAAAAGAACAAAAATTGCTGGCAATCCTTCCAATCCAGAGTTAGGCACTACTAATATTTTGGTGTGTTTCTTTTCAGGCATTTTATGTGAAAGTCTATTACATATAATCATGTGATTGTACTACTTTTTTTTTAACTTCTTTTCTCATGGCATGAATTCCAATGAGAGCATATTTTTAATATATGCATAATATCTCATTCTAGAGATTTATCACAATTTATTTCATTTCTAGTGATTGGACATACATTTTCACTGTGATAATTCTTGCTCATAAATATTTTTCTGTATCTCTGATGATTTCTTTGACCACTAAAAGATTATATGTATTGTTTTAATGTCTTTAACAAATTCTGGCATCAGGATCATGCCGCCCTCATAAAATAAGTTGGCAGGTCCCCCTCCTCTATTTTCTTAAAGTTTTATGTGAATTTGGTGCTCTTATTATAAATTTATTAACTTTTCTATTATTTCAACATAGGTTTTTATAGCTATATGTTTTCCTCTAAGCACTACTTTAGCTATATCCCACAAATTTTGATACATGGTTTCATTATCATTTGGTTTATAAATACTTTAAAAAATTTCCCTTTAGGTTTCTTCTTTGACTGAAGGATTATTCAGAAAATGTTGTTTTATATCCAAATACTTGGCAGTTTCTAGATGTCTTATTTTAATTGATTTCTAATTTAATTTCATGGTGGTCAGGGAATCTTCTCTATATCGGTGATTATCAAAATTTTTGGTCTGACCATCTTTACATTCCTAAAAATTATTGAAGACTCCAAAGAGTTTTTATTCATGTGGGTTTTATCTTTTTTTATTTACTGTATTAGATATTAAAACAAAAGTTTAAAAAATATTCATTAAGCCATTTAAAAATAGTTTTAGCATAACATTTTTACAAAAAACAACTGTATTTTCCAAAACAAACAAAAAAAGTGAGATTGTTTATATTTTTATAACCTCTGGCTTAATAGAAAACAACTGGATTTTCACATTTGCTTCTTCATTCAATCTGTTATGATAACACAAATCATTCAAGTCATTCACCATAAGTCACTCTGGAAAAGTCCACTGTACACTCATGAGAGAACAAAAAAGAAAAATAATGTCTCAATATTTTGAAAATAAGTTTTGACATTGTGGACCTCCTGAAAGTATCTCTGGGACCTCATGGGTCCCTGGACATATTTAAAGAACCGCTGAGCTATGTGGTTTTGAATCTTCTCAATTTACTAGGACTTGTTTTAAAGTTCAGCATATAGTCTCTCATGATAAATGTTTAGCATATCTGAAAAGAATGTGCATTCTGCATTTGTTGGACACAATGTTCTGTATATGTCGATTTGGTCAAATTGGCTTGCAGAGTTGCCCAAATGTTCTTTATCTTTCCTGATTAAAAATTTTTTTTTATCTGTTTCTGAGAGGGAGGTATTAACATATCTGATTGTAGATCTGTATTTCTCCCTTAGTTTTATCAAATTCTACCCCATATGTTTTCAATTTTTGTTACTAAGTACATTCACATCTAGGGTTGTTATATTGTCTTGATTTTAAATGATAAAATATCTATTCTTATATCCTTATTTCTGGCAATTCTCTGTCTTAAAATATGCTTTGTGTGATATTAATATAACACCAAGATTTTTATGGTTACTGTGTGCATAGTTTATATTTTTCTACTTTCAACTCTTGATCAGTCTGTGTCTTTAGACATAAAATGTGTTTCATATACATACATATTTGTGGACATAGATATAGATACAGAGAGTCTTGCTTTCTTGCTTTTTATACAGTCTTTCTTATGCCTTTTAATTAAAGTGTTTGCAATCTGTTTGCATTGACATTAATTATCAATGTGGTTGGGTTTAAGTCTACCATCTGTTTTATGTTCCTTTGTTCATCTTTTTCTGCCTTCTCTTGGGAAAGTCAATTTATTTTTAGTATTCTGTTTGATTCCCTTCGTGGATTTTTCAGTTTGTCCTCTGTGTGTTATTTTTGTAATTGCTCCAGCCCAGAGACTGCAATACGTGTCTTTAACATTGTCATAGTCTACCTTCAACTACTGTTATATTGCTTCACAAAGTAAGAACATCACAACAGTGTTCTCATCTACCTGATCTTTGTGCTCCTGTTGTCAGATACTCAACTTCTCCATGTGCTGTAAACCCCACAATTCATTATTGTTATTTGACTGTAAATAATAGTTTCTTAAAGAATTATAAAATAAATATAAAAAGAAGGCCGTGTATATTGACTTATGAATTTACCCCTTCTGGTGTTCTTCATCCCTTCCTGTCAATAGGAGTTTCCTTCAGGAGAAAGAATATTCTTTATCATTTCTAGTAGTTCATGTGTTCAGTAGATGAATTCTCTCATCCTTTTCCTGTTGAACATGTTTTTTATTTTGTCTTTGTAGTATTCAACAACTTTATTGAGGCATAAATTATATAGTATGAAATTCACCCATTTTAAGTGTACCATTCAATGATTATTAATAAACTTGCAGAGTTGTACAACCATCACAATTTAGTTACAGTGTTTCCTTCCCCCCAAAAGCTTTCACCCCCTCTTTTCACCCACAGCTGCAGATAATCATTAATCTACTTTTATGGACATTTCACATAAATGGAATTATACAATATATGATCTTTTGCTTCTTTTCATTAAGCAGGATGTTTGTGAAGTTTATACATGTTAAAGCATGTCAGTGTTCATTCCTTTCTATTGGTGGTTAGTAAGTATTTTATGGTCAGAATATCCTAAATTTTGATCATCCATTTGTCAGTTGATGGACACTTGTATTGTTTCCAATTTTTGGCTATTACAGTAATGCTCCTATGAGCATTTGCATACAAGTCTTTGTATCCACATATGTCTTCATTTCTCTTGGGTAAATACCTAGTAGTGGAATTTCTGGGACATTTTTCAATTTTATGTTTAACTTCTTAAGAAATTACCAAATTGTCTTACAGGGTAGTTGCACTATTTTACATTCTCACAAGAAACAGAAAAGGGTTTCTCTTCCTATTTGCAAGTCATTTTTTACTGGATATAGTTTATCCAAACTGGGTTGATAATTTATCATTTTTCTCTCTTCACTTTAAATATGTTGTTCCATTGTTTTATGAAGACCATTGTTTCTCATAAGAAGCCAGGCATCATTTTTACTGTTGTTCTCCTGTACATAATATATCAATTTACCTCTTCCTGCTTTTAATATTTTCTCTTTAATTTTGAATTTTAGGAGCTTAACTATGATGTATCTAGGTGAAGTCATCTTGGGATTTAATGAGCTTCTTGGATGTATGCAATGACATCTTTAATTAATTTGGAGAGAATCCTGGTCATTATCTATTCAAATACTTCTTTTACATCATACTCTTTTCTACTTTGGGGATTCCAATTATATATGTGTTAAATTACATTATATTGTCCCACAGAACTCTTTTTCTTTATTTTAGTTTTGAACTGAATAAAATATTGTCTTTAGAGACTTGCTCTTTGTCTGGGACTCTCTGAGATTCTGATCCATTACTCCAGCCCACATGAAACCATAAAAGTTTGTTAAGAGTTCATTTGGTTTCTTCCTGTATCTATCTCTGGTGAATTTATTCTTCTTTCTCCCACTATTACCCATACGATGAAAGAAGACGTGTCTTCTCTCACGAGAAGGACTCACCACTTTACAGAATTTAGTTCATTTAGGTTTCTTTTTTATCAGCTCTCAGAGGGGGCTTAAAAAATCTGCGATTGTATAGTTTGTATGGCTTATTCTTTTTTGAAAGTGTGGCACAACGGTTTCTTTCAATGTTTTCCATTTAACAAGAAGTGGAAGTTTCTGTGGGCTTTGTTTATTTTTTTAAAGCCCCTGCATTCCAGAAAGACTGTTTGAAGTTACATGTTCACCAACAGGGTATTGAAAAGTCCATTTATACTTCACCAAAAATAACCACACCAAAAATTCAAATGCATATCCCAGAGCCACACTTAATGAAAATTTCCTCTTTGATTAAGTTTGTTTAAGATCCCACTACTGGAATTCAGCAACATTCGCTCCCTTGCCTTCCATACCAGGTGTCCCAGAGACACAGCACGAAGAAAACCACCTACATGCACAATATTCATTCTGTTGTAGAGCATTTGCTCTGAGACTCTTTATCCTTACATATTCTGATGAACTGGTCTGGCTTCCTTGAAAAGTTACCTGAGAAATCTCTTTGCCCCTTGTTCCTTTGAGCCTCAAGCCAAATCTTCCATCAGAGCCAGCTTCTTGCTTTCTCTATTCTTGACACCCCAACTCTGTGGAAACACTCCAAGGATAAATCCCAATCAAAGAAAGAAAGTGATTTCTCAAAGTTTTGGAAATTTCCAAAGTATTGCCATGCCCAACAGACACCCCCAACCCAATCCCAGTCTAGGTAGTATGAATGTGTATAATCAGTCTGACATCTTATACTAGATGGTGGCTTCTTATCTCTCCCTCTAAAACTCCCTCTTTTCTAGCTTTTTAAGTTGCCACAGCCGGCCTTGAAAAGGAGAGTAAATGAGAGAAGATTTGGGTTATGGAAGATTTACTTCTTTAGATGACTTCCTTCTTAGCCTGGCCCTATAGTGGTTAGTAAAACAGAATTAGTCATTTGGTGTCCCTACTTGCCATTTTAAGGCAGGTAGAATCTTCTTAAGTACAGGGCATTAGCAGTGTGCAGCTTGACAATTTCCAGTAACATAATTGTAATACATTTTTAATTATTTCTAATTTATGTTTCGTACCTATGATTCTGATGGTTTATTTATATATTTGAAATTTCATCAATCACGGTCAGTGTCTATTACTACATCAGTGGTTTAAAAAATTGTGAACTTTACCAGAAAATCTTTCCTTTTTGCTTCCTAGCTCTTTCTCAAGCTCCATTTTCTCCCTCCTGTCTTGACACACTAACCATTATACATCAAATAACAATGACAACCTGCTCATTTGCCAATTTAAGACATTCAAATTAAATTTAGAGTAAAAGATTTTTCACATTCAAAGATTAAATCCTCTTACTTCTGGTTCTAACCCCATTTGGTTTGTGATTCTGTATGAAAATTGGATGTTGCATTCACAGCACACATACTTCAACACACACACATACCCATTCATGCCATATTCATTAAGTTAATGATGCCTTCTATGCCAGATATGACCTAAAATCTCATGTAATTACAGAAAGGGAGGTTTATTTCCTACTCATGTAAAAACCCATGGGCAGTGGATAGAGGAGGAAGATGAAGAAAATACGAGCATGTTCCATTCAGTCATTCAGAGACCCAGGCTGGTAGAGGTTCTGCCGTCTTCAACACTTGGCTCCAAAGATCAGTTTGAAGACAGGAAATGAGGGTTTTGCAGGAGGCTGTTACGGCTCAGCTCTGGAAGTGGCCTATATTAATTCTTCTCCTGCTCATTGGACAGAACTCAGTCATGGGATTATTCTTGGACTGGGAACTGTAGCTCTATTTGGGAAACCGCTTCCCAGAAACAGCTCTGTACTATGGGAGGAGCACAAACCTTGGGTGGACTTTCAGCCACTTCTCACTATACACATGAATACATATGAGTTTTTATGACTATGCTTCTTAGTTTTTCCAGTATAAATCTCCAGGATTCAAAGCTTGAGGAATTAAGAAATAAGGCGGTGGGGAGGAGACTTCATACTAAGTAAGCACCAAATACTAAAGCAAACAGTTGCTACTAGGATAGAATAACCCAGAAATAATCCATCCATAAAAAGAAGTGAGGATGGCATTACCTTGTCTTATCTTCACTCACGCATTCTTTCATTTATCAGACATTATCTTAATTACTCACTTTATGCTAGGCAACATGCTGAGTGCTGAGGATACAATAAAACATTTAAACCATACAGTGGAGTAAGTGCTGTAATGGATTTATGTGCATTTTGTATGTGGGAGTAATAAGCATTATTTTAGTGGAGGACGCTTACCTCCTACTAAGGTAGCATGAGAAGTTCCCAGCTCAAGGGCTCAGAGACCTATTTGCCTATTGCACTGCTAACATTTCCTCACTATAATCCTTTGCATGTATGTAGCCCTGGTTCCAATTTCACAGTCCACATTTGTGGAGAGTGATATGATCATTATATTTCCTTAGTAGAAAGATCTCTCTGGCCACAGATGGTTTGCAGGATGGATTCAATAGCTGGGAAATTAGAGGAAGGGAGAGTCAAGAGGCCACTGTTAGAGTCTTCACTGGTTCTTTCTTTATGTGGAATAAAATTTACCCATAACTCACAAAGCTCTTCATGGTCAGGCCTTTGCCTAACAGTCTCGCTGCATTTTCCATGGCTCCCCACCACAATCCCTAATTCCACCTGGGAATTTCTGCATTGTTAAGGCTACTCAGAGTTTCTTATACTTTAACCCATCATGCCATGCTACTGCCCACAGTTAAAGTGTCATCTCCTTACTTCTCTGTCCATCTAGAAGACTAGAAAATTACCTCCCTTTCAAAATTTAGCCAAATGTCCTTCCTAATGGAGATCTTCCCTAATGCCCCCTCCCTATGGTAAACATAGATACTCCTTGTCCTGTGCTCATACTATATTTTGTATCAACATCATTTATGACAAATATAATTTATATTATATAACAATATTCTATGCCATTGTAGTTCTTTACTCCCTCTCTTTCACTGTGATCTCCTTAAAGAAGGGGATAGTGACCTGCCATCTTTCTATGGCTAATGCTTCACTGTGCACTGGATACATAGTCTATTCCATAAATAACTATTGGTGAATGAATAAGTTCCAACTGAAGGAAACAACCCATGCAAGACAGAATGCTTTTAATAATATGGCATGTATTAAGAAGTTCAGTTTGGAGAAAAGGATGTGTGCAGAGGAGCAGTTAGAAAAAAAATTATTGGAGAAGTAGTTTGGTGTCATTATATATTTTAAATATCTTTTAATTCTACCAACAATGGAAAAGCAATGAAGGTGTTAGACCCAGGGGAGTGATATCATCAGAATCAATTTCATAAAGATGAATCTGTGGTACTACTGATAAAGAATAAGTGGGCAGGGAGGCAAGTGAGAAGGAAGTTGATAGTGGTCTTCTGTTATTTTTTAGCTGGCATCTTCACACTTGTTTTATGTTGGGGAAGTCTCCCCTCCATGACCCTTGGTTGGGCTGTCACCCACCACTAAGAGGCCATGGGGAGTAAAATTTCCCTAACCAGATCTCCTGGCAGTTAGGGTTGGGGTACATGACTCAGGCTTTGATGACTGGACACCATACTCAGAACTGTGACTCCAGAGATTATTATGCAAAGTCACAGGAACAGTTAGAGATCATTCACGACAGCAGAGAAAAAGCAGTGAGTCTGATGGTTTGTGGGTTCCAGTGGTAGTGTCCTGCCTGTCTACATCAGTCCCTATAGCATCACCTTAGAGGTTGCCTTCTACAGTGTAGACCCTCTTGATTTCTACCTAGTTTCTGAAGGTGTTTTTCAAAAACTCTTATTAATTCTGTAATAACTACTTGATAACTTCCTTATGTGTTACTTTTCTGCTAGTTGGCCAAGAACAGTTTCTATCATTTGCAACCGAGAGCCCTGACAGGTATAGAATTGAACAGTAGTAAATACTGGTAGATGACTGCCCAGCATTCTTGTTAACCCAGATTCTTTCTTGCATACCCATCCATTCTCATGCAACCTATGTACTTCAGGGAAGACAGACACCACTCCTTGCTGGAGGAGTGGGTACAAGTTGGCTTAAGCCTATCAGCACATTCCTCAACCCTGTTCAGAGGTGAGCAGGTGACCTAAGTGGGCCAGTTGTGGAAGAAATAGAGGCAGTGGTTGCCACTGGCAGCCATCCTGGGTATCAGGTTTAGAATGACACTGACCTTCAGAAAACACAGTTAGAGAAATAGGACTCATTAAGCTCATTAAGCGTGTAGATCAACCAGCCCCAACTCATTAAGCCTCTAGATCAACCAACCCCAACCCTGGTCTGCCAATGGTAGGAATCAATGATGACTGGGTTAGGATGCAAGATGACTGGGTTGGAGGTGTCACAATTGAGGCAGGGAGCACAGGAAAAGGGGCAGGGTTGGTGGGAAGATGAGAAATCCAGGTCCAAAAATGGAACATTGCTTTTCCAGAAGTATTTTTGCTCCTCATAATTCTTTAATTTCAATAAAGAGTAAGATCCATCAAGTACATTCATGTATTTATACCTCAAGCTAAAGTCTAAAGCCTTTTTAAAAGAGTAGAAATAGTTGCATGGAATGACCGTTGTCCATTGATTTGCATGTTATTTTTCCCATGCCATCAGTTTTAGCACGAGAAGGAGAGCAGCGATAGGGTGTTCATAGAGTTTTGACTAGTTAGACCTCTAACAGTCTTGCGAGAGTGTCCATCCCTAAGTAATGGCTATAAAGACTAGTAACCATTACCATTGTAAGCTGTAGATGTAGGTTTCTCCCTTCTGTTTTGCTTTTTTGCTAAGGTGAACATTTAAATAAACAAATGTGAACATGTATCTCACTGGCATGGATGTATAAAACAGATCACAGTTTATTCTTGTCATCCACATAACTAAGTTATTTCGGGTAAAGTTGCCACTATCTCCCCAGACTTGGGACTCTGGAATCTCCTCCCCTCCCTGCCTCCCCTTCTCCTTCCTCTGCTGCCTCCAGCCCGCCTTCCTCCTCACTTCACTCCCCATCCCCAGACTATCACCTTGACAGACAATTAATTGTTAAATCCTGAATTCTATCTTTATGGTGTTTCTCATTTCCATTCTTTTCTTTTTCAACTATTGCATCTCCATAATCCAGCCCCTCAATGCCTTTTGGCAAGAGTTTGGGAATTACCGGAATTTATAATCCTTCTCTACTCCAAATCAATCTAGTGCACAGATTTTTTTCATAATCTTTGGAAGATCTCATAACTTACTGAGTGAAATATACTGACTCTTTGCCCTGTTACTCGAAGTCTTAATCTATGTGGCCATGACCCTCCCTTCCAAATGTATGATTCAACCGTTGCCCTGCTCAGACTTTCCATTCAACTAAATGGACTGTTCACTGGACTTTAAACAAACGCCTAACCTTGCTCAGAAGATATTGATCCACCCATATCACACACCTTCCCCTTTCATTGAAGACTTCCCTAATTTTGCTGGTAGATGGAATCGTTCATCTCTTTTAAGAAACTCACCCTCGTCAAGGGCACCAACCTCTCCTTGGAGAAAAGACTTGGAAACCTCAACTGTGCAACACCTCCTGGTCCCTGACACCCCCTCCAGCCAATCTCCCAGTCACTGAGTTCTCGCCTAGGTTTTTACAAAGTCTCCAGATTGCACTCTTTGCCTAATTTGGTCCCTCATTGCCACTAGCTTAGATAATTAATTTAAAAAATGCAGCCAAGTTAATTCCTACCCTCCTAAAGTTCCTTTGAGATGTCAATTTTCTTCCCTGTGGCTTTTGTTGCTTTTTAGTCCAGCCTTTACAACACCATGAGAATGCTTTCAAAACTGCAAATGTGTTCCTGTTCTCTCCTCCAGGAAGAATGTTAAAGTTGGCACCGCAGAGAAGTTAAGAGTTCATCCTTTGTGGAGAAAAGTCGTTTGGATTTAACCTAGCTGTACGACTTCCCAGCTGCTTGACCTTTGGCAAATTACTTCTTCATTTCTAAATAGGGCCTATTGTGAAGTTTAAAGAACATCGTGTTAATGGATTTTTGCAGTGTAACTTCACAAGTTTAGCCCTAAGTAAATGATAGTGTGACAGGATGAGAAATCGCAGGGTCCAACTGAGCCACAGTAAAATAGTAAATACCACATTGCACACAGAGGTAGGTACTACTAGACCAGTATGCAGATTTTCAAAGCAGATGGCAAAAACGAGTTGGATAAGCTCAAAACCCGAAGGAGGAATTCATAGGGTGCAGGGAATGGCGACGGAGTCTGTGAGGCTTTCTTTGAAGAGACCCATCCTGGGCTCCGGCTGCTTCCTCAGCAGGGAGGTTAGGATGGTGCCAGCTCTCTCCCCTCAAGTCTATCTTGGTGGCGGAGGGCGTTTCCATGACACAGTTTGGACACCTGAATATGTGGCCACTGATGAATGACTGCCACTCTATTATCCTGTGTTATTTAACCTAGGGTGGGCTGTCTGTATACTTGGTTAGCCAGGACTCTTTCAGTTGTTAGTGTCAGAAATAATATCTGAATCGGCTTGGGGGAAGTGGGTGCATCACTTGGGATAATACTCAGCTATTTAAGGTAACCAAGGGAAGAGCAGAATAAGGAGGCTCCCAGAAGGGCAGGGTGACCCTGGGCCTCGGGAGCAACAAGAAATGAGAAGTCCAGTGCTTCTTGGATTTCCTTTCTCTGCTTTTTCTTTCTGTTTCTGTCTGAATTTAGCTTTATGGTAAAAAAAAAAAAAACATGGCCAGCCACCATCTCAAGCTTCTGGGATCACAGGGGATTAAGGCTCCTGACCCACTTTTGGTTTGGAAGATCCTCATGGGAACTCTGACCGGCTTGGCCTGGTCAGAGGGCCCTCAGGTGAACCCAGGACTGGGGGGAGGAACCTCCCCCAGAGATTTCGATGCTCAGGAGACAAGGGTGCTAAGCAAACACCCAATTTATTTTCAACCCTATAATTTTTCAAGTGTGTCAGTGGGCATAGCCCTGCCTGGCATGAAATGCACCATCTGATTCAGATGTGGAGTATGGAAGGGGGAAGATGTTTCCCTGGAGGATGGGTCAAGGCCTGTAACCCAGGGAGGGGGAGGCAAAGAAATAATGACAGTGTCTTCAGAGTGCCTCTGGGGATGAGCTGCAAGGTGTCTAGGGGACTTTGCTATGTGCCAGCTGGGCAGGGGTGAGATGACAGACCCTGAGGCCTACCAGGGGCACCGAAGCTGCCACTGAGCATGGGACTTCTGCAGAAGAGAGAAGTTTGCATTCTGTGTCCCTCCATGTCCCCTTTCACTGTCCCTGTCACTTCTTATGGATCTCCCCTGCCCCCACCTTACCATCCCTGTTGCCCAGTGACCTGAAGCACTTTCATCTGCCTCACCCTCCCTTCTCAGGCCCACTCTCCTTTATGGGGACCCATTTTGTACGCTTATGTCTTGTCCATGTCCCTGACAGACCCTACTTGTAGCTGGCTTTCAGAGCTAGAGGATTCCGCTCCTTCAGTGCTCCGTTCACCCCATGCTCATTCCTGGAGCTCTTCCTGAGCCCCAGGCCTCAGGCAGGCGCCTGGACTACCACGGCGAGCAAGGGCAAGGGGCCCTGCCCCCGTGGGGTCTGTATTCCAATGGGAGAGACAGGCAGAAACCCCACAAGGAAATACATAGCATCCGTGAGTGGTAAATGCTTTGAAGAAAAGTAAAATTGGTCATGAAGAGAGTGAGAAGGGCGTCACTTAGGTAGGCTAACCCGGGCAAGCTTCTGTGCGCTGGGGGCCCGCCAGCAGAGGCCTGAATGCTGTGCAGGACTGAGACCTGCAAAGATCAAGGGAAATGGCGTTCCAAGCAAGGGGACACTGCATGCGAGAGCCCCGCGGTGAGAACGTGTTTGGCGTACAGTGACCAGACCTAAATAAGGGATCAGAGAAGAAGAAATGCAAATGTCTCTTAACCTTATGAAAAGTGCTCCGCCTTGTTCATAGGTAAGAGTAATGCAAATTAAACCTCACTGAGGACTGTCCATGTGTGCGGAGGACTTTTTCTTCACTCCCGGTTAGAAACAGAGTCTGAAGTAGCTGGAGAAAAGGTAGGGAATTGTCAGTTGGACAGTGCTGTGCTAGTTCGCACACAGAAAGATCCTAACATGTGCCCATCAAAAGAGAAAAGCAAATCAAAGTCCCACTGAGGCAGCCGCACCTTACTCACTAGTTGGATAGGCAAATGCCCACACATGCTGTAATGCATGCTCTGGGGAAGCGATTTCTCATAAACTGCTGATGGGGAAGAAAGATGGTATAACCCCTGGGGAGGAGAACTTGGCTGGATCAAGCAAAATTACATATACATTTGTCTTTTAACCCAGCAATTGCACTTGTAGATCTGTCCCCAAAATACAGTAGCAAAACATGTAAAGGCAGGAGCAAAGTCAATCCACTGCAGTACTATTTGGTAGCAAAAGACCGGAAACAATCCAAATGCCCATCAATAGGGGCCTACTTGGTTACACAAGCTTGGGAAATGCACACAGTGGATTACTATAGCATTGTGAAAAGGAATAGGAGTGTTTCTACGTGACTATGGAGTGATCTCTGGGGTCCTGCTTTTCAGTAATAGTATGCTACCATTTGTCTAAGACAGGGAGGGAGTATAATATACATATATAATTGTTAGTATTCTTTTTAAATGAGAGAATGGGTAAACAATAAAGATGAAATAATAGTAACCTGTATGGGAAGATGGAGGAAATTAGGGGGAGGAGATGGGGATATAAGGTAGATTTTAGAGTAGATTTGTAGTTTTGATCTTTGAACCATGTAATACCTTTTATAATTATGAGACAGAATTAAATTTAGTGGGAAAGGCAATCCTTATGAATCACAAGGTTTTACTTTTCAAAAAGGTAAGCAAATTTAGAAACATTTGAAAAACAAACATTAAAGAGCAAATATTTCTAAAAGTAAATGTTTTAGAAACCAGTAAACCTAACTTGGTATCCACTTGGTGGAAAAGAGGAGCTATTCCAAATGACTGTAAGACACAGTAAATTGTACCTCCTTTATGTGATACACCCAAAGGACAAAAAGAACTGGGGAAAAAAATCTTAAGTTGTTTCTGGTGGTATTAATAATGTAATTCTGAGGCTGCTGTGGGTATACTATGGGGTAAGGCAAATAAGTAATTATGTTGTTGGTAAGGACCAAGATATTTGATGTGGAAAAAAAGGGATACAGATGTAAAACTGATGAGTTTCAGCAAAAATGCTGTAGTCCTGGATTTGAATTAGAATTATCAGTCTCAACTCATGATATATGCTGTCTTCAAAATATTTTTATATGTTTACTAGTTTTTTCCACTTAAAAGGCTTATGAACAGTAACCAACCCAGTGCAAAGAGCACCTCTCTATATCTAAGCATATAGATTATGATCTTAAAATACATTGAAATACTTGCTAAATGGAACTGGAGCTCCCTGGAGAAATGGCTGATTCCTTATCTGGGGCAGGAAATGGACAAGATGAGCTGGAACATCTTGTCATGCAGAAGGCAAGAGCCCTCAAAGATGACAGGGATTGTGTCAGAAAGAAGCAGGAGGCAGCCTGATTAGACTCTCACCAGCCAAAGCTGGGCATTTTCAGCATCAATAAGATAAAACTATAATGGATTCAAAACCATCCGGTATGTTTAATTCATGAGTTTATAATGATGTTTTTCTTTAAAAAGAAAAAACACCCTCAATGATCTTTGAAGGATAATAAGGAAACAAATCATTAAAAAAAACAGCTTATAAAAAAATGAATCAGGTGTGTATTGTGCATGTCTTACAAAAATGTAGCTCAGGGTGACTGCATAGTTTATGAGAAGTAGTTCCTCTTAATAGAGGTATTCTGTGAAGAAGTGAGGAAGGAATCCCATCATTTGTAACTCCTAAGGAAGGAAGGAATCTAGGCACTGAGCAAGAAGGCAGCTAATACCACAAAAGAGACGCAGGCTGGCACTGCGTGCTCCCTGATGGAAGCACAGCACACCATCGAGGAAGCAGTCTTGCCACAGTCGGAACCATGAAATCTGTGTGTCTGACTAACAGGACATACAGGCAACAGAATCTCGTTAAATGACACTGTGTGGAGTTCATCAAGCAAATAAGGACTGGAGGAAACTCTAGAGGACAAATAACATGGTTTTGTTATGAACAACAAACTGCAAAGAAGGTGGGGAAAGAGAGAGAGAGAGAGGGAGGAGGACTCTAGAGATTAAAAGGAGGACAGACACGGTAGTTTGGATCCCAATTGGATCAACAAACTTAAGAGGTGGAAAGAGGGAAGGAAAGGGACAGAAGGATGGGACTGGAAGGGGACAGGGAGAGCATGGGAGGAGAGAGGACACTGCTAGCACGACTGGAGAAATGTGACATTGGCGGGATATTTAATGATACCGAGGAATTATCCTTGCACTTTGCATCGTGTGATAATTCGTTATCTTGATTTTGAAAGAGGAGCCCTTGTCTTCTGGAGATATATACTGAAATATTTACAGATGTGATGATATCGTGTGGGCCATATGCTTCAAAATAACCTGGAATGAATGTGAGAGTGAGGGGGTCATGGAGCAATGAGCCACAGATTTGAGCTCGCATCAGGCCACAGGGAGGGCTTGTTATATAACACAGACACCAGCCCCACCTCTGGAGATGCTGACGCAGCCTTCGGAGAGGCCCAGGTGTTTGCCTTTCTACCAAGTTCCCAGGTGATGCTGGAACTGTTGGTCTGGAGACCACACCCTGAGACCCACTGGCAGAGAGGAAGCAAGATTGGCCCCCAAGTTGGTGGGTACATGAAGTCTCCTTATTGTATTCTCTCTTCTTCTGAATTTGTTTGGTTTTCTATAATAAACCTTAAAAACAAAATTAAGTGATCCAGAAAGATGCCTAGAAGGAGCAAGGCCTTTGACAACCCACTGTTGTAATCGGAACATCTTTACTCATTAGCCAAAGAGATTTGGCTGCTGCCTCTGGGACTGACAGGTGCACATCTCCTGCCCACTTGGAGGTGAGTGCATCAGCTCGGTGTTAATTCTTTTAGAGAACTGCTTGGCCTGAGGGGCTTGGAAGAGTTCTCTGTCTGAGGGGTCTGCACCATGTTGTGTCTACTTTCTTAATGTGCTCAGTTATTGGAAGAGCGACGGTTTGGTTGAATGCTAAGTGCTCCTGAGAGGAGCTGTGCCAGGTTTCAGCTGTTAGGGATGGGGTTGATTACTGAACTCATATGCCCATGGATCCTCCTGCAGGGACCTTCCTGAAACTCCTAGATCAGGAGGCACTGCTATTATTTTGATTCTCTCTGCTGGCCTTTTCAGATTCATTCATTCACTTATCCATTCATATTTCAGGCACTTATTAGAGTTTCTCCTAAGTGTCAGGCACTCTTCTGGTCCCTGAGAATATAGTAGGGAATAGAAAAGACAAAACTCTCTGCTTTTGTGGAGATTAAATTCTAGTTGGGAAAAAAACAAACAAGAAAAAATATAGGTGAACAGAGCAGTTACAGATAGTGGAAAGTGCTGTGAACATAATCAAAATGAAGATGCCAGGATAATAATTGTGTGTGTGTGTGTGTGTGTGTGTATGTGTGCACGCATGCACACATATTTTATTCTAGGTGATCAGGGAGGGTGTCTCCAAGGGGATGATATCTAAGCTGAGAGCTAGATGGTAAGAAGGACCATGAATTGATCTGGATATTTTCAGACAAAGGCGATAACAAGTGCAAAGGCCCTGAGGTGAGAAAGAGTTTGGCATTATTCTTTTTGGAATGTCAAGACCTGTGACTCTGGGACATGGAAAACAAAGGGAGAAATGGAATGAGATGAAGCTGGAGAGTGGGAAGGAACCTTGTAGCCATCCTCCTGGGTACATAACCCAGACACCTCCAGGGCTGCCAGTCATCCCCTAGCTGTAAAAAATACATTCTCTCTAGAGAAACAGAACACAATTTTAACAAGGAAGCCCCCTAGGGGCTCTGGTCTATAAGAAAATGACTTCTGCATAGGCAATTGAATTGTCTTGTATATCCAATTTGTTGGGCCAACCTATTGAAAAAAACAATAATTTTATTTCAGAACCACCGTAAGCCCTCAATGCCTATACTTCCCCTCTAAAAACACGGTTTACTCAAGATTCAGTACCCTGTTAAAATGCAGATTCCTCTGTGATGGGTAGTACTATGAGTTACCAGTCATTTCATGCTAATATAAATTAATTGAAAATTGCATCCTTGAAAAGATATTTTAAAAGAGGAAAGCATTAAGTTAATAGATTCTGGGGTACAGGAAGGAATCTCCAGGGCAGAAACAAATCAGAAAGAAGAAACTGAGGATGCATCGGAAAAACTAGTTATTCCACAATTTTGCGTGGTGTTCTCCTTCCTGGATAGACTGGAGCCCAGGAATGCCAGAGCAAAGCTCTTTGTCTTGAAAGAACCCGTGTGTGTCCTGTATAGCTCTTTCCTACATAGAAAGCATGAAATAATGCCCATATCCCAGTGCTCACTATATGTGGTACTACTGCCTCGAAGTTCTTGACTGAAGGGGACATGCACGCTGGACTTGACTTCAAATCACATGAACATTTTCATGACTATGAAACAGTGGTGCACTGAAGTAGGTCCAGCAGCTGGTGTGAACAGGTTACGGGCATTGCTTCCCGACTTTGCATTCAAGTGACTTCATTCTGGTTGCTTGAAATCAGCCATGGTAAGAATATTGACTCCACAGAAACCAGCAAATGCCACACACCAGGCTTTACTTTTCAGAGAACTGATTGTTAAATACTCACCAATTCCACTAGTGTGAAACCTTAAAAAAGTAAGTTTTAGCATATGCCATGGCATATGAAAAAATAGACATTTCTTTGGCCTCTTGAACAGATGCCAGTGGTATTCAAAATCGTATTCATCTTTGTATATACTTCCCATTTTAACTGTATTTGTGTGTATATAGACCCCATTTACTTACTTAAAAACTGTGCCTGGTGTTCCATGGTTGACCAGATAGACACTAAGGGGCCCTAAAGGCTCTGAGTCATTTGATTCTTGCTCCCTTGTCTACCCCTTGTTGCAGTCACATTTAACCTTCAATGTGGCTTGACCCCCAAACACCATATTCTTTCTTTCCTCTGGAGAGTCTAGTTTGCTGCCCCAATCTGAAACAGTCCTCTTCCCTCTTCTCTGTCTGCCAAAGCCTTACCCATGTTTCAAGATCAGAGCAGGAACCATGTTTTTCTCCTTGATGCTTGTCTGCATCAGCTCCTGTCATTATCCATTGCTCTGTCTCCAGGTCTCCCACCCAGTGCTGTGTCTGTACTTCCTTGGCCACCATCACTCTGCCTTATTGTACAGGTGTTTGTCTCCCTGTTTTATTTCCTCCCCTAGATTTTAAGTCCCTTGAGGCTAGTGAATTTTGCTTATCCATCATTTTAAGAGCATCTGATGCAGTTTTGTACTTAGTCATCCCTCAGTATTTATTAGTCGACTTATTGTCATATACGACTGTGCTCTGGAAGACCCAGCAAGGGAGAAACACACACAGTCTCACCAGTGTAAATATTTGTATTTGTGGGCTGATTTCATTTAGCATGGGAAACATCTTGTTGAAGGGAAACATTAGGTTCAAATGTAGTCCAACGAGCAGCAAACATGAAACTTCAGTCTGAAATGTCACCTTTCTCATCTGCATGCAAAATTGGGACACTTCGTCCAATCCTGTGTTAGAAAGGCACCGTTAGAAAGGCACTGTTGCGAATCATGATGCTCTGATATCCTCTGACACTGCAGCTGCACTCCTTACAGGGACAGCCCCTGCTAGCGCATTAGTGAGTTCCACTGGGACTTTAATAACTAATGATAAAATTAAACTAATCTGATATTCTTCCCTTGCCCACTCTTACTGTGAAAGAGGGCTATTCCTGTTCGGTTGCTTCGTTCATTAAACAATTACTGCCTTCCCTTGCCAGGCACCCTGCTACAGGCTTAAGATATAAAGGTGAATTGTCTATGGCCCTGCCCTTCAGGGACTCACAATCAGGAAAAGGGAATGAAAAATCAATCGATGTGTTCCAAGTCTCAGGTGAAATAGAGCCCTCAGGCTCTGACAATGACCCACATCAGTGCATTTGCCCATTAGACTCTGCCATCTGTCCCCACAGGAGACGTCTGCTTTAACTCCTTTCCACAGGCCGCTTTTGGTTAGAATGACCTTGGAGACAGCCTGAAGTCCTGAGCCTGCAAGGGTTCTTTGAGAGGTACTGGTCTGCACTTATGTGCTTCAAATAGAATTTCACAAACCTCTAATTATCTCTTCTTACCAGGCTGCCTACATGACTGATGACCAGCTCTTTAGTCGCTCCAAGGACAGATTTCTATTCAGCCTGTGCCTGGGATGCATTAGGATGCCCAAAACATGGGTGGCTACTCAGAGCAGCACAGAACAATTAACAGAAGCCAAGCAATTTGTAAAATGCCTCAACTTCCTGCTCATCTCTGAGGCAGAAAATTGTCACCCCTTAACCTCAGGAGGCTCATGTGCAGAATTATTTACCCTCTGCAAAGCCAAGCCTCTGGTGTCAGAGTCTGGCCCCTGCTTTTTGCAAACATAAGCAGTCGGCTGCCACAACATCTATGACTCAGTTCCTAGCTAACGCTGCCTGAATTGATTTAGTCTGAGTTCAGATTTAGCACATAATCATGTTCAATTTGCTCCACTGCACTGCCTAGAGATAAAAGGCTTGGGAAAAAAAAAAAAAAAGCTTCAGCTTGTGTCAGTCTTTGTGGTGATGTCATTGCCATGAGAGAGCCGGGCTGTTCGGTGCTCGGCCGTGCTGCCTCAGACGCGGCGGGCTCCAGGTGCTGAGCTCCGGCCGTCCCCAGGGCCAGGCAGTGCCGGGCGGCCACGACCGTGTCCACCTGGAGGCTCTTCCCATCACTCACAACTCAGGGGCTGCCTAACTCTTCATTGAAAATTCAGGAGGGGGAATGCCAGCCCCTAGCATGGACTGTGATGTTTCCACTCTGGTTGCCTGTGCGGTGGATGTCGAGGTCTTTACCAATCAGGAGGTTAAGGTATGCACCTGCAATCTTATTTTTCATTGTTGCTCTTACTGGAGCTGCTTGGCAGAGCTTTTTTTGCTTAAGGAAACAAGACTTGCTTAATAGTTTTCAGCTCACGGTCTGCGCTAGGAATGCTTGTGGTGAGTGCATGGCTATATTAATTAGAATAAGTTAGAAGTGGGGCCAGCCCATTAATTTTGAATGTGATAGGGTCTCCCATTGTCTATTTTTTTTTTTTTGCCTTTTCTATTAGGTGATCCCCAGTCATCCCTTTCACAGCAGACATGTTTTCATAACCTCATATCTGTGTCAATAAGGAGAATTTGCCAGTCCTAAATGTTGAGAGGGGTTTTAAATCAATGAGTAAATGAATAAAGCACACATAATAAATACCACCCCCAGGACACCCTTATAGAAAGACAATCACCCCTTTGTGGCATGTGAGTTAAATATGCCGTGATACAGTCTTCAGATCGCACAAAAGCTGTTCCCACAGATGGTCGTTTCAATCTCTAGCTCTCTGAAAATCAAAGTTGGGAAGCAGCTGCCAAAATTGTTTTTGTCAGGCCAAGGAAGCAAGTCATTTTCCCTGAGCAGTTGTCTGTAAAGAAAGTTCAGGCATAAATAAATGCTGCTTCTGAAGACGTAGTATTCCAGGGCGCTGGTCCTCACAGATGGTCTGCAGCAATTCTTTAATTGTCATGGGTAAACATGACTTGATAACATGCACCTCTTTGCTTTTTCCATTTGGTTTTATGTTCTGAAGTAGATGCCTTGCTTGTAAAATGGAAATTTTCAGTTCTGTCTCATATTTAAAATAAGAACTAGCAGAACCTTCTTATTTAAACAGTTCACACACGCACACACAAAGGACAGTTGCTCTCCCTGTGTGATGGGGAGAAAGGGGAAATCGCACTGCATAATCATTTTCCACCCTCGCCTCAGTCTTCACTTAAAGGAAGACCCAGAATGCTTTATCGTTGTGTGCAGGTGACACCCTGGTGCTTCCCAGGTGGAGATTTATGTGCCACTAGCTTAACACATGGCTTTACCATTCAAGATTGTAGTTTTGAACACTGTGAAATGGATTCAGGAATCTGGTGTCTTGTTCCTGCATATACTTTAAATGTGTGGCTCCGTGTTTACCGATTCTTATGCCCGAACTGGGGAAGTGTAGACCACCTGTCATACTGAGGTTCAGAAAATTAGAATATAATGGTTCTGTGCTGCCTAAGGATGTGTCTGGAAGGGAAGCACGTGTACAGAGAGACACGCAGTCCTGCTGGTCATGCCTGCCATAAGCACTCCAGAAGGGAGAGCAGGCATCAAAACCCCTCCAGTTTAAAACCAATTTAAAGTCCAATGTGGGTAACTGGAGTAGAGATATCTTCCAGCAACTGCTGGAACAGAATTATTTGTAGGCAAGGTAAAACTTCAGAGTTCCCTTCTGTCCTTTACAGCTGTCTGTTGATGACACACTTGCCCTGTGAACATCATAAAATAATCTGAACTTTTTTGGTCCAAGAAACAATAGTGAGAACATGTCTACTAGGGATCTGCTATCTGCCAGGCATTGTGCTTGTATAGGAAGTAGTTTAAAATACACTTATATGTTGTATGTATCTGTGATATAGGCAAAAAAAGAAACACACACACACAAAACACTTGCCCAATATTTCTTCAAGACAGAGTATATTGTGGAGTTAAGGGGAAACGTCTTACAGCTGTTGTACTGAGTGGTTGGGGTAGATTCATGGAGAAAGTGGTACTTGAACCTGAAGACAGGTAGATCTGGATACAGAAAGAGGGAAGATGCAGGGCCTGGGGAAAGCATTCCATTTTGCAGCCAAGTGAATCAATGCATTTGGCTGCAGTAGGATTTCTGTGAAAGACTAGAGGGAAAACAGGGATGGGGTGAGTCAGGGCTGGATTAGAAAGCACCTGACACTGTTCATCAGAAATTTATGAAGGTTTCTAAGAAGATGCCCACCAGAAAGATGCATTATATATTCTTATGGCTAAATAGCTCTGAATCACAATGGATTTATTTCTTTGGAACAAGTTATCTAATCTTTCTCTGCCTTCGTTTTCTCATCTGTAATGTGCAGATAATAATAGTAACCTACCCCACTGGTTTGATAGGATTAAGGAAAATTATACAAATGCTTCGCACCTATTTAGCGTTCAATAAATGTTAGCTGTCCGTGTCATCATCATTGTCATCTCATTAGACTTTCTCTGAGGGTGAGAGGTTACTCTTTCCAGGTTGCTGGAATGGCCTGACTCCAGCTGGGTTTGCGGTGACGATCCAGGACACAGAGTGTTTTCCCTCCCATCCCCCAACACAGACCCTCACACGCACACACTCAGCCTACAGCTTAGACAATGCTGCCCTTCCTTTCAGACATCTAATCATTTAATGCAAAACAGTGACATTCTCATCAAGCAAAGATCTGTGCTGTGTTTATTAAGGAGAGGGAAAATGAACAAATGAAGGGGGGCCAAAGAGGTTCATTGAGAAAACCTATGTGCTCCTTATTCCAAAGTGAGCATTGCTTATTTTTATGAAGAGAAATTCAGATATAAAATGCTGGCACCAAAGTTTCTCCAAAGGTAGATTCATTAATTACCAATTTCAGATACACTGTGGAGCCAGGCATTCCTTTCTTCAAAGTGTTTAATATTTACTGTCAGAGAAAAGGGAGGCCCCTGGTGAGGGTTTGTCTCCCCTGCCTGCAGCCAGTTGCTTGATCTCAGGCTTTTTTCCTTTTTACAGACCCTTCCTTTCTAGGTGAAACCATCATGGGAGAGCAATCACATTTGTTTGCCAACTGGTAGGCCCTCTTCCCAAAAGCAGGGGTTTATTTGAAGAGGGTGGAGCCCTATGTAAATCCAGTGTCTTATCCCAAGTTAGAAAGCATCTTCTCAATGGTGGATCTTGGCTGGTTGCACTGGGGCCCATCAGGCTCCAATTTCCTAAATTTTGCCAAAGCTGGTAGAGCAAAATTAGGAGACGATCAGGCAAATAGAGTTCCATCATTTTTGTCTTTTCTGGAAATTCCGCTGGTGGTGTTGTGTACTTTGCTGCCTGTTTTATGGCAGAAGAATGCTCTGAAAGATGAAGAACTCTGAGGCCCTCCATAAAATGAAAATGGTGTGATGAACTGTAGAATGCATGTGTGAGCGTGCATGGTTCATTTTCTCCAATATTCCCATATTTCTAAAAGTAGTCTTCTCCCTCCATAGGAAGCCAAACTCTTGGGGAAATGAAAGGAATCCAAAGATGGGTAATGAAATTTATATTTCACTTCCTGCAGTGGTTTTTAAACCTGATTGCACATCGGTATCCCCTGGAGAGCTTTTATAAATATTGACGATGCCCAAGCCCCATGCCCAGAACTTCTAACTTGACTGGTTTGAATGGAGCCCAGGTCCTATTAATTCAGTGTTTATCCTATAAAGTCAGTGATTATCCTATGAAGTAATGTCTTGTCTCTTCTACACACCAGTAGGTACAGGTGAGGTCAGTCAAGAATCACTTAGGATAACCTCTGCTTAAACACTTTGATCAGTATCTCCCAGATGAAGACTGGTGGTAATGCAGTTTTAGAAGTAATGCCTCTGGGCTGTCCTTGTTGAGACCCACCCAACACTTTTGAGCAGTTCATCACATCCACAGTTCTTGCACATGGTTCTGAGCTGATAAGAAACACTCCACTCCACTGCTGGCCACTAGGGGTAGCCTTCTCAGAGCTGCAGAGGCTGTGTAGCAGTGTCCCCACTCCTCCAGGGGACAGCCAAGCTTGGAGCTTTCCCTTCTCTGCAATGGGAGCTTCCCATACAGAAAAGGGGTGCCTTGTCTCTGGGCGGGAGGGCTCCTGATTCATGTCCCGGGCATCTGTAGAGGAGACACGGGACTCACAAAGCTCCTGTCTGCCCATGGCAAGTCTTACAAGATGAACAGACGTTTCAAAGACCCTTGAAGCTAGAGATTTGTTCATTCAATCAAAAACATATGGGTGGTGCACTCAACACTTAAGAGGCAATGCTCTAGGTATTGGGAGATGGACAGACAGATAGACATCCCTGCCCTCATGGAGTGTACATTCTGATGTGGGAGGCAGACAGTGAGCAGTTAGCAAATAAATGTATACTGCAGTTTCAGGTAGTGATAAGGGCCATGAAGAAACATGAAGCAGTGTGAGGGGATGAATTGTCAAAGGAGGAGTTGCACTGGGGGACTTTCTGGCCCCAATTTCCTAAATTTTGCCAAAGCTGCCAGATCAATATTACCAAAAAGAGGGGGAAATCAGGCAAATGGACTTCCACCCATATTTGTCTTTCTCCATTGGCCACATTTGAATGGATCACCAGTGGCACATTTCTGGAGATGTGACAGTTTACTAAAAGTCCTCTTCCAATGTCATTTAAAGTTAGTGGAGAGCAATGTATAGATCTGAAGGAAAAGCATTCCAGTAGAGGGAATAGTAGATGCAAGGAGAGGGCATCTTAGATGATGTGTCCTTACCCAGACCCCCATTTCACCTATTACCATCATTCATTCAGTCAATCACTCATTCTTTCAGGGATCTACTGAGACTGTCACTATGCCATAATTTATATTTTTTTAAGGATGCTCCTTTTTAAAAATTATGCTTAAGCAAATTCCCTCATGCTCCATTTTAAGCCTGTTGGTTCTCTTAGGGAAGAAGAAGTATAAGTAGATATTTGTTCTCAGCCTAATAATTCTTCCTATGTTTGGAATCTCAGGGGCTCTCTAGGACCTTTTTAAGGTGACTCCTAAATCTTGCTTTTTCTCCCGTGCTTTTAAGAATTTCCCAATATCCTTCCAATCCATGTAACCCTGGGCAAGTCTCTAAACCTTTCTGGATGCACTAATCATGCTGAGAACAATGCTCAATGCTTTGTGTATTTTGTTTTCCTTTTCACTCAGTAGTATGATGTGACTGACTCATAGTCTGTGTCATGCTGTTGTGTGAGCTGTAAGAAAAAACCCAGCACATCGTGGCCACTTAGTACAATGAAATGTCTTTGTCATTTGAACCACTGGGGATTTCAAATGACTTGCTTTGTTTGGTGGGAATCGCAGGAGGGAAGGATAGAGCAGAGTTGGCGATACACAGCGCTCTGAGGAGAAGCAATTGATAAAGTCACTATGTGTGTGTTGGGTGTTGGGTGTTGGTTGCTGCCCTGGAAGAGAAACTTGTGAGTATTTGTCCAGAATGCTGGTCAAGCTTCATGCCTGTTTCTCATGCTTTTTGCAAATGCAGTGCTGGGGAGAGGATCTGCTAGCAACTGTGCCCTCTGGCTCTGCCGAACTCTAAAGCTCTTTCAGAATCTTCACAAGCCTCTGTGTTCCCTCAGTAACTTCGCCAAGCTTGAATTTTCTGATTGAATTCACAAAAATGGAAACCCTTTAGAGATATGCACGGTGACTTTGAGTCACCAAAATGTTAACAGCAACTCTCATTCTTTATTCAATGGCAGTAATACTAAATCATATTGGTTACACATCTCCAGACCACCTTCAGTTCTGAAAACCAAAGGCAGTGTGTGTGGAGGACAGTCAGTGGGCTGGAGTGGCATGTCCATTGCAGATTCTAACTGTCTAGCAAAATGAAAATGTGCTCTTCCTCTGCTAATACAGTGGACTGGGCCTTTTTGAAAATGAATGAATGCAAAACTGAATGTTAGGAATTAACCCTAAAAAGTCCTTCAAGAAACTTAACATTCTTAAATGTGCAGTCCTGAATATTTTCTTGCCTCTGAAGAAAGTACCCAACACCTTTCCTAGAGAAGGAAAAAACGATTTTATGCACATGACAGATGCTCCCTGAGGAAGTTGACAGGCAGATTTCTCAGCCCCCTGTCATGTTAGGGAAAGACACAGTACAGTATTCAACTAATGACATTGCTAAGCAGGAAAGTCAACTGAAAACTTGCTTATCTGTTCAAAGAGTCTTTTAAATGTCAGAAAGTTAGCTGAGATACTGACAGCGGCTGCTTCTAAACCGAGTGTCAGATTTATTAAAAAAACAGCAAAACAGCATCTTCATTTTTTTCTCCTAAAGAAATACACTTTTACGTAAACCTCGGGGAGTACCATTTGAATCCTTAGTGATTGTTTCAGTACAATTATCAGTCATTCAGAATAGCATGTTTTAGTACTTTCTGATGAAGCTTAAAACTGATAAATAAGAAAGAAAATGGTATCTAAAATACTTATGATACTTGATGTGTTTAGGTTGTCAGCTTAACAGGCATTGTGACTTTGTGGTGAATAGCTCAGCTTTCCAGGGAGGCCATAAACTCTCAACCTTGCCTGGCCTGGAATTTCTTTATGTAAAGGGAATGTATCCCTTCCCAGCTCTAAATCTAAGCTGATACCAATACACTACTTAAAAAAAAAATTGAGAGATCATTTAATAAGGATTTCAAGCAGGTAAAAAGTTACATCCTTTCTACTCCATCTAGAATGGAGAATTTATCTTAAAAGTATTTGAGAATAAAATATCCAAGTTAGACTCTCCCTAGAAAATATTCTCTATATGTGCTTTCATATTCCTCTTTTGGGGAAACATGTATACTGGAAAAAATGCACCCACATGAATGTGAAAATGTATTGCATGTACATACTACATATACTTATTTTTTTTCCTTCCATGATTATGGAAGTTGTTTTCTGGCTAGCCAATCTAACTAGCTGTTAGAAACTGGGTGATCTTAACCATGACAGGGGATTAAGAGCCAGAGAAATTTCCTGGCAAAAAAAAGTTCAACAGAAGCCTAAAAAATTGTTAAATAATTCTTGGGAGGTGCCAGGGGATACACACTAGGAAACTCAAGCCTTTTCTTTTTATTGTTTATAGACCAAAGGGATATTTATGTCCTTACAGTCTGGTAGCACAATTGATCTCTCCAGAATCTAATATACCTGCTCTGAATTAAGAATGGTTTTTTAAAAAGTCTTTCAAAAACATCTTGGCCATTCAACTTCCAGAAACAAGACTTCAGCAAATATTTTCTCCCCTGTTGAATGGGACCACAGACTAGCTTTTGTTCCCCAAAATAGCATCTTCCTTAATATTCTACTTGTCCCAACAATAGGATAGTTTGTGGCTTAGTTCTGAGATACCTTTTCCCCATCTCTGGGGCTTCTATAGCAACAGGTGAGCCGTGTTCAGGTTGTGCCTCAAAGGTCTGATTTTGTAGAGCCATTTACTAAGTTCAGCATTAAAGCCATCCCACATGATGACAAATGTAAACCCCCAGAGACATTCATCATTGGGGATCAATATAATATGCTATTAAGATGGGCAATTTAGAAAATTCTGACAGTTCCTCCCACTCACTAAATACTTCTGAGATCCAGGCACATGGCACACCCCAGGTACTCCTCATCACAACTACTGTGGCATCTATTTTTCGGCTCCATTATGAACAGTTTTCTGATAAGAGAAGTTAAATTTTTGCACAAGATCACATAACTATTAATTGGTGGAACTGGAACTCAAGCTGTAGTTTGCTTCACTCTTTCCAATACTCAAATATCCCTAAGGATTAATTGACAGGATACTAATCAGTCATGGGGGAGGGGAATGTAAATATGAGGATATAACATTGAATTCATATATTTCCTCCAATGTTCAAAACACTATTTTGTCTTCTATTTCTTACCAGAGGTGGGAGTACTACTTTTGCATAAACAATAAGTTTTGCATAGTTGAAATCATTTTACTTTTCTCAGTAAATCTAACATTGTGACAATTCTAGGCATAGCATTGTTTTTGGACTTCATTTTAAAATTTGTTTCAAAATCAAATAATGCCATCTAGTTAGGAAGAAAGAAAACGTCTGGTAGAATACCCAGGGGCTCACCAAAGACCTGGTGTGACAGTGCCTCTGCCTCCTTCCTGCTGTCTCTGAACACTTCCCATTAACTGGATTGGGGGGCGATCTCTGAAGAACTGTGAAGCAGTAGAGGTGAAAGTGTTAACTACAATAATAAGTTAAAAAGCAATAAGTAAAAAAAAAGCAGTGCTTTTCTAATTATAAAAAACTCAGCTAGGGTAAACAAGGGTAAACAAGATCACACAGTCCATAAAGGGAAGCTTGGAATAGGATTTTGTTCACAAGAAGACACAAGATCTCTTGGTGTATTATTATAAACCACATCAATAGTATCTAATAGAATTGATTTCATCTTCTGTGACTTCACTGTGCATTTAGGTATTGAATAAGAAAATCATCTCAGGCCATTTTTCCTAGAACAGGAAACATAAGCAATGAGAAAACTTCATATTAGCAAAAATATATTGAGCACTTACCCTTTGTCAGGCACTCCACAAAGCACTTTTATTCATTCATCAAGTCCTTCATTCATCAAATATGTATTGAGTGCTTTCCATGTTCAAGGCTTCACAGTAGACTTGGGAGACGCAGAGACTAACAGTCCTATTGGGCGCAGACGCCTGTGCTCTACCGCTATGCAGTGCTGGCCCTTACTCCACACAGCTCCATGTTTCCCCAAAAGGACGGTGCTGTTTCTACCTCTAAAGAGGTCGCCTTTGCTGACAGGGGCCAGGTGAGAGGAAAGCAATCCTGGCCTCCAAGTCAGACATCCTGACCACAGTTCTCTATTTGGCCACTTGGCCAATTACTGATCGTGTGACCTCAAGCAAGGAGCCTTATCTCTCTGCCCCAGTTTCCTCAACTACAAAAGGAAGAAAATAATAGTCTACCTCATAGGTTGATAAGAATTAAATGCATTTGATTATATTAAAAAAAACAACACAGTGGACTGGCAGACAGAACATGCATGAGTAACGCCAGCCTTCATCATCATCATTGCCACCATCCTTTTTAATATTAGTAGACCTCTTATATAGACTTTGGAGTGTTCTTGCCTGGCCACTTTACCTCACCCTTCCCTAACTATAACCGGCTCTTCCCCTGAAGTTCTCAACTCATGTTTACATGGGGCAGCTGTGACCTCCCTCAGAGACAGTCTGAGGCCACAGCACCAGAGTGGGAAGCAACTGGCCAGCAAAGGGGTGAGGACCCAGAGGCCCAGACAGGCGGCAGGGATGCTGCAGTAGGTCAGCTGTGTCTCTCCCCCTGTTTGTGACTTCTCTCATCTCTTCCAGGTGTCCCTGGGGGAGGGTCCCCTTGATAGCAGGGGGCAGCAGGAAACGAGGGGTCTGGATAAACTGGAAGGTTCCTCACTGTGCAGCCACTCAGGGGTCGGGGGAATGAAGCCACAAGGCACTTGGTGATGTTGACTAGGTTCGTGGAAGGGCAAGCAGCCCTCATCCCCACCAAGCCAAAATTCAGAGGCTTAGCAGCCCCCAGCTCACTCAGAATAAACCCTTTGCCTGCTGTGGCACTCAAGGCCCATCAGACCTGCCCCAGCTGCCTTGCTGTCTCATCTCCTCTACATATTTCTTCCTCTCCCTGGGCTTTAACTACCTGGTCCCTCACGCATGCCAAGTACCCCTATTAACTTGTGTTTGCTACACCCTCTGCTCTGAATGTTCTTCCTCCTGGCAGGAGCTCAGAACCCATTTCTTCAAAATCTAAATGCTTCTCTCTGAGCAGGAATTTTCAAAGAAGTTGTAGACTGGTTTCCCAGCAGTAATGCTGACTACAGTTGCAATACTTGCAGTACTGAACTTTATTCCCACTTCTATTTTAAAACTGCAGAGATAGATAGAAATTAGATTAATTACCCAACCTGAGTTCAGTTTTTCTTTTGCTTATTAGGCATCTTGCTTTAAAAACTCTGTATTCTGCCATGCATACCTACCTCTGACTGCTTATTAATGTGTATCATAAAACTGGTAAATATTGCTGGGATACCTTTAAAAAATTAAAACTAAAGTCCTACTCTTCATTGCCTGAAGGAATAAGCAGTGGATCTGAATTATTCATGAAAGGGGTATGGATAGTTTGTTTTATGTTCTCACTTTATAAGAAAGTGCTCCATACTTTATAGTGCTCAGCAAAATAATATTCTGTACTTAAATAACACTGAGCATATTATTCACAACAATCAACATTTATGAAAGCCTCAGAAGACTGAACCGTCTTTCAATGAATGCTGCTCATGCTGCCCCTTTGGTACAGGTGGGAAGTATTTGCTCAATGAGAAACTCGGGTTGGAAATGTGCCCCCAAGTATGTACCCAGTCAATAGATTAAAGTCAGTTTGTTTTTACTTCACATTCTTATTTCCTAGTCCTTGGAGGTGGAACCAAGAATCACCTTGATATAATGGTTTAGTGACAAGCCCGTTGGTTTGTGGAGGCAAAAAGGCCTGAGTTCATGCCACCTCTTATGTATGACTTTCCACATATGTAAAAAGATAAAAAATGCAGATTTAGGTGAAGGGCTGCTGGGATGTAGGTGATGAATACATTATCACGGGGGCCTATGTATAGCATCCGTGAGACATCTCGGATGATGGCTCATCCATCCATTCCACATTTGCCAGCGATCATGGAGCAGATGTTAGGTGGTAAGCATGCTTCAGTACTTGAGCATCCAGGAATGGAGGCACACCTCCCACCCCCAGGAGTCCATAGGCTGATGAGCAGGGAAGGTAGTAGATAGGTGCGTGGCCTTTAGAAAATGTTATGGTTTGGGTAAGCCCTGTACACTTGGAAACCTATAAGAGGTGGGACAATGAGGAAAGGCTTCCTTAAGGAGGTTATTCTTGAGTTTCAGCTTCATAGTTCAGTAGGTGTGTGATAGGTGAATGAAAGATGGACATAGGAGAGGGTGTCATTGGGAGAGGGCGGGGCCTGCACCAAAGCAACGTCAGGGTGTGTGGTGACCTCTGAGAAGTTGAGCCCTGGTGGATGAAGGACTATACAGAGGCCAGGCCTACATTATGAAGGAGTAGGACCTTCTGTTCAAGGCCAGTCAGATTGGGCCATGGGAAGCATTTTAAGCAGAGTGACCCATCCGCCTGGTCTGACAGAAAGTACTTTCTGGCTGTACTGTGGCTATGGCAGTGTGAAGACTGATGCTGCAGAGGTGAGGAGACAGGTGGGAGCTGCTGCATTCCTACCGGACAAGATGCAGGCCTGCTGGCTCAGCTGCAGGGTCCCAGCATCCTTGATTTATGGTAATTATCTTTTGTTGTTTCTCCGTCTTTTCTTCTGAAAAAGGAAAGAAGTCAAAATAGAAGAGCAGCAATCTTGGTGATACCATTTAGTTGCCATTCCAGGATTGTTTTCTTTGGGAGGGGAGGGCATATATGTTAGGGCCATACCTAGGATCTTCAGGAAGTGCGTTCCATTCTGCAGCATGGATTGATTGCCTTCTAGGGCCGGGAGTTTAAAACCAGGACTCCAAACCGATTCCTGCCCTGGGGAAGTCATTTAGTCAGTGAGCAAACAATCACACTTGTGAGACAGACTTACAATCACAGATTTATCTTTATACCTTTATCCAAATCACACCTTTATCCAAAAAGTCTTCCCTAATGCCTTTTCAGATTTCTAACAATATTGTTATTGTTTCTATAGAAATCTTTCAGATTTCTACCAGACTTCTAACAACAAACTGGAAATAGAAATTCACTGATGTAAAATGCTGGATCTAGAATATTCTGGGCCCCTCCTGAGAGCAAATATACAATGCCAAAAAATAAACCCTCAATATTATTGCCAACATAAAAGAACAGGGGCTAGAATTCCCTGCGTTCAGCACACACAAAGAAAAAGCAGAGCTTGATGCCATCCCTTGTAGCTAGCTGTTGCCATCATGCCCACGGTCTTCCTCCATAGTCAACGTTTAGTAGAAGCTGGATAAAGTTAGTTTGAGGGAATGAATTAATCGTGCTTGAGGTTAACGCTGGACTTGTAGGCAGCAGAATGGAGGGAGGAGGAAGGGGAGCATCTCTGCCTGCCAGAGCAGGCTCCCAAAGTTGCACACATCACTTCTCAGGTTCAGCTGGACAAACATGGGCATGTGAACTCATCTAGATACAAGTGAGGCTGAGACTGTCACCTTGGTCCTGGTGGCCCAGTACCCAGCTAAAAATCAGGGTTCTATTATAGACAGTAGAAGGGGAATGTGGATACTGAGAGACAAGTAGCAACTTCTAGTACAGGTGACAAATGTACCATTTAAATAAGTGACTTGAGACTTCAATTTCCAGAATTCACATATGTTAAATGACAGCCCACAAGGAGTTACTGTACCCTCAAAACACACAGACTTAGGGGAAGTGGGTCAAGTTTCATGAAACAGGCAAGCTTTGATTTGGGATTTGAAATGCACAGTAAGGCGCTCTTCAGTGTAGCTGCTGCCTTCTAGGGCGCCGGTGAGATTGGTGTCCAGCAGGCTGCCTCTCCAGCCTTGGCATTTGCCGTTCCTCCATGCTGACTGGGCATCCCCCACACTTACTCTGCTTTATGGACTGCTGCTTTCCACATGGGCAGTTCTGTCTGTTTGCAGAGGGATCTTTATTAACAGATGGCAAAGTAGACCCAGGGTATCATTCAGATCCTTTGCAATCACTGGATAGGGCTAGTTATGTTGCATAAGCCAGCAAGTTTCTGCCCCAGTGGGTACTCAGACATTGTCAGCCTTCCTCTGCCTCTCATAGACACACAGAGCCCATGAAGCAGTGGTGAGCTGTGGGAAACAGAAGGATGGATGAACCAGGAACAAGTCGTTTAATCTCTCTGGTATTCCTTGAGAATGAAAGATTCCTAAATGAGCAGTGGGCAGCATGCAGAGGAAATTGGTTTTAAGGCCAGACCAGCCTGGGCTGGAACCCTGATCCTAATGGTTACTAGTTTTACAGTCTTGGGAAGTTTTCTTTATCTCTGAGTCACAGTTTTCTCATCTGTAATGTAGATTATGATAACGCTACTCCTCAGGGTGTATAAAGGGAATGGAATGTAGGCATTCTATAATTGGCTGTTGTTTTTCTTGCCTCTTTCAATTCTAAACTTCAATGGTGGAAGTTCCTTAAACTGAGTCCCAGAATGAGATCTAGCTCTGTTAAAGACAGCCATTCTTATATGTTGAGGATCACCTATCAGTTTCCCACATTTTTCCTGAAATCCACAGTTTCTGAATAACATTCCTGCATAAGGCAGCATCCATGTTAGGGACAAAGTAAAATTAAAATCCATCAAGTCTTTGCAGGCTGCAAAATGGATAACACAGTCACATTGTCCCTCGAGGTGGATGATATTGATCAGTTGCTTCCTTTGGTTCAGCCCTGTGGCAAATGCTGAAAAATGTTCAGAGCAGTTGTTTATTTGCCAGTACTATGGAGAGATAAGCAAGCAGTGATGTTGTGTTTGATCGACTAAGAGATTTCTTTGGAGGAAGCAGGAAATCAGTCTTTACCCTTTTAAAAATAAACAGTAGAAAACAAAGTTTCTCCACTGAGCGTGGCCCAGGACAGTATGTGCTCTCATTCACTCTGCCTTCTTATTTGTGTTACCGAAGAAAAGCTCTAAGCACAAACATTTTACAAGGACTTGCTGATGGTGGTCCAACTCCAGATTCTTTCTTGTACACAGAAGTGAAATAAACTCACAAATACTTTCAGCTTTTGAATTCTGAATGAGCATGATATAATAAACCCCGAATGCTTCAACTTGCCCTTGAACCTTCTACTTGGTCCACCTCCACACGCATCCCAAGCAATTATTGTCATTAACCAGGCTTGGAGTCTAGACTCTCTTTTCTCATCAACCTCTTTTATTGACTTCACATGTAAACAAAACCAAATCTTTTCAAGTCTTTTTCTACTAAATCCAAGGTCAAAAGCTGTTCATAAGTACCTAATCTGAATGGAGCGTGTTAATCCCAAGAGGCTAGAAAACTTGTTACCTCAAAATCTTACAGTCCAGCAGGGCTGACTAATATAACTGCCATGCAACAAGTGCAGCTTCAGTAACATGGGGCTCCCAGGAAGCATGACTCCTTTCAAGTTGGGCAAATGAAGACCAGCTTCATGTAAAGGTAACATTTTTAGATCAGAAGTTGCAAAAGGGCCACCTCCAAGCCAGATCCATAGGTGGGTTTTAGTTGGCCTGTATGTTGTTTTATTGAATCAAACTTATTTCTATTAAAAATTAGGGTGACTTTATGTTTAAAATCTACCCCAGCTTCTTTTAAAAGATTGGTAGAACTGGAATCACTGAATCTCCTTTCCCACAGGCTACAGTTGACTCCCAGGATTATGGTAGGACTAAGTAAAGCAACATTTGGACAGTCTTCAGGGACTATATTATCATTACCTTCTGACTTCATTTCTTGGCTCAAGATAAACTAAGTATATCCTTTTCAACAGAGCGAATATTCTCCAGTCCCCACCACTCTCTATTGTCCTACATTTGGCCTTCACAGTATATGCAGAGGAGTGGAAAATACTGCTAAAGAGTGAGGAATGAGAATAGGTCATGCTATGGATGGCCTTGAACACCAATTGAAGCATTACAACTAATCCCACCAACCCTGGGACATCACCAGAGTGTTAAGAGTCATAATTTAGGAAGAGAACTGTGCCCAGAAATCTAGTCTAGATAGGAGAAAGGAGAAAACAGGAAGGAGGAAGGGAAGGGGCAGGGAAATCAGTAAGGAGGAAACCATCCCTTCCTTAATCCTATATGGAAATTCCATAGAATGAACTGGAAAGAATGCCAGACTAGAAGTCATAAAACTGGGCTCAAGTGACAGGTCTGCCCTTGCTGGCAAAGTACCTGGCAAGGTTTGAAGTTTCTAGCCTCCCTTTGCTCCCTTGTAGGAGATGGTAATGAGGGTAATATTGGCCTCACAAGATGATGGTGATGGTTAACAAAGCAACATACAGATGGTCTTCTTGGACTGCATTATCATCACCCCTTGGCTTCATTTCTATAAATTCTCACCATCAGGCTCACCTCCATCTCTTTTCTACTGATCAGTTTTGACTTTATCCAAATTATGTCTAAACTTAGAGCCCCTGAGGGCGTCTTACTGTTTTTAAGTTAAGATTTTACAACTTAAAGGCTTTAAGTCAAGACTTCAGGTTTGGAAAGGACTTGAAAGACAACTAAGGGCCCCTCTTTGACGTAGCTGTCTCCTCTCCAGGATCCCAGCCTTCCCTTGAAGTCTTCCAGTGACGGTGCCCTCACCGTGATGATTATCATGATCATTTATTTTTCCCTCACAGTAACTCAACCCATCCGTCCTGGTCACAGTGGTAACAGGTCTGCCTGCTCTTTGCCAGACAAATACTTGTGTTCTTTGAAAACGGTTTAACTTTTGTTAAAAATTTATTTTTATTTAAAATTTAATTCAGTCCTCCTTCCTGTTCCCAGATCTTCCTTTCCAGATAAATTTCAAGTTTCTCCAGCTTATTCTTTATATTGCAGGGTTGCAAGATCCCCCTCCCATCCCACAGGTCTGCCCACTTTATGCTGTAGTTCGTGTTGTCAGCAGCTCCTGTTTCCCTCAGGTGTCCCAAGCTCTGTCACTTTGGTCTCATTCCACCCTAGACTCTGCCCAGAAGCACCTGCACCCCGCCCCCACTACATTTGCCTCACCTCTCCCATCACTCAGACTTCTCCTCACATTTTGTGCTGCAAACTGGACCAGTTTGTCGAAGGTAAGAGCTCCTATTCTCTAGGATCATTGGTGAAGCCGTCCTTAGCTGTCCTCACAGTGGGGAACATTCCTGAGTGTGTACCACTGGCCCTGTATGTAAGCGTGTTTCACCTACCATTCCAGTGAATCTTCACACTCCCATGTAAAGCTGTCACCATTTCCTTCCTCCCACGGGGAGAGTGAGGCTGTGAGGTTCAGGACCGGAAGTGGCAAGCTGGGGTCCCAGCCCCCGCTGCCTGGCTCAGCGCCTACGCTCCTCAGCACTGCACCGGGCCTGCTGTCCACATCGTTGTCAGGTGTCTGTTTCTGAGTGTCCTTGCATTTGTTTACTTGTTGGATAATTACTTTAGGGCTTTCACAGGATTTAATGGAAGTGTAATTACTTTTATCATTACTGAAATGCATGAAGTTCCTTCCTTCCTCCTGCTTACTTCAAAAAAGCCTCTAATGCCATAGAATGGCCACCACCATCCAAAGAAAGATTTCTAGGAGAGGGTGTTAGGTGATCCACAGACCCCTAAGCATTGCACTGCGTTTCTTCACCCCTACTCCTCTCCCTTCCTTGTTCAGTTTCTGCCCATAGCATTTATTATGGCTTTTATTTATATATATTATATATATTATTTATATATCTGTATGATTTTTATATATTTTATAATTCACTTATTTACTTTACTATTGGTCTCTTCTCACTATAATGTAAGCTCCATGAGGGCAAAAATCTCTCTTTTGTTTACTGCTGTATCCCCAGCTTGGCCCAGGATAGGAGCAATATATGTGTGCTGAATGACCCGTACATTACATCAATAAAGCAGTTTAGCCATCTTTTGAACAGACATTGTATCTTTGAGGTTTATTGTTCTCAGCCACCTCAATGACCCCCTGCCTTTCTCACCCTCTCCTCACACATACTCTCTAATTAATGTCCACTTAGCCTTGAAGCCCTGTTCACCAGGGCTTTGATTTCTGCCAGGCATTTAGCTGATCCTGGGGCACACGTGCCCTCCTCTGTGTTTACGTGTGGCCTCCTTACCACCCCATGTTTGTCTCTGCCATTGTATTTACTGCAGTGTATTACAGTGGCCCATGGAGGTGGACATCACCTCATTAACCCTAACTCTTCAAAGGCAGGGACCCTGTCTGTCCCTCTAGCAGCCAGCACAGTGCCTGACATAGAGTCTGTGCTCAATAAACAGTTAATTTGCAAATTAAAAAATACTGTTTTCCTATATGGAGATTTGGAACCACAAAAGGAGGCATAAATTAGCTCCAGTGGGTTTAAGAAAACAGAAATTGCCATTTAAGGGTGGAAGTTCTTTCTTTGTTCAAACAGTACTTATGACAGGTCCAGTTCTAGATAATAGGGAGATCTCTTTGAACCAAATAGCTAAAAATGGAACATTCTAGTGAGAGGAGAGCAACGATAGGGAAAATAATAAATAAATAAATTATATGGTATACTCAGAGTGATATGTCCTAGAGAGAAAAAGTTAAAGCAGTTTGAGGATGAGGGGGATTATGTGTGGGGGCAGGAGATGGAATTTTCAATAAGCCAGAATAGCCCTCATTGAGAAGATGGCATTTGAGCAGGCTTCAGAAGCCTTCCAGAAACATTTTCTGAGTTCCTACAATGAGCAAGGAGCTGTGTGGAAGCTTGGGAACTCCAAAATAGAACTCACACACTAGGGAGGAGACAGTCGTGTCAGCCAGAGTATGTTAAATGTGAGAGTAACTGAAATAGCATGGGAAGCCAGTAAGCCATGTGAATAGAGAACTGACTTTCAAAATGCTGTGTGAATGTCACCATTGCCTTCCTCATCCTCATCTCTCTTTAACCTTCCCCTGCTCTTTTCTACATTGCCTCATCGCTTTTAAAATTGCCTACAGTGCTAAGATGGTAATTCTGGAATATGTACATTTATATAGAAGAGTTGCAAATTACAGGACTCTGGGGTTGTAAGAACCTTGAGGGTGTTAGGGGATAGCCATCGGTCTAGACATATGGGTGCCTTCTCCAATCAGTCACGCACTCCGTCAGTTGGACTGGAATTCCTGGAGTAGAAATGCACCGAGCAGTAAGGGAGAGGGTGGTTTCAGTTGAACCATCTGTTGACGACTCTCATCAGTGGCTCTTTGGGCTTAGAAACAAGCCAGGCTCGGAGCCACCCAGCCCCCTCAGATGTTCCAGTGCCACAGACACGCTGCCTACTCACCACATTCCCTTTCATCAAGTGGCATTTTGCACACCACAGCCCTGCTCTGGAGCATGCTGGCTCCATCCTCAGGACAATTCACCGCTAACCTCTGGCAGTGCCTCTAAAGGCTCCCTCTTGACCACCTCAGCAACATGTTCTGGGCACCTTGGCTTCCTGGGAGTGCTGCCAGGCATGTAAAGTGGCGATCGTGACCTCAGACGGCCTCCGATTGAGGACAGAACTATGCCCTGGTTGTGGGAGCCAATGACGAGTTGACATTTGCTGGACAGTCAGCTTCTTACTACGTTTCTCACATTTGGGATTGGTTTAACTGAGTTCAGTGCCTTTATCAGCTCATGAACCAACATAAATTTTGATCCTGTTCTTGGCCCCTCTCCAACAGCAATCTAAGGAGAAATAATTTCAGCTCAGTGGCTAATAGAGAATCACATTGATTCTTGAGAAAATTACCCATTAGTTGATTTGTGTAGCCAATTGGTTGAATTTAATTTACCATAATACCTCCCTTATAAAGGTATGGATCTCTCTTTGATGTTATGAAAGTGTAAGATTGATCCATATTTGAAATCTAATGGAATAAAATCAATCAAGCAGAAGTCTTACTCAGGGCCCTTAACCTGGGCTCCCTAGGGAGCAGAGCCTGAGGCAAAGCTTAAGTGCAAGTGTTTTTCTGCTTCCTGGAGCTCTGGACCAGGCCTGGCACCAGGCAGAGAGAAGCAGGGAAGGAGGTGGAGCAGGTGCAAAGACAATGGGTAGCAGAGCAGGCCCTTGCTATGGTGCCTGGTTGCTGGATTCAATGGAAAGCCTGAGAGACTGTATGAAAATGGCACAGAACCTCCTGTCCAGGGAAAGAAAAGGGGAGCATTCATTTACCCATTGGCTCTCAACCACCATGGGCCCATTTCTCCCCACAGACTCTTCATCCCCCGCTCTGAGGGTTGTACATGCATGCATGCCAGGTGTGTTCTTGGAAGTGCCCATCTCTGCATCAGCAGAGAAGCCTGGGATGGGAAGAAACAGGCACTGAAGCAAAGCAAGGCCCTCCGATTGCAGACTGCATGAAACTGATCAGAACCCCCAGAGAACTGGTTACTGTAGCAATGGCTGGAACAAGAGACAGGTGGGGTCAAGAGAATATAAAGAACATATGGCATGTGAACAGTCCCCAGGAATGGGTTGTTTTAATTTGTCTGATTTCTCTCATACTGTTCAAGTTCAGTTGGACAATATCCACCATATCATAGATAAGTTTTCACAAATGCCTAAGGTGCCTAACTGGTTTTCTTGGTTTCACTGGAGATGGCTGGTAATTACAGATATGCTTTGGTTATGTAACTATACTCCTATTATGTTATTGTGTGTGTGCAATTTAAGTAGTAGCTTAAAACCTATACATGCTGAAGTTACTCTACAAGAAGATATGTCAAAGAAATAATCAATCTTCCCATGTTTTCTGCCGCCTGCTACTTCTATAGCTTTTCTTCTTCCTTCCTAATTACAACCCTTAAATAGAATTCGTGCCTCATATCAAATTTACCGAGTATCATAATTCTTCCAAGTGGTAAAGATACCTCAAGACAAATGCTGGGCATAGAAGCTACAGGGCATAAATATGCAAAGAAATAAAAAGCTAACCATTTCAAACAATAAGGCTTCTCTCTCACTTACCAACTTTACATTTCCCTGTATGGCCCCGGAAGATGACTGGTTAGCCAGAGACGGGTAAGATTCCTCAAGGGAGGAACAACCTAAGACAGGCACAGTCGCAGGGGGCCATGTGGTGAGAAAATGGGGAGCAGCAGAGGTGAGGCTTAGAACCTCACCCCCCCGTTCTGAGAGAAGTCTTCTGCATACGTGGATGTTTTATTGCCCTTGTCTAGCTTGGATTAACACATAGTCCACAGGCACACACCTGATCATCTACATTTGCTCTCTTACAACACTAAACTTTGTTTTCTACCTTTATCTTGTATCTACCTACCACTTTAGCATTTTATTAAAAATAATAATAATAAAGAGAGAAATGTGGTATCCACATATAAATCAAGTATAAAAACCAAATGAGTATTCATATTTGAACTGACTGTTTAGAGTTCATAATGCATGAGCAAAACCGAAAGTTTCTGTGATGACTGCCCTTGTACTGTTCACTATGTAACTTATTCATTATGTAAGAATTTGTTCTACATGTAAGAACTTGTTTGTTATGCCTCAGAAGATTGGAGACTGACAAAAATTAGGCTTGGGGTGGATTAATGATTGTGCATTGAGCATTGACTCCCCTATACAGAATTTTATTGTCGTTAACAACCATTTGATCAATAAATATGAGAGATGCCCTCACAAAAAAAAAAAAAAAAAAAAAAAGGACAGACTTCCAATGGTAAAATAAATAAGTAACCGGGATGTAATGTATAGCATAAGGAATATAGTCAAGATATTGTAACAGCTTGGTAGGGTGATAGCTGGAACCTAGAATTATGTATATAAATGTTCTACCACCGTGTTGTACACTTGAAACTAATGTAATGTAATACTGTGCATCAACTACCCTTCAATAAAAAATAATTATTTATAAAAAAAAAAAGAGAATATGAAGCTATGCACTAGAAGTATCCAGTACAGACACAAGCATCTTGCAACTGTTTATTTTTAGTTCACTGTGTTCTAACAAAGGCTTAAGGTTTTTTGCCTATCATTTGTGCAGTCTGCTGGGACCCTGTTCTAAACCTGTTCAGGAAACTGCAGCAACTTCTCCACCAGGTGTTGCCCACTGCCTTTATCAAAAACATAGGGGGGGGTGGGAGGGTATCACTACAAGACTTGATGTAGTTTTGTATTGTTTGATGATTACCACTGATCTTCTTTCTCAATGAAAAACTCTCCCAACCAACTCCAATTACAAGTCTTGATTACTGCCTCCACATTGCATACCACCAAAGCACCCTGTGAGTTTCTACCTGCTTCGTGCTATTTCCCTTCTGACCTCTCATTACAGTTCTTCTCCTGTGCATGAGAAAAGCTTAATTATCAGCATTTTCCAAACCTGTCAAATGTGCAACTTCTAAATAGCTCTGAGCTCCCTGAGTCTAATAGAGAGGCGAGAGCTGGGGTTGGCAAAGTTTTCTTAAACAAGACACAAAAAACACTAACCATAGTAAAAGATGGATAAATTGGACATTATTAAAAGTTAAGAACCCATACTCATCAAAAGATAACACTCAGGGAATAAAAAGGCAAGGCACAAACTGAGGAAGATAGTCACAGTGCATGTGTCTGGCAAAGGACTTGTTTCCAGAATATGTCAAGAAATTCTAAAAATCATCAAGAGAAAGACAACTCAATTAAAAATCAGCAAAATACTTGAATAGACATTTTGAAAAAGAAGATATCCAAGTAGCCAAAACCATTATTCATCAGGGAAATGCAAATTAAGACCACAGTGAGATACCATTAAGCAGCCAACAGAGTGGCTAAAAGCAAAAAGACAGTCAATGCCAAGGGTTGGCAAGAATGTGGAACAACTGCAACTCTCATTTATTGCCACTGGGAGGGAAAATTACTACAACCACTTTGGAAAACTGTTTGCAGTGTATTCTGGAACTAAATATTTGTCTACCCTATGAGCTACTAATTCTACTTCCCTAGAGAAATGAATGCATATGTCCACCAGAAAATCCTCACAGGAATGTTTATACCAGCCTTGTTTGTAATAGTCCTAATGGGGAAAATATGCAAATGTCCATCACAAAGACAATGAGTGAATAAGTCTATATATATTCACCCAATGGAATGCTACACAACAATATGAAAAAAAAGCTACTATATGCAACACGGATGAATCTCAAATTATAATGTAAAATAAAAGGAGAGATTTTAAAAGCACATATTTGTTATCCCATTTGTATAAAGTTTAGGAACAGACAAAACTAATATATGGTGATAGACATCAGAATGGTGGCAAACCCCAGAGAATGGGGAAGATTATTGTCTGGAAAGAGACAAGATGGAAACATTTTATATCTGGAGCTGGAAGTTACATTGATGGTGGTTATACTGCAAAAATTCATTGAACCATATACATCTTAAGTTTGCATTTAAAATTGTGTATTCAGTATATGTGTATTATACCTCAGAAAAAATACATTAAGAAGAGGCAGGGTTGAGAACTGAAAGTTGATGACCCATCCCACCAGGAAGGGCTCCAAGACCTCATTGTCAAATGGGAGAGGAGATAGCACCATAATAAGATCGGACATGATTATATTAGATGTAGATTGAAGAAACCTGGTCTTGAAATTTTAACTCTTTACTAATTATCCATGTAATCCTGTAAAGTAACCTACTTAGGCCTCAGTTTCTCAATCTGTAAAATGGCTGACTACTGAGGATATTTCATGCCCTCCCAAATCACAAGATCCCAGGGAGGGCCTTCCCACACAAGGCCAATGGAAGATACATGATATGTGTTGGCTCTGCTCTGTGAATGACACCAAGGAACAAAGTGTCATTTTGGGGCACAGAGTGACAGAGCTCAGAACTCTGCACATTCTATTTCGAGCTCTCCCATGGGGGATTGTGTAGTGGTCAGCCTGGAAGTGAACCTACCACCACCATAGGGATCATGAATTTTCCTTCAGGCCGCCACTGAAAGTCATCTCCAGTCATGGCAAGGAAAACCTGCTCCTGACAGCACAGAGCAGTGGTGACTGACGCATTTTGAGGATCAACCTGGCCTGGGTTTGAAACCCAGCTCTAACGCTTAGTCTCTCTGTGACCTTAGACAGGTCATGTAAGCCCCTAAACCTCAGTTTTCCCATCTGTAAAATAGGATAGTCACCACCAGTTCAGAGTTGTTGTTGGAAGGAGTAAATGAGATAAAGGATGTCGGAGCCCTTAATACAGTGCCTCTTTCTTGCAGAGCAGGTACTGGATAAAGTGCAGCCATTATTCATAGTAGGGCCAGTGCTATGCCCACCATCTGTGCCTTAAGTTTCAGTTGACACCAGGTTTAGTTACAAAAAACTTCCTAGTTTCATAAAGCAGTAAAAAAGAAGAATCTTAGAAGTGATCTTGTTAACTACCAAGGATCTGTTAAGGTCCTTTTGGGTTGAAAACAATAGTTGCCAAAAAGCTAGCTTAAGCAAATTGGACAATTTATTGAAGTGTGCCGGAGCAAATTATGCAATCACAGGTGAAGGTAAACAAGACTGCAGAATAGCAGAAATCAGGACCGCCCTGTGGGCAGCAGGGTGTGCAGACCCTTTCCTGGACATCATTGTTAATGTGACTCAGTTCTCATGCCTCCAGGTACCAGAACACAACACATCACTCCATTTCTACAACAGAGCATTCATCGGTGACCTGGCCAAAACAGAACTCTAGATTGTTTCCCCCAAAACCTATCCTTCATTACCCATTTCAGAAAATTTTTCTATCAGCCACCCAGTCACTCAAATGATAATCATAGTAGTGATCCCTGACTATATTCTTTTCCGCACTCTTTGTGTCAGCAAATCCTACTGATTTCACCTCTAAACTCAGCTTCTTATCCTCTCCACTGTAACCTTAGTCCCATTACTTTCCTTCTGGACACTTAAGTTGTTACCTAACAGGTCCCTTGCTTCCCAGTTACTCTCTTGTAATCCAGTCTCTACCCCAGACTCTATATCACTCAGTCAGAGTGGTCTTTTGAAGCCACAAATTGGGTCATGTTATTCTGTGCACAAAACCTTCCAATGACTCCCTCTTGCACTTAGAGTAAAATCCAGACACATTACCATGGCCTGAATTCACCTCTACTTGCTCATGCCCTACTCATTATACTTCAGGCCACACTGGCCTCCATTCTGTTTCTGCCTGGAATGATCTTCCCTGGATTTGCTGTGTGATTGACTCCTGTCTATCATCTTCCCACAGATACTGTTCTCATCATCCAACTTAAAGTAGCTGTTCCCTTAGTCACTCCTCACCACTGCACCATTGTTATATTTTCAGTCTTGCATAACATCTAATATATTCTTATCTGTTTATTGTCTGTGCCTCCCAGTAGAATGTAAGCTCTAAGAGGATAATACCTGTCGGTCTTTTTAATCAGATTAGAACAGAAGGTACTCAATAGATACTTGTTGAGTGAGTGAATGAGTTAAATTAGTTATGAAATGTCAAATGCTGGAGAGAATCTCATTGTCTCTGCATGCAGCAGGTACAATGTCTGCCCTTGGGGATTCACCTCTGGCCAAGGTCCCAGGATCCCTGAGAACAGGCACAGCCGTGGGGAGGCGCATCCCAATGTCTCTTTGCAGTTCTAACAACCATCCTAAGAGGACCTAGTGCTCATTATACAGACGCAGACGCTGAGGCCCAGACTGAATAAGGGACATTATCAGTTATTGAATCATGTCATTCTCTGTTATCAGAGTGTGCTTTATTTGTTCTTGTTGAAACATCTCTATGTCTCTGTATTTTAAAGCCAATTGTGTTAACTTTATGTTGATAAATATTTGCCTTCATTTACACCTACTCTATTTTAACACTAGTGTTGGAATTCTCATTTCCTCCTACAAGAAAGAAACATGGCCCAGATTTTCACTGTGGGACAAGATGTTTCAGCTTACCCACACCAGACGTTTTTGGGGCTTGTTTGGGTTTTTTTGGCATTTCTCATTTTTAAAAAATGATAATAGAGAATTGCTGTTCCCTTAGTTGCTAAAATCCTAGTCTAGAGAGCTATCTGTTTTGTTTTACTTTGTTTTGTTGTGTCTTAATTAAGGCCTAGCACTAGCTGGCAAATTCTGAAAATAGGATCCTATTTTAGTTTCTTCTAGCTAAAGGAATCTTCAGAATGTAATCTTTTAATAATGAAATATGTGCCTAATTAGTGAGAAGAATTCAAATTTGTTTTTAGCTAGTTAGAATTTATATACAACTTTCAGTCTAATGTTACTACTCATTAATTATTCCACTTTATCTGAACTTCATCCAGAGAAATAAATATCAAAATGCATGTTTTCAAAGAATAAAATAAAAAGGAAGATAATAAATTGATTTAGTAGGTTCAGAGCCTCTGAGGCAAGGTATTAGGCAAGATTAGTTCACTTTTATTTCCTAGTCTTTTTTTTCAGGGATCTGTGAGTTCTTTAATAGGGAGATAGAGGGTTGGAGAGATAAGAGATTTAGATATAGATATGATTATTATATATTTTTAAATACTATATATTCATTTCTATGATAACAGAACTTTAATATATCCTCTCTAGCTGTTTTTGATTAGTGTTTACATGTTATTTCTTTTTCCATTCTTTGACTTTAAGCCGATATATGGCTTTGTATTTAAAGCTGTCTTATCAATGGCATATATTTGAATTTTGCTTTTTTCATCAATCTGATAATCTTTGTCATTTAATTCATTTGTTTAGATCATTTACATTTAATGTAGTTAGTGTGCTGTTGGATTAAAGTCTCCTACATTTCTAATTGTTTTCTGTTTGTTCTATCTGTTTTTGTTCTCTTCTTCCTCTTTTTCTACCTGCTTTTGGATTAATTGAGCATTTTTTATTATTCCATTGCATCTGAACTATTGGCTTCTTTTAATCTCTTTTAAAAATTTTTACTAGTTGCTCTATAGGTTATAATATGCATATGATATATACCTTCAAGTAATCAGTCTCTCTTCATTTATAAGATAAACATTTAATATAATTAGGTTCTGGATTATTTGTATAATCGCCTTAAAACCAATTAAGTATTGAAGCTGTCTCTCAGCTCCCATATTTACATTTTTCTTAATAATTGTATTTGTAATAATAATAATAGAATAATTAGGAGCATTTACTCTGTGCCAGACACTATTATGAGAACTTCTACATTTATTCACTTATTTTAACTTTGCAATAATTCATTGTGGGTTGGTCCTGTTTATGTATTTCCATTTTACAGATGAGAAAGATGAGGCAGACAGAAGTCAGTTCACCCCAGCTTTCAAGGTAGTAAGTGGCAATGCTCCTTTTATTTTAGGAAAGGGTTTATTTAGTTTTCATGCAAGAAAAAGAGGAAGAGCTGTATTCTCAGTACAGGATGGTAGTGATGAGCCACACTAGAACAATCCTGTCTAGAGAGGCCGACATCCCAGTAGTGCTGTAAGCCACTGCTAATTTGACCAGTACTAGTTTTGTAATTTATATTTAATTTAACCTTCATGTGTTTTTAAAATATTATTTTATAAGACCTTTAAGAACAAAGTGGTTATACCTAGTTCTACATTCATGCCTATTTTAATAACATTAAAATTAAAATGATTAAGTCAGCACTAGAGATCCTTGAGAATTTTTCCATGTATACATGGTTTATGGACCCTTGGATTGAAAGACACAATGGCTTCCTAAATAGGATTATGTTGTCTCAAGTTCCCTGATATTGCAGAAGTATAGATGAGTGGTTCAAATGCTTATTAACTTTAAATTGTAAACTTCATGCATGGATCCTTGGGAAAAATGATAAGTTGCTGATATCCATCCATGTTTTGTCAGGTAACTTTGCTTTGGTGTTTACAGACATTGTGTGCAGTTCTGCAAAGAGGCTTCTGGAGGCCTTTGGTTCCAACCCTGGATCTATATAGCAAGCCACCCACCATATCTTTGAGGCTCATTTTTCTCATCTATTAAATGGGGGAGGGGAGCCTGCAGGGGTTATTGTGATACAGAGCAGACACCTAAATGATAACACTATTGCTGTTGCTAAGAGCAATCCTGCTTCAGGTTCTCTGTCATGAAATACAAAGTCTTGAAATGGTTTGCATTTGAGGGGCCAGTAAGTGCTCCTGAGAATCATAAGCATTAGTGATACATGACCTTGAGAAAACAGCCTTCAGAACTGCACTACCCTTATGTTCAAAGGATATTTTGATTTCTGCTATAGACTGAATATTTGTGTCCCCCAAAATTCATATTACAGTCAAGTGATTTTCACAGAAAACTAGAATTTATTCCCTTAACTCCTTTTAGCAGGAAGGATTCTGTGAAAAATGTGTTGCTTCTTTGTCTTAGTGAATAATATACATGAAGGACGATGGCGTTTTCTTATCAACTCAAAGAATTAGAGACTGTTAGTCTCTACTTCATTAGCATGATTAGATTCATAGTGATAAATGTTTTAGAATGCACAGACAAGTTCAAATTCAATTTGGCCCTTCAGTGAATCTGATAAAATACGTTCTGTGCTTCCACCTGTGGGAAATCTTAGCATTTCTTAGCATTTCTCCTCCACATTACTCTGTTGTTTTTTTTTTGTTTTGTTTTGTTTTTTTCTACCTGTCTGGGCTGCGCAGCAATTGTCATTTCAGTAAGAACTCAGCCTTTGGGCTGGTTAGCCTTCTGCACTCTCTGGGAGGTAAAAAAAGAGGCGTTGGTTAGATCCAACCCTTTCACCATTCCAGGCCAAGATGCCGTGCTAGGATTATTCCTGTAATGAGAGGAGCCCCACTCTTCCTCATACCCCTGAAGTGACAAGAGGCAGCATTTTCCCATCCTACAGGCCTGTCAGAGCCCATGCTGAGTTCATCAGTGTCTGCAGAACCTTTGCACTGGAATCCTTTCTTGCAAAATTGGATGCCTCACAGGGTGCCTGCTGCAAGGAGAAGATGCCAGTTCTGCAGAGCCAGGCAAGTTCAGGATCAGGCCCTGAAAACATAATAAAGGGACACAACGAGTGATGTGAAACCTTTATTACAAAGTTCTCCTGAAGAGAGTTCAGAAATGAGAAAAAAACTTTTAGAAGCATTTTCACTGTAAGGGAAGAAAATGAAGAAGGAATTTAGAGTATTTTTGATGGAAGCAACAAAGTATAATCGAAAGAGACAGGCTCTGACCTCTTCAAGGCCTGGCTTTAAATCTTCTCTGGGTAACTGGCTACCTGTGTGCCCACTCCATTAAAAGTGGAAACTAGTAGTGGGATTTACAGGGGATATATTTTTAAACTTATTGGATAAAAAGGTGGTTCAGAGTTGGAATGAATCTTGTCCTAGTTGGTTGGGGATTTCTATTTCATGCCATTTATCTTTTCCTAGAGATTTTCAGAACATCATAGACACTTGTTTGGGGAATATTTATGTACAAATGAGAGGCTAAATGGTGTATCAGATGGCCTCTGGGGATCATATTATCCAATGCTGCTGTTATTCTTCATTCCATTATGATTTAATTTTTAATGATTTATAGCAGAGATAAATTATTTTACATTTAAAAATGTATAATAAAATAAGCTTCAATTAGATACAAAAAATTATGAATAAGTAAATGAAACCTTAAGCAAAGAAAGAGGAACATAAGCATCTATTTGTTTATTAGGTACCTCCAAAGTCAGATGGGATCTACTAAGAGTTAATTAAACCCTCTGCCTAGTGTAATTATTTTCAAGTGAGAAAGGAATATGTAATCCCAACATATGCCATCAGAGAAAGCAACAAGAGGTGTCCTCAAGTGACATTGCAATGGTAAACTCTTTATTACATTCCAGCTAGTAGCCGTTCACTTTTTTGACTAAGAAAACTGGTATTGTCAATATTCCAGGAGTAGCTCAATCTCTTTGGACCACATGCAAACTCATAAGAGACTGAGGCATAAACCATTTCAGTAACGTGGTGAGAAACAGAACCACCAAAGCAACAGGCTCTAACCAGCTCTCCATGTTGGCAGAGCAACATGGCAGGCCAAAGATCATCCCATGATTGCCTGGTGACCACAGAACCAGAGCAATGCCTATGTGTTTAGTGACTTAGCATCATAGCTACTGTATTAGTTTTCTAGGGTTGCCGTAACAATGTACCGTAAACTGAGTGGCTTGAAAAACAGACATGTGCCATCTTTCAGCAACAATCCTGAGATCGTGGTGTCAATAGGGCTGGCTCCTTCTGAGGGCTGTGAAGGAGACTGTGCCCCATGCCTCTCCGCTGGCTTCTGGTGGTTGGCTGGCAGCCAGTGGAGTCCTCGGCTTGAAGAAGCATCACCTCACCATGTGCCTTCATCTTCACATGGCAGGAGTTGTATCTGGGTGTGTCCACCTCCAGGTCTCCCTGTTCAATGAGGACGCCAGCCATAGTGGGCTTGGGCCTGCCCAAATGACCTCATGTCAACTTGGTTACCTCTCTAAAAACCTGTCTTCCAAATAAGGTCCCATTCTGAGGTACTGGAGGTTTGAACTCCAACACGTATTTTTTGAGGGGGACAAATTCAACCTATAACAGCTCCTATGTATCCATTTTTATGTTAGAGGTGGACCCTCAGGAAACCCTATACCCCACACAATGCTTGGAGGACCCAGCCAACTCTTGCCACCTCCTGTGGGGCCCCGCATCCAGCCTTATCTTGATGGCAACAGCTTCAGCTCTGTTCAAGGTTATGCCCAGGGCTCCAGACTGGTGGCGCTTTCCAGTTACCTATCTTTTATCTGGCTATTAGGTGACTTTCCAGTTTCATCCTCAAAAGCTGTCCTGACTTTTAGGTTTTGGAGATGACCTTGCTATCATCATCATATACCTCATTTAATTCATTTAAATAGTCCTATTCTATTAAACACTTAAGTGGCTTTCAATGTCTCACTATTATAAACAACACTTCAATCCATATATAACGCAATATATAATATGTATATTATATAATATACTATATATACATCATATACAATATACAAACTATAAACAGCACTTCAAACAACAGGTAACATTTATAGAGTGCTTACTCTGTTCCAGGTACTATTCTTAAGTATTCTAAGTGATTAACTCATTTATGATCTTCATGTCAAGAAAAGAGGCCAGTTCAATATAATACTCATTTTCTACAGATGAGGAAACTGAGACCGAGAGAGGTTCACTGTGTTAGAAGCAGGATTTGTACCCAAGTAGTTCAGCACCAGAGTTCACCTGCTTGAGCACCGAGTGTACCCTCTCCCTGCTTAGCTGTGTGATCTTCAGCAGGTCCTTAACGTAAGCCACTAGGTAAAAGTGGAAATAATAACAGGACCTACTTTATGAGACTGTTTGCATTCTTAGAACAGTAACTTCCACATAGTGAGTACTCAGTAAGTGTTAGCAAAAACACCCCTCCTCTCTTTATTCTCCCCCCAACCCCAAGAGGAGAAACTGGAATACAAAGCCAGACAAACTGACTCCAGGGCATTCGTAACCATTGCACAGGACTTGGCCTTATAGTCAGTGAGGATGGCTGTTAATAAAGCTTACCTCATTTCTTTTCCTTATACTGTTTCCTAACTTCCTTCTCTCCTGTTTCACTGGAAGAGGTATTTCTTCTGTGGAAAATGGTAACCCTTGGATCTGGCTTCTCTTTCCTGCCACTTTCCTGGATCCATCACTACGCTTCTTACTCCTGAATCTTCAAACCCTCCCTCTTCTCTGGCTCCTTCCTGTCCATCTGCAACCTTGTGCGGGTTCCTTCCATCCTAATACCGGATGCAGGCTGTGTTCCCCCCAGCAGCTTCCCCTGCTTTGCTTACCGCCCTCCACGACAGACGCCTCTCAGTCCCGATCTTCCCCCTCCCCAGCCTGGCACACGGTGATCCCCTGCACTTCCTGAAGTGAATTTCTTCATGAGCTTCAGTCAGGCTCTGCCTTTCAGGTTTTCCTCTCTTCTCCAGCCACGCCTCATCTGCATTCTCACCTTCTCTTCTTCCTTCCTTCCTTTCCATGCCAGCCTTCCCAGGCTCTGTCTTTAGTCAGCAGTTCCTGGGTGTGTGCCTCAACCCAGATTCTGACTTCAGGTCCCATGCATATCCTGATGACTTCCATCTCTCTCTCAAGCCCGGACTTGTCGCCTGGGGCCCAGATCTATAAAGGGAACTATTTATTGGCCATCTCCACGTGGATCTTCCAAACGCACAGGAAACAAAACATGTCCAAAGTGGAGTGTTTCATACCTATTCCTGCAAATCAGCTGCTTTCCCAGATTCACCGAGAACCTGGGAGCCCTCAGCTCCTCCTTTCTCCTGTGCCCCGCCTCCAAGCAGTGAGGGCTTTTCTGAGATCTCTTCTCTTTAATGTCCTTTGAAGCCTTCCATTCTCCGTTTTCGCACTCCTGCCCCTGACGCGGCCCAGGCCCACCCCTTTTCTCCTTCGGATTACGGCAGCCCCTGATGTGGTCTGCCTGTCGTCATTCCGTCAGCCTCCAATTCGGCCTCTACACCACAGATAAATTCACATTGCCCTTTTTAACAATAACTTGAAATTATAAAAGAGATACACGCTCATACTGTTTTTCTTAAACCTTGGAAAAATAAAGTAAAATTTTTCATTATCTTAAAAAAGTGTATATTGCCATATATATATATAGTAAGCTATTTCCTTCCAGTTTAAAAATAAAATGCATATGTAGTGTTTTTTCTAATCACCATTGGGATCATGCTCCACATAATCACTTTATTGCTTGACTTATTCTTCACCCAACACACAATGAATTATCTTCTTTCATTAGAAATTATTTTAAAGTATTATTTTAATGAGTACCTCATAGTCTAGAAAATGAAATAAATGGACTATAATTTAACCACTCCTCTATTTTGGAGCATTGGGATCGTGTCCTTTATTTTTAAAAATCATTTTAATTACCACTAAGTGAACAACTCCATGCTTGAATCTTTAATTCTTACCTCTCATTTCCTTGGGATTAATTGCTAGAAGGGAAATTATTGGGTTAAAGAATATGGATATTTTTGAAGTTTTTGATATATTTTACCCAATTGCTCCCCAGAAAAGAGGCAATAAATTATTCCCTCTGTAATGTTTGAGACTGAATGTGTCACTCATGCTTGCCAGAACTGAATGTTCACTTTTAAGTAGTATATTTTCTTATTCAATAATTGAAAAATGAAGCCGTGGCATTTTCTAAATTAAGTTGAATGTATTTTCATATGTTTAGTAGCTAAAGCTATTTCTTATTTTGTGACTGGTTATTGTAAAACTGTTATTAGTTTGTCTTTATATTAAGGTTTTAGTTATTCTATTATTGTTATTATTAATTTGTATGAGGGAGCAGTCATTCTGAAATTTAAGCTTTCCTTCAAAATCCCTTACTGTTCCCTATAACTCTCAGGGTGAAGTTGAATTCCCCTAGCTTGGCATACAGTGTCCTCCATTATATTGCCCTTGACTTTCTGCCCTTGCTGTGCCAAGATGCACACAAATATACACCATAGGCTATTCTGAACTATTTCCAGTTCTCAAAAGAACGTTTGTTCTATATGACTCATGTCTGTGCAATAAGCTCTTTTTCCTGCCCCAATAATCATTCTCTTCTGGCTCCCTGTTTTGCCTTGCAAAAAGCTGTTCATCTTCAGACTTACTTAGGAGTTACCACTCTTGGGTGGGAACTGTTCTTGACCTCTTGGTCTGAATTATGTATCCTTCTTCTGTGTTCTTATAGTACCTAGGCATGTCTCTCTCGGAGTCCTTACCACACTGTGTGGTCTTTCCTGTTCATAAAGAGAGCAAGTCTTTTGTTTCTGCTTCCCTGAAGCCTAATGGTAGCAAGCAGATGGTAGATATACAATAAGAAATAGAGAGAAGAATGAATGAAACTGTTATCTCCATCTGAAGATTGCTGTATTTGCCCTGGGAAGTTTATTCCAATTTGAATTTCTTCTGTGAATATGATAATGATATACTCTGACCCAAGTGGGTAGGGTGGAATGACCCAAGCCCTGGAATGTGGAATATAGGAATGCCACACATCTAGTGTCTATACTGTACCATGAAGTTGTAGAAGAGAATTAATTGTAGAAGAGAAGTGGTATGGATTTGGTTATCTCCAAAATACATTTACTACTAAGTATAAAGAACTGGAAATTAAAAGTTCATGAGGTCAGTTATTGTAGTATAGGAACTCCCCTCTTAAGTCTAAGGAAAACACAGTGAGATGCTGAGAACAGAGAGAAGGTTTGGATGGCAGCCTGATGGATGGATGGATGGAAAATAGATCTGGACTTTACTTGCTGAGTAGAAAACACGTTCATTTGGAAAAGATAAATGTATCTATTTACTTAGTCCATTCAGGCTCCCATAACAAAATACCATAAAGTGGGTGGCTTATAAACAACAAATATTTATTCCTCAGTTCTGGAGCCTGGGAAGACCAGGATCACAGTGCTGGCAGACTCGGTATCTGGTAAGAGCCTGCTTCTTCACAGACAGCCATCTCTTTTTCTATAACCTCATATGGCCGAAGGGAACTAGGGAGCCCTGTGGGGTCTCCTTTGTAAGGCCACTAATCTCATTCATACACCCTTATAAAGGACCTCATGACCTAAGCACCTCCCCCACCTCCTACCGCCATCACACTGGGCATTAGGTTTCAGTATATGAATGGGGAGGGGCACAGATATTCAGACTATGGCATTCTATTCTCTAAAATATTTCTGTATCATTTCAGCAGACTGAGGTTGAATTAAATTACACACTAAAATAAAAGAATAATAATTAAAGTTCAAAGGGAAATTGATAAAATTTTGCTGTGCAAGTAGGGCAAAACAAAACAAAAACAATCTTTCCCAAGAGCCTGTCAAAAGACAGCATAATACGAACATCCCCAAATCAATTAATTGTATTAGGAATCCAAGATTCACTTTTTTTTTTTTTTTTTTTTTTTTTGTGAGGGAATCTCTCATATTTATTGATCAAATGGTTGTTAACAACAATAAAATTCTGTATAGGGGACTCAATGCTCAATGCACAATCATTAATCCACCCCAAGCCTAATTTTTGTCAGTCTCCAATCTTCTGAAGCATAACGAACAAGTTCTTACATGGTGAACAAATTCTTACATAATGAATAAGTTCTTACATGGTGAACAGTACAAGGGCAGTTATCACAGAAACTTTCGGTTTTGATCACGCATTATGAACTATAAACAATCAGGTCAAATATGAATATTCGTTTGATTTTTATACTTGATTTATATGTGGATACCACATTTCTCCCTTTATTATTATTATTATTATTATTATTATTATTATTATTATTTTTAATAAAATGCTGAAGTGGTAGGTAGATGCAAGATAAAGGTAGAAAACATAGTTTAGTGTTGTAAGAGAGCAAATGTAGATGATCAGGTGTGTGCCTGTAGACTATGTGTTAATCCAAACTAGACAAGGGCAATAAAACATCCACGGATGCAGAAGATTTCTCTCAGAACAGGGGGGGTGAGGTTCTAAGCCTCACCTCTGTTAATCCCCAATTTCTCACCTGATGGCCCCCCTGCAACTGTGCCTGTCTTAGGTTGTTCCTCCCTTGAGGAATCTTACCCGTCTCTGGCTAACCAGTCATCTTCCGGGGCCATACAGGGAAATGTAAAGTTGGTAAGTGAGAGAGAAGCCATATTGTTTGAAAAGGTTAGCTTTTTACTTCTTTGCATATTTATGCCCTGTGGCTTCTATGCCCAGCATTTGTCTTGAGGTATCTTTACCACTTGGAGAAATTATGATACTCGGTAAATTCGATATGAGGGATGAATTCTATTTAAGGGTTGTTATTAGGAAGGAAGAAGAAAAGCTATAGAAGTAGCAGGCAGAAGAAAACATGGGAAGATTGATTATTTCTTTGACATATCTTCTTGTAGAGTAACTTAAGCATGTATAGGTTTTAAACTACTAATTTAATTGCGCACACACATTAACATAATAGGAGTATAGTTACATAACCAAAGCATACCTGTAATTACCAGCCATCTCCAGTGAGGCCAAGAAAACCAGTTAGGCATCCTAGGCATTTGTGAAAATTTATCTATGATATGATGGATATTATCCAACTGTACTTGAACAGTCTGAGAGAAATCAGACAAATTAAAACAACCCATTCCTGGGAACTGTTCACATCCCATATGTTCTTTTAACAGTAAATAGTCTGTAGTTGTAAGATTTTGGAACGCTACAACTTGCACTCCTCCTAATTCTTGGTTGAGTTCCAACAGTATAGATCCAGTCAAATTTGTTGTTTCACTGTATGCACAGGCCAGCTTAGATATCTCCTTCTTCATTCCCATGGCAAGTCCAGGAACTGGTGGGATGAATGCAGCTACAGCTGTAGCAGTGCGTGGATCTTTGTTGTGGTTTTTTGATGATCATCTTCTGGCATGAGTCTTCCAGAGAGTGCTGATGTTGGAAGTTCTTCTTCATATCGTATCTTAGTTCATTTTCTGGGTAGCCAAATTAGGCTTTGATCCTCTGTATAAACACAAACAGACCCTTTGCATACACTTTGATATGCCCTTTATACCATTGTGTAGAACTCCTTGGAGGTCACCACACAGGAACTGCTTTTTTTTTTTTTTAAGAGAAAGGAATATTATCAGAAAAATGTACCTCCATAGCCGATCATCTGACACCCTTTAAGTGATCAAAATTAAGGATATTTAAAGCATGCATTAATCGTTGATTTACAGTTAGTTTTATCCTATCAGGGAGTAATCCCCCTTTTCTTTCTTTCTTTTTTTTTTTGTTATCATTAATCTACACTTACATGAAGAATATTATGTTTACTAGGCTCTCCCCTATACCAGGTCCCCCCTATAAACCCCTTTACAGTCACTGTCCATCAGCATAGCAAAATGTTGTAGAATCACTACTTGTCTTCTCTGTGTTGTACAGCCCTCCCATTTCTCCCACCCCCCCATGCATGCTAATCTTAATCCCCCCCTTCTTCTTCCCCCCCCTTATCCCTCCCTACCCTCCCATCCTCCCAGTCCCTTTCCCTTTGGTACCTATTAGTCCATTCTTGGGTTCTGTGATTCCGCTGCTGTTTTGTTCCTTCAGTTTTTCCTTTGTTCTTATACTCCACAGATGAGTGAAATCATTTGGTATTTCTCTTTCTCCGCTTGGCTTATTTCACAGAGCATAATACCCTCCAGCTCCATTCATGTTGCTGCAAATGGTAGGATTTGCCCTCTTCTTATGGCTGAGTAGTATTCCATTTTGTATATGTACCATATCTTCTTTATCCATTCATCTATCGATGGACATTTAGGTTGCTTCCAATTCTTGGCTATTGTAAATAGTGCTGCGATAAACATAGGGGTGCATCTGTCTTTCTCAAGCTTGATTGCTGCGTTCTTAGGGTAAATTCCTAGGAGTGCAATTCCTGGGTCAAATGGTAAGTCTGTTTTGAGCATTTTGATGAACCTCCATACTGCTTTCCACAATGGTTGAAATAATTTACATTCCCACCAGCAGTGTAGGAGGGTTCCCCTTTCTCCACAGCCTCGCCAACATTTGTTGTTGTTTGTCTTTTGGATGGCAGCCATCCTTACTGGTGTGAGGTGATACCTCATTGTAGTTTTAATTTGCATTTCTCTGATAATTAGCGATGTGGAGCATCTTTTCATGTGTCTGTTGGCCATCTGTATTTCTTTTTTGGAGAACTGTCTGTTCAGTTCCTCTGCCCATTTTTTAATTGGGTTATTTGTTTTTTGTTTGTTGAGGCGTGTGAGCTCTTTATATATTCTGGACGTCAAGCCTTTATCAGATCTGTCATTTACAAATATATTCTCCCATACTGTAGGGTTCCTTTTTGTTCTATTGATGGTGTCTTTTGCTGTACAGAAGCTTTTCAGCTTAATATAGTCCCACTTGTTCATTTTTGCTGTTGCTTTCCTTGCCCGGGGAGATATGTTCAAGAGGAGTCACTCATGTTTATGTCTAAGAGGTTTTTGCCTATGTTTTTTTCCAAGAGTTTAATGGTTTCATGACTTACATTCAGGTCTTTGATCCATTTTGAGTTTACTTTTGTATATGGGGTTAGACAATGGTCCAGTTTCATTCTCCTACATGTAGCTGTCCAGTTTTGCCAGCACCACCTGTTGAAGAGACTGTCATTTCGCCATTGTATGTCCATGGCTCCTTTATCAAATATTAATTGACCATATATGTCTGGGTTAATGTCTGGATTGTCTAGTCTGTTCCACTGGTCTGTGGCTCTGTTCTTGTGCCAGTACCAAATTGTCTTGATTACTATGGCTTTATAGTAGAGCTTGAAGTTGGGGAGTGAGATCCCCCCTACTTTATTCTTCTTTCTCAGGATTGCTTTGGCTATTCGGGGTCTTTGGTGTTTCCATATGAATTTTTGAATTATTTGTTCCAGTTCATTGAAGAATGTTGCTGGTAGTTTCATAGGGATTGCATCAAATCTGTATATTGCTTTGGGCAGGATGGCCATTTTATGATATTAATTCTTCCTAGCCATGAGCATGGGATGAGTTTCCATTTGTTAGTGTCCCCTTTAATTTCTCTTAAGAGTGACTTGTAGTTTTCAGAGTATAAGTCTTTCACTTCTTTGTTTAGGTTTATTCCTAGGTATTTTATTCTTTTGGATGCAATTGTGAATGGAGTTGTTTTCCTGATTTCTCTTTCTGTTGGTTCATTGTTAGTGTATAGGAAAGCCACAGATTTCTGTGTGTTAATTTTGTATCCTGCAACTTTGCTGTATTCCGATATCAGTTCTAGTAGTTTTGGGGTGGAGTCTTTAGGGTTTTTTATGTACAGTATCATGTCATCTGCAAATAGTGACAGTTTAACTTCTTCTTTACCAGTCTGGATTCCTTGTATTTCTTTGTTTTGTCTGATTGCCGTGGCTAGGACCTCCAGTACTATGTTAAATAGCAGTGGGGAGAGTGGGCATCCCTGTCTAGTTCCCGATCTCAGAGGAAAAGCTTTCAGCTTCTCGCTGTTCAGTATAATGTTGGCTGTGGGTTTATCATAAATGGCCTTTATTATGTTGAGGTACTTGCCCTCTATACCCATTTTGCTGAGAGTTTTTATCATGAAGGGATGTTGAATTTTGTCAAATACTTTTTCAGCATCTATGGAGATGATCATGTGGTTTTTGTCTTTCTTTTGGTTGATGTGGTGGATGATGTTGATGGATTTTCGAATGTTGTACCATCCTTGCATCCCTGGGATGAATCCCTCTTGGTCATGGTGTACGATCCTTTTGATATATTTTTGAATTCGGTTTGCTAATATTTTGTTGAGTATTTTTGCATCTACGTTCATTGGGGATATAGGTCTGTAGTTTTCTTTTTTGGTGGGGTCTTTGCCTGGTTTTGGTATTAGGGTGATGTTGGCTTCGTAGAATGAGTTTGGGATTATCCCCTCCTCTTCTATTTTTTGGAAAACTTTAAGGAGAATGGGTATTATGTCTTCCCTGTATGTCTGATAAAATTCTGAGGTGAATCCATCTGGGCTGGGGGTTTTGTTCTTTGGTAGTTTTTTGATTACCACTTCAATTTTGTTGCTGGTAATTGGTCTGCTTAGATTTTCTGTTTCTTTCTGGGTGAGTCTTGGAAGGTTGTATTTTTCTAGGAAGTTGTCCATTTCTCCTAGGTTTCCCAGCTTGTTAGCATATAGGTTTTCATAGTACTCTCTAATAATTCTTTGTATTTCTGTGGGGTCCGTTGTGATTTTTCCTTTCTCATTTCTGATTCTGTTGATTTGTGTTGAATTTTTTCCTCTTAATAAGTCTGGCTAGAGGCTTATCTATTTTATTTATTTTCTCAAAGAACCAGCTCTTGGTTTCATTGATTTTTGCTATTGTTTTATTCTTCTCAATTTTATTTATTTCTTCTCTGATCTTTATTATGTCTCTCCTTCTGCTGACCTTAGGCTTCATTTGTTCTTCTTTTTCCAATTTCGATAATTGTGACATTAGACCATTCATTTGGGATTGTTCTTCCTTTTTTAAATATGCCTGGATTGCTATATACTTTCCTCTTAAGACTGCTTTTGCTGTATCCCACAGTAGTTGGGGCTTTGTGTTGTTGTTGTCCTTTGTTTCCATATATTGCTGGATCTCCATTTTGATTTAGTCATTGATCCATTGATTATTTAGGAGCGTGTTGTTAAGCCTCCACGTGTTTGTGAGCCTTTTTGCTTTCTTTGTACAGTTTATTTCTAGTTTTATGCCTTTGTGGTCTGAAAAGTTGGTTGGTAGGATTTCAATCTTTTGGAATTTTCTGAGGCTCTTTTTGTGGCCTAGTATGTGGTCTATTCTGGAGAATGTCCCATGTGCACTTGAGAAGACTGTGTATCCTGTTGCTTTTGGATGTAGAGTTCTGTAGATGTCTATTAGGTCCATCTGTTCTAGTGTGTTGTTCAGTGCCTCTGTGTCCTTACTTATTTTCTGTCTGGTGGATCTGTCCTTTGGAGTGAGTGGTGTGTTGAAGTCTCCCAGAATGAATGCATTGCATTCTATTTCCTCCTTTAGTTCTGTTAGTATTTGTTTCAAATATGTTGGTGCTCCTGTATTGGGTGCATATATATTTATAATGGTTATATCCTCTTGTTGGACTGAGCCCTTTATCATTATGTAATGTCCTTCTTTATCTTTTGTTACTTTCTTTATTTTGAAGTCTGTTTTGTCTGATACTAGTATTGCAACACCTGCTTTTTTCTCTCTGTTGTTTGCATGAAATATCTTTTTCCATCCCTTGACTTTAAGTGTGTGCATATCTTTGGGTTTGAGTTGAGTCTCTTGTAAGCAGCATATGGATGTATCTTGCTTTTTTATCCATTCTGTTACTCTGTGTCTTTTGATTGGTGCATTCAGTCCATTTACATTTAGGGTAATTATTGAAAGTTATGTACTTATTGCCATTGCAGGCTTTAAGTTTGTGGTTACCAAAGGTTCAGGGTTAGCTTCTTTACTATCTTACTGTCTAACTTAACTCACTTGTTGAGCTATTATAAACACAGTCTGATGATTCTTTATTTCTCTCCCTTCTTATTCCTCCTCCTCCCTTCTTCATATGTTGGGTGTTTTGTTCTGTGCTCTTTTTAGGAGTGCTCCCATCTAGAGCAGTCCCTGTAGGATGCCCTGTAGAGGTGATTTGTGGGAGGCAAATTCCCTCAACTTTTGCTTGTCTGGGAATTGTTTAATCCCTCCTTCATATTTAAATGATATTCGTGCTGAATACAGTAGTCTTGGTTCGAGGCCCTTCTGTTTCATTGCATTAAGTATGTCATGCCATTCTCTTCTGGCCTGTAGGGTTTCTGTTGAGAAGTCTGATGATAGCCTGATGGGTTTTCCTTTGTAGGTAACTTTTTTTTTCTCTCTAGCTGCCTTTAATTCTTTGTCCTTGTCTTTGATCTTTGCCATTTTAATTACTATGTGTCTTGGTGTTGCCCTCCTTGGATCCCTTATCATGGGAGTTCTGTGTACCTCTGTGGTCTGAGAGGCCATTTCTTCCCCTAGTTTGGGGAAGTTTTTGGCAATTGTTTCTTCAAAGACACTTTCTATCCCTTTTTCTCTCTCTTCTTCTTCTGGTACCCCTATAATGCAGATATTGTTCCATTTAGATTGGTCACTCAGCTCTCTTAGAATTCTTTCATTCCTGGAGATCCTTTTATCTCTCTCTGCATCAGCTTCTCTGTGTTCCTGTTCTCTGTTTTCCAGTCCATTAATGGTATCTTGCATCTCGTCCATTCTGTTTCGAAGTCCTACCAGAGCTTGTTTTATTTCTGTATTCTCCTTCCTTAGTTCTTGCATATTTCTCTGCAAGTCCATCAGCATGGTTATGACTTTTGTTTTGAATTCTTTTTCAGGAAGACTGGTTAAATCTATCTCCCCAGGATCCTTCTCAGGGGAAGATGTAGCAGATGCCGATGCTGTCTGGGTTAGTCTTGTCTGGATCATATTTTTTTGCCTTTTCATGTTGACAGGTGCTATTGACTGTCAGCTGGGAGGGCCAAACTTTTCACTTGCTACTGGCCTTTCTTTACTGGGACAACTGCGACCCCTAGTGGCTTGTATTGGGCAATTGTGTGTAGAGTGGGTCTTTGTATCTAGCCCGGCTGGTATGGAGGAAGCTCCCTTTCTGAGGGCGTGGCCAGCCTCAGGCTGCCACTCTGCTATGGCGGGGCCCGGGAGGGGTAATGGACAGGGGACTGTTTGGCTTTTTACCTCTGTGAGGGGTCTCAGAGTTGTTGCCCAGGGGGTTAGTGCGCCTGGTTTTCCCTGTAATTTCCAGCTGCTGGGCTGTGACCTGTGTTGTTTCCGTCAAGCTGTTGAGTCCCTGTCCCTTTAAGACTTTCAAAAAGCACTCGCTTTTCTTTGTCACGGGGCATCAGCTTCGGCACCTGCTCAGAGGTCTTGCTTCCCTGTTTCCCTAGTTTCCAGCCCTCCACGCATGCACTGTGTCTGCGCTCTGGTGCGGATGGCTGGGGCTGGGTGTTTAGCAGCCCTGTGCTCCCTCTCCTTCCCTGCTCTGACTCCTCTCCTCCCGCCGGGAGCTGGGGGGAGGCGCGCTCGGGTCCCGCTGGGCTGGGGCTTGTATCTTATCCCTTTCACCAGGCGCTGGGCTCTCGCACGTGTGGATGTAGTCTGGCTGTTGTCCTGTGTCTTCTGGTCTCTCTTTTAGGATTAATTGTATTTGTTGTATTTTCAAAAATATATATGTTTTTGGGAGGAGATTCCCACTGTCCTACTCATGCCGCCATGTTGGCTCCGCCCTCTCCAAGAGTCACTTTTTAAACACATTTATCTTGGAGGAAATTGAAATAATAATTGCTTGCCTGTAATTGATCAGTTTGCTTAATGATTTGGAGACCAACCAGTCTCTCAAGTGTAGAGTCAGCCACGTTTGTCAATGTCTCACCTCTTAGTAGCTTTCCAAGCACTGCTATTATATCTTCTCCTCCACCTATATAGCAGGGGAGAACTGATATTGGCATCATACCATTGACTAATGGACTCATCACAATTCAGTGTATTAAGTTTGCTGATGACACAGTTTTAGGAACTTTTGCATTTTAAGCCTTTTAATTCCAATTTCGGAGTCTAAGAAATTATAGGCATCATCAGCAACTGGGAAGAGCTGAGCTATCATGCTGCCTGCTGAATCCCATCTACTCATTCATGCCCCTGTGCCTTTGCAAGTGCTGGTCTAGCTGCTGAAAACAACCATTCACCCCTTTAGATTCCCCCCCTATTTCCTAGTGATTCCCATGGATAAAGAAAGTGTGTTTGTCCTGGAATAATAGGGGTTCCCTTTTAGACATGCGTAGGACACAGTGAACCTGCATTTCAGGGACAGATGTATCCTTGGAGATCATTGATGGAAGGAGTCCTAGCAAAGTAAGGCAGCAGGATTCCAGAACATTTGTGGTTGTGAAATGGAATGTTTTGTTCTAAGGAAAGGTGACCTTGTCCATAGGGGAAAAAATACAATTTAAGATGATCCTGGATAAATCATTTTTAGTAATCAAAAAAAAGACACAGGCTATCATTTGGTTTCCTTCCTCAAGCACCCTCAACTCTGAGCTGTTAATCAAAGCACTGTAGGGCCTAGAGGGGAAAATCCCTGAAGCTAATGGTGCTGATCCCACTGTCTCTGTAGGCAAGCTCCGTTCCCATCACCGGCCTCCGTGTCACTCCAGTGCAGCCTCCCCACACACTGCCTGTTGCTCAGCATAATGAAGACTCATTCATTCCTTCTCCTCACCCCCTTTCATGCCTCGCACCTTTCTTACTTTTATTTAAAAAGTAAAAATAACATCTGTGAAAAAAATGGTTAATTATATTTAATGCCTCATAGTTCAGCTGGATTCAGCTTTTTAAAAAATCTATAGTTTTTACGATATAAATAAGAGATCTCCTAGAAACACAGTGATTAAGTATCCCTTTCTTATTACAGCACTAATGCCCCTGTTACCCTCTTTACCCTTTATTAGACCTCAGCCACTTGCCTTTCACCTCTCCAAACCTTCAATTCCTCTGACTCATGGAACTTCAGCAGGTCCATTAGGGGCAGGATGCACTTGGGCAACTCTGTGGTCCAGTCCTACGTGTGTTTATGCTTATGCTTTAGGTCAGGGATTGTGAAGAATTAATATAATATCAATTTTACCTTTCCCCATGATTTCTAATCAGGATTCCAAATTCTAGCCAGAAATTTTATAATATCCTCAAAGTGCTTATAACTTCGTAATTTTCCATCATGATCTAGCTACTGTATTTCCTCATGTTTATGTTGATCGAATGAGATATAATCCTCTCTTTCAGGTTTCCATCTTGTTTTTAGTCATATATCTTTGACTCATGCCTAGTAACGTGACAGCGCCTATTAATACTGCTCCAGTGATTCATTTTCCTCTACGCTTTTGCTGGATTTGATACTTTTTCCTTTTCATAAAAAAATTATATTAAATGCAACAGTCTACTGATACTTAAAATTATTCTGGAACAATAATTCATAAAAAATTTAAGGATGACATGACTATTATGAGAGAGGGAGAAAGAGTTCAAACAAAGGTCAAATGCTGCCGAGTTTCATGTGTCACTAAACCGAGAAGAATAGACAAAGTGGCCTCCTGTGTGCTTGGTCCCAATTTGGTTTTCTGTGATTTTCTTTTTCTGTGGTTTCCTCTTTCATCATTTAACATCTCAGTACTGACCTATCATGATTGCTATACAAGCTATCATGATTGTTAATTCCATCTACAAAACTGGAATTTCTTTCCTCATTTGCATTAGTTCATGATTTTCTGTACCTTTCCTGAATATTCCAAGCATCCTGGATGGATAAAATCCTGTGTTAGGGTGCTAGGGTGCCGTGGAAAGAGAACTAAAAATAGAGCATCTTACATAAAATGGAAGAGTATGTTTGCGCATAACAGTTTGGAATAGCTGGCATTTGGTGGTGGGTCACCTGCTCCGCCATGCAGTGTCATCCAGGAATCCTGGCAGCCAGCCCTGCCATGTTCCATACATGGTTCCACTGCTGGATCCAAGGTGGCTGACTGCTCCAGCTTCCTCCATTTCCCAGTCTAGGGGCAGGAGAAATGTGACCTACAGGACAACCAGGTTTCTTTCAAAATGAGACAGAGAAATCGTCTGCCTCACTTCCGCTTCGTCCTATGGCCATGCCTAACTGCAAAGGAGGCTGGGAAATATAGTCTCTGGATGCATAGCCGATTCCCAGGTCTTCATTAGAATCCTGGCCATCCACTATTAATTTGACTAACCAAGGTTATAGGGGTAGAGAAGGTGGGTGAATTCAATACCTGCTTTACAGGTGGGCAGCAATGGGCAGCCACCCTGAGGTCGTATGCAGAGTCCAGGAAATTCTCCTTTCCTCATTTCCAGCACTCACTGTTGCTGGTGCCCAGATTCCTGAATGGAAGGATTCCTCAACAGAGATAAAGTTTCAGTGCTGAGAAAACTGGTCAACCCTCCGAAAGTCACCACTGTATTTGCTTATTTCTTTTAACTGTTTCATCTAGTTGACTGGTTTCTATTGCTTCTTCATAGTAGCCTTTTGTGGTATGTGCAGGTTCACCCTGTCCTAGTTCCCACTTGCTGCCGCTTGAGAGTGAGGGTGGGTGGGGGCAGAGAAAGGGACACTGAGGGACAGAGGGCTTGACTGCATTCCTTCTGAAATTGATTAGGATGAACCCTCAGGAATAGATTCATGTGATAAATAAGAGTAAGACCCTCACTCTCCCTGCAAGAAGGAAAGAGAGGTTGAGGTTTGGGAGGAATGGGTAGAAAAATATTAATATTCTCAATTTGTATTGTGCTTCATCACTTACAGGGCACTTTCATATTGAATAACTTTTCTGATTACTGCAATAACCCATGCAGTAGGTAGAGCGAATATCAACTCCACTAACAAGGAAATTGAGATTTAAGAGTAGCCATTTACTCATAGAATCCACAGCCTCTTCCAGGAGTCCAGTGCTCTTTCCAGGAAAAATAAAAGAAGATTCCAAACCAAGCCCCAAGGAAAATCCCACAATTTGGCCCTACAATTTGGCTTTGAGTCTTCCCTAAAGAGTGGGGATAAATTTATGACAATGAAAGCCTATTAAAAGTATGTATATTTAAGGATCATGAATATTTTACTTCTATGAAAGGTTTTTGGTGTGAAGTTCAATCAGAAGTTAAATGAAAATGACCCATAATGGAAATCATAGAGAGAGGAATTGTTCAGCCAAATATTCACCTTAATCTAAGATTGAAGACTGTGTGTGTTTTGGGGGTGGGGGAGCATAGTGGGAAAGGGGAAGGTTTGTATAGACACTCACCCCTTGCAGGGTAAAGGCCTGTTTGGTTCGTCCTTCTCCGTGGAGAGCCCAGCCTAGTGTCCAAAACTGGCCTCCACAGAAGCTTATATAACTGAATGGATAATGGCTACTTGGTGCTCCTTTGAAAGGCTGAGTGGAAATCTATTTCTGCCACAATGCCAGGAAATTATGATTACTTGGTGTCATTAATTATTGAATCACTCTGGGTGCAAGTCAGAAGCCTTGGTGCAGAGTACGCTCTCATCCATGAACCTCACTTTCAGGGAAAATTTTGTGTCCACACAAAGGGCCTTGTCTTGCCAGTGGGTTTCAGCCCCAGGCAAGTTCACTACGGATTCAATGTGACCAAAGAAGTGACAGTAGAACGTTCCTGGGGTGAAAGGGTTATACCCAACCTTATTTCTAAGGTGGCAGGTCAATCACTAGCATCCCATTCACTCAGAGCAAGTCTGCAGGCAGCAAGCTGAGCTCTGGGTCTCTCTGCCCACACAGCGTCCTCTGGGCCTCTGTCCTTGGTGCTGCCACCACTCCTGCTCTCCTGCAGCTGTGCCACCGGGTCACCCAGAGCACTGGGCAGAGCTCTTTATAGAAAGTCAATAACAATGTATTGCCCACACCAGTGCAGTGAGCTAGCACCAGGACCAGGTGAGAATCTGGCCACAGGAACTCTCATTTTATCCACAGGTCTCCTCCCAGTTTCCACCACGCATGGCATGAGAGAAGGTTCTGCTAGCCATTTCCTAGGGAGTCACAGGAAGTCAGGGTTCTTTGCCAAGTTGTGCTCTTAAAGGGCACGTTCTAACTGCCAGGGCATGTCTGTTCTTCAGGCCCAGACAGATGCTGGTAGAAAGTTCTCTAGCTTCCCAGGAGGCCAGTACATGTTTTCAACTTCTCACAAATCACACCAATCCTGTCACACAGGCCTGGAGGAGCCATCTTTGTTTTGGCTAAAATGGAATTTGATGCCTTCTGCTTCTCCTTTCTATCATATACTTCTGCTAGCTTCCTTGGAAATCTATATTGTTATGTAAAGTTACTACATTTATGAGAAAAAGACAAGATTTGTGATACATCATGGCTACTTATAAAGGCTGCTGCTTGTTAGTTACATTCTATATGCCAGGAGTGCCACACGATCTTCAATTCTCACTACAACCAAGCGAGAGAGTCATTATTAACCTATTTTACAGATTATGAAATAGGGACCCAAAGAGTGGGCTCCTTACCTAACATCTGCTAAACATGTCCAGCACAGCCAGAGTTCAGATCTAACTCCAGAGTTGCCTGTAGAAAAGGCAGGCAGGGAAGACATTTCCCACAATCACATTCAGCATTTGCTTATTTCCAAGGAGCTAGAAGAGCTTACCAATAAATAGTTGTGGAACCTCTATTAAAAGTGGTCTTTCTCAAGTTGGACCCATAGATCACCTGCATTGGAATCATCTGGGCCCCATCCCAGACCCACTTAGGTAGAACTTCTGTGGTTTCAACTTGGGAATTGTTAGTAGGTGATTCTTACATTTGCTAATAATTTTGTCAGACCCAAAGGCAAGAGCAGTGTTTCTCAAAGTGTGACCTTGGACCACTTGCATCAGACTACTTAAACTGATTGTATAAAATGTGGCGTTCCAGACTCTATTCATGAAAATATGGTGGAGTTTAGTATCTATTTATTTGTTTAAATATGCATCTTACTAAGTATATGTATGATGTTATCATCATACATACACAGTAGGTATAGCAATTACACATACACAGAATGAAAGGTTCAGAAAGGTTCTATGGTGTATGTGTGTGAGTGTGTATTCAGGTGAAGGTAAAGAAATTAAGACCTGGTCTCCATTAAAGAACCAATAAATATTTGAGAAAGGAAGGCAGGCACTTATTGATCAATGAATAAACACTAGTAGTATATAATCAAATAATAACTGTGTGGTATCAAATCTGAGCCCAGATTAGAATATAGAATATGAATATGAATATGTGGTATAGAATGAAGACTGAAGGAATCTGTGTTGGTTTTGTGGAGGATGGATGTTTGGAGATGTATCTTAAAAGGTGGGAATTCCATACTTTAATCCCATCACTCATGAAGATTTTAATAGTACAAGGTTTTTCCCAAATAAACTGCAATGAAAAGCAATTCTGCTAGCTTTTCCATCAGAGCTTGATACAGTAACTGCAATAAAATCCTGAGGTTTCATTTTATACATTTAAGATTTAGAGAAAAATATAGTCTTGACCTGGGGCCAGACCTCTGTCTTTGCCTCTGGGATTGACTTTTGGGAGTGTGATACTCTATTTGCACTGAAGGCCAGGAAGAGCCTCAACGCAGTTCTCTGCTAACTTGCTCTGCAGGCTTGAGCGCATCAGTAACTCCCAGCATAAGATAATTTCTGGTGTTGTCATTGCATCCAACAGATGGCTTCTCCTAGGCTCTAGCTCATTGGTCCACAAAGAGGACTTTGGTTCCACAGTGTGATTTAGAAAGTGAACACAAACATTTCCAACAGACGGAGATAGAGGGCTTCTTTGCAGAAGAACTCAAGGATTACAACTGCTTCGTTTTCTCTTAACACAGCAGGTAACCTAGTTCGAGTTGTCAGTTGCCATAGGAATAGAGCAGTGACCTAAGTTGCACATTGGCTATTTGAGTGGCTTCTTTTTGATAAGCTTACTCAAATCACTAAGGAAAATGTACATTGTTGTTCTAAAGTACACATCTTGAAATTTTCTCTTTTATGCAATTAAAACATTTTAATTGAGTTGCTCATGATTCTGCTAGATCCTGGGGAAATAGAAGTGAATGAGACAAAAATGGTCCCTGGCCTCGTGGCACTTCCTGTATATTTCTTACTCAGTGAAAGAAAGGTGCCATTAAAGATGATAGTGGGAAGCTGGTTAGTATTATAATGAATGGCACAGGCTCTGGGGAAGTAGTGCTACTTAATAACTCTGCGTCCTTGAACAGATTAGTTACTTAACCTCTCTGAGCCCTAGTCTGCTTATCTGTAAAGTGGGATCAATCATACTTACCTCACTAGTCTATTAATAAAATAAAGTGTAAGGACTCATAAGGTCTTTGGAGTGACAGCTGACATATAGTAAGTGCTAATACATGCTATCTCTGATTATTAATAAATTATAATCATGAAAAAGAATAAAGAAAAATAGTAAAAGAGAAGAAAGGTTTAGCTTAGTTCTCTCCCTCAAGCTCCTTATGGAGCACACGCTCATTAAAATTGTTTGAAAGCTATTATGTCACAGCTGGGCCTCCCTCTCTCTGATGAGATCATTCAGATCTCCCTTTCCACTTGTTTTAGGGCCTTTCCATCTTTCAGAACCACCAGTATCTTTTTATTTTGCAAATACACTTTTTGAAGAACAGATCAAAACTCACGCATCATTTCGGAAGTCTGTTTAAAATATACATGCCTGAACAGCCACTCCAGGAATCTGTGTTTGTGACCAGCTAACTTAGGGATTCTCCAACTGTGGACCCAAGTTTGAGAAATTCTTCTCTTAAGAGCTGCCTTGTGAACCTGTGCCTATAAAATAAAGGCACATGCCGTAAGCAGGATATACATCCAGTGCTGGTAGCAGCCAGCACACACCTGCTGAAATAGCAAGTTAATTCCCCTCCAGCATTCCTAATTAGCTGCTGCCTGGAGTCCTTGGGTGTTTTTCCTCTCCCCCTCTTATTCTCTCCCACCCCAGATCCCAGCTGCCTGGTCCTTCCCCTAGGAACCTCTCAACCAATGAGCCTAGAGCAAAGGGCCTCTGCTATAGGGATGTGGCTAATTTCTACTCTAGAACTGGACTGACTGATAAATAGCTTTAACATTGCCCTTGAAAATGACTGATTGTAGGGAAAAGATGACAGTTCTATGTCTGGATGAAAGAGTCACACACAAACACACACACACACAGGCATGCCTGCATGGCCACATACCTCCCCAAGGCATGTACAGCTTGCTAACCACTTTACTGAGAGTCCTTCAGTGTAATTAATACCCAGCTTCACAGAAGGGGAGAAGGAACAAGATGACAGAAGCCGCCAACTCACTGGTTATGATGAATGAACTGCTCTGGCCTATTATCTCATAGGAAGCTACAGCTTCTTGGCAGCAAAAGGAATTCTCTAAGGCTCCAGAAGAGCCAACAGAATTCCTATTAATATACAGCTCTGTAGGGAAAGCCCCTTAGTGCTTTACTATCTAACATGTTTATTGAGTGCCTGGGGATGTCTGCTTTGTGTGTGTGTGTCCTTCAGTTCATCCTGGAGTAGTCACATTCGCTGTGCTCATCTGTCTATGTCCTCAGAGGCAAAAGTCCTTTTAATAGTTAAGGGTGGACATCTTGTGAAGGTTCAGTGTTCTGGAATGTCAATTATTTGCTTGAAGAGATTAAAGTATTCCTATACTTTTCTGTTCCCTTTTAAAGAAATTATTTTCACGGGGTGGTACTTAAGGGATTCTATGCCTTTAAATGCTCCCTGGAACAGCATTGGTTCTGACTTCTCCAATCTAGCATGATTAATGACCTCACCTATACTGCCAAGTTCTGGTTATCACAGCACTGCCCAGAGCTCATGTGGCCACGACTCTCACCTTCCCTGGATTTGTCCCTGATCTTTCAAAGCTTCATGTCGGGTAGAGAGCTTTTCACTGGGAGTATTCAGGCATGGGTTCTGCTCCTGTCTCCTTGAACAAGGAAGTAAGTAGCAGAGCAAAAAGTTGAACCAGGATAGTCTGAAAACCAAGCCAATAATATAACCACATAAGTACTATACTGTCTATAATCCAGCTGGTCTTAGAGGGCACGTGGAATTTAGGCAAGTGGAGATGGGTGTGAAAGGTAGTTTGATCAGAGGTCTGGAGGTAGGGAAGTCTAGAGCAGTGGTTCTCAATAGGGACAATTCAAAACAAATCCCCCCTCCCCAGGGGACATTGGACAATGTCTGGAGACATTTTTTTATTGTCATAGTTAGGGGATGCTACTTGCATTTAGTAGACAGAAGCCAGGACTGGCACCAAACGTCCCACAATGCACAGAAAAACCTATACAACAAAGGACTATCTGGCTGCACGTGTCCATAGTGCAAAGGTTGAGAAACCTCTTGCTTCAGAGCAAGACGCTTCTGCTTGTGAGTCACCAGAGCAGGCGCTGCCTGGGTGCTCCTTTGGTGCTGCCTGACAGACGGAAAGCAGCCACATATGTCCACTGGGCAATGTAGACTCACACTACAGTGAAAATCAACAGATCTCCTTGCTAGCAAGCAAGACTTTCACTTTTATTAATCAAGTTTAATGCAAGATGGATTGAAACTCAGCACCTATTCAAAAGGAAAGGGGGAAGCACATCCCTGGCTGCACATCAGAATCATCTAGAAAGATTTTTTAAACACCGTGTTCAGATTTCAACCCAAGAGATGCTGATTAATGTGGTGAGTGGTTAGCCTAAGTGGTCCCAGTGCACAGCCAAGGTTGAGAGTCTCTGGCTATATTGGATCTAGGCAGCCACTTGATGAATGGAACTTGGATGAAACAGCAGCTTTAGGGATGAGGTGACCATTAAACAATAAGCATCTGGTACAGAAGCCTTTAAAATATTGGAAACAGACTTCTAGAGATGTATTACCTGAATCTAATCAGGAGGAAACAGCAAACAAACCCAAACTGAGGGGCATTCTACAAAACATGAGGCTTTTATACTTGAAAAATGTCAGTGTCAAAAACTGAGGAATATTCCATGCTAAAGGAGACTAAAAAGATATAACTGATTTCAACATATGATGTGGGATTTTCTTTTGCTATGAAGGACATTAATGGAACAACTGGCAAAACCTGAAGGTGGTTTACAGGTTGATGTATTGATGTTAATTTCCTGATTTTGTACTGTAGTTATAAGAGAATGTCCTTGCTTTATTAAATATACATAAACCTTCTAAAGGTAAAGGGCTTCTTATCTGCAACTTTTCTCAAACAATTCAGAAGAAAAGTTTATGTGTGAGAGAGAGAAAGAGAGGAGAGAGAAATGGGAGGATAAAAGCAAATGTGATAAAATGTTAACATTTGGGTAATCTGGACAGAGAGTATCTGTGACTTCTTTGCAGTATTCTATTCTTCCCATTTTTCTGTAAATCATGAAATTATTCCAAAATAAAATATTAAGATAAAATAAAATACTTTGAAGAGTGACAGAAGGAGTCCCATCTCTGGAGTCCTTTAGGACGAAGTTACATGTCCACCTTTCACAATGACTTAGGTGATATTTGTGGAGAGGGGGTGGGTGGAAATGCACAGGAGGTGGTCTGAAGGTTGTAAGGTAATTTTTCTTCTTTTTAATCAAGGAAATTCCACTGTGACTTCTCAGCCAGGAGATTTCCTCTTAGTGGGTCTCCCAATAGAGCTAAGTCACCTCTTCAGGGAGCCCCCTTCCTTCAAACATCTAATGTTGAATCAAGTTCATCTAATTCAGCAGTTGGGGTGACCTGAACACTACAACTACTTCTAGTACTTTGCCTCAGAGAGTACTGTCCTCCTCTTTTTGAATTATTGATTCATAAGGTGGGGTGGTGGATGGGAGGGGTGGCTACTCAGAAAGACAGAAATAGGTCAGTCGATTGAATATAACCCCCCAAAACACTTTCCTTCCCCATACCCACCACAGCCTGCCTGTCTTAGTCTGGTTCGGTTGCTGTAACAAAAATACACAGACTGGGTAGCTTAGTCATTTATTTCTCATAGTTACAGAGTCTGGGAAGTCCAATGTCAAGGCACTAATAGATTCAAAGTCTAGTGAGAGTTTCCAGGTTCACAGATGGCCATTTTCTCACTGTGACCTGCCGTGGTGCAGGGGTGAGAGAGCTCATTGGCGTCTCTTTCATAAGAGAGATTAGAGCTCTTATAAATTCGTGAGAGCTCCACCCTCATGACCTAACTACCTCCCAGAGGCCCCACTTCTTGTTACCATCACATTAGGAATTAGAATTTCAACATGAATTTCAGAGGGACAGAAACATTCATTCCGTAGCACTGCTCCACCTATGCCTCCCTCTGATGTAAATAAAAATAGATGGAAAACCTGGGTACAGGGAGTGTTCCTTCTTTGTAGACAGTAAAATATGAAATGAAATAAAAAGCTACTTTCTAGAAAGAAATAAGTGAAATAAAGGAGCATTTCTAGGCATGAAGGTCATGTTTACTTTGGAGAAAGTGATTTCTCTAACTGTTGTTTGTGACCCATAGACGGGGCCCCACACATCTCAGTCTGCTCAGTGCAGTTCTGGCAGGTACTAGTCCCCCTGCGATCATCAACATCTCCTCTCATGCTCAAAATTATGTCGCAGTTTTGGATATTAAATTCTACAGTCATCTACCTCTAGAAAAAGCCCTTTCCCCTCTGTGGGAGAATAATTTACATCAAGGGTGGTATTTTTCTCAGATCATTGGGCTACACAATAGAAAAGTTAACCAGATCTGGGTAAATAACCATGTGGAAATCTGAACCTATTTGGGATAGAACAGAGGTGGATGTACAGACAGAAAGTCAACACTTTCTACACATGAAACAATGAAAGAAAGACTTGAGAACAGGAAGTCAATTGAACAGGACAGTTTTGTTGACCTTTCTTTTTTTTCAACAACCATTCTAAATTATTTTTTGGATAGAACAAAGCTGTTTCCTCTTTGCCCTTCCAGACAGAACCTTACATTCTCAGCCTGCATCTGTGCTCCAATTCCACAAAAGGGCCAGATGATACTGATGGCATCTGTTAGGAAACTTGCATCTAGTTTCAGAAGAAGCCAACCCCAGTGTCTGTTGGGGATGGCCACTCACTGCCTCTTTAGCTTTCAACCGACTTCTCTCCCTGCCGAGCTTACAAAATGATGCACACACTCGTTGTTCTGTTCAACACGTCTGGTTAGCAAAGGCTCCTTCAAGATGAAACGAGTTGTAGGTGACACACAGCCAGGGGATGATTTAGGACAGTCCAGAGAGTTTTCAATGCAATTTCAACTCCCACGCTGGAACACTGAAAAGGGAGGACTGCAGTTTTAATTATTTATGAGAATATGGGCTTTTGTGTTTAAAGGGTTCCCCAAAGCGGCATTTTGAGGGAATGATTGTGTGTAGCTTATAAGATCTGAGAGGACACTTGTGACCAGATTAGAGATTAAACATTTTCTTCCTACCTATTTTAGCTCAGGTAGATTGACAGGTCTTATGCACACATGAGTTTTTTGATGGAGGAATTAAATCCTGGGGCCTCAGAGCTCCCCCATAAGGCCACACCTTCTGTGCTGGTGGACACAGTTTCCAGGCTAAGTGGTTTATCTCTTCTCAAAGATTGTATTGCGATGAAATAGGCCCCACAATGGGCACTGCTGGTGTCCATAACTGAAGGCAGATATTACAAGCTCTGGTCTGACCTTTTAGGAAATCTTTTAGCATGTATTAAGACATCCAGTACAGTTCTCCACATTAAATCTTGACCCCGTATTCTTTTCTCTTGGATACTTTTCACTGGGAAAAGAAACCAGCTCACCAAAATGGTGAAGACTTCATAGTGCATGGTCCTCGACTATCGTTACATTTGTGGAACAACTTCCGTGTTTTTGGAAACTTTCTAATCTTATTTTATCATTTCTTATGTTTCATTTGCATGAGTGGGTATGAGAAACTACCCAAGCTCTAAGAGTCAGTGGTAGGGAAGACCCTGTGTCTGAACAGTTGTGTAGCAAAGTGAGGCTCTTAGTATCATGGTCTTCCCATGAGCACTTTGCCATCACTGGTCTCTGTCAATCAAAGAGCTTTTCTTTCTCAAGACCTGCAAAGTCAATAGTGCTTATACCGAGCTAACGGAAAAGTACTCATGAGTTTTAAAGTCAAGCCACTGAAAGAACAATAGTGATTATATGTGCCTCTGATGGCTTGGATGAGATCTGTGTTTTGGAAAAGACGGTGGAGCCAAGTTCTTTCTTAGCAAACTCACCAATTATTCTGCATTGTGGTTGCATTCCCATCATGAACTCTGCACGGCCATGAAGGCACAGACTTATGGTCATAGACTGAGGGATACAAAAGCAATGGTGTCCTTTATTTGGAGTAGATATTCCCAAAATATCTACTGGGAAATCCTACTGATTGTAAAAATATAATCTTAGACACTTCTGGCTTTATTCGTAGTCACTACAGGGTTTTCTCAGTCTGTTCAGACCACCTCCAAACCCGTGTTGAATTTAAAACCCTTACACATTATCAGACTGTTGAGATGTGGTTGGGAGTGAGGGTGGCCTTGTTTAGATTTTGCCAGACATCTACTACCAGTTCTGGGGCCTTGCTGCTTTCCTGGACATCCCTCCCGAACCAGGAAGTGAAGCACAGGTTCTGTCTGCTCTCCAATCTCCAAACTCACTTGAGGATCTCAGAATTCTATCTTCTGCTTGGAGGTTTTGACCAAGATTGGGGTGAGACCCATACCAGTGTATAACTGTACTGCTCTCCTCTCCAACTCTTTCTCTAGTCTAGAGAATTTTTGTCTTCTTTAATGGGAGTAACTGACCCTGCAAATATTCTTCCAAATATTGTACATTAGCAGCTGGATCTTTCCTTTTGAATTCAAAAGCTAAGAATCTGACCCCTTTGTTTTCTACTTCCACAGTTGAGGGAGCAGATGACCCACATTTAACTACCTGAATAGAGTAATGGGATTCCAAAAAGAAACCATCAGTTAATACATCCCTTGACAAATAAAACCACCTTTCTAAAACAGAAGTTCAGCAACCACTTGACTTCTATTATCAAAGGGTTGCAGACTCTCATCTGTGCTAAGCTCTGTGTTAATCTTTGAATCACAAACAGGAAGACAGTTTTAAAAGCTTCTGGAAAATGGATGATAAAAGAATCACAGTCCACCTTTTGCTTGCCACATGATACACAGGAAACCTCCAGGCTGTATCCCATTCAGCCAAAACTCTCACCATTGTCTTTATCAGCATTTTACGCATCCAGCCTTTGACAGAGCTGACTACAGGCCAACTGTTGCCCTAAGAACTAAATGCTATGGTTAGGCTTATTCACAAAAGAAACACACAAGTCATGATTTTTTTTCCCCTTTGGCCATATTCTTTCAACTCCAAAGAGGAGGTGATCACAATCAGCACAACCACCACATGCCTCTGGTATCAACAGACACAGCTGCTCAGCTAAGTCTGTGTTGATTAATATCTTCTCTGCACTATATAAAGATAAAACACTCTAACATTTATGAGGTATGTATGATCTATTTACATATGTTTATGTATATAATCTATGCATTTTTTTTAAAACCCTGTGCAAGTAGTCTTTGATTAAGAAGTATGGTAGTAATTTTCATTTATTCTAACTAAAATGAAAAGATTTCCTTAACTTCAGCAGAGGAAAATCATTTAAGCGCCTTAACTGATTCTCTTTTATCTGAAAAGTGGTAATGGTAATAATGCTCCCCTGAATACCTGAGAGGTTGTGAGCATTAATGATACAATCTATATAAAAGGTAGATAATATATGTAAAAGCAGTGTATAAACCCTCAGGTACAATACAAATATCCTGCCATTAACGTTAGAATCACCATTAGTAATAGTCTTACATGACATATTTTCTTGGATGAAACAGAGAAAGCAGGGAAATTGTGTATCCTATGCCCTCATCATTCGTGAGAGGAGAAAAATAATTTTGAAAATCTATTGGCCCGATTGTTTCAGTGGCCAAGGGGATAGGATAATGCTGCAACCATCAGGAAGGGCTCTGGGAAAAACTTACGCATGAGCTGCTGAAAACCAATATTTGGAACACCAGCTCCTGAAATAATCGCACAACTCTGGTTACTGTTCCTTGAGAAAAACATAGGCAAGCCCCACAAAAACATAAAAGCAGGACAGGTGAAATATTCTAGAACATTTGAAAACATCATGTACCCTTAAACGCAAACAAAAAAATGCTACAGTGAAAGATGCTTATCCAGGCGGCTCTGTGAAACTTATGAAAGTCAAATTCAGGGCAAAGGAGAAAAAGAAAGAAAAAGAAAAAAAAAAAAGAAAGAATCTAAACATGAACAAGAATCTTCTGAATCTGTAATAAACTTATGAAACTAATTCTTCCTAGAAATGATAGACTGAAAATATTATTTTAATTCAAAAAGTCTTGTTCTACCCTTAATAACACTTATGTTTTTTCTAATAGGAACACTTCATATATAGAAAAGTTGAAAAAATATACCAAAAAAGATAAAGAATATAACTTTTTTATAACAAAAGCATTTTAAGATTTTGATGTGTCTTCTTCCAGTTGTTTTATTTTTTGTGTAATTTATTGTATAAGAGTTAATACAAATAAAAATAGTTATATAATATATATGTAAGTTGTGAAGCATAATAAATAAAATAACCCCCTATAAACCTACCACCTAACTTAGGCACAAGTCATTGTTCCTTATTCCAAGGGTCTAATACAATTGTTTCATCAGATAGGTAGGAATATAAATTAGCACAGCCATTACGGAAAAGCCAGTTTGGAAGTTTCTAAAGAAATTAAAGATAGAACTATACCATATGATCCAGCAATTTCATTCCTGGGTATGTATTTGAAAGAAATGATTCACACTTGAAGAGATATTATGTTCCTTGCAGCATTATTCACAATAGCCAAGACATAGAAACAACCTCAGTTTTCATCAACACATGAATGGATAAAGAAGTGTGGTATTTATACACAATGGAATATTATTCAGCCTTAAAAAAAGAAGGAAATCCTGCCATTTGTGACAACATGGGTAGACCCCAAGGGCATTATGCTAAGTGAAATCAGTCAGACAGAGAAAGGCAAATACTGCACGATCTCACTTATCTGTGGAATTGCAAAAGAAAAAGGAAAGAAAACCTCAGAAATAAAGAACAGATTGCCAGGGGCAGTGTGTGGAGTGGGAAGATATTGCTCAAAGGGTACAGATTTCCAGTTATAAAAAGAGTAAGTTCTGGGGATATAATGTCCAGCATGGTGACTACAGTTGGTAATATTGTGTTATATATTTGAAAGTTGCTCAGAGAGTAGATTTTAAAAGTTCTTCTCTTGCCCCCACAAATGGCAACTATGTGAGGTGACACATATATTAACTAACTCTATTGTGGTGATCATTTTGCAATAGACACATATATCATATCATTATGATATGATACCTTAAACTTACACAATGGCATATGTTAAGTATATCCCAATATATCTGGCAAAAAAAAAAAAGAACCTCTTAAAAAAAAGTCAAAGGAGGGCATAATAGTTTCACCAGGCTGGAGGTGAGGAGTATGTAGACATTGAGAGAGACCTCATAAAGGGTGTCATCTGCATATCCCCTCATTTTGAAGGTTACATAATTGTTAGTATGTTAATATTTTGCCATGTCTATCTTTTTAGCAATGTCAGCTGTTATGGATAACAGTGAGCTGCACTTTATAAGCACTTGAAAAAGTCATGACATATTGGAAAGGGCACAAGAGAAACACTGGTGTTAAAACCCCAGCTGCCCTGTCAGTAACTAAGTGGTCTTTGATAAGGCCCATAACTTCCCTACAATTTGTTTATCTATAAAAAGGGATGATATCTGTTTAAAGTTTCAATTACATAAAGCTTATACCTAAAAAGTTTTAAATGCTGGGGTTGGTTGGCTCAATCATCACAGTATGGAGGCAGGTTCCTTATTTTCCTATCCATTGATGTAGTATATATGACGCCCACCAGTTTTCCAGGGATAAGGAAACAATAATCAAACCTTAAAGAAGTTAGTGTACAAAAACAGAGTACTGATGTGTTAATTCACCATGAAGTGGATTTCTTTCCACTTCCCAGAATAATCATGAACACTGTCCAAGTTGCCTTCACCATCATGACCAGGCATAGGGGAAAGGGAGCAAGAACAAAAGAAAGAAACCGATGTTTACTTACCATATACCAAGGGCTTTGCAGCATCTTATCAGCTAATTCTTACAATAACCTTTACAAACAAAAACCTTTGTTGTTGCAGAGATGCAGGACTGGAGGCTTAATGGGATTAATTGCTGTCTCTAGTTCGTGCAGTGTATTTATTACCTATGGCTAGGTAGCTGTGAGAGTCACTTTCATGTGTCAACTTGACTGGGCCATAGTGCCCAAATATTTAATAAAATGTTATTCTGGATATTTCTGTGAAGGTGTTTTTTCGATGAGATTAACATATAAGTCAGTGGATTTTGAGCAAGGCAAATTACTCTATAACATGAGTAGGCCTCCAGCAATCAAGGGAAGGTCTTAATGGAACAAAGACTGACCTCTGCCAGCAGAGGAATAATTCTCCTAGCAGACCGTCCTTAATCACAAAATACAACTCTTGTCTGCGTATCAAGCCTGCTGGCGTACCCTACAGATTTTAGGTTCACTAAGCCTCCCCAATCACATAAGCCAATTCCTTAAAATAAATACATATATACATTCATAAACTCATTCCTTTATCCTTCGTTCTCTCTATTCCACATATGCATATACACATATGCACACACGTACACACATATATCCTATTGGTTCTGTTTCTCTGGAGAATCCTGTCAATTACAATAGAAAATTACCCCAAAACTTACCTCATAGTGTGAAAGGCAGGAACGCAGGCATGGCTTAGCTGGGTCCGCTAGCCTGGGGACTCTCACAAGGCTGCAAGGCCGTTGTTGGCTGGGGCTACAGACTCATCTGAAGACATAACTAGGGAAGGAAGCACTTCTAAGCTCGTTTAGTAGATGTTCCAGTATTCAGTTCCTCACCGACTATTAAACTGACAGCCTCAATTCCTCTCTGGTTATTGACTGGAGGTCACCCTCAGTTCATTGCCATGTGGGGCTCTCTAGACAGCAGGTCACAACATGACAGCTGGCTTCATCAGATCCTGCTAATGAGGAGAGCCAGAGAGAGAGAACAAGATGGAAGTCACCGTTTTTTGGTCAACTCATCTCAGAAGTGACATCCCATCAGTTTTGCCATGCTCTTTTCCTTGAAGCAAACCTCTGCATCCTATCCACACTCACAGGGAAGGGCTCACACACGGCATGAGTGCTGGATGGGAGGAACACTGGGAGCTGCTGAAGAAGGCCCACAATGCACAGCTAATCGATACACAGCCCTGGTGTGATGAGGCTGTGAGGTTCCAGAGCCCACCCTCTCTTCAACCTCAGAGAGCTAGGGAAACGCATCAGCAGGAAGGGGTGATCAGAAGATTGCTTGGTGAGCATGGTACAAAGCAGAGGGGACTGAATGGCCTTAAATAGCCCCACAGGCGATGGTGAAGCATATTGCGCCCCAGCAAAGTTCTAGCAATCTTATAGCCCTCGTGGTCTGGGCCCTTCCTCTGGAACATCCTGATAAACACTACTGAAACCTGCCTTATCAGCTTTGACTCCACCCTATATTTTCTGGGAACACATTCTGTCTTTATATATAGTGATACAACCAGTGTATTTGGAGTCATCGACTCAGCACAGGATTTGTTCCTTCAAATTCAAGACTGGGCCTTGTGCTGCCTAGTGGGAGAATATCTTCCTTTCTTCCTGGAGCCCTCCTCCTCTGATACACCCAAAACTCAGTTGTCCAAGGGATCAATTCTAATTGCTCACACCTCAAGCAATGGGTGGAAACACCAGCTTGGGCTGCTCAGGACATCAGTTCTTCTCAGTACCACTGTTAGAAGTCAGAGGGCATTTCACGTGGACAGGATACCCACTGCTCACTGGTGGCACTGGCCCTCAGAGGGCAGGAGGGAATGAGGCAGGTTTGGTCACAGTAACCATGTGCCACCAGGGGCCTGGGCATCCCCCAGGTGTGCCCACAGCACCTGTGTGTCTGAGCCAGTCAATTCTCTATGCTCTTTAAGATACGGTCCTCAGCTACCAATGCTGCCACCACAAACCACTTAGAATGCCTACCTTATAGCAGTGTTATAGAAGTAAATGAAATAAGAGAGTGTTATTTGAAATGTCTAGCACAGTGCTTGAATTGCACTGGTGCTAATTTACAAGTTCCCGTCCTTGGAACTGAAGAATGAATGAATCAGAAAGAAGAAAAAGAAGAAGAAAACTTTTTTTAAAAACCTGATGATTAATGTTATTTCTTTCAAGAGAGTTATGAAGGCATTCCTTGGTTTATCTTGTTTATTCAGTGCCCTATGATTTTACAGTTTGTTAGACTGAACCACATGAAATTGTCAATATTCAATGGTTTTTAACCTGCCTAAGATGCAATTTCATGTGGTTCAACCTAATATAATCTTGACAAGAAATCATGGGTGCACTTCTGGCTCAAAATAGCAGGCTGAGAAGGTGCTTAACTCCTCTCTTTACCAAAATCTCTCTGAAACACTAGGAACAAAATATAAGAAGATACAATCCATGGCATTGGAAATAGGAGAAAGTGCTGGGACGGATCAGAAATCCTCTGGAAGACAGCGGGCAGACGGGGTCCTGTGGGTGGGTGTGGGCTGCTGTGGCGAGGCCTGCTGCTGTCTCAGACCCCAGGGAGTGCCCAGCTCTCTGAGGCTCGCACCTGCTCCCCTGGGGAGGCAGCACAGGCGCCATAAGGCCGCTGCCTCTGGAACCTCTACCTCCATCCTCCCAGCCTCTGCATTTGCTCCCAGGCTGACCCTCTGAGTAAATCATCATTAAATAAAGTGTGCGTTAGCTTTACATGGCTCCTTCAGGGTTACTGGGGCTGCAGAGAAAAGCAGAGCTAAACCTGAGGGAACCTGAGGCCCAAAACTTTCAAAACGACTAGGAAGCAGCTCTGCCCACAGCGGACTCTGCTCCTCCCCGGAGTAAAGGCCCCCAGTTAACTCGTCCCAGTCTCTGTGTCCCGAAGCCCGTCAGTACATCCCACCTATGAGCCCTCAGAGTCTCTAGGACCTCCCAGCATGCCTGAGGCATGCATTCACCCGTCTCTGAAGTATTGGCAGCAGAAGGTGCTCAGCTGGGTCCCCGTGTGAGGGTAGTGCTCATCTGAGATCAGAGTCACCTCCTAAGGCCAGGCCCCTTGACTAGGGGTAGCTTTCACCCAGTGGCTGGTCCAAAGGGATGCATGCTGCCAGGGGATGCACGATGGCCTTCGTTGGGGCCATCAGTCCAATGCAATGGCAAAATACATATACATATTTGCCAATGAATGTTCACCGGCTGTCCCCTGTGTAGTGAAAGGGGGCCACTCAAAATGTTTTCCCACATAGCAGAAAATATTAATCCGAGGAAGTATGGTTACAGAATTGGTAGAAATAACCCACGATTGAGATGAAAAGAAATCTTGTTGTGAAATATACCGGCCTAAAATATAATCTGTGGAACATGAGCCAGCAATTCAGAGGGTTCTGTGGTGAGAGACTTAGAGCTGAGACATCCGGTACAATAATACAAATTATGTAATTCGGAACCTGGAAGTTTTGTGGTGTTACTAATGAAATAAAGGCTTAGGTCTCTTCTCTTGCTAAGTAAAAATGGAAAGGCATTTAGAAATTCAAGAAATCAAAAATAGGACAGACATGACTATAGAGAAACAAGCAAAAACTTGTGCCCTTGATGAAGTGAAGCCACTAGAGTTTTCTGATACAAATCCAACCCCCACCAGGTTCAAAAGCTTTACGAGGAAGGCGGGTTAGCAGGGTCATGGTGGTTCTGGCCAATCGACTTTACCCTATCGTATGTGCCAGTTTAGTTACTTCCCTGTGCTATTTTTTTTTTTCCTGCTAGTGTTTTTATAGTTTTTTACATGATTTTTTACAAACTTGCCTTTTTCTATGATTTTTTTTTCTTAAATAGGCTTAGGTTTTTTTTTACATGAGAAAATAGAAGTTCTAAGTGCTTATTAATATATCAGTATTGTCCTCTGATTTTCATGAGACAGGTTGACTTAGGTTTTATACCTGGAAACGTGACCCTATTTTTCTGAAGACATTGGGAGAGTAATATTTCTTATTTTGAAGAAACCTTTTTCTGAAAGTCAGCGATTTCTTATTTTTCTTTAAATCCTTTTTCTGATAAATTTAAGTAAAATTGATACATGTAATGCTTTTATTTAATAAAATGCTAACAACGACTATCTTTATATTTGTGTATGTTTTTCTAATTGGCCTACCATGACTGAACTGTTTCCTAGAGGGAATCATAATCCCATCAAGTTACAAGGCGGTTCACAGCCACAACTTGGCAAACAGATATGAAGTAGAGACTGACATTACTGTCACTCACCTGTAACCATGAATGAATCACTTAACCTCTTTTGGCCTTGGTTTTATGAAATGGAAAATTGGGATGAAATTTATATTTGAGGCTTTCTGAAAAAAATGATCATTTCAGACTTGTTTTTCTCAGGGAATATATGATTTCTAGCACTACACCTCTGAATATATTCAAAGCTTTGCATCATTCACAAGATCAAAAAATATCAAAGGAGATTCTTGAGTTTAAAAATTGCTGTGATGTCTCTAGGTTCTGTTGTGTCTGTACATAAAGTGCCAAGTTCTAGTGTAGCTTTGCCCCTGACTAGCTATGACCCCTTGAGCGTGTCACCTGCTGCTCTTTACTTCAACACTGAAGGAAAGCGATTGGAGTAGGTCACCTGTCCTATCCCCTCTAAGAACAGAGGTTAAAGTGATACCGGACAGAATACTTGATCACTGGGAACCTTTGCAGAAAATAATGAACACTGAATGAGATAAGGAGGTCTGATGCTTACCTTCAGTTGCAAAGCTGAGGATGGTCTCATTCTTACATAGGTGCTGCTCGGTCTCGAATGTACCTTGATGAAGCGACTGACAGCAGAAATAAATTTTTCTGGGGATACGCACAGGCAGACTGGGGCTCACATTATTGATCAGCTGAGGCCAAAGCTTGCACCATTTGAAAATCTTTTCAGGTCTCCTCTTTGCTGCACATGGGAACCTCCAACTCAGTGCCCCACCTACTGAATAGATTCCCTCTTTATTGGGAAAAGAACCCCGTGGAAACAAAGAATTTGCAAAGAAAAGTAATAATCAAATTAAAAGCAATATAGTGATTATAAGAACAAAGCCATCAACAGGTGTTTAAATGACTTACCATAACCCTAGACAGGTATTAATTAATCAAAGAATTGAAACCACTAATACCTAGGACAGTCCTGGTAACTTCCAATAGCACAAACACATAAATCAGTTTGTATAAATGGAATACTCATCATTTAGGGATCTTATTGAGATGCAGACTCTGAATTTCAGGGGCTTCAGGTCTTGGGGCTTCAGGCTGAGACAGTGTGTCTGTCATGACACCCCAGCACTGCAGCTGCTCATCTGTGGTCCACAGGTTGGACAGTCAACACAACGTACAGCCCTTAATTATCTTAATTAAATGTTCTTCATTATAGTGGACACTGAGAACAAGTTAGTCACTTTATCCAGCTTGTCTACTTCTCCTTAAACTTTCTACCACATGGAGAGAAGAGAATTCTCAGTTCAGTCTTTCTCTTTGGCTGGCAGTGGTTTGGGCCCTAAATCAAATTGTTGACTTATGTTCAACAATCCTGAACTTTTGTTGTAACACACACACACACACACACAAATGTGAAAGAAACATAGTTTCATCACTACACTATGTCTTGCAGATGCTTCTAGTCTATGTGTAGCTCTCAGCCTTTTGACAGGAGAAGCTTCTTTTGGGGTTCCCACCACTTCTACTAGGATTACATCAGAATTCTTCACCCTGCTGCTGGCTTGTAGGATATTCATGAACTTAATTGCCTGAAGACAAAAGATGTGTCCATCTCACTGGGTGAGATGCAACACAAGGGATGAAGCCATATCAACCTAGCTTCTCGCTGCCATAGGTTGGGTAGTGTGTAGGTTAAGACTGTAACTCCAGGTGCCAGACTATCTGGAATGAAATCTGCATTCTGTCACTGACTAGCTGGCCACATTAGGCAAAGTGTTGACTTTCTTCTAACTGATGTCTTCATCTGCCTCATAAACTTATTGTGAGAAGGTAATGGGTAATCATATCTAAGTATTTACTGGGCTTGGAAAGGGACTGGCACATCAAGAGCACAGGAGTCTTGGCCATTATCAGTCCTGTCTGCAATACTTCTTTGCTCTCTCACAAATGTCCAGGTAAAAGTTTCACCACTCTGCAAAACTGCAGTCCAAAATTATGTTCAGCATTAGCTACAGCTGTAGAGTTGGTTCTGCTTTTCAGTTAATCTACTTCAGCCCCCATTGATCTCAGGTTTCACTTTGGAAAAGCTTTGGTTTAGGGATCTTGGGTCCCAAATTTGTGATGGGTTGATGCACTCATTTTAGTTTCAAATCTCAAGGAATGTGAACATGAGAGATTTAATTTCATGTAAGTTCTTATCATTAGCATGTATTCTTTTTATGTTATCACATAGAGAATAGAATCTAAAGAAAATAGAAAAGGTGTAATTGAGAGGAGGGCAGGGAAGAGTAAGGAACACCACTAGGAGTGTAACAAACTGCTCTTTCTTTAGAGATTTAAAGATTGAATCGTAAAAAGTTGCCCCTATCTGTATCTCAAAAGAATGCAAATGCCATTTCAATTTCATGGGAAAAATAAGTTAAGGATATCATGCTGCCTTTGAAGAGCTTACTTTGGTCATTTGCCAAATGGCAAAATGAATGGATTAAATTTTAAATTGCCTGTCTTCACAAGAATGTGAGACAGAACATATTTAGGATACAGCCCTTTAATTTAACATTAAACATACTAAAAATGTCCTCATTGATTATTGACAGCACGATATTAAAACAGAGTCTTCACTTCAATCTTAAGAAGATAGAGCAGTACTTGCTTTTAAAAGCACATTTCCTCTTTTAACTACAACACTCTGTGGCATTCTAGAAAAGGGTAATTTCCTAAATTGGCCTCTGAGCCAGTGAGCAGTTTATCCTGTCTGCATCAGCAGGCCCACGACCTGTAGTCTAAAACTCAAATGAAGTGTATTTCATAGAGCACATTGCCAGGGAAATAAATGTTGTAAGAAACATGTGAGAGCTGACCCTTAAAAGAATAAAATCTCAAACGTCATTTGTTTTACGTTTCCTAGAATTGTGTAAGTATTTAATAACCCTGGCGAGTGTGTTGCAAGGCCATGCCTAAAGAAACGTGGCTTAGAAAAAACCATTATGTTTATCCTCTTCTTTCTCGGGTTCCCCAAATACCTTTTCTGAGAGCTGACATCAGATTAATAGGAAAATGTAAAACCTCTGATAACGGTAGCAAGGAACATAAAGCTTCTTTTAAAGTCTCCCACCACCATTCATTTCCACAGGTCCAAATCCCGTCCATATTTCCCCACACCATTCCTTCCCTGAAGTCTTTATGGACCCCCCACTGTACACACACACACACACACCCTGTGATGATTCATTCTGGAAAGAGATTCAGAGTGTCTGAAATAATCAAGGGAGGGGCAGCTTCCATCTAGATGGAGGAAGGGTATGTCAGGGGGTCAAGAAGGGCTTCAGGGAGGAAATGTGACTTTGGCTTCCTTATTATAGTATAGTTGGAGGATCTTAATCTACATGCTCAGTATGTATTTGTTATTTTATTGAACGGTCGTTTTGATGAGAAGAAAAAATTCACCAAACAGCCCGGAGTAGGAGGGGAGAACTGTTCTCTCCACATCACCTTGGTCCTTGTCTCACCAAGTGAGCCCTTCTCATAGGGAGGGCATCTGCGTGGTACACAGTTGGCACTCAATAATGGATCCATGAGCAAAGGACACAAGGGCAGAAATGACACCTGAAGTTCCCACAATCCAGTTAATGAGGGAGCAGTTAGCCTCACTAACTAGACAACACTGTGACAGGCACAGTGGCAAGACGTCTAAACTTCCATGGGATTCAGGAGGGATTTCTCAGATAGGAGACCTAATCAGAGACTTGAGAGACCATTAGGTGTGTCTGATGGGGATACAGTGTATGTCGTGATGATCATAGTTAGCAACACCATATTGTATATTTCAAAGTTGCTAAGGGAATAAATCTTAAAAGTTCGTATGGTAAGAAAAAATATTTGTAGCTATGCGAGGTGATGGATGTTAACTAAGTGTATTATGATAATTATTTTATAATATACACTTATAGCAAGTCATTATGTTGTACACTTTAAACTTATATAATGTTATGGGTCAATATATCTCAATAAAACTGGAAAAAAAGAAGACAGAAAAAAGAAAGAAGTTATCTGAAGGAAGAGGTATTAACAGAAGAAAGAGCAAGTGAGGAAAGGCTTGCAGATACAGACTGACCTGCCTCTGGGGCCCTGTAAGTGGGAGTTGGGCTCTACATTGGGGATGGGTTATTCCCTATACACAGGTGCACTGTGGGAGCAGAGGAGTAAGTGATGGTCATTTTATAAAGGGCTTTTAAGGCTGAGTCAAGCCATACTCAAAAAAGCTGTGTGAAGCCACTGAAATCATATAGAGGAGCTAGATACATCATCAGAATTTTATCCTTTAGAAAGCCCTCTCTTGCAGCAGACTTTCAAGGCTGCTTCGAGGGTGGCCTGAAGCTGGAAAGGACCAGTAGGGTAACTGGGGAGCAGTAGTGAGCCAAGGAATTGGTGGAAGGGGGAAGAGCAAGTAATGGAAGGATGAGAGAACAGAGGGCTTGTTGGCTGGTGGGACAGGAGTGAGGAGGAGGAAAAAGATCAGGATAATGTGCAGATTCCTGGCTGAAGTAGATGGGGGCCATTCACTGAGTAGATGGGCGTCCAGCTGGGGAGATGAGGCCACTCACTGAGACACAGGGGCATCAGATTTAGAGGCCCCGTCAAAGAATTTGGCTTCAGAGCCATTAAGTTGAAGGGCATTTTAGATATGCCAAAGGAGATGTTCAGGTACCAGATGAATGTGGGGGATAGAGTTCTGGAGATGGATATGTTTATAAGATGGTTAAAGTGTGTTAGGAGAAACAAAAGGAGTGAGATGGGGAGGGATTAAGGGATCTATTATGTATCTGAGCCTCAGATATTTGATGTAGTGGTCGTTTGCTCCCTGTCTTTCTGAGCGCCAGGCCCTGCTGATGGTGCAGGATCTCCAAAGGGAAGGACTGAAGGCAATTACCCAGTAGACTTCCTCCTTAGAATGATTTAATTCACCATGCTGTTTTTGTAAAGGAAACTTTTAAAGCTTAACAGCCAAGAAAGAAATCTTGATAGTTAATTGGGGCTCCATGTTTTAAGCAGATAATAACATCAACACAATCATGTTAGTATGATTAGACTTAACTTTACATGAGATATTACTGTAAGCAGTCCTATAATTACTTTTTACAATATTTAAGGGTTAGATTCATGTAATAAGTATAGATATAAATACAGATAGATGTAGACAGATAGATATACTTGCATCTAGATACAGGGAGATTTGTGCAGCTAGAGGTAGACATATAAAAAATAAACAAAGGTAGATATATACAAAAATTATTTTCTAATCTGGGATTCATAATAACTGCTCACACACTTGGGCTCAGCATCTTTCTAAGTGATTTAAATATACTAATTCATTTAACGCTCAGGACAGCCCTATGAGGTAGATGATGTTATTAGCCCCATTTTACAGATTAGGAAACATGTCAAAAAGGTAAGTAAATTGCTCAAGCTTGCTCGAATCTGGGGTTCAGGATTTGAATGAGGTAGTGTGGCTCTGGAGTCTGTTCTAGTCACGTGGCTCTCATTACTTATTCTAATAGATAGATCAGTATTTAAATGAATTTAAAATGCAATTCCTGTCCTCTTAGGAGATTGGATAAGCTGTAAAGGAGGCTTTGCATTTCATCACTTACACAGGCACAATTAGAGCCTATATCTAATCTGGGCTGGTGACAGCCGTAAGCATTCTTGCAGATTAATGAGCAGAGAAGAGGAGCTGATGGCCCAGAGAAGGGTAAAACTGCCATTAGCTGTCAGAAAAATGCCCTGAATCCAGGCAGCCTTTGGTACTGCAAACTGAAATGTGGCAGCTGTCAAAGGATTGTCAGATCCTTCCTTTGTACTAATAGCCATGCAGAGATGTCCCCTTTTGTGGCACATAACACAGATCTGTGCTCATGCCTACTGTCTCAGAGGTCTGGAGTTTGCCTAGTCCACCCCCACCCAGACATGTGGGGTTGCTCCTTCCTGCTACTCCCTAGGCATTCAGAGACCTCTTGGGGGGCTTACCAGCATCCTGGGGCAGGCCAGAAGCACGCGAGCATCCGCAAGTGGTATCTTGCTTGGCACAGGCAGGCTCCATGCCCCCTGGGCACTCTTGGTGGGGGCAGGGTGACCCATCAGAACAAACCCGGGATTCAGGTGCTGGAAGGGTCTCACTCTCCCATCCGGTGGGCATTCACTTCACAGACTCAGACCCAACAAGGGTCCAGGCATGCAGGCAGTGCCCCCTGCAGGGCCCCCTCTCCATCTACTCACTTGGCACTTGAACAGCTGCCGGGACAGGTTCCAAGCATCCCTCTCACTTGCTTTCCTCCTTATGCGCCCTCTGGGTATTTACAAAATGGGTCCCGGCAGGTGCAGCACTACATGCTCAGCCATCCCTCATGCAATGGACTGTAACTTCGCAGAGTCAAGAGTCTTGGCTCTCCTCCTGGGGATTCAGACATTTCAGGGAACGGGCCTCATCAGCTGAGAGCAGTATGAGCTCTGTGGTCGCTGCAGCTCTTCTGAAAACCTGGGCTCCACACTACTTGCTGACAACTCAGTGTACCTGCCATTCTCCTGAATGTATTTCCTGGGAAGTGAATGAAACTTCAGCGTTAGGGCCCTTCATTTGCATGGGCCTCTCTCAAGACTCTGGCAGGACCCTGTAAATTTTCATAAAATTTACAAGCTATTTCTTACAATTTTTTGTGTGTTCATTCCAAAAAAGAAAGTCCCACCTTTGTGCCTACTTGTGTACTACTTTGCTTAAAGAGGGCTTTCCAGGTTGCAAAAGTGTCAGGCTCCACAATACTTAGATTCCCCGCGCACACCATTCAGAGATCATTCCAGTTTCTAGCCCCTGTACACTTTCTTGGTTTTGGAGTTTTGGGGTTTTGTTTTTCCCGTTCTAAATGCACAGACGGCAGGTCAGTGGTGTTAGGGAAATGGAGACTTCCTTAACAATAGAGAAATAAAACAAAGTCCTCTAGCCACACTGAACTTCAGGGATGCTACTGGAAATGAAAGAACACAGACCGTGGAAAGCATTCTTCTGAGAGAAGCCTGCGATGAATCCACACGGGATTAGGACAAAGATGGTCTTTTTAGAGGTTGGGGCTGAGTTGATCTGTGACTCTCACAAGGACTTCACTGAGAAGGGATAGGCTTTTGGGCCTTAACCATCGAGTTACCTTTTCTCAAAGCAGTCATGTGGTAATGAAGTCTGTCCACTTCCTTTATCAGTAAAGAGGGGTTGAGAGCCTCCTTTTCATAAAGATTTTTTATTTAGGTCACCTCAGGACCACAAATGGAACAAAGCATGATCAAAACAAGTCAACCTGGCCTAAGACATCCTGGCAGGTTTGATTCCAGGTATTAAAACCCCCTCATGCAGGCCTGGTCAGTCCTTTTGCGCAAAGAGTCTGCATCATGGGGGATTTACAATAGCGGTCCTTCTGACAGGAGGCCCTCCCGAGCAGCCTGCAAACTCCAGGGTGAGCCTTAAACGTGGACTTTGCACAGGACTTGTCAGAGGTACCTACTGAGAGGTGAGAAACCTAAAGGAATTGTTTCATTCTTCAACAGTTTCTGGGATAGATGAGAGCCTAGTGATTTGGGGAGAAGCTGAATTTCTTCTTAAGATAGTTTACACCCAAAGGGGTCATGAGAAAACTGAACAGTACCTGAAGGTCCACAGTACCATTGGGAACACAGGTAAAGGCACGCCTGGACTTTCTGAGCAGCCACATCTCCCAGGACAGCACTGCCCTTTGGGGCTGGCAAGGAAAGCTGGCTCTCTTGTTCTCGTTTTTCAGACTTCGCACTGCTTTGCATGGGATCAATGATGTTTATGTGGTATGAACAACCTGAGCTTATTGGTCCTGGTTTTGCTAGCTAGCTAGTCGTATGACTCAGTGGAGGTCACTGCATGCTCTGGTTTCCAGTTGCTTCAGATGCTACGCAAGGGTAGGAATCATTGCCTGTTCAGAAAAGTGAGAAGTCAGAGAGATAAGATATTAGGTGATATTGTTTAAAATGAAGGTAATATCTTAATATTCTTATATTCTATAAAATACCTTGGGGTTTTGTGTTAACTAGACAAATAGAATACACTGAGCACCTCCTAGGTCCTGGGATCGCTGTTAAAGGCTATTGATTTTTAAAAATAAATAAATAAATAAATAAATAAAATAATAGTTGCTTCCATTTTGATTGGAAGCTGTAATAGATCAGTTACTCCTTGGTTTATGTTCTGTAACTGCTGAGGACAGTGGTCTTCACATCCTGTAGCTCCTTTATCAGGACCCTGCACAGGTTTCTCTGTCTACTTTTAAGGCCATTCTTATCTTTATCCTTTTGACCCTGGGAACCATGTAACTGATGAGGATTACTGTAATATGTTGTGGGCTTTGATAAAGATGAGAAGTAAAATCCTGGCCCCTGCTTGGCAGATGGTCGAGACTCCTTGAGAAGCTTTTCTGCTTTTCTGAACAGACCTCCTTCATGACTCCAATTCATGTTTCTACTCTTGTTTTCCTCTTTCTGTCCTCAGTTTCTATTTTATTTTGTTTTTATATATATCTTGATAATCCAAGTTTGAATCTTTTAAATGTGGGGCACAAATAATAAACAAACAAATAATTATAATGGAGAGGAAATAAGGAGAATGAAGAAACCAGCAGTGAGCTTCTCCAAGTAAGGCAATAGGTGCCTCAGTTTGCAGCAGTGCCTCTGCGTACACCTCCACAAACCCAGGCTGCTCAAGGGGAGCAAAGACATGTAAAGGTAGAAAATTTAAACACCCAAAGGGATCCTATTTGAAACCATAGAATTATTTCATTTAAGTATGGCCTGAGTTAGGCCTGGATCCTCATTCTCTGGTAAGCAGCCAACTCCACAATTCTCAGGCATACTGCCTGGAATATTTTTGTGTGTACCTTATCATTCTTGCTACATAAAGGACACTGATGAAAATGGATCAGAACAAAAAGATCAAATCACTTTTTGGGTCCCAAGCCCCCAGACCTATGTGGACTTCTACCTATGTCACCCTACCTTTCTGGTGACCTTTGTTACGTGCGTCTTTTTTTTTACCATGCTAAGGGTATTGTTTCCTGAGTTCCTCCATTTATACCACATGCTTTCCTGTTTCCGCATCTCATCCAGTCCCTGGCTCATTCTCCTGTCAACTCATCTCCTGATGTATCTCATTTTTTTCTCTAGGGCCCTTGTTAATTTTCCTCAGAGTATGATTTGTGTCCTGAAATAATCCCTGCACATTCGCCCCTTCCCCAATCCTACACTGCTCTCAGGGGCACCTTTTCCCTTCCATCCCCGCAGTAAGGGCGGACCATTCCGCTGCTCTTAGCATCCCAGATCCAGGAAACGAAGCTCTGAACTCCCTTGATTTGCTCCCTGATGATTCTGTACTGTTGTTCAGTACTTTACAGGGGTAAACTGCTCTCTGAAGCCGCTGCCCTCTGGTTGAGCTTTCCTTCCTGTACGCCAGGTCATGCCCCCTCTGAAACCTGTAGGGCAATCTTTCTTCATCTCTTCTGGTAGTTGCAGTGTGCTGGCAATCTGTGGCATTCCTTGGCTGTGGATACGTCACTCCAATCTTCCATCTTCACCTGACGTTCTTTTTATATCTCTCTGTCTTTGCATAGTTGTCTTCTTGTTACAACAGTCGTATTGGGTTAAGGGCCCACCCCACTCCAGTATGACCTCATCTTAACTGATGACATCTTCAATGACCCTATTCCCGATAAAAGTCATGTTCTGAGGTACTAGGGACTTCAACAGGCCCTTTGGGGGAAACATATTTCAACCCGTAACACTGTCCTTTGATTCATCCGCATTGCCTCTCCTTCCCTCTGACTTTAGCAGTTCTTCTAAATCTTCCGCAAGCCCCTCAAGCTCTTATTCTCCCTTCACCTTGCCTACTCTGAAGAGGACCACACCTCTCACTTCTCTGAGACAAAAAAGCCACCCTCAATTTTGCTTGTTCCATTTCCAAATTCATCCAGCCTTACCTCATCACCTCCTCTCACAGAAATGCCTAGATCTCTTTCTGAAGCCCCTTTGTCTTCTCCACCGTCCGTTACCCTCTCCTCTTCCCTGTCTCATCTGTCTGCTTCATCACTATATTCATTTCTTCAAATGAGCATCTCCCCACACTCCTAAACATCTCGTGACCCTGACTTCTCATGCAGTCAAAATCCCAGCTCCCTCTTTCTCGCTGGCAAACTCTCTCTGACTTTTTCCCTGCCTTTCACTCCTCAATCTATAATAATCTGTGTTTCACCTCCACATCTGTTCAAATAGTCTCAGTAGGATCGCCAGTGGTCTCCCATTTGCCAAGACCATCTTCATCCCCTTTGACTTCCCTGCAGCATTTAATTACTAAACACCATAGTTCCTTAAATGATAGCTTTTCTTTGACTTCCACTATATGGCATCCTTATGATTCTCACAAGATCTCTTGTCTTCACCCCAAGCCAACTGAATCCTTTTTCTGAGATCTTATTGTACAGCTGCTCTCCAAGGGTGTTCTTCAGACACCTAAGAGTTCCCAAGACCATTTCCCATGAGGCCAAAACTATTTCCATGGTAATGCTAAGACATTAGTTGCCTTCTCAACTGTGTTGACACTTACACCCATGGTGCAAAAGCAATAGTGGTTAAGGCACCTGGTATTTTGGTATAAGCCAGTGCAGTGGCACCAAACTATACAAGTAAGATCTGTGCTCTTCACAGGTGCACAGAGGTTTAAAAAAAAAGGGAAAAGGAAGTAAGAAAATACCAATTTTACCTAAGAATGCCCTTGATGAAGCAGCAAAAGTTATTAGTTTTATTAACACTTTATCCTTGAGCACATGCCTTTTTAATAACCTGAACAATGAAATGGGGAATACACACAAAGCACCTCTGTGGCATACGAAAATAATTTTGACTTGAGGAAGCATTCTAAGCCATTCTAAGCTGAATTAGGCACTTGTGGTTTTTCTTTTTTTTTTTTTTTTATGCGATGCCACTTTTTTACTGGAACTACACCCAAAAGGCAAACTACAGTTCTGTAGACTTAGATATTCGGCAGACGGTTTCTCAAAAATGAGTGAATGAGCATGCTGCTCTAAGGGAAATAACTGACAGTGTTTGTTGCCAATGTTAAAGAGGGAACTTTCAAGCAAAAATTAGAATGTTGGACATTATATCCACATGAATCTGACAGCTTTCCAATCTCTACAGACTTCGAGGTGAAATAGGTGGTAATAATAATGAGTGATTTCTTTTTATATCATGTAATGAAATGGGTTAACATTTGGAAAAGCTTCATAACTCAGGGAACCAATATTTTCCAAATGACCAATGTACACTACTTACACTACTACAGAATCATACATGGGTAAATATCCCTTAAAGGTGCAAAACAGATAAATGGACTTTAATATAAGCAAGTAAAAATGTTATTTTATTATGGCTTCAGATTCAACATTGCAATATACTTTAGAAAACTGCCACCTGTCATGTTTTATTGAAGTATCAAGGAAGAATATTCACAGTTATTTGAAAGGCTATTAAATTATACTTTCCTCTTCCAAGGATATATTTAGGTGAGGCCAGCTTTTCTTCATGCCCTTCAGATAAAACAGTGGAGTGTAACAGAATTAATATAGAAGCTGATATGAGAGTCCAGGTGTCTTCTATTAAATCAGAAATTAGTGATTTGGGCAAAAGTGTATAATAATGCCAATCTTTTCACAAAATTTTTCCTTGCTTCAGAAAGTAGTTATTTTCCATAAGAAGATTATTTTAACATATGAGTTTATTATTGTTACTTTTAAATGGGTTTATAAATAAATATTTTTAAACTATGCAGTTTTGATTTCAGGTACAATAAAGATTTCTAGATGAAACTCATATTAACAAACATTCTTCAGGATCCTCAGTAAATTTTAAGTGTGTAGCAAGGTCCAGAAGCCATATTTTGAGATCCCTGCTTCAGGACTTGATTCAAACTAGTGGCTACTAGGAGAACTAACTATGGAGGAAATGAAGAATTGGTTGGGTTTATGTGGTACCAGCCTGGAAGAAACTGACCAGCGGAGAACAGCACAGTATGAGTATGGGCATCAAAATCACAGATTTGCTGTAAAGGCAGGTGGGAGACCCTGGTGGCAGCTGTGTTCTTGTCACTCTTTTGCCTAAGGGTACATCTGGCAGGTTTACTGTGCTGGGTTTACCCCTAAACAATTTGGTCTGGTGTCCTGTTGTCTTAGAAAATGAAAGGTTTGTCATGTCACTAATGGAAAAAAAAATAGAGATAACCAGCAAATCCCCAATTCTCAGCCAGCTGTCACCTCCTGCCACTGCAAGTTCCCAAAAGACCTGTGAAGAGAGGGCCAGCCAAATGAATGTTCATTGCTTTTTATTATTACCATTGTAGAGTTTGGTTCCCCAGCTGGTCCAAAAATGAAAACCCTGACCCCTGATCTGTGGCTCATACACCCTGGGTTTGGTGAAAGACCTCCTTTTGCAGGTTGGCATGAGCCCAAAACAAAGGATATCAGGTTTCTGCCACTTGCCAACTCTAGCTTGATGATAGTAGCTGCCTGGGCCCTCTTTTGAGGCCTGGAGGGGAAAACAGTTGCTTTCAGTTACTGACGTCTGCCAAGCTCCCAGCAGCTGCAGCACCATAGGCCATCCATTGACCCCTCCCCAAGCCCAGCGCCCGAGACTCCTTGATTCCTTCCTTCTAATTCAGGCTCTTGAGGCCAAACAGCTCTGAATAGCTGAGTTACAAGGTAAGGCTTAAAAAGAAATACACAATGAAAAGCAAGGAATTAGGCTCCAAGGAAAAGAGCAGCCCCCCTCCAAAACTGGTCTTACTGCCCATGCTTAGGCCTTGGGGTTGGTGGTGGGAGCTGAGAAGGTGGCACCCCCAAACTGAAAATGGACAAACAGAGCTACAAAGAAGACCCAAGGCTTTAGTCCTAAAAGATATGAATATTTCTATATAAGAGTAAGAGTTTTTAATCTCTTAATTCCTCCCAGTCCTAAGAATTCCCCCAAAGTAATCAAACCAACACCCTGGTCTGGCCGGCTGAGGGTTCTGTCATTGTGAGGAACCAGACAACATCGTATTCCACAGGACTCCTGTTCAGGAAGACATGGTATTGTTGGGAATAAGTCCTTACCGAGCCCCCTTGGAGTGGTAACTGAAGCCCCAGGTCGGGGAGCTGGCTCATCCCAGGCTTTGAGAGACCAAGAAAAAACTGCCCAAGGAATAGACGAGGAAAAATTCTTGTTTTGCTCTTGATAAGGAAGGGGGAATATGAGGGGAGCCAGAAAAGGGGAGAAAGAATCCCTCAAATCTCCATGTCATGAAACTTCAAAAAAAACCTTGCTTTGAATGTATTCTTTGGGGTTCTGGACTGAACAGATATGCATACAAGAAAAAGTGTGGGCAGACCCAAGAGTCAAAAATGGGGGGAACCATGGAGGGCCATGCTTGGAGGAATCTCAGATACAGGAAGCAGCATTTGGAAAGGTCATAAGCCATGGGCTTGAGAGTCGAGGCAAGATCATTGGTTGCTCAAGAGTTAGGAAGACCTCGCCTGACACCTGAGTTCCTCTTCCTAAGCAACTCAGAGGTCAGCGATTTTACAACCCTGCATCTTGTTGTTGATAGATGTGGTCACATACGAGCCTTGGGTGGGTTTATTGCTATCCACCTTGTAATTTTAATCAATCAACTGTCTCTTGCTCTTAATCTGGCAGTGTGATTTTTTTTTATGTAGCTGAAAGCTTGTCTGTATTCAGGGTCACAGGGACTGTGGCCTGGTCATGGCTCTGCCACTAACTGCCAAGTGACCATGGGCAGGTCCTTATCTCTTCAGACCTTAGGGTCCTGATTTGTAAAATGATAGGGGTGAGGAGGGAAAGGTTGAGTTAACTATCCCCCAGGTCTCTGAGGAATCAAAATTCAGTGAGTCTTGCAGTACTAATCTTTCTTGCCTCTTCATTCCCATTTGTACTCACTCTTACAATAAAATACCTTTCATAGTAGAAATAAAAGAATCAGGGTTGTTGGGGTTTTTTTAATAGAAGTTATTTTCTTAGTGGCAATTTCTCCATTAAGAACACACAGTAACTTAACATGTCTGGTTTTATTACTTTTAATAAAGATTTTTTAAAGCCAAGAGCAACCAGACAGATGGTGTTAATATATATATATATATTTTTTCATTCTCTAATTTTCTTTTTATGTCTTTCTTCAGTCCTGTGAGTATTCTTTTATTTGTGTCTGTGTCTGCCTCTCACATTAGATTGTTAGATCATTGAGAGTCAGAACAAAACGATATTCATCTCTGTATCCTCCTTAGCCTAGAGACCATGCCTTGTACAAAGTGAGCATTTAATTGAGATTTGTTCAGTTGAATTGAAATTGTACGGAATCAAATTTTTAAAAATGATTTCTTTGTATTGTGATAGGCTTAGTTGTGCTGTGGGAATAAAATAATCCCCAAAGCTCAGTGGCTTAATGCAAAAGTGGTTTTTAGATTTTTTTTCCTTGCCAAGGCAAAATTGTAGTATAATATTTCTGCTCCACATAGCCACTCAGGGAGCCAGGCTGAGGAGAATCTTGTTTCTGACTACTGTACCATCTGGAACACCCTGACATCTACAGTGAAAGAGTCAGAAAAATTGTCTCATGGGCTTTTCCCTGCCTTCCACACACATTTCATTGGCCAGGACTGATCACATGGACTGTTTGACTGGAAGGGTTTGGGTAGTGTGGGCCATGATAGCTTTAGCCAATATAGTGCCACTGGATTGATAATCATTAATAATGTCTATCAAAATCTTTACTCAACAGCAGTAATATTTTGGAGATATGGACTCCTTTGAGAACCATCTGACAGCTCTGATCCTTCTCCACAGGGGGAAAAAAAAAACATATACACAGAAACTTACTCAACATTTTGCATAATTTTCAGGTTTTTAATACACTTCAAACCCCATTACTGACCCTCTATGGACCCCTGGATCCAGGTTATGAATCCTTTGACTGAGTCCATCAGCATGGTTAGCATCTGGTAACAGACCAACAGGTGAAAAAAACTACATTCCCAGCATTGTGTTTTAATTATGTGTTAAGAGTAGCCTATTGATTTATTCTTTTAATTGTTTTTGTCAGATCAGGCATCATGCAAGATACATGACCAATGGATTTTCCTGTATTTGTTTTCATCAGGAAAAATTTGAGGGTCTATTCCGGACTTATGATGACTGTGTGACGTTCCAGCTATTTAAGAGTTTCAGACGTGTCCGAATAAACTTCAGCAATCCCAAATCTGCAGCCCGAGCCAGGATAGAGCTTCATGAGACTCAGTTCAGAGGGAAAAAATTAAAACTCTACTTCGCACAGGTAAGGTAATTCCTACGAAAGTTAATTTTTAAATACTGAAGGTAATTCCTACATTATTTTTTGCCTTTTAAAATGCAAATGGAGCCGTTTCTACTTTCATTGTTTTGTGGTCTATAATTCATGGAGAAATAAGCCTATCTCATGATTTCCAGGCAGGGACAGCACAGAGGCTTAGAAAGAGACTCTGAGGACTGACAGCCTGGTTCTAACACGTAAGCTACACAACCTCCCTGGGTCTCAGTTTCCTCATCTATAAAATGGGGATGATGACATATGATGATATACCCCATACTGTTGTTATGAGGATTAAATGAATTATTGTGTGTTAAAGTGCCTAGCATTTGTTAAATGCACAATAAATGCTAGCTAGTAGTTGTAATAATAATGCTCTGGTCACAGCTACTCCTAACCTTCCTGGTAGGGTTATAATTAAAACTTAAGTTGTATGACAGTTTTAGTGGACTGTATCCCTTTCCAATATTCATATTCATGAGAAAAGGTTGCAAACATATGGAAATCAAGTTTGTTTTATTTCATCCAGACATAAATTCTGGCTATGCCAAAGAGGAATTCTTCCCCATGCTCATGAAGTCCACAGCAATACAAACTTAGGGTTCGTAATGTTGCCTCAGTGTCCTCACTTCCTCATTAGATACCTTGATCCATCTCTTACTGGTGAATAAGCATTGTTTCTACCTTTGGGCTCTACAAAGATAACATAGTGAAAAGAACATAGACTTTGCTTCTTTTCAAGGCTAAATAGTATTCCATTGTATGTATATACCACATTTTCATCATCCATTCATCTGTCAATGAACATTTAGATTGTTTCCACATCTTGGCTATTGTGAATAGTGCTGCAGTGAACACAGGAGTGCTAATATCTCTTCAAGAGCCTGATTTAAATTCTTTACAATAAACATCCAGAAGTGGGATTGCTGGTATATGGTGGTTTGATTTTTAATTTTTTGAGAAACTTCCATAGCAGCTACATCATTACACATTCCTGCCAATAGAGAACAAGCGTTCCAATTTTTCTATATCCTTGCCAACTCTTGTTGTCTCTTATTTTGTTTTGTTTTTGTTTTTGTTTTTGTTTTGATAATAGCCATCTGACAGGTGTAAGATGATTTCTCATTGTGGTTTTTATTTGCACTGCCCTGGTAATTAGTCACCTGAGCATTTTTTCAAATGCCTGTTGACCATTTGTATGTCTTCTTTAGAGAAATGTCTATTTGAGTTCTTAGCCCACTTTTTAATTGAGTTTTTAGTTTGTTGGTTTTTACTATTGAATTATAGGAGTTTCTAACATATTATGGAAATTAACCTTTTATCCTATATATGGTTTGCAAATACGTTTTCCCATTCCATAGGATTGCCTTTTCACTCTGTGGGTAGTTCACTCTTGGTAGTTTACTTTCCTGTGCAGAAAACTTAGTTAGATGTACTCCCATTTGTTTATTTTTATTTTTGTTGCCTGTGCCCTTGGTGTCATATCCATGAAATCATTGCCAAAGTCAATGTCATGAAGCTTTCCCCTATATTTTCTTCTAGGAGTTTTATAGTTTCAGGTCTTATGTTTTAAGTCTTTAATCCAGTTTCAGTTGATTTTTATGTATGGTATAAGGTATGGGTCCAATTTCATTGTTTTGAATATGAATATCCAGTTTTCCCAGCACCATTTATTGAAGAGACTGTCTTATCTTCATTGTGTATTCTTGGCACCCTTATTGAAGAACAGTTCATCTTGTATGTGTAGATTTATTTCTAAACACTCTGTTCTGTTCCATTGGTCTATGTCTGCCTTGATGCCAACACCTTACTAGTTTGATTACCATAGCTTTGTAACATATTTTTACATCAGGAAGTATGATGTCCTTCTTTCTCAAGATTCATTTGGCTATTTGTGGCATTTTGTGGTTCTATATGAATTTCAGAATTATTTTCTATTTCTGTTTTAAAAAAGATGTTACTGGGATTTTGATCACATTGAGTCTGTAGATCATTTTTAATAGTACGGACAGTCTGCAAGGCGTCTTATGGTAAATATTGTCTTTCCATTATAATTCCGTTTATAGCATGGTTCCATTTATATGAGGTGTCTCAAATAGTCAAATTAATAGAACCAAAGAGTGGAAATGATAGTTACCAGGGATTAGGAGGAAGGGAAAATGAGGATCTGCTAACCAACAGGGATAAAATTCATCAAACGAGATGAATAAGCTCCAGAGATCTCTGTACAACATCATACTTACAGTCAGCAATAATGTATTTCAGTTTCCACTTCTAGGTAAATATCTAAAAGAATTGAACTAGGTCTCAAACAAATACATGTACACATATATTCATAGCTACACTATTCACAATAGCTAAAAAGTAGAAACAACCCAAATGTCCATCTGTCCAAGTAGATTAACAGATAAATGCTGATCTATCCATTCAGTGGAATATTATTCTACCATAAGAAGCAATGAAGTATTGCTGCATGCTACAACATGGATGAACCCTGAGAATGTTATGTTAAGTGAAAGAAACTAGATACAAATGGTCACATGTTCTGATTCCATTCATATGAAATGTCCAGAATAAATAATTCTATAGAGACAGAAAGCACACTGATAGTTGACAGGGGCTGATGGGGGCAGAAATGGCAGTAACTGTTTAATGGTTCCAGAGTTTCCTTTGGGATGATGAAAATGCTTTGGATCTGGATAGAAATACCACCATCAAACAATGCACAACATTGGGACTGTACTAAATACCAATGATTATTATATTGGTTAATTCCATGTTAGGTATCACCTCAATTAAAAGAGAGAGAGAGAGAGAGAAAAGAAAGAAGGGAGGGAGGGGTCTGGGGACCAACAGTCAGCATCACCTGGGAACTTTATTAGCAATGTGTATTCTCGGGACCCACCACAGACCTGCTGAGTCAGGAACTCCGGGAGTGGAGCTCAGCACTCTCTGCCTTAGTAAGCTTCCCAGCTAATTCGGAAGCATGCAAAAAGTTGAGATCCACTATTTAAAGTATAAAACAAAATAATTAAGCACGTGGTGTATGGTAAGTAGTAATTAATATTATAGCCTGGTCCATCATTTGTCACAGGCTAAAAGTGAGCCTCTGCATCTTAGTGTACCCACGTGGTGCACCTGAGGCCATGATGAATAATGTGTCTTCATTTCTACTCTGTTGGGAAGGTTCAGACTCCAGAGACAGATGGAGACAAACTGCATTTGGCTCCACCACAGCCCGCCAAACAGTTTCTCATCTCGCCCCCTGCCTCTCCTCCTGTTGGCTGGCAGCCCGTCAGTGACGCCACGCCAGTCCTTAACTATGACCTCCTCTATGCCGTGGCCAAACTAGGACCAGGTAAGCTCTGCGGCCCTTTCCAGACGTAAACGTTTGTCAGCAACCTAGAAAAGACAAACAAGATTAACAACCCTGAAATGCTGGGTTCACGGTAACCTTAGTATGGTCAGGAAAACAATTAGACCAGAATCACCCACCCCAGAAATCTGCAGTTTTAATCATCACATGTGTTCATTCTTGAAGACACTGAAATTTGGGAACCCTGGGTATTAGGGTGACCCACTGGTTCAGCCAGGACTGAGGGATTCCTGGGAATGTTCAGTGCTGAAACTAGGAAATTCCCAGGCCAACCAGGAAGAGCTGGCACCCTCCTGGGTCCTCAATCAGGGTGAGGCTGGTTTGATTAATAAGCACTCCCAGGAAGAGAATGACTGGCTGTCCCATACATGGCCTGCAGGTTAGATTACAGCACCCCCAAGAGCAAATGCCTGGGGGCTTCTTTGTAATCACCGTCCAGTTCCTGAGCTTCTTGGGGCCTTTAAAATAGCCATCAGTTTTATCCTCAAAGAGCCATTGTGAGAAGCAGTAGGTGTCTAAGTAAAATGGGCTGATGAAAGAAGCAATATAATACAGGAGATATTTGTGAAATGTGATTTCCTTGAAAGTCTAGTTCACATACAGGAATCCTGAGCTTATGCAGGATGGTGTATGGTAATCACACATATCACAGACATGGCTATGATATGTATGATTGTAGAGGGTATAAAATAAGCCCAGTCTGCGCAAGTCCAGCCTTGTGAAGCCACTTCCCACAGGGCTTCAGGAGCTGGCAGGCACCCCCACACATGGACCAATTAGAGCAAAGGTCCTTAAAGCTGCCAGTTTGACTCTGGGCACGGATGTTCTCAAGAACACATTTGAACACCTTTGCAAGTTGTTTCGAATGTCATAAATGGAGCTTTTAATAGTATCACCACACTTTTGGTTAGAAGACCTAGGAATCACGGCCAATGTGCATTTGACAGGAGGGGAAACTGAGCAGCCCGTAGAGGGGCAAAGTGCCTTGCCAGTGACAGGATGGAGCGTCCAACGTGGTGCTGTCCCTACAGCACTGTTTGTAAATGAGGCCCAGGCCGAGTCAGACTTTCTGACTGTCAGATCCCTAGCTGGCCTCTGGTTCACTCATTTAAAGCCAGTAATCCAGTAAACTCAAATCATTTTTTACCCAGAACAGGAAAGAAAATTCATTTATAGTTTAACGCTCACAAAATTTGATGCAAAGACAGAATAAGGGCAAGTCTCAGACACCCTCCCTGGCTAATGGAGCTGAGTCCTCAAGGCTGGAAGGCACTGCCAGGAACAAGTATGGCCAGGGACTGTGTAGGCAGAGGGGACAGATGGAGTGGGAATTAGGCCTCAGAAGGGATGTTAACAGAGCCTGGCCCAGAGGAGGGAGGGAGGGAGAATGAAATGGTTTTAAAGAGACAGAGAAAGACAGGGGGTCCTTTTGAGAGTTGTGGAAAACTTACCAACAGTGTTAAAATGTGTGCCTTTTACCTTAATTGCACTGCTAATCCATGAGCTTCAATTCCCCTTACCAAGTAAATGTGCTGTTGACCATTTTTGAAGTGCCCTGCTGGGCGGCAAGCACAGAGATAGGAACTCTTACTAATCCGTTTTACAGATCAGAACACTGAGCTGTGGAGAGGTGAGCGGACTTGCCCAAGGTGACACAGCTGGTGGTGGCAGAGGCAAGTGTCAAAACCAGCTCTTCTAACTCTCTGGCATTGGTCAGATCCAGTGGCCTTCTATTAGGGATGCGGCTGCCGCGGCCCACTTCAGGCCTGCTCCACTCTGACAAAGGCAGAATGTTGATCTTGTCCCTAAACTGGCAGTTCTCTCTCACACCACTGTAACTTCCAGGGGCCTAGCCTGGGCTCTTGTAAGTGTGCAAATGAAGGTCTCAGTGTGTGCAAGAGCAAATATGGAGGGTCTCCTGCTTTTTAAGGATGATGGATATTGTGCCCCAGGTAATAGCTCCAAGTTGGATATATTCTGTGGGATATCTTTCTCTCCATTCCACGTCAGCAGTTTGAGGCTATTTTTCATTAGGTATCCATTTGTCCTCTTCCTGTGTCCTTGAAGCTTCTTCATCTCACACAGATGAATGATTTGTATCCAACAATTGAATTGAAAATGTCACAGCTTATATTAGATGCCTGGATCCCTGGTGGCTGTTTCAGTGGCCAGTATGAGGGGGCAGGGCCACACCCTGCACCCTCCCCCCTAGATCTCTGACTCGTCCCCAACAAGGTACCAAGACAAGGAGTTGCTCCTTCTATGCCCTCATGGCACTTTGTACCAAAGCTCACTTGTCCTTAGGGTAATTTTCTATTGTTTAACTTACTGTTATCTTCCCTACTTTTTGAGGGGAGAATGCGTGTTTTACTCATTTTGGAATTCCCAGCGCCTGTTAATATCTTGCACATAGTAGACGCTCAATAAATATTGAATGAATGAATGAATGAAGATATCAGAGCTACTAGTCTGCCTGAAGGTAATTACCTTTGCTGGCAAATGGTTGCTTTCTCATGGCTTCAACCAGACTGAGTCAGGCAGTACTAAGTTAATGTTTTCCTCCAGCAAGAGGACTTCTACAATTTCCATTTGCAAAAAAAAAAAAAAAAATGTTTTCATTAAATTCATTTTTAATCCTTTGGCAGAATCATTTCAGTAACAAATTATAACTCATTCCATGTGAAGGGATGACTACCTCAGCTCCAGGAGTGTAAAAACAAATTAGAATGAGAGCAGAGAAGAGCAGCTCAGATGATGAAAGGAGCTGAGTTTTGCCATGGAGGAGAAACTAGCAGTGCTAACTCAGTATTGCTGAGTGACTGAGAAGAGCTGCTGAGAAAAAGGAAGTCCAGAGAAAGGGCATCAGGGAGCAGGGTGCCAGGGCCAGCTGGTGCTCAGGCAGAGGATCGCTTCTTCACACCTGCGGGCTTGTGGGCCTTCGCCATGGCTAGCTGCCCACGGAAAGCAGTGATGTGCGTTAGGAAGGCCCTTTCAAGGAGGACAACTGGGAAAGCAGACACATAGGCCTTGGCTCAGGCAAGTAGGGGCAAAACAGCACCCCTGATGTTTGAGATATAAACGCTGGTGACCCTCTTCCAGAGAGAGCAGTTCATGCTCCCTGGAACTTCTCGAGAGGTTCTCAAAACAAACATGGAGAGAATTGCACCATTACAACAGAATCATGATCAAACGCAAGCCTATGGTTTTTCTTTGAAATGCTTAACAGGATGTTACAATGTGAGATCCCGGCCACATGACCTCGGGGGAAGCATCTTTCACTTTCTGTTTATTACAGGGAGAACTAGGTTAAATTCTGGGAAATAGGAGAGGCACAATTTCAAACATTCTTAATCATTGTCCCCATGACTGTATGTTCTGTTTTTGATCCAGGAAATAGGTAAAGGAGACAAATTTGCAAAAGCATTTTCAACAGAAACAATGGTTAAAAGTTATATACAAGGCTTACTGTGGCTCAGGCACTGTTCTAAACACCTTATATGTTATCATATTTAACAATCACAGCCACTCTGTGAGACAGGTGTGGTTAGTCTCCTCCTTTGCACAGCTGGGGACTGTCAGGCCCAGAGTGGTTAAGTCACTTACCCAAGGTAACTGCACAGCTGGTATGTTAAAATATGTCCCTCTGCCAGTGGCAAGAAGCAGAACAGATTGATCAAGCCGGCACCCTCGCCCTGCGGAATGGAAAGGTTAAGGAACCAGGGCAGTCTCTTGAATAGGAAACTTAATTTCTCCAGGTGAAATTCAATATTGTTGTGAGAGCAAGTGTTAAACATGCAAAACAGCTTGTCTGTTTCATTCCTCCACCTTTCGATTCTCTGCTTCTTGGCAGCCCCTAAGTCACACCCCGCATGGGTTCTTGAAGGCACACTTCAGTGCTTTTCTCTCCCGACTGGTGGGACACATGGATCGGAATTTGCCTTCCTCTGCTCTGGTTGAAGGACAGTCACTGTCTCTATATAACAGGCAGAAATCTAAGGGATTTCTATACTTCCACTAGTCCCCCTGGTGAATTTAGAGAAGCCCATCATTTATCAATCACCTAGACAAAATAAGATGGGCTTTGACCAGGTGGACAGCAAATTGAGTATTTATTTTGGTGTATGTTATAGTGCCTATTGCTTCTGACTCCAGAAAGCATATAGTGCTAGATTCTTTTGGGATATAAAGGAAAATAGGAAAAACAAAAACCCAGCCCAGCAAAACAGCTTATTATACCAAGCTTATCTATTTTTGCCATCTATACCAAAAGGGCAAAATAGAGATAAAGTAGGCTATAGTAAATGGTAAATGGATGGTAAACAGAGGTGGTATGTGAAATGCCAGCCTTTTTTGAGCTCTCTAGGATGGCTCTGGAAGGTCATGTTCATTGTCACTGAAAATGTCTGCAGGGAGTGAGATGAAAAGTCATTGTCTGTTCCCTTTTTCCCTCTTGCTATTTTTAGCTCTTGTTAGGGAGATCAATTTTAGTTAACTGCAGGAGACTTAAAATGGTGCTTGAGTTTCGAGTTGCGTACATCTGCTATATTTAGATTTTTTTCCATATCCTTCTCCATCAAAACATGCCATAGTAAAGCAATTTTGCTGCTTTGCTGCTTTGAATACGTTGTTACTCCCTAATGGGAAATATGTTTCAGTAACTCACGTTACATCGGAGCTTTTCAGTGAGTCTAAGGAAAAAACATCATCTATTCCTGGCTTATTGATTCACTGGTAGAGAAAATGCCATTTCTGAAATATAGATGAACACCTATATGTGGATGCATGTGGGATGGTATTATCCAGGCCTTAGTTCTTGCTCCACAGTTGCTATTTTCTGATCATGGATATGAAAGGCAAAGAAAACAGGCAGTTTCCAGTGTCCCAGCCGCTGCAGTCACTACCTGTCATTCCCCACCCGCGGGAGGGCAGTTTGTCATCTTAGAACACATGCTTGTAGTTTTCCATTTCCTTTCGAAGAATTTTCCCAGGAAAAACATCTTAAAGGGGCTTTTATTTGCACCATCTATTCCACAGTTATCTTCGATCACTATTGAATGGCAATATACAGCACCTCATTTTTTCTTATTTCATAGGGAAAATATGCACATTGTAGAAAAATAGGAAAGACGCATGACTAAAATATGGCCGTATGTATGTATGCACACGCAAGCACATACACCCCTATAGCTATTCCCTTAGCCAGGCCACTAATCCTGGGCAAGGCAGATCAGGATGATCAGTCCAAGAAAGGAAAACCTTGTGATTCTACAACCAAGCACACAGAGGGCTGGTCCAAACAGCTCTTTCTTTCCTTATGTCTGCAATTGTCTCCTCACTCATGTGGACAAGCCCTGCCTCACAAGCCTCTGAGAGCCCCTTTTCTCTGGTCTCCCTTTATCTTCCCACCCTTCTCTTTCTGAAGTTTCCTTTGTCTTTCTCTCCCTCTTTCCTTCTGGCGTTCCACTTCTTTGTCTCCCCTGCTAAGGAGACACTCTATTAGTTGCTCCATAAAGTACAAGCCCACCTCGGAGATGCACAGGTACTCCCAGACCACCGCAATAAAGCAAATATCGCAATAGAGTGAGTCAAATGAATTTTTTGTTTCCCTGGGCATATGAAAGTTAGGTTTACACTACGCTGTAGTCTATTAAGTGTGCAATGGCATAATTTCTAAAAACATACACATCTTAAAACTGTGTGATTGCTAAAAAATGCTACCCTTCATCAGAGCTTTCGGTGAGTCCTCATTACTGACCACAGATCACATGACAAGCACAGTAATAATGAAAAAGTTTGAAATATCACCAAGAATTAACCAAAATGTGACACAGAGACATGAAGTGAGCAAACGATGTTGGAAAAAAAGCAGCAATAGACTCACCTGACACAGGGAGGCCACAAACCTCCAGTCTGTAAAACATGCAACATCTGTGAAACACAATAAATCGAGGTATGCCTGGGCTTTAGGTCCTCTGTGACTCAGGAGGGAAGGAAGATAAAGGGCTCCCCTAATCCAGTCTTAGAGGGAAACCCCCAGAAGATAAGGAAGCTTTCTTTCATTGGTGTAAGATATAACAAAACTACAAAGTATTTATTCTCTTTCTCCCTCACCTCCAACTCTCCCCCTCTCACCCCTTCCATCTTCCCAAGGACCCCTTCTGTTTTCCTACTTTAATGAGGCTCAGGACTGAGGATGGAGGAAGAATCCCAGTGATTCATGTCAGTAATATTTTCCTAACATGAACTCATACTAGAACTCCTGAGGCAGGGAAGTCTGTGGGCAGCTCCGATGGCTTTCTGCACCACCCTGTCCTTCCTCCTACACAATCAGAGGCACGGTGGCAGTCATGCTTTGGCCTCAGGTGACCTCAGTGGAGTCCTGGCTCCAGTGCTTGTTTTGGTGACCTTGAGCCATTTACTTCATCCTTCTGCACCTCTTTTATTCTTAAAGGTGATTATCTGACAAACTGCAATGTCATCATGAAGATGGAATCATTAATATACTCAAGCACTTCACCCAGTGCCTGGCACATGGGAACTGTTCATGGGGTGTGCTGTGATCATTCTGCCCCTAGCTTACTGTTTAGTAAGGCCTCCCAGGGAGATGTTTCCTCTGCCATTACATGACTTAGGGTAAGCAAAGTACAGAACAGTGTCACCAGCCGCTAAGAACTGTGTGCATACCCCCCCCCGTGGTGTTGGTGGTGGTCCTTTACCAACACCAACAGTTCTCTGAACTGCCGGTGAAATATTTAGGTTGGTCTGTGCTTTGCTTTATACTCGTTGCCACCTAGACTTAAAGGGCAATCTTTGACAGAAGCAGCTGCTCACAAAGGAAAAAGGGGAGAACTGCATTCAATGAATGACCCCACCCTCATGTCTACCTACAGCATTTTTTCTGGGGTCCAACAAAATCAAATATGGACTCAAGGCAACACGAAGGGATCAGAAAAAAATTGCAAGGAACTTCCCTCCCTGGAATATTTCTTCTGCCCTGAAACATTTCTTTTAATCCTGAATCCCTCTTTTCACTTCTACTTGGAAAATAAATTCTTTCTCCACTCCCAGAGGGATCTTGTGAATAGGCAGCTACCAAATAGCTCTGACTTGAAAAGGTTCCAGTAAGTCCTTCTGCCCTAGAATACCTCCTTTTTTTACTTGTTGCTGTCAGTAAAGCTCTGACATAAAGAGAGGTGTTTATCTTGGTTTAGCATGTTGATTATCAGTATGGGCGTTTGAATCCAGGCTCTACCTTTATTTAGCTGTGTGACCTTAAGAAGCTTTCTTAACCTCTCTGTGCCTCAGCTTCCTCAATAGTAAAATTGGATTGTTGTAAGCATCAAATGAGATAATCCACATAAATCAGTATGTCCAGCAGTGGATATAGGAAATGCTCAGTGTGTGTAACTAATTTATTGTCAATAATTTATGGTTATTTTCAAACCATATCTGTGTTTCCTATTAAGATATACAAGCCTGTGTTAAGTTCTTAGCTCAGTGTTTCTCATTGTGAAAGCTATGATATTCTGAAACTGACAGTTCTACACACTACAATCCATTTAGCATCTTTGGGCCTCACCTACTAAATGCCAGTATCTACCCCAACCCAGTCCTTATGACAACCAAAAAAAAAAAAATCTTCATCACATTTCCAGATACCACTGGGAGGGTAGCACCTTTGTTTGTGAACCACACTAAGTATGTTGTAGGATTTATCAGGTGACTCTCAAATGTGACAAAGACACAGAAACAAGGAGTGCCTCCTAAGGGGTCAGAAGTATCAGCATGGAGCAGGCAGAGACAGGAAGGAGAGGGGACACAGAACAGAGAAGTGTCACCCAGTAGATCCCTCTCCCTGCCCAGACACACACACACACACACACACACACATTCTTCTTTCTCCTTCCCTATAGAAAAATAGGAGAAGATAAGATTGCCAGTAGATACCTTTAAAAAAAAACTGTTAGATAGCACACTCAGGATGGGGGGAGCTTCACCTTTTCATAACTTCCTGATGTTTTTCTCTATAGCTCAGTCCTCTTAAGGAACAATTTTGGCCCCAACCACACCAGCATTACCCCTGCCAGAATGGAGAGCTGGTTAAAAGGCATGGTGAGCTCAGATACTAGCCAGAGCCTGGGTAGGGGGATGGAAGTGCAGGTCACCCCTCACCCTTCCCTGGCCCTAGCAGGCCACTCTCCCCTGCCCACCCTCCTGGTTCCAGGGTCCATGCAAGGCACCCCTGCCTCTGAAATCAACAAGGGAGCTGGAACCCGGGACTTGGCAGCCTGGAGGCCCACCTTTCCCTGCCAAATTTGATTAAGTCCTAATCCTAACGCTTGAGAGGAAAGGAAATCTAAGTGGAACACCTTTCAATAACATCTCGAATCACTCCAAACTCTTCCCTCAGTCTCTGTCTCCAATCTCACCGACAGGCAGCATGTTCAATAAAACTAACACCCAAAAATGCCAGGTTACTTATCCCATGGAGTTTGCAGTGGTTTTAAGCACGGCCAAGCCTGAAATTATTTTACTGCTGGAATCTCGATTCTTCTCCGAAGTCAAATATAATGGGTCATAATCCAAACTAAAGTTCAGTGCTTGGTGCACAGCCCAGCACAGTTCTATGTTCAACGGCTTGAACAAAAGTCCTTGGCCTTCATAAATCATCGCCCTTTCTTAGACTGGAATACCTGACACCTACTTTTCCCTATTTGAATCAGAACCCACTGAGGGTTAGATAAGTAAGACAGATGAGATCATTAATGCGAATTATGCTTTGTTTCCCACAAAAGGCTCAAGCTGAGAAGATGGCTGAGTTAACAAGCTTCCCAGTGCAGAATCCAGAACCAGGCAGTTTTACTTCCCCTGTCACAATGGAAACCATCAGACTGCCCTCCACAGTTCTTTTCCCCAAAGTCACCCATCAGGTGACACTCCTCTTCCACTGGAGAGGACTTAGAGTGGCCAAGGAGAGAGGCCCAAGTGCTGTGCTACGGGGGCTCCCTCCACGTGGAAGGAGCCCCTGGGACTGGTGAAGTATCCACTCTAACGTAGCACCCGAGCAGGGAAAAGCAATTAATTTCAATTCAATTTGCAGTGGCTTGGCTTGCTTCTGAACAAAGAGAACTTGTATGGCACCCAATTTATCAATTGTTATACAACAAATTACCCCAAAATGAAGGACTTAAAACAACTATAATCATTTCTTTTGCTCACAAATCTGCTGTTTACACAGGGCTCAGGGGAACAGCTCATCTCTGCTGCATGCAGTGTTGCTGGGGCAGCTCAACCAGAGGCTGGGGCTGAATCAACGTTCCAGATGGTTCACTCACATGGCTGACAAGTTAGTGCAGCTGTGGGCTGAGAGCTCAGATAGGCTGTGGGTCAGGGGCCCTGGTTCCTGTCCACGTGAGCCTCTTCATGGGCTGCCTGGGCTTCCTTACAATATGGAGGCGAGGCTCCAGGAGTGAGCCTCCTGACAGCCAGGTGGAAGCACAAGGTGTTTTTGTGACCAAACTCAGAAATCACATGGGTTACGTCTGCCATACTGTGGCAGTCGAGGCTGTCATAAAGACCTGTCCAGCTTTGAGGGGAGGACGCACAGTGGGAACGAACAGTCTTCAGTGGAGCAGCAATGCTCTCAAAGAGTGATGTGGGGCAGGAAACATCACGATCATCTTTGCAAAACACAATCAGTGCACAGCAAACATAACTTTCCTGTTGAGAATTCACTTTTAATGAGGGAGAATAAAGCTAAAGCTAGAAGGAAACAGAGGATCTTCTTCCAGAATCCAAAGATACCATAAGGGATGTAAATCAACTCATTTCATAATTTATAGTCCTTTTCTTTTTATAAGAATTGAGTGTTGTCTTTTGAGAAAATTCATTGTCCAGGAGACCAGGCTGAGAATAACTAGCAACTGACCAAATAAAAAGAGGTAAGATTCAGGTCTAAGTGCTCTATCTTGAGCTAGAGAACAAGTCTTCACTAAAAATATGAGTTGCCATGAAAAATGCACTAAAAATAGAAGTTAAAACTAATCTCTCCATCAGTAGAATCTCCTGTCAAGTATGAAAACAGTGGGAGTCATGAGAGGCAGGGCTGAAGAGTGCTTCTGAGCACGTTCTTTGAGGTCAGATAGGCATGAGTTTGAATCCTGACGCTGCCATCCCTTCCTGTGTAAGCTCAGTTTCCTCTTGTGTCAGCCACACATGACAAAACCCACTTCATGGGGCTCTGGCCATCATTAGTTATTCAATTTATGTGAAGTACTGAGAGCTGAGTCTGGCATTTTATGAGTGCCATACAACATAGCTGTTGTTAGGTTGGAGGCAGATGGCAAGATCCTTTGACACCTCCTGTGTCCTATAGCCCTGAGAGCGTACTGCAAACAGGATAAATACTGTCTCTTAGAGTTTTCAGCTTAGTTGAAAAACTAAAACTTGCACAAGTTAAGCTCTAGGATAAAAATTTATGTGTGTGTATTGGACAGCATACAAATATGTCTTAAATAGCCAAGGCTGATGCCTTTCATAAATCTGTAACATATATATTGAGCATTTACTTGTACCTGAAGTTGCAGCAATCCCAAAAGAAGTTTAAGGCCTGACTTCAGTGGTTTGGAATATAAAGCATTACCGGATGAAATCACTAATGAATAATACAAAAGGTGAAATGATTAAACATTATGAATAAGTGATTCACATTATCTCAGAAAAAGAAAATCAGAGATCTCATTTGGAGAAGGACACTAGGAATACAGACGGGAGGAGTGGGTGTGACAGGCAGACCCCCGCTTATCCTTGAAGAGAAATGCGGGTCGCTTGGCCGTGCTCAGCTGCACTGTGGGGTCCCATCCCCACTGAGTGGATGCAGCCAGTGGCCTCCTCATCCCTGCTGAGCCCAGTTGGTGCCCATGCAGGATGATGGCATTGACGTCAGCCCTCATGGTACAGGAATTAGCTGAAGCCCAAAGGGAGAGGCCAAAAAAAGAAAATTCAATCCAGCAAAGACCAAAGCTATTTCTTTTTATTTTGTGCACTCTCGGCAGCTGTTAAGCTTTGCTGTATTTTGATAGTAACAAAGTTTCCAAAAATAGAACAGGGAAATGTCAAAGTCAATGGGATCACAGCAGTAAAATTACTACCAAGCAATCTGATGTTAACTCCATGTGAAAGGCACCCTACACTGAGTGTCCCCCTGCACCAGCACCCCTGTCCTGAGTGTGCCCCAGTACACCCAATCTGAGAGGAAAGCATCCACTTTTGAATTGGTAAACACAGTGCAACTAGAGTGTCTTTAGGGCAGAGTCCTTTCTCAATCCACGGCAAACAAATTTTAAAGCCAGGTTCAATCAAAGCGCTAGCTTCCTTATGTACAGTTTCCTACTATTAAAAGAAAAACTAGCTGCTTGCCAACAGATGAGGAAAGGGGCAGGGGGTCTGGTCTAGGTGGGGTGCTAGGGCAGATTCTTTTCTGTCAACCCCACATTAGAGGACAGCGGGCTGCCACCACTCCAGCCCTTCTTCACAACCCGTCAGGCAAGGAGCTAGACCACATCTTGGCAAAGATATGGCCACTAGCATTTGTTCCAACAGCACAATTCCAAAACTGAGAACTTGAAGGAAATCCTACACACAGAAAGAACCACCTCATTAGATTACTCAGAAATCATTTCTTTCTCTATCTCTCGATTGAGGTTGTCTCTTGTTCGGAATTGCAAAGCATTCCTGACGTATTCACTGCCCTCACCCAGGAAAACCCTCTCTCTCCACACCAGGATGTTGAGGGGCAGCCAGTAAAGACTTCTCTGACTCTTAACAGGAAGAGAACACCTGTTAGCAGGTTATGGCTGTGTTAGTTTGCTGGGCTGCCAGAACAAAGTGCTGCAAACTGATGACGAGCTCAAACAACAAAACTGACTTGAATCTGAAATTTTAAGTCTGAGATCAAGGTGTCAACAGGGCCCTGCTCCCTCTGAAGGCGCTAGGGAAGGATCTGCTGCAGGCATCTCTCCTGGCTGCTGGTAGTTCCTGGGTTTATGGCAACATAATCCCACTCTTTACCTGGCGTTCTCCCTGTATGCCTGCTGGGGCCTGGCTTGCCCCTTGTATAAGGACACCAGCCATTTGAAATAGGGTCCACCTGGATGACCTCATTTTAACTTAATCATTTGCAAAGACTCTATTTCCAAATAAGGTACTGGAGATGAGGGCTTCAACATCTTTTGGGGGGATATAATTCAACCATAATAATAGCTGGCTCTGAATGTTGCATCCTCCCCAGCTTTATTGGTGCTCTTCATCCCCAGTGTCAGCATTCAAAACCTAAAACTACAAGAGTTTGCTGTTTTCACCATGGATGCTTACCAAAATGTGCAGGGTAGCTCACCAACAGGGCCCTCCCTCTGGGACCGACAGCGCTTGCTCTGGAGGTCCAGAAGGGGCACTTCCCACTCCAGGGTGGGGATAACAGGCAAGGTTCCTGGGCAGGCAGGTGTCTGGCTTTGGTCCTGGAGCGAGGGCAGGATTCAGGGAACTCTCTGGAAGAGGTGAGACTGTGCCAAATAAAAGAAGCTAGCTTGAGAAGAAAAGATGTGGCTGTCCTGATTGGTGAGAGATTTTGCAAAGTCTTTTGTCCTAGTCTAAGAAATTAGGACTTGGTCTAGTGAGACCTGGAGAGCCACTGACCAGGAGGATGCCTGGGAGACAGTGCTTTCAGATTTTTCTCATTCATGAAGATAGGATGTCGGGAGAAGATTAAGGTAGTCTATTAACAGTTAAATTGAGAAATTATAAGCTTGCCGACTGAGAAAGCCCCCTCCTCTTTCCCCTCTATCTGGAAGTCTTCTGCTTTTCTTTTAGACCCAGGTCAACTGTCACCTCCACCGGGAAGCCTTTCAGAGTTACTTGCTCCCTACAATTTGGTACCATAGTCCTTGATATCCATTGCCACCCCAATGCTTACCATGGTATTTTGTGATACTTCTGTTTTCACGCAGCCTCTGGACTATGCTCTTATGAAAGACACAAATGTTTTTATTGTGCCTTATTGCCATTATGTCTAGCAATGGGCCAGACTATGGGAGATGCTCAGTAAATACCTCCTGAAGTAAAACAAAGACAGACAGGAAGCCAGTCGGCTAATAGCGATTTGATGGTAAGCTGAACCAGTCAGGAATGATAGACTCAAGCAGCCAGAAGGGACTCTGACAGGCCTCAAACCCATTTAGTTGTCTAGGAACCAGTGCAAAGCCCAGACGAGTGGTGATCCCACTTCATTCCATCCCAGGGCAGCTCTTGCTATGAGTAGCGTGCAGCTGGAGGGACCTTAGAGTTTACCTTATCCAAAAATGAAGAAATGAAGTGACTGGCTCAAGGTTACCCAGCAATTAGCAGCGATGACGGGAAACTGAAGAGAAACTGAGACCTAGCTGCCAGGCCCCTGAGGACTGTGGTTAGTAGCATTTTGAAATGTACAGTTGAGGCCGCTGAAGCTCAGAGAGGGTAAGTGGCCCGTGAGGGTTGTGCAGTGGATAGGTGGGAGAGTGGGGGTGCAATGACAGGTCGGTCTCCTCCCATTTTCTGATACTCATGCCACCCCTGGAGACGGTCCCTGGCTTCCTGAGACACTATAAAATGTTCTTCCTACTTCCTAAGCAAACCTCAACCAAAGAATCTGTTTTGGAGCCCCTCTCCTGTCTCATCCCCATTTTTCTTGCTTTTCAGGAGAGAAGTATGAGCTCCATGCAGGGACTGAGTCGACTCCAAGTGTCGTTGTGCACGTGTGTGACAGTGACATAGAGGAAGAGGAGGATCCAAAGACTTCCCCAAAGCCAAAAATCATCCAGACTCGGCGTCCCGGCCTGCCACCCTCCGTGTCCAACTGAGTTCAACGCGCTGCCTCCACGACAATATCCGTCTCCTCTTTATCATGCTTTTTTTCTTTCCCCTTTTGTTTGTCCAAAAAAAATAATAATTGCCTTTAAATCCCTGGGTGTTTGGTTGTTTGAGATTCCTTCCTTGTAATCAAGCCTCTCGGACAAAGGGCTAGGAAAAGGTGATATGTTTCCAGGTCATGTCATATCCATCGAGTATAAGCCATTATTTAGAAAGTCCTAGAAAAAAAGTAGTATTTTCTTATTAAACCATCAGCACAGCCTGTATCTTCATTCTCTCATGTTGATTCAAGTCAGCGACATCAGTAACAAAGAGCACCTATGTCGTTTGTGATCTGTTTCAGTCCCAGTCCCGACGTGTGTGCGTTGTTTTCTCCTGGCCACTTCAGTAGGACCATAAGTAAACTTGACCTTGACTGCATGAGATACCCCTATCTGGTCTCACTCAGTCCTCTGCAGCACGACATTCCCAGGACATGCATGGTCACCAGCATTTATTTTCATGATTTGAGGTGTACTCTAACTCGTGGATTGTCAGCATCAGCCATGTCCTATCTAGATTAGGAAAATTATCAGCATTATCCAACTCAACAAGTTTGGGTATATTCACTATTTTGAGTCAGTATTTCATAGCTCTGTTACAGTTCCTGGAGGCAAAACTGTGCTTGGCCCCAAAGAGATTCCTCAGTAGATTTTGAACACCACGTCCATATAGAACTTTCCCAGCCTCACCGGGGAGGCTTGTCCAGGGTGAGAGAGGCCGATTTCAGACAAACCTATTTATTACAAAAGTTTCATGGTGTCTGAACGATTGTTTTTTCTCTTTGTATATTTGTACAAATGTTTCAGCTGTGCTTTTAAAATCTGGATGTTTTTTATTTAGTGATTATTCAGCCATTAGCTGCTTAAGAACATAATATGTGCATTGCTTATGAATGCGTTCATATGCTAACACAGATAATCTGATAATATTACACTCTATTATGGATAAGGCTGAATTTGAGAGGGCACAAGATTTCTCATGCCCATATATAAATGATTAACCAACATCTTTGCTATCAAGACCACTCATTTTTAAATAACATGGAGATGCAAGTGTCAGTTGCAGACAGTTTGAATGATGCTAAATCTCCAGAATGTGGCAGCCACTGAGCATATTAAAAGGGAAATTATAATGTATGCCGATCCTATTCACGCAATGCCCATATTGCTCAAGAACTTGTTTTTGTCATGTGTGATTTTTCTATTTCTGTAGCCCAAAGTGCATTACAGAAGATACACCTATAGAACCATTACCTTCTGCTCTATATGCCAGGCCCCATCTACTCCTATACATTCATGAATTACTTTAGATGCAAATGCCATTTGCAACGGAGTGGGGAAATGCTTTCATTACCCAAGCCTCAGAAATACACAAGAACAATAACACAGCCAACTTATGGAAGGATTGTTGTGGTTTTTGACTAAGGTGTATGTTAAGTTTCGTCAGCAACTTGAAACATAGACTGATCACTCAGAAATTAAAGTCCGTTCTACTGTGAATATAGCAATATAGTACTGGACACAGTACAGGGAAACTGAGGACAGCATTGCTCGTAAAATCCTGAGTTTCCATAAGAAAATCGAAAGCTCCTTTAAAAAATAACATCTGAGGAGTGTATAATAAGCAAATGCTTTGACTTTTCTTTGCTGTGGAGGTTTTTGGTTTCTCCTTGACAAATGAAGGATACTTACTAGTGGAGGGACGCTGCCCTCTAGTGGAAATGGAAGCAGGATTGCCCTCAGCTGCTGAGAAGGACGGAGGGCCTGCGGCAGGCAGACGTTTTGTGCTGAATCTTCTCAGTCATCTGCAGGTCATATCACTTTTAAGCTATTCAGAATTTTCAGAACGCAGGTTCTACAGAAATCTGGATAAGAGAAAATACTCGAAAGTGATTTTTAAATGTTTTAAAACAGATGCACCAGACATTTCCAACCAAAATTCAGTAAAAGTTGAAATGACCATTCTGTGTAATCATCAAATAAAACCTCAGTGGAGTGTACGACCTAAGTGGTTCGTTTTGGTGAAATTTATTGCAAAGTGTCAGTGTTAATCTGTCTCGGATCAAGTAATTCTTTCCTTAGGTTGGGCTTTCGGAGGAGAGAAGAGGACTTTTCCCAGGAGAGCGGTTAGAAGCCGAAGGACGCCTTCAAGTGTTCTGGGAGCCCCTCCTGGCGCTGAGAGGACAGCCTCAGGGTTCCAGGATGCACACGATGCAAACTCTTCTGCACTCTTTCAAGTTTGCAAAGTTTAAATATGGAGGGGAAGGGGGAGATTTCCACCAACTGAGTCATTTGTGCACATGTACAGCTCAAAGAGCTTAGCCTTCAAATATACCTGGTGAAGGACTGAAGGACTCTTCGTCCATGTAGTGAATTTGTGTTGTCTGCCTGAGTCGAATGTTTTTGAGTGCTGATTCAGTTTATAGCATTTCTGAGAAGTTACCAGCACATAGGATTCTCTCACCTGAGCTCTCCTGTAATGAGCAGAGGGGGAAGCTCGTTGGCAGCCAGCCATCTCAGGAAAGACCAGGAATTGGGGCAAAGCCTGAGCGGCCAGTTGGGCTCTGTAAGGGGAACCAGGAGAGCCCCCAGTTCTGCCACCGCGACCCTAAGGGCCACTTTCGGTGTACTAAGACTCTCTGTTAACATCTCCCCAACCCTATTCTCTAGTTTAAAACATTTTGTGAGAGACACAAAGTAGTCAGCAAAAACTTATCACCAAGAACACAGAAGGCGCTATCACAGAATAAAAGATGAACCCATATTGTACTAAAATTTAGAGCATCTTTTCATCCAATTACATTAGGAGAGAGAAAAGGAAAGCCTCAGATGGGGAGGAGATATTTGCAATAGATATAGTTGTTAAATAACTCCTACCCAAAATGTAAAAAGAACTCCTACAAATCAGTAAGAAAATGATAGGCAATTCATTTTTTTTTAATTGTCAAAATACTAACCAGGCACTTCACACATGCAATTTAAGCACACACATGCAAATACCTGAAATACCCATAGGGGCCCATAAACATTTTTAAAAAGGGTTCAGAATCATTTCCTGTTAGAGAAAGGCAAATCAAAACCTCAAAGAGGTAGACCCTGGCTGTCCGAATTGCCAAAATTAAGTGTGGGGAAGTATGTAGTGCTGACGACAATATGGAGCAAGGTGGAGTGCAAACTGGAACCGCTGCTTTGGAAAACCATTTGGTAGTACCTGCTAAGACCAAACATATGCCTGTCTGGGAGCACTTCCAGTCCAGGGTAGGCACCTGCAGATACGCGCTCCCCCTTCTACCAAGGTACTTGTACGATAATCTCCCCACTTTGCTTATAATCGCCATTAACTCAGTACGACCCAAATGTCCTTCAACTGTAGGATGGATAATGAAGTGGTATATTCACATCCGGGAATATTACAAAGCAATAAAAAACACAAATTATTGAGACATATCACAACACAGAAGGGTCTCAAATCATACCACTGAGCAAAAAAATTTAAAAAAGAATACATACACATGAAAGAAAATATTAAAAGTATGGCTCCATTTAGGATGTTTAGAAACAGTCAAAACCAACTTGTATTGATAGACAATGTAATAGTGATCAGTGTTGGAGGGTATTGACCAACAGGGACTCATAGGAGCTTTCTGGGGTGCTGAAAACCTTCTACATCTCCACCAAGATCTCCAGGCATGTACACATATGTAAAATTCATTTAAAATGTGTGCAATGGTCTATATGTGAGTTGTGTCTCAACTAAAGCAAAACCACTTTGAGCACAGGAGGAAGGTGGCAGTAGCCGTGGAAAGAGTTTGAAACATCCTCCTCCTCAAATGCATCACATCCATCTTATTATGTCACTGAGATATTCCCATACATACAAAGCCTTCCTTTAAAAATCTGTAAATACATGTTTTATAAAATAGAAAGCACAGGACTTAAGCACGGGATGAGGCAACATTCATTCAGGTGACAAAGCCTACCTTCGGGTCTGTCTTGTGCCTGATGAGGGGTGTCCAGTGGTGAACAAGGCGGGTGTGGGCCCTGCCGTCCCACGAGGAGAGTCCAGTGTGGAAAAAGCAAGTGAACAGTCGCAAATTCTGGCAGCTGCGCGCAGTGAGGAAAGGCAAGCACACGCTGTGGGGACAGGGACTCAGAGCGGGGGCGTCGGGGTCAGGAAGGCCTCCCTGTACATTGAAGTAGTGCAGGAGAACCCCGGGCCAGGCAGCAGGGGTGACGGCCGTGGTTTGGAAAGCCCTTGTCATGTTGGAGGAGCCTGAAGGGTGTCCTGAGTGTGGCAGAGGCCCTGGAAGGAGGGCAAGTATGGCCCCAGATGCGGTAGGGAAACTGGGCAGGGCCTGGGCTCTGTGGCACTTGGTAGGACAAGCTAGGGGGCTAGGAATTCATTTTAAGTTCAAGGAGAAGGGTTTGTAGCCAGGGAATTACATGACCCACTTCATCGTGTGAGACATTCTGCTCTAACAGAAACTTCCTGACACCCAGCCACAGCCCTGAAGGTCCACATACTCCAATGTGGGGGCTTGACCCCATTGTCCACTTTAGGCTTCAAACAATTGCTTTGAATAGCTGTGTGCCTTACTGCAGTATTATCTACCTAATGCATTCTCAGTAGCTGACATCAATATGCAGTGTCTTGCATGGTTCTAGAAAAGCTTTTTTTTTCCTATCCCTACCCAAGTCATTTAGAAGGCCTTGGTACAGGAAAGAAGGGACAGGGCAGGTGATGAAGAACGATAAGTCAGTGTTTCAGGATAACATTCATTTAGCTGTTGGTACAGACTGTCCCTGCCAGAAGCCACCATGCAGAGCATCACTGAACACTTGGCAGACTTTCTCCTTAAACTTATGTAATCTGAGAAAGGGAAAATTTCAAGCAAAAGGTTTTCTGTCAAACTCATTCAACTGCACCTTTCAGAGACAGTCTGGGGTGAAAGTTATTGGAGTTGATAGTGAGCCTTTTATGTCTCTAAAAGGAGGTCAAGTTTAATTCTGTGTGTGCATGTGTGTGTGTGTGTGTGTGTGTGTGTGCCCAAGTGCATTTAGTATAAGGTGGAAATAGGAAATCCAGAACAGGCCGAAATGGCTGAAATATTTTGTGCTGAAACTTGCCTTGCACAATACCTTCTTGACTTCTTTGCATTATTTTCCTTTCTCACCAAGAACTGAGTTTGAAAACTTTTAAGGACTGGACGGAAGTTATTAGTCCCAGTCATTAATGAAGCCAGCATTTCCAAAACAGCCTTTGTATTTACCTATGAGGTCATTTTATTCTTAAAGCAAGATTTATAGCTGTCAAGCTCAGGAACCGATAGCACTTGGTGAGCTGTAGGGGCTACAGTGGTGTGAGCCGCAGCCCCTCTTCAGGGTGGAGGCACTCAGGCCCCCACATGGGGTGCTGGTGACTCCACTGAGGGACCAGACATGACTCAGCTGGAGAGATCCTCCCACCCACTGCCACACTGCCCGCCCCAGGGACATTCTGCATGCAGTGACTAGTCACATGGGTGGGAAGTCCCTGTCCTACAGCTCTGGAGGGTCACCCAGGCTGCAGAGCCACCTGTGGGGTCAGCTTAAGCCTCTGCATCTCCGTACAACTCTTCCCTCTGCCTAAACACACTGCCTTCACTCCCATAGGTGTGGACCTAAAGGCTCCTGTAGTGGAAATGGAAGCTCCTATGGCCAGGATCCTCACCTGATCCTAAACTACTTGATGATGTAATTGGCCTACTGCTAGGCTACTGCTTCCACACTGGAGGCAATAAGCTATTATTGACTGAGTCATTATACAAAGCACTCTGCCCAGAGACAGAGACAGAGACAGAGAAGCATTGCAGACATGCAGACTTCTTAGACGCAGACATAATTCTAGTGCTCTACCTACCACCGGAAGAACAAAGCTGGGTAATTAACCCTTTTACCCCAAGAACGTTCCATTGTCATTTCTCAGTCTCACTGAATCTATAGTGAACTTGCCCGGGGCTGCAACCCACTGGCAAGACAGCTCCCAACAATCTTCTTGTGTGTCTGACTCCCTCTCAGAGTCTGTGTCCCAGAAAAACTAAACTCACACTTACATCCTCAATGGCTTCCTCTCCATCACTTTGAGCTCTTGGAATTGTTCAACCTTTTTCCATCCATCCCGCTGCCTTTGCATTCCTAACACAGGCTAGTTATACCAGAGGTTAGAAGCTTTCCCAAAATCAACAGCAAATTTCCACTCCATGCTTTCTTTGCATTGTATGTGAGCTCAGGGTGGGTGGAACAGCAGTCCTGGTAACCTGGCACAGAGTCCCATGGCGGAGAAAAGAGGGCTTCGCCCAATCATCCCTGTTTGGGCTTTGAGAAGGCTAATGAGCAGCTGTTCGGCTGTAGTCAGGGACCCTCATGAAAAACACAGACCTGTAGTAGGGAGGGCAGGACCCAAATTCTGGCTCAGCCTTGTATATGAAAGAGAGATTGAAATTGTGTTTTGACTTTAGACAAGTCACTAAAATCCGTGAAACTCAATTTCATCTCCTATAAAATGGGTAAAAAACCCACCTTTGTCATGAGGACTTAAAAAAATAATACTAAAAACAGTAGCAATTATTGGCAACTAAATTAGCAAATTTTGGTGCCACACGACCTAGGTTTAAACCCCAGCTCTGCAGCTTAGTAAACTTGCGGTCTTCTGCAAGTTCCATGACCTAAGTCTTGGTTTGCACACCTGCCAAGAGGGCAGGGTATTAGTACCTATTTCATAGAAGGAAGAGGTATTAAATGAGTAAACACATCGAGGGCTGGGCTCCTAGGTAGTCCACACCAAGGCTGTGTATGCATCAGGCCCCATGAGGATCATTTGACATTCACACTCACTTAATAGTGGAGCTTTCACTGCTCCCGTTTTTCATAAGTAATGGTGACTGGTTAATGAGAGCCTACTCTTTGGCAGATACTCTTCTAAGTTCTTTACATTCTCATTTAATTACTTCAGTGATCTTATGAGGAAGGTACTGATGTCCCTATTTTGCAAGTGAGGCAACAAAAACCCAGAGGAATTAACTTCTTACTGCTCAAAAGGTGGCCCATGCACTGCCTGTATCAATCAGCAAGTCGGGAGGCAGGGGCCTGGTTAGAGATGCAGAATCTCAGCTACAGCCTCCTGCTGATCCAGCCTTGATCTACTGGATCATAATCTGCATTTTAATAAGATTCTTACTCCCAGGATTCCCATGCACCTTGTAGTTTAAAAACCCCTCAAGTTCAACCCGCAAATCATAGCCATAGCAGAGCTATGACTGGAGCAGATACTTTTAGCCTCTTCTATGTATATAGTGCCCATCAAAGAAAGTGCTCAAAGTATATACATTTCCTTCCCCCAGTAATTATTAATTTGACCAAACTGCCTTCTCTGTACCTATCCACAGTCCATCCTTCCCAATTTGCTGACCTTGCTGTTTTGGCAAAAATACCCAGATATTGCTGCCATGCTCCAGGCTCAGATAAAGCTCTGCCAATGGCCATTCCAATGATCTCCAGTAAATGTGCTTCTGAATAAGCTACCGTGTGATTTCTAGAAAGGCAACTACCCCAGGAGCACACCAGAGTTCTGAGCACCAGCCACTCCTCGCACTGCTGGGAGTAGCAGGACAGCCTCAGTCAAGCATGCTAATGGAAACTGAGCCAACACAAAACTAAAGCCACCTCCATTTGCTGGGATAAGTGAGCCGCCGGAAAGCCACTGTCTTTATCCTTATTCTCAGATATCACGCTTGGAATATGGGAAGCCATGTTAGGATGCTGTTTGCACGCTGATGAACCCAGTTGTAGGTGTTGGTTCACAACCCTGGGAGTTCCCCAGGTGAAATCCAGCACTGGCCTCCACACACGGAGGCTAGGAGAGACAGAAGAAAGAGGCAGGCCACTCCAGACTGGGGGTAGCGGGGAACTTGCAAGGCTTGATCTGGGTGTCCATAAGAAGAGTAGATCTCCACGCCTGCCCATCAGAATCTTAAAAATTTATACAGAGGCCTGAACTTGGTCCAGAGACATATCCAGTCCCGAGGGCCTCATCAACACACTGTTCTCTCAAAGCTGCATCCTTGAAAACAGCTCCTAGTATGCAAAAGGCAGGCAGAATGTACATTCAAATAAAGGGGCATGGGGAGGAGGAGCCCCCAGTTGCCCAGGTCCAGCTTCTGGCTCAACCATTGGTCACACCTTCTCCATGACTTCATTCAAGGTAGGGAGACATAACATTTCCAAAGCCCAGACATAATTAAACCCTTGATTCTAGTCCTTTGAGCAATAGCAGCAGACACCCTTTTCCAGCAGATTCTGAAGGATTGAAACGAAGGGCAGATGGTGACCTGCATATAGTGACCAATTCTTCCTTTTACCTTCAACAAATGGATATTATTTAAATACTGTTCACCCCAGTTCAATTACTTTTTGCCATAACTTAGTAGAGGGGTGGTCCATATTATTAAGATTAACTAAAGCACGCATTAGCTTTACAAAATCAAGGAGGAGAACCATCACATGAAGAAACCTTACAAGTAAATATGTTAATTTTACAGCTGTTTATAAGTTAAAAGAGTGTCCTGGCTTCAACATACACTGCACTGGTTCAAGCAGAGGACCTGGCCACTCCCCAGATCACCCTGCCAGGCAAGCAACTCCACCCTTCAGAGCCAACAGCCATGTCACCTACGTGGCCAGTAAATGAGAGATCATATAGACTTGAAGTTTTCTAAAATTAGAATCTGATGCTGAACTTGCTAGGTGATAAATGACCCCCTTGGCTTTTGGGTAAAGCATCTCTATTTCTGGGCATAACAAACCCTCTCTCATCCTAATTTCCCCTATGCTAGCAAGGCTTAGCCCCTTCCTTTCAAGGCAATCAGCCCAATCGCCTACCTTCTTTTGGGCAAATCTCCTTTTCTATAGGCCTCAGATCTGGTTTCTGCCAAACTATGATTGCAAAAGCCTGGCAAGTTGTTCAAACCTTCTGAACTGGTGTCCTTATCTGTCAGTTGGGAGTAATGTCTTTATGTAAAACATTAGCACCATGCTTGGCATACCATTTGGCATCTACTATGTGTTTTCACTACTTAAGTTGTTTCCGAACCTACTTTTTCTTCTGGCTAGTGGCATCTGGATTTCATTTAGGGGAGCTACCCCCTCCTACTCTAAGTCCTGGTGGTCACTTGGGCTCATAGAGCACCAGGTTCCAGTATATTCCCAATGTCTGATACCCTAGGCGTAATGAATGACTCACGGATGGTTATATGATACAAGCTGAGTGCATCAGAGGACTTGCTGGTACTGCATTTTCACTGCTACTAATGGAAAGGAGAATGTTTTTCTAGTGAGATTACTAGTTTGGACAAAATAAACTTGAAGAGCCAGAGCTACCATATGGATAGTTCCTCCCAGAGAATGAAGGCAATCCAGAGGAAAGGAGAACTGAAAGAGAAAAGGAGGTTTTTAATGTCATTATTTGAACATCTATATCAAACTACACCTGAAGTTAGTATCCTCTAGAATTTCCTGATGCAAAAAACTTCCCTTTTTTTAATCCAGTGTAAATGGGGTTTCTTCACTTTCAACTGAAGGAGTGAGAAGCTAAATACTAAAGATAAAGTAATAGGCATAAATGTAAAATTGCTGTTCTCTTTTCCCATTCTCCATGTCCTTATGAGCTTTTAACTTTCTTTTTTTGCCACTAAGATTCTGAAGGGAGGAACCCATAGCCAGAAGCTGGAGGGACTGTCTTCATAGCTATCTTCTTGACCAAAAAATATTGATATCCCTTAGCCTGCCCCAGCGCTCAGAGGCTTGTCCTCTTGAAAGCAACATTCTACTTCATAGTTATTCATAGCTTCTCACCTCTGCAGAATTACAGAATTCTTGAACATGGGACTTGAGGTTCTTCTATTAGATGTGTTGTAGCAAACTATGTCACCAGTTACCTGGGTGAAGCCAGAGAAGAAACAAGCAAATGTAGATTTTAAACCTCTGTCAAGTTTTCCCACAAATGGTAATCATGTTGGAAAGAAGTTTCTAACAGCCTGTGCTTTGCAAACGATATTTTTACAGTAATAGTCTCCCCTAGCCTACAGAAGTGCATGATCTTTTTTGTTGTTTTGTCACAATTTCCAATTGCTAAATATACCTCATTGTGGCCTTTAGCTAGACTATTGCCATCTATGGAATGGTGCTAAATCAGTGTGTTGAAAAGATAGCATAAAGGAAAAGAAACTAATAAAAGTTAGCATCCAGGTCTATTCCCTGGAGGAATAATAGCTAACATGTACGGAAAGTCTGTTTCAGGTACTGTCCTTCACATGAGTTTTTCTCATTTAAACTTCTTGACAATCTATAAATTAAATTCTTATTCTTATTCTTCCATTTTGCAGATGAGGAAGCCTAGATTAGTTACATAGCCCAAAATTCTGTGCTTCATGCTCAGGCAGTCTGAGTCTGAAGCCTATAGTCTTAAACGAGACAGGGCACTCCACCCAGTGGGAGGAGCGGTAGCGATGGCATGGTGGCCGTAGTGGCAGTTAACCCATACATTACCGTCAGTGCTGGCACACGTCCTTATTATGTGATCTCACTTAATTCCCACAGGAAACCAGCCAATGTCATGGGGGGTACACCCTACACAAAACAGCCTGGCAGAGGTAACACAAAGTGTGAGATTTCAAGAGTGTCAGGAATGCGCAGGCATTACCATTCACTCGCGCCCATGGATTTACTGTAGTCCCACTCTGGGTCTGTCACCAGCTCAGTGGTTCCCAGCAGAGCACACAGACTTGTTTTGTGTCTAGTGTTGCTTCTGGTCCTGGTCCTGCTTTCTAGGAGTTAGGTGCTCAGGCAAGGAGAGCTCAGGTCCTTGTTAGTTCTTCATGTCATCCTTTCTTTCTGGAATTGGACAGTGGAAGTTGGCATTGGGTCCCTTGAGTCACAGATCCATGAGCAGAATGAAACATGAGAAAGAAAGGGGCTCAGTCCCCTGTGCTCAGACAGAATTGCATCTGATCTGTTCAGGGCCCAGAGGCAGCTAACCAAGCTGTAAATACTGGAGAAAATCATAACAAAACAAATGAGACCCCAAAATGCAAATGTGCAAAGTTCAGGTCCCTGTTCTGAGACTGATGAGTGACTGGGTGAGTGTGTGGGGCTAGCCAGCCTCGGGTCCTAGAGCCTGGCTGTGATATGATACCACCTGAAGGTGGTTGTCCTCTCCAGCTTAAATAATCAGTAGGGACAGCTCTGGGCGTGTGGCTCTCCTGGATGCCCAGGATGGCAGCAGTGTTTCAAGGAACCTCCTTGTAGATATCGGCCCAGTTTGGGAAGATTAGGCAAGGGGGATCCTGAGAACATGGGACCCACCTGCCCTTGCCAGCATCTGGAGACAGGTTGCCTGCCATGTCCCCACTGGCCCTTCCCTCCCTTCCTCATCCCCCTTTCTCCCCTTCCTGTACCTCGGAAGATAAACATTTGAGCTGCTCCTGTTTGTTTTCGGGAGCTTGATGGGAGCTGGGAGCCAGTCACCAGACGTTCATCTCGGGTTCTCTCACGTGCCCCACAGTGGAGTTCTATACGAATGGGTTTTGAAGCACTTCCTGAGTTTGTCTGAGCTGTTCCCATCAATTCTTAAACAGCCTCCCCTAAAGAAATCTCTACTTTGTACCTAACAGGTACCCTTTCAGTTTTATTTAGGATTATATTGTTATTACTTCTCAGGGAAGGGGAGTTTGATCCTTTCAATGGTTACAATAAAAAAATAAGAGAAAGGGAAGAAAAGAAATTACTCATAGAATAGGAAAAATATTTATGATCACCAGTTAGAATTTTTGTCATTTATTTAACAAAATCATCCCTATTTTTTTATGGATTGATGTAAAGGAAAATCTACAACTTCCCTTGATTCTTACTGGCCCTTGATGATTACTCAGTTTCTCAGCCCTGTCTAAAGCCTCTCACTGCATCACTGTTTACTGTTTATCTGTCTCCTGAGGCTCAGAGCCTACTCCCAAATCACATCTCAGCCTAGCTCATAGGCCAGCTGCTGCTGCTCAGGGTCTGGCCAAAATATAGCTGCATCCCTCTCAGGGTTTTCTCATTTCTCCTGTGAACCAAAGGCTTTGATTCTCAGTTCTAGTTTTAATTGGCTAACTGGGTTATTTATTTCCATATATAAGCAATCTCTCTGCAGTATTTTTGAATCACTAAAGACAACCTACCTTCCCTTTGCTTTTGGAATTAGCTATGCATATACCCCAGCTGTTATATAGACCTGGCCCCTGCTTCTACAGCTAGATTTGAGGTGATTTTATTTGTTATCTAGTCCTGTTTAATAATTACCACCAAGTTAGTAGTTTAAACAACACACACTTCTTATCTCCATTTTTGTGTGTCAGGAATCCAGCTTAACTGGGTCCTTTACCTCGGGTCTTTCACAAGGCTGCATCAGGTTGCTGATAGGGCTAGCGTCTCCTCTGAAAGCTTGGATGGGGAAGGATTTACTTTCAGGCTCATTCAAGTTGTTGGCAGAATTCTGTTCCACAAGGGCTGCTGGACTGAGGACCTCAGATTCTTGCTATCTGTTGGCCAGATGCCACCCTCAGTTCCTTGCCACATGGGCCTCTCCAACATGTTCATTGTTTCAGCAAAGAATGAAAGTCAAGAGGGCAGATAGAGTCTGCTAGCAAGCCAGAGGTTATAATCCCTATAATTTAACCATGAAAATAACATCCCATCACTTCTGCCATTGTCCTATTGATCAGAACCAAGTCACCAGATCCAAGACACTCAAGGAGGTAATGGGCTGATTACATGAGCTCATGAAGATCAGGAAGTACACATCATCAGGGGGACCAATTTAGAAGCTAATACAGTGTTGGTAAGAAATGAAGAAGCCACTCTGATCCATCAGTCATCTCTATGTTTCTTCTGCATTCGTGGAAGAACTATTTACCTTCTTGTTTCTTGAAAAGAAGAAGTCTAGGAAGGTAACATTGGTTTCATTGTGATCATCTACCTCTTAGAAGTCAGGTCTGTTCTAACTATGAGATTTCTCCACACTCCAGACACCTATTACCCTTAGCAACTTGGATGACAGACAAGTACCACCTATTAAATATATTCAAGACAGAACTTACATAATATTTGCCAAAAACTCCTCTTCCTCTCTCAGAAAATAGACAACCTGATCCCAATTCCTCAAGCCAGAAACTAAGAAATTACCCCTGACTCCTTCCTCTGTCTCTCACTCTGCCTTCATTAAATAAAATACAAATATGAAATAAACAAATACTTGATAAAATATGATAGGTTATGTGGAAGGTGACCCATGGAAAAAGGGGTAGTTATTTGATTATGATGGAGCAACAAGGAAATTCCCATGTGATCTGGGTAAAATTAATTTACCTAAAATCTTGGTTTTTTAACTATAAAAGAAAAGATAACGATAGACATGTCAAAGAGTTGTTTTAAGGATAAAATGAAATGATATCTGTAAAAAGCTTAGTATATTATCTTACATGTTATGAGTTCTCAATATATGTTCACTAATATACCAGCTATTAGAAAGCGACATTTTTTTGGTCACAAACTTAACTGTCAGTCTCTTCTCTCTTACATCCTCCTCTAGAAGCTAAAAAGCGAAATACAGTTTCCCAACCTCTCGTGAAGCTGGGTATGCCCAGGGGACATAGTTCTTGGAAAACTTTTGTTTTTCTGATAAGAACCTGTTCCTTCCTTGAAGAGTCATTCAGTGTCTGCAACTCTAGCAGCTCCCTGCATTCAGGAGATAACAAGTGTGTCACTGAAGACCCACACACTAAGGATGGTCGCATGGAAAGAATTTGTGTCCCTCACGCCATTGTCCAACAGGAGAACCAATGGCAATATCCACTTACCTTCAGGCTTCCTGTCATCTAACAAAAAGAAACCTCTACATGTTTAAGCCATTGTTTGTCAGGCATTCTGTTATTTGCAATTCTGTTATTTACAGTGAAAAGCTCTCCTAACAGGTACATATTTTAATAGCCTGGAGCTCAAATATCTTAAATTTTAGGCCAGAAATTTTGACCAAGGTCACAACTTCTGTCAATCCAACATTTGATATTGTCTTTTTCCATGTTAACTAACTTCTTATAGATGGTATAATTGCAAGACTATTGTGTGAACTTTATAATATGCTCCACTAGTTCTTATTATGAATTTATTGCATTTATTTAAAAATTATATTCCTGATAGCATAAAGAGCTCCACATGTTCAGGACTCTCATATTATGCCAAAGAGGCCTCAAGGAGAAGAGGAAAGGTATGAGCAGAAAAGAGGCAGAACCTCTGGGACTACAAAAAAAAGAGGAAGGAGAAAAGTATATTGAGACACTCACATACAACATCAGCTCTTAATTTCCAAAGTTTTTAGAGAGTGGATTTTATACTTTGCCTACAGGAGTATATTTATTATGAGGCATTTCTCTTCATTCTGACTCCTCCTAGGAATTCCCAAGAGTGGTATTTTAGGATTGTAAGAAACACATATAAACATCAAATGGGCAATATGCTATGCAGATTCACATCTAACCAGTGTTAAGTGAAGGGCCCAGTAAGGTCTTACCTACTACAAAATATCTGGTCTACAGTCCTCCCTAGAAATGCCAATATCTGCCTGAAAATGCTGTCATGAGATTTACTAAAGTTGAGATGATAACAACAAAGAGACTGACTCTGGAAATGCAATGGTAGCTAGCTACTTGTGTCTATGGAGCATTTGAAATGTGGCCAGTGCCATGTGTTAAAATGAAAATAATTTGTATATGTTGGAATAAAATAAAATATGTTCTAAAATTAATTTGCCTGTTTCTTTTAATTTATTTTAATATAGTCACTAGAAATTTTTTAATTATACATGTGGCTCTGGCTATATTTTCATTAAAGAGTACTGTGCTAGAGCATGATGGCTCTCCTTAGCACAGTGGCCCAACTTCAGTTACCAGATTGAAGAACTGAGCTCTAAAGAGTTTTTTATTGTGTATATATGCATATACAAATAAATAAATGCACAGGATATGTGCATTTCCATGTCAAAAAGAATAGGTCTATGCAGAAAAAGGGCATGATTCTGACAAATAGAGAACATGCTTAATTGGTTTATGAGGGAATGGGGGAATGGAGAAAAAAAGGGGAAATACTTAGAATGGTTGGCTCCAAAATCACATCTGGGCCATGGTACAATCCCACCGGAGGCCCATTACATCTACCTCATTGGGTTGTTCTCTGTTTCTGGTACTATTTGACCACCTCAGTCACCCTTTCAAGGACATCTGGTCTCCATGAGCTATTTTACTTGGCAGCTTCTCCAGTCCCTGCCATGACTCCCATGTGATGGAGTATGTTAATGCCCTGGAGCCTCTGCTATGGAATTCAAATTGCAAGGTGAGTAAATGGAACCAAAGTGAAAAATGTTTTCTGCAGAGGAAAGACATAGGCTGTTAACTCAGACACAGGACTGCTGAACTGTTCTTGAAATGAGCTGCAGGCAGAGCATCTCATCCATCTTCTGCTTGATGTCTTTAAGGCCTCCATCCCCTGGGTCATATTGTCAGTTTCCATTAAGAGCCTGGAGCCCTGTAGCACTTTCTCTCTGAAGAGTGTTGGCTCTGTCGGAGAAGACCATTAAATGAACACATCAGCAGAGCTTTAATAAACAATCAGATTCACAGCCCAGTAGGAGAATTACAATCCCCTAAAGTAATAGACTTAAAAGCCCACTAGGCCCAAGTTGTGGGTCAGCAAAATCATTTGCATCCAAATGATTTGGGCAAACAGCCATTATATCATCTGGTGGTCTTTGTGAGTTCCTTTTAAATTTAGTTCTACTTGAGAGCATCAAAAGACACATTTTCCAGATGACAAGATTTTGTGTTTTATAATGCTCTATGAGCCAAACCCAAACCTTTCACATTTTTTTAAATTAATGAAGTGAAAAGAAAATACATTTACTTGGGAGTGGAGTTACTAGTCAGATTTGAAGTGCATTTAACTCCAACGAATGCCGTAAGCCTAGAGGTCCCCTGGCAAGGGTTTCTCCATTCATTGTCGTAGGAGCTGAGCTATTCTGGGGCCCAAGGTCTTCAGGCAGGCTCGGTTAGTATGAAAGGGAGGCTAAGAGCCACCCAAGCACTAAACCCTGAATGTGGAAGAAAGAGTCCCCTTCCCCTGACCCAAACCAGTTGGTGAACAGTTACCTTAAGGTCAAATAGATGACTACTATGTATGAATCAAAAAGCTGGAATTGCAGAAAAGCCTTCTATAGCAGAGTATAAAGCTGACACCTCCATTGCCTGTGGACAGCATCAGGGATGGTAGAACCAAGAGTCAGAAGACAGAATGCTGTGGCTCAAGTTTCTAAGAAAACTCACCTACCTCAATAAAGATTTCCTTTTCTGTGTTTACTTGGGAAGGTCAGCCAAGTCATGGCTGGGAAGTCCTTGGCAACGTCTCTACCACTCCTTCACAGAAGAACGTGGGAACCCATTGACTCGCTTGGTAAGAAAGACAGTGGGATACCTGATGGTGGTGAAACTGTTCCCTTGAAGAGCACAGTCAACTCTTCAGTTCTTCAGGTACCAGTTCTTCTGGGATTTGGCCAGTACACTACATTCAATCGCATCTTCCCTGTAATGTCTATTAAGTCACTAAACTACTATAGCAGATGCTATTGGTTGCTTTTCTCCCAACTATTACATCGTATTTTTTTCCTTGCTTGCAGAGCTTATTGTGTGTATATGCATATATAAATAAATATATTACATACATACATAAATTATATCATATATATTATATATACATATACACATATATAATACAATATACCTATTATATTATAGAAGCTAACAATGTCAGATACTTTCCAGTTTCCTTGAAACTAGAACATAATTCATAGGACCTGAGGGGAAGTCTACAGTGCATTTTCTGGGATAGGGTTTCTCCTCTTCCTGTGAAAGGAAATTTAGGTGGAGAAATGTCCCCTTTTTTCCCTATTTTAGACTCCAATGGCTGCTGTAACAAATTACCACAAACTTTGTGGCTTATAACAGAAATGTATTCTCTCATAGATCTGGAGGCCAGAAGCCCAAACTCAGTATCACTGGGTCAAAAGCAAGGTGTCTGCATGACCACACTCCCTCCAGCACCTGTTTCTTGCCGCTTTCAGCATCTGGTGAACATGGCTAAGTTAAATGTAAATGGCTCTTTAGTTTGTGGCAACCTCACTCCAGTTTCTGCCTCTTGTACTCACATTGCCTCCTCTTCTTCTGTGTATGTCAAATCTTCCTCTGTCCCCTCTTATAGGGACACTTGTGATGGCATTCAAGGCTCACTTAGATAATCTAAGACAATTTCTCCATCTCCATCCCTAATTTAGTCACATCTCAAAGTCCCTTTTTTGCCATATAAAACAACATTCACAAGTTCCAGGGATTAGGATGTAGTTATCTTTTGGAGAGTCATTATTCAGCCTACCTCACTCCATGTGGAAGTGGAGGAAGGATAAAATGTCTGGAGCTATGGCAGCCACCAACAAGCAAAGAGGTATAAGCCTGAGGTCGCCAGAGCAGAAAGAAGGATTGCAGCTGGATTTCTGACATGGTTATGCTGCTGACATAACCAAGCCTGGAATCACCTCCTGGGGTTGCCTTTAAGTGAGATAACAGATCCTGTTATTTAAGCTACTTAGAGTTGAGCATAACATTACTCATAGCTTAATACTTCTTGATGGATATGGCTACTGTTTGTGTTTACCTGAGAAGATCATAAGGGTAAAGATGATAAGGTAAATGTAAATGGCTCACATTTGCCATTGATCTTATCAGAGATTTTCTGATTCACATAACCTTTTTATTTTATCCCCTTTTGTAATATTCTATAATATAATTGTTTTTCTGCATATGTATTATTGCCCTAACAAAATAGAGGGTTTAAATGAGAACCAGGATGCCAAATCAAATGACTCTTACCTGTGACACACTGCTGGGGCAAAGGAAACACTCATTAAATAACAAGCTACTTGATCAGTTTGAATATTAAATTCCTTCATTAAAATTGATTTCATTTGGATTATTTGTGTATTTCCAATGTAAATGATAACATAGTCCCCTCTAAGAATTAATAACTACACTGTGTTTGCATTTCATATGCAGAATATGATTACCATTATTTTTCTGAGTGTTTATACCTCTCCAAGCACTATGCCAGGCAAAAAACATTCCCCCGCACTCCACAACATACACACACGTGCATTTTTTATTTAATTCTCACAGCATTCTTCAAAAATTTGTCTCCAGCTTACAGATGGGGAATGTGAAATACATACTGACCACATAACTTACTCAGAATCACAAAGCTAATAAGGGTTTATACCAGAGCCTAGATTCATACCCATAACCTTCCGGTTCCAGATTCTATGAGCTAACTCACACAGACTGTCTCCCACCATGCTATACCATTTCTACAAAGTAAGTCAAGATCTACCTCTAAAAGATTTTGGGGAAAAGGATTTAACAAAAGGAATATAAAAAAAAAAGTAAATGCACACCAGTTGGGTTGATTGCCTCCCCCCTCATCTAAAGTCTAGATGAAGAAGAAAGGGAGGGAAGGTACCGGGGAAGAGCAAAGGGAATTGGAAGCGGGCAGGAAAAGAACCAGGAAGGTCTCAGACCCTTTGGACATCTGAGAATGACCCTTTAGATTGACAACCACAGGAACCATGGCCACCCGCTTCAGTAGAAATCACTGGTTTCCACCTATAGTAATGTATTTGTAAGTGAACACCCCCAATCACCAGCATTTCAGAACTGAGGCTGAGTTAGCTCCTCAAGGTCACTATGGAAGTGTCACTGCCTAAAAGCAAGCAGAACAGTCATCCAGTACAGGGGAGGAGTTTCCCCAGTGGTGACCTTTAAAGGATTGACAGGCATTAAGGCTGAAGTCCTGCTTGTTCAAAATACATACTGCATATATGTATTAGTTATGTATTTATATAGAATTATATATAATTGTGTGTATGTTTACGCATCTTCTAAGACATTAACTAATAAGCAATCTGCAGAATAACACATACAATATAAATACCATTTGTAAAAAAAGAAATCCTCTAGAATATTCTTCTCTTGCCTTACTCTACCTTGGAAATTTCCAGAATTTACCAATTCCAATAAAATTCAAAAACCTATCCCAACTCCAAGCATTCTTTTGTCCCCAGCCAGTTTTTAAATACAATAGTGCTATCTCATGGAGTCATCATTAATGGTTCTAACTCTTTCTAGAAACACTAAACAGGATAGAAATTTAAAAATTATTTTAAAATTGTAAACCTTTTTCTGTCTAGAGACGATAGCATTTCAACAACTTCTCAATGACCAAGATACGTAAACCTTTTCATTCATGAGTCAACATGAATTAATTATTTATTCCAGAAAATTCTTGCCTAGGAAAATGAGATGGTTAACCAGTATGTAACTTGATCTGTGTCAGGAAATTCCTGCAAACACATTTGTCCTGACAGAATTTGCTTAAAAGGAGAAGCAATTCTCCTGTTGAGACAACACAGCACTCACCTGGGCAAATGGCTCATTGATCAAACAGCAGTTTACTTTTCTAGACTCAAGCTTTGCTGTATTGATGAATCCAAAATGTATGATGCCACAAACTTTGTCCAATCAGTTCTCTGCCTTTAAAGACCTGCCTTAAACCACTTGACCCCAAACAACAAAGTCTTACAAATAACTTCTCATGACCTCCCTTATGGGACAGGATAAGATGTTGTGAAAGTGGAGTTCTCCTTCACTGCAGTGAGCCTAATAAACATAGCTTTGCTTGATCAGTAGGTTTTCTGGTGTTCTCTTGAGGAGCTGACAGTGAATGTGTCTACCAGTCTGCGAATGAAATCATTTCCTTAAATAGGATCCATTACGTTCCAGATTCTGGTCTGGTCCATGAGGACAGTTGTAGATGAGGGGTCATGAATGGTGGCTTGCTCTTATCTGACATTTTCATTTTCAGGTTCCCAAAGGCCACTCTGGGGGTTCCTGCCCCCACTTTTTCTCAAAGAGTGGTTCTTCCCACTGTGGAGAAAGCACTTTTTGGAAAACTGGAGAATTGGTCCACCCAGTAGCTGTATGGGGAGTCATGTTTCCTTTGTGTCGCTGGTGCCGGGCATAGTACCCAGTTTCCACTTGTCTCAAAACCCATCTGAAGCCCCCACTCTGAGAACAACAGGAGGGAAGTACCCCCGACATCCTAAAGCAAAGTCCCAGGCACATGCCTCATAGGATTTACTTACAAAATAGAAAAACTAGGCCTGTAATCTGAACCCCATCCCCCACCCCCAGCCTATAAAAGAGAAGATTGTATATTTGAAAGCAGGCTTGAAGAGCAGCATTGGGGTAGATGACTGCTTGTAAGGATGGCTAGTGTATTTTCTTTCCTGTCCCACCATGTTTTCTAAATCTGTTTCTATTGGGATACATAATTGAAAATACATTTTACATTAAGACTCAATACACAAATACATTTATGTGTGTTCGGGGCATGGCATATAAACAGAAACAAAGTTTTCTTTTTTAAGATGTAGTCTCGCCAACCACTAAATGAATTTGATAACCAATGAATGAAACACAAATCCCAGGCTGAACAACAGTCTCAATATACCTATAGAAATTGGGATGTCTAACAAGACGGAAGCCTGCATCTCAGTCTGAGCTGGGTGTTCGGAATCTCAGCTTTGACTCTGGGATCTCAGTCCAGAGAAGTTATGGGGCCAAAGTGAGCCACGCTGAATTGATTTCAGGGCTTGCTAATGGGTCACAACCCTCAGAATGAAAAATAATACCTAGACTTCATTTGGATTGCCAGTCCCCAGACAGGGTTGAGAGAAACAAGAGCCAGTAAGCCTTTCCCAAGCAGAGGCAGTTAATCCCTGTGACACAATTTTTCACAATGTTCTCTTCTTTTTTGCTTTCTCCCATGGATGGTGATTCTGAAATCCAGGATGTGCAAATAAGAAGAAATTTTTTCAAAGTTTCCTGGTAACCAGAGAAGAAATGGCTCTCTCAGTTCCCAGTTGAGGATTGTAACAACGAATGTTCTATTGGGAAGAAAGACCTTTATCTTGGGGAGAGGTGAGTCCATTCCGAGGCCTGGCTAGACAATGCATCACAGACTTTGGCTGGTGCATGCATATGCATGAATGCAAACACCTTCTATCATCTTCCAGAAAAGAAAGACCTTTCTGCATATTTCCTAAGAAATCACAATGTAGAGAATTTTTTTAGGATTCAAAAAATCCTAATAATGAGAGCAGAGTAATGTTGTAAGGACACCCTTTAACTTCTGTTGAGAAAACCCAGACTATATAAAAATCAGAAAAATAACTTTCATAATTCCAGCTGCATACAGAGCTCTTTTCTCATCTTTTCAGAAACAAAGACTCGATAATGAGCCACTTCCTAACCTGCTCTAACTCCTTCAACTCAAACAGAATGTCACATTTAGGGTTGAGTTAGGTAATAACAGAAGTTGTAGAATCTCATTTTTAAAAAAATCAAATAGATTCTCAGTTCATGCTGAATGATTTGAGCAAGAAAGTAGGGACGACAGGATAAGAGAAATGGAGTATGCAACTGGTCCAAAGGAGGCCCAAACCAGGCCTGAAGCAAGAGCATTTGAGACTGAAACCAGGTTAGCGATAGAGAGAAGTTACTCAGACAGCATGGGCTAAAAAATAAAGTCTAAAGGGACACGTGCATACAATTGGCTCAGAAACTACCACGTGACCAAACCCTCACAGTGTGGCCATCAGACTGCCCCTCCCTGCTTCCCCACACACCCTTCTGGCCACATGCTTCCTAGTTCTTTATTCCCTCAAGGCCACCAACTGCATGTCCCTTAGCCTGGGAACCAGTGGGTGCTGGGGACAGGAAAGAACACAGTGTAACTTTCCTTGGATTAATGCCCCCCCAAGAGTGTTCTGTGCCTTCCCCAGCAATGCTGATACTGTCTGGGAGGAGATGGGACAAACACAAAAATAGAACTGCCCAAAAAGGGACACAGAACTAAACAAAGCTCTCATAGAGCCACCTGGAAAACGCTCCACTTCCAACAGCTGCAAGAGAGTTCAACTCTCTGCTGAAGTAGGAGAAATACTAATTTTTAAAAACATAACTAACACATTCTTTATTAGGTAACCTTGTGACAGCACTAGAAAGAAAGCAAGAGAGAGATCCTGGCAACTTTCCCATTGTACAGATAAAGCAACCAGACAAGTGGACATTTCCCTAATGTCACACACCTGGTAATTGGCAGAGCCAAGACTAACGCCAAATAGAACGCCAAGCCTCCGGCTCTTTCCTCATGCTAACCAGGTGAAGAAGGGGCGGACAGACTGTTAGGAGGAGCAATGAGTGAAGATGAGTGACAAAGACACTGGGCACAGGCTGGCTCTCAGGCCTTGAGGCCCTCAGCGCCCCTTCCAGGGCTGAGAGGCTGATATTCTAGGAAATATTTTGCTCTGGGAGAGAGGAAATTGTATTAACTCCATGTTGCATTCTATTAAACAGTATTTACCTGTAAAACTTTATTTGGGATGGAGTAATTTATTAAACAACTTTGGAATGAAGTGAAGGAGAACGATCCTAAAGGCCTGCATGGTTTTGTTTTGTTTTTCACTTTGAGAAAGAAAATTCAGTCTGTTTAATGTGTGTTCTCTCTTGGGTTATTTGAACTAATTTTAAAGAGATGCCTTAAATTTTGAGAAACATTCAGACACACATCTGACATTATTTTCAAATGTAGAATATTCCGCCATCAGAGTAGGTCCTGGATATTCTTTCTCATGCAGATGGCATGGTGGCCTCCACGTGTGGGGTAAGTGGATGTGATTTATTCCATGTTCCCCTTTGGAGCCTGGAAGATTTTCCTCTACCGTTTTTTATTTCCTCAAGAAACATTGAGCTGAAACAATGCTGTGTGTTGGGTGTTAGGGACATCCTGGTACGTGCTCTCAGAGAGCCCACAGACACGCTGGGGAGGCCAAGATATGAACAACTCCTGTCGATGTAAGACAGAGGGTGGCCCAGTGCACTCATGGGAAAGCGACAGACCCATGGATGGATCCAGCCTTGGGGCTCCTGGCTCCAGGACTTCGGGCAAGATCTTAACCTTGCAAAGTCCATTTTCTCATTTACAGAAGGAAGAAGCAATCAGAGCTGCCACAAAGATTTCTTGTGAGGATTAACAAGCATGTGCTTATAAGAAGCTAGGGATGACCTGAGACATAGTAACATGGCTCATCTATTCACTTTCAGATGGTTAAATTGAGCTTACATTGTCTATTTGCTCTCTACGTTTGGTCTAAGAACACTTGTAACATTATTCCTTGGATTTATTTCTTTGCAATGACTAGTTGTCTAATGTCATTCGTATGTTCATATTTATTGAGTTCCTACAAATGCCAGGCAGTGAGACATTACTTAGGGTAAACTAAGCTGTGGTTACCGGTAAAACCCCAAATCCAGTGGCTTAACATTTCAAACAGATAATAGACTCATTTACACTTCTTTTAAAAAATCTCTCATACAGGAAATACACATTCTTGTTATTTATAACTCAAAGACCTTCTATGGTTTCCCTTTGCCCTTAGGAAAAAGCATGCAAACTCCTTAGCCTGGCTGCTGTTAGAGTTTTTCCACAACTGTCTATTTCCCTCCCACTACTTCGTCAAATAGACTCTATACAGGATCAGCTGGGCCATTTATTATCATCCAAATATAAGTTGTTCGTTGCTATATTCATTCTGTTAAACATGCCAATCTGTTATCTTGGAAACACCCCCAGATATTTCCACTAAAAATAAAATGGATTGGTAGAAAAACTGTTGTGAATATGTGGCTGCCAGATATGGCAAACTCTTCGTACATAAGCCTTGTTTAACTTGCTAAACAGTTTCATCATAAAGTGTTAAAGAACAGTGAATTCAGAACACTAAGCAGGACTAATGTGTCAGGCCTGATGTCATGAATGAAGCGTAATCCTTGTTCTCAAAAGACACCAAAGTTTAGAGCCCAACCAGGTAACCGAACTCTGCATCACTCAGCACTCTCCATGCTCCCTTGTTCACTCACTCGGTCTCTCACTAAACTTTTATTGAGCAGTTATTGGACATGCATGATTCATCAAGTCCAGTCTTGGCCACCTGGCACCTGAACCGACAACGCTAAATGCAAGCAATGGCTGGGGTTTGCAGGGCACTCTGGGAGCTTGGACCAGAGGCACAGAACCAGGCAGGGCTGAGGGAGGAGGAAGCCCCCTGGAGGAAGGTACTGGTGAAGTTTGATCTTTAAAAATTTGGTGGAGGTAGCCAGGCAGGTACACAGAGAAGAGTCCAGACTAGATTTCTCACATCAGCTATTTCATCTGTTGTTACTCCTTTTGGAAGCACCATACTTGCCCAAGAATGATGAGGCGAGGGGTGGGGTGGGGCTGGGGGATGGAGGGCTGGGAGTGGTGGGAGCGTGGGGGATGTTATAGAAGGGGTTGGGGTTACTTTTTCTTGATTTTCTTTTTACTAGATGGCATGGCTTGACAATGTACCTTGTTCTTTATAGCATTTTGTCCTAAGTGATAGCCCAAGGTAATCATGGTCCAGTGGGACTATGAGATTCCTAAATTCATCCCCATGGTATTGCTGAGTTGAGAACTAATCATTTCATGAAGGAAAGGAAAAAAATTCAACTGTGAAGAGGCTTAAAGGAAATGCCAAAGTGGTGGCTTAGAAATGCAAGCCAATGAATTGCTTCAAAAATGATCCTTGGGCTACTAGTATCATGGGATACATCAGAGACAGGATAGAGTTAGAAATGTACACTTTAGAGTCAAACCTCCTAAGGTCAAATCCCAGCTCTGACAATGCCTAGCTGTCTAAACTGGGCACGTGTTTAATATCTCTGGGCCACTTTCTTCATATACAAAATGGGGAATAATAATAATACCATCATTAGAAGGAAAAAAGAGGAAAAAAGGAAACAGGAGGAAACTACTTATGTGTGTGATGCAGACTTTCTATCATTACTAAATCAATAAGTGGCTTCCTCCAGCGAGATTTTGTCAAGTCCCATAGCAAATTATGGTTTCCTAGTTCTCAGAGTGGAGGACTAGGGAGGGAATGTGGTGGACCCCATCCAGGTCACCTTGGGCTCCCCATGGCCCCTTCAGGAGTTAATGCCACAGTTGTACTTTTTTTTAGAACAGACATGTTCACAAACTGTCCAAGAGCTGAAGTAGTTGGGAAAATATAGTAGCAATCCATTTATCCCCACGTCATGTTCAGTTCAAATACCCACAGTCATCTTTCCCAGCCTCTTTACTTACTCCTTGCCAAATAATACCCACAGGTTTTCCTATTTCTTATTGAGCCAATGGCTGCACTGGCTAATGCATCTCATTTTACGTGAGCATTACTTACCTTCTGATTTCATTTCTACCTTCCTCCAGTCATAGTTCCCTTCCCTTTCTAACTCTGATGTGATAAACATTAGATAGTGTATCTGACGTGTAGCTCCTTGAAATTTCTCAGGAAAATTATGAATAGATGAACAGAAGATATGAGACTCCTGATAAGGTTGGTCCTGCTTATTTTGTTTTCTGCTCATTTTTATATAGAGGAAGATAATTCATCATTTGAGTATAAACAGTGCTCCCAACAGAGTCACACAGCCACTGTCTAGCATGCCAGGTGATCCACTTAACATAAATTATAATAAGTAGTGATTTCTGTGGCCAGCTCTAGGTTGTAAAACGCATCGCTGGATGTTCTACCTGATAAATGCTAAGGTCCCAGAGAGGAAATTAAATGACATGAAATACCCTTCGTCACGGGAGCTGGCAAACTATTCTTCAGAGAATACATAGCAGCATACAGTGTATCATATAAGGGAGAAAGAAGAGCACATAAAGAGCATAGTATGGAGCCAGAGTTCTAGAAGGACTTTCAGGAGTGACTTGAGTCTCCAGTACTGAACTATTTTTACAGAAGTGGGGGGAGAGACTGCTTGATTTTATTTTGCCTGTCCCTCTACCAGAGAAGGGATTATATACCTAAATCAAGGCAATCCTCAAAAGATATTCTCTGGGAGTTTGCTTCAGATTTGGGAGTTTGTCCTATTTTTCTTCATCTGCCTTCCCAAGAGCTCATATTTTTTTTAACACCATCCTGGGGGTGCAGGACACAGAGACGTGTGCAGAGGGCACAGCTCTCGGGGTTGGGGTGGGTGGACAGTGGTGAACTGCGATTGCCTGGTGGTGAGGCCAAGAGGTGGGGCAGGTAAAGGCAGTGTACGTGTGCCAGCCTCACCACTATTGTTTCTTACACAGGAACCTGATTATGAGACTATGCCCCCAAATAACAACAAAGAGTACAGAAAGCTAGGCATGGGGTAGTTGAGAACCAGGAATATAAATACTGTAAATATCAGGATCCTTCAATATGGAGAGTTTTTATCCTGCTCTTCTCTTTTAACCTTCTGTCATAAGAATTTCCCCTTATCAAACATTCTTTGAAAATGTGCTTTTTAATAGCTGAACAGTGGCCAACATATGAAAATACCAAAGTGTTCTTGATCATTTCTTTCTATGAGACACTTGGGTTTTTGGTGAATATTGTCATACCATAGCTTTGTCCCCAGCTCTAGCAGAATAAATTTCTAATAAATCGAATGACTAGGTCAGAAGTTATATTCATTCTTTCCTCAAGTTATTAAATTATAACAACAAGCACTGTTGGAAAAAAGACAACAGACATCTGATAAGGCTACAAGACACCTGGCAGAAGCAGAAACGTGAGGCGCAAGTAGAGTGTGGCAACAAGCTCACAGGGCCACGGGGTGGCCGGCAATATGACCTGCAGGGAGAAGGAAGGGCGGAGGCCTTCCTGGTGAGTCAGGTGTAAACAGATTCTAAGAGAGTCTCTGTTGCTTTAGGTGTATAACTGGCAAGCTCCTTAGGCTCCCAGTTTTGCCCACCTTTCCGCACCAAGAAAGCCTGAAAACAATGGCACCTGCTTCACCTATTCCTATAGTGCCATACCTGCCAAAGAGCCCAGGGTCCCCTCAAGCTGTGTAAGAGTCGCAAAGGATGTTTACATTTACGTGTTATATGTAAATATCTAAAGTCGAAAACAATATCTTTGGAATCTGGGAGTAGGACCATATGTTAAGGCCCTCCCACACACACAGAAGTTTGTGGAATTATAATATCAAGGATACACCAACACTTTTCAAAATACCTGGTGAAATTAAACTAAGGACTTGGAGGCTTCTAGGGAGTCTGTTCTTTAAAAAACTTAAGGATGTGGTTTTGTCTAAGTGTTTTCACACTTAGATGTGTGCAGTTTTGTATTTGGCTTCTTCTGAGGTGACTTTCAAAATAGGCTGCCAATCACAAGATAAAAGACACCTGTCCCTTCTGCCTGCATGAGCACGTCCTAGACTGAATTAGTTAATCAACAAATGAGATCTGGTTTTAGCCTAGAAAGTAATTGTTTCTATGCTGTAGTTTCCAGACTTCACTTCATAAGCCGAGTCAACAGAACAGGGGCCGTGAGGAATTCCTATACTTGCAAATTCTTATAGCCTGCAGACAGAACTAACATGCTCTCTTGTACACAATAAAATGACCACCAACAAGCAAATACCACTAGGCTTACTTCATGAATTTTGGGGAGATGATCCCAGAGTAGGGATTATTTTTTGTTGCTATTATTTTTTGAGGGATAATTTACATAGCATAAAATTAAATATTTTCAGGTATATAGTTCTCTGTATTTCCACAAACTTAGCCCTGTAACCACCATCACAATTAAAACTCCCTCACATGAGAGAGGTCCCTTGTTCTCCTTTGTAGCCAGTCCCTCCTTTACCCCATTCCTAGAGTTCACCAATCTGGTTTCTGTCCCCATCGTTTTGCCTTTTCTAGAAGGTCATATAAATGGAATGATACATTAAATAGCCATTTATGTGTGGCTTCTTTCACATAGCAAATTCTTTTGAGACTCATCCATGTTGTTGCACATATTAACACTTCATTCCTTCTCATTGTTGAATAGTATTCCGTTTTTGGATTTGCCACAATTTGCTTATCCATTCAGACCTGAGGGACATTTGGGTTGTTTCTAGTTTTTAATAAGAATAAAGCTGCTATTAAAATTTGCTTATAAATTTTTGAATAGATATCCTCTTTGTTTCTCTTGTCTAAAAACCCAGGAGTGTAAGTCCATCATACATGATACGCATATTTCACTTTATAAGCAACTTACAAATTGTTTTCCAAAGTGGCTCTACATTCCCACTAGCAAGATAGGGTAGTTGCAGTCCCCACATCCTCTTTAGCACTAACTTGACAGTTTCCTTGATCTGAGCCATTTTAGTAATAGTTCATGAACTCTTCATCTGGTCTGAGCTATAAAAATCAACCCTTCTGCTAGCTGCATGTATTTGGTTGACTATGTCCCCTCAACATTCACATTCACCTGGAACCTCAGAATGTGTCCTTATTTGGAAATAGGATCTTTGCTTATGTTAGTTAAGTTTAGATCAAGTCTTACTAGATTAAAGTGGGTCTTACTTCCAATAACTGGCATCCTTATAAGAAGTCCATATGAAGACACAGAGACACACAGAAGACACCATGCCATGCTGGAGGCAGTCAGTGGAGTTCTGCTGCAAAAAGCCAAGGAACATCAGAAACCACCAGAAGCCAGAAGAGACAAGGAAGGATTATTTTGTCCTTAGAGCCTCTGGAGGGAGTGTGGCCCTACTGACATCTAATTTCAGGCTTCTAGCCTTCCAAACTGTGAGAGAATAAATTCTGTTGTTGCAAGCCACCCAGTATGGGGTAGCTTTTGACAGTAGCCCTAGGAAAACAATACACGCTATGAATACAATTTACAAAATAAAATAATTCAAAGCAGCTTATAAGGTTATATTTGAATTACATAGAGCTTTCTGAGAATAAAAGCAAAATTTTCTGTGTGAAAATATAGTTCATTAGCAGCCTAAATTACTAATGGGCATAAAACTACTCAAAGTTTTTGAATAATCTACAATTCAACTTTTCACACACAGGGGTAAGCTTCTGCTAATGAGTTCAAATTAGTGAAGGGCTACTGTTCATCAAGAATTAAGGTCAGTCCAGAACCACAGTCCCGGTGGTTCCTAGCCTGTGGCTGTTGAATATATGAGGCCCGTGTTTTGCAGACTGTCCTATAAAGGATTCAGAGATAACCTTTCTTTTAGTTTAGTCATTTTGGTATAATGTGTTGCAACCACAGAAAGATTTTTAAAAATTTAAAATAATTTGTTCATTTTCCCTACCATGTGGTATAGACTAGTTTTGAAAACAGAATGTCTCTGGCAGAGCCAGTCTTGGTTATTTCATAATGAACAGCTCAGATTTCAGTTTTAGCACAAACCTCTTCCAGCTCCTGAGGAAGAAAATAATCCAGCCCTCAAACCTCTATTAGACTTCGTTGAGCATGCAGAGGAATGCCTATCCCCACCCCAAAACCCGTGAAAGGAGTTGGTTCTCCTGTTACTCCATTATTCAAAAAAATATTATTAGCTCAATGATGATTATAATAATTCAGTAATAAAAAAGGAATAGCTACAGTAAATAGCAGGTTGTGGTTTATGCCACCATAATCTGCTGAGTAGTTATTGCAACTGGACAGAAACTGAGGCCACAGGCAAGCTAGGGGGGCTGGTATCAATGCGTGAACAGGAATTCCATGTTTTTATGATCATTCCTCTATCTATACCATTTAAGCCAGATTTTTTCCCCATTAGCAACATGAGTTATATAACAAAACTATCAGCTGAATACTAGCGGTCGTTATATGAAAGTCTGGAAAGTGTCTCTGGCCCACTTACTGAGTCCCCACTGAGGATTTTTTCCGTGCTGTGCTCTGTGGTTAACAGCTGCACCATGCCTATTTCACTGGGGTAGCTGGTGAGTATAATCTTGCCTTCCATAAAAAGTTTGCAGAGCAAGGCAGTGTCATCTGAACAGAGTCCAGCAATGTTCAGTGAACCAGATAAAAGGCTGGTTTTCACTCCTGCTCCCTGATCTGCATAAGCTGTTTTCTGAGTGTTCAGGAGAACATAGGGTTGGCCTATTTGTTGGGGACAAGGACTTATAATATCAGATCACCCTGTTCTAAGTTTGGGCAATTTCAAAGGACAGGGCTTTGGGGTCTTGGAACAAACTGTATAACTTCACTGTTACTGGGTCTGCCTAAACCCAAAAACCAGCATTCCCCACCCCTACCCCAATCCCCATCCTACATGTGGAAAACCACAAACTCAAGTTATTACCAAAAATAAGGTGGTGGTAAAGTGCCCAGATGCCCTTTGGGATGGTGTGACCCAATTAAAAGGGACTGGTTGGGGTAAGGATTGTCCCTCTATGAGAAGCTGAGAGAAAGATAAAAATTATGATCAAAATGTTTGCCTGGTTTAATAAAATATCAGCAGGAATGTCTATTTATTTTACAGTTCCAGTACACCAGACTCCAGCAACCAAGTCCCCAATTCTAGGAACCAGGGAATGTGAGCTCCACACAAAAGCCAAAGCCACTGGTTTTGCTCTTGTTTTATGGGCTAATAGTTGCTGAAACTTAAGTTGTGACCGCTAAGCAGATACTACTGATACTATTGCCCATTGTAGGGTGGTCAGAATTAGGCCTGGGAATTGTGTAGACAGACAAATCCTTTCAGGAGAGCTGGAAGTCAGTGCTATAATTTATGGTAAAAAGAGTTGGGATCAAATTGTCAAACTGTACATGCCCACATTCCCTCTGGCCTAAAGATACCATTGACTCAAAAAAAAAAAAACCTTGAAAAATCAATCACCTATAAAGGCACAGAAGAAACAGGGCTACTAACAAACCAGAAGAGTTTCTAAAAGAGAATATCAAACCTGAAGCATCACTAAATATTTGGAAACAAAGCTAGAAGCAGAGTCTGGTGGCTAGATGCAACCATCAGAATAGCGGCTCAGCCTCTCCATGCAAATTAACCTAATCTTGAACCTGGCTGGGTTTAATTTGTGCATTCTCGGGTGTCACACTACTGCAGAACCCTCAGAGACCTTACATCGCAAAACTGGACAAGGAACATTATGGTTGCAGAGCTGGCTAAATTAAATCCTTTTAAATTAATTTTTTTCTGAGGTAAAGCAGGTAACTGATAAAAGAAAAAAAGAAAATTGCACTGTCCATTCCACACCCTGGGGTTTTCAGGTGTTCCTTACAGCAAAGTCCAGGGTATGGCGTCGCCAATTGTGATAAGAGAAATAAATTTTAAAAAAAACTCCAGATGAGAGTTAAGAGAATAAAAGTAGATTTCAACTAAAACGGTGAGTTTTGGGGCACAGAAGCCACTGGAGCAACGCATTATAATCTCTGAGTCACTGACAACAGCACAGAAGCTCTGTCCTGGAGAAAAGGCCACCGCAGGAAGGTCTTAAGACAAGGCGGAAGAAGGTCCTCACCGAGAGTGGGACTCCTGGGCCCTCCGGCCTCCCCTCCTGCCCCGCGCTACCCGCCTGCCCTTTGCCCCCGCAGCACCGCCCCCTCCAGCCTCCAAACCAGGCAGCGCCCGCCCCCGCTTTCCCGGTCTACTGGCGGTGCGGCGACTGCCAAGATCCCTGCTATGGCGGTAACAGTCTTGCAGTAGCCAATGGGAGCCAGGGGCGGGGCCTGCGGCGGGGAGGCGGAGCTGGTCAGGTGCTCCGCGCCGAGATGCAGCGCAGGTGAGCGGCTGCGAGGTCAAGGGGTGTCCCACGCTACCGCTACGTCTCTGCTCTGGCCCCGGGTCTGCGGGCAGGAGCCCCTCCAGCCCTCGCTCCCATTGCCCCGAGCCAATGCGGAGTGGCCGGATCGCTGCGAGGGTGAGTCCGGGGGAGTGGGGCGGCTTGCCTCCCTGGGACCCGCACGGCCCCGTGCGCCCCCCCGCAACTACCCGCCTTTCCACAGCGCGCGCGGCCTGTGTACACACACAGCCCACGTCGGGGCCTGTGCCCGCCTCGGTGGGCGGCCACTCTGCGGACTGGGAACTTCCTTCCCCGCGGCTAGGACGGAATCCCAGTGGAGGAGATGGGACGTTGCCTCATGACCTCCTCTGGAGGTCTGTTCCCGCCTTGCACACCTTCCCTTTCACTTGCCGTCTTTCTGTTTTTTGGCTCCCCCTTCCCTCCAGATTTCCCAGGCTTCCTGTAGGGGAAGAATTACAGAGAAGGAACTGGAAATCAGCTCAGTGAAATCTGGACCCAGAGCTAGGGACTCTGTTACCCGGCTGAGTTGTTCTTGGTTCTTGTACCGCAGAGACAAAGAATTGAAAGGCCGAGACAGAAGAGCACAGTAGAGCGAAAGTTTTATGTGAATACACTCCAAGGGAGGGGTGGGCCAGGGTCAAGGTAGACAAAGGCCTTAATCCCTTAGGTGGGAGGCCTTTGTATTACTGTCTGGCCGGGAGCGCTCATCTGTTTGACGAGTGGGGGTCATTTGATTGACAGGTCCGTCTACAGCCACTCCTTCAGTGGGCATGCCCTTTTCCCATGAGTAGGTGTGATTTGGGCCGTTCTTATGTTCTCTTGTACCGTCTTGGGATCTGGGATCTGGTTGGGACCGGTTTGGCCTGATCCCCTTAGGCAAGCAAATTACCTCCCTGCAAAGCCTTTGCTGTCTTCACCTGTGACCCCCTACCTGGGCCGAGTTAGGTCGGGTTTTTCTTTGAACTTCATCTTCCACTTCACAGGCTGCTCATGTCTGTCTGTCTACCTAGTATTCCTAACAACTCTACTGCACTGTGAAGCATTTTGTACATGGAAAAGAAAACAATTTGAGATTTCTTAAATACCCACCTCCACCTTTCTGTTCATTGCTTTAAGTCATTGATGTGAAAATGTTGGTTCTTTTTACCAAACATTCCTAAGCTTTTAGACAACACTTCGCCTTTACTTTAGTTTGTCCCAGGCAAGCAACTGCTTACAGTTGATGAATTAATTTGCTAAGAGGTAAGTCAGGTGTTTCATGAGCTGATTCATTTTTTTAGCCTTAAATTATTTTTGGTTCATATTAGCTTTACTTGTGTTCGGAAGGTGAGGGAAAAAGTGGAGCTACCAGCCTCGATATTGTTAGTAAATCAGTTTATTGAGACTGATTCTTACAGTTCCTTCATTAAGACTGGCAGTTGGAAACATTATTGCCTTTTGGGGAACAGTTTTTTAATTTAATTTTTGAACCATTGGATACCAATAAAAAACGATTTCGGTTTAAATAATGTTCTAGGTATGGTGAAATCATAGTTTCAAAAGACAAACAAGAATTATACATCTGAAAGGAAAGCAAGCCTGTCAACCAGTTTTTATTGACCTATACATATATATATACACCAAGGCAAGACAGGGTCTATTTTTGAGATTTTAAAATGTCCAAAGCATATTCAAATTAAGATGTCAAAATCTGAATTCAAGAGATTTTTCTTAGCACAAAATATGATTAGAACCAAGTTCTGGTGGGCTTAGGAATTATACCTTCATGAAAGAATGGACAGGAAAAGGGGAGAACAAACGACCCTTGTTTGATTTGCAAGCCGATGAGAACTGACAAAATACGCATATGTATTGTTTACCCATATTGGTGCTTATTAGCTTTTTTGGAGAAAATCTTTTTAGAAATATATACAGGTTAAAAAAACAAAAACAAGGAGCCAAGAACCATGATCCAGAGAGATTATTTAATCGTGGGCAGTGCCTTTTCTAATGTATCACTGATAAGATCAAATGTTGACAAATTTTAATGTTAAGAAGGTCAACATCAAATTTCAGAATTGTTTATACTTAGTGCAGAATCTAATTGTTACAAAGGCTATGCTTTAGTTATTACTAAATGAATGCAGATTACATTTCACAAATATGTTTGAATGTCACAGACTGTATGTCACTTTGCTAGGTAGAAAGATAGGTATCAGCAGCCAGGGAAGGGGCAGAAAAAGTTCCTGGCAAAATGCCCAGGTAGGGAGGTCCCACGGGAGGACAACCAAGCTTTGCAGGGAGATAACTTCTAGTCTATTGGGACCAGGCTAAACTGGTCCCAACCAGGTCCCAACACATCCAATAGAACAAAACTAAGAACCACCCAAACCACACCTCCTCATAATCTCATTAAATAAAACTGTAGTTTTGTCCCCGACCCCCACACAGCCTGGGCTTTTCTGTGTGCATTCTGGGAAAAGGCATGCGCACCAAGAGGAATGGGTGTATAACTTACAGCTGTCAATCTAAAAAGCGCTTCCCAGCCTGATGGTAAAATAGACCCACCCCTAGAAGTTCAGCCCTTTGTCTACCTTGACCCTGGCTGGCTGCTCCCTTGGAGCGTATTCAGATAAAACTACCCACTCCTCCGTTGGAGCGTATTCAAATAACACTTTCCCTCTACCTCACTGTTTTGTCACGGTAGGCTACAGGAACTGAGGAGAACAAATCCGTACAACTTCAAGAAACCAAGTTCATCTATTTTCTCTTTCATAACATCTATAACCATGATGTGCCAACATTAGGCTTTAGCTTTGGAAAATAGAGGTGTATGCATACATTTTTTAAAGCATTACTGTTGGATTTGCTAATGGTAATTCTTGCTAGGTTCCTATAGTTGTTTTGACCGTAATGGTAAATATGTTCACAGGTCTTTGACTATCTACACATTGCTGACCAGAAGTCATGTCTGGGTCAACCTAAAAATGTTTCTGAAAAGTTTTGTTTTTCTGGATAGTAAATCATTATTAAATGATTTAATTATTATTAAAACAATTTCTTCGAAGAATTGTTTTGATAAGTTCTTGAGAAGTTGGACAGTTTCTAAAATGCAACTAGACTTCTTAGTTTTATTATAAATGTAGCCCCAGGCCTCTTGCTTAAGTTTGGAGTTCTGCAACAATCCTTCCAGGCTGTGATTTATGATACAGCTGGAATTACTAAATGCCCTCACTGTCAGTTTGTGGGTAAAGTATACAAAACAAAGTTATTGTCATTAACTTCTGTATTTTTTTTTTCTACAGATTATTTTACACTGAACTGATCAAATACTTTGAAAATGACTTCAAAGCTCCCCTGGGTGTCCTTCATACTCGCTGCATTAATACCTTCGATTACATTTTCTCTCAAACCTGACCAGGAAAAGGTTCTTCTGGTTTCATTTGATGGATTCCGTTGGGATTACTTATATAGAGTTCCAACACCCCATTTTCATTATGTTATGAAATATGGTGTTCGTGTGAAGCAAGTTACTAACATTTTCATTACAAAGACCTACCCTAACCATTATACTTTGGTAACTGGCCTCTTTGCAGAGAATCATGGGATTGTTGCCAATGACATGTTTGATCCTATTCTGAACAAATCTTTCTCCTTGGATAACATGAATATTTACAATTCTGAGTTTTGGGAAGAAGCAACACCAATATGGATCACAAATCAGAGGGCAGGACATACTAGCGGGGCAGCCATGTGGCCTGGAACAGATGTAGAAATACATAAGAGCTTTCCTACTCACTACATGCCTTATAATGAGTCCATTTCATTTGAAGATAGAGTTGCCAAAATTATTGAATGGTTTACATCAGAGGAGCCCATAAATCTTGGTCTTCTCTATTGGGAAGAGCCTGACGACACAGGCCACAGTTTGGGGCCTGACAGCCCGCTCATGGGGCCTGTCATTGCAGATGTTGACAAGAAGTTAGGGTATCTCATACAGATGCTGAAGAAGGCAACGGTGTGGGACCGTCTGAACCTAATCATCACAAGTGACCATGGAATGAGCCAGTGTTCTGAGGGAAGGGTGATAGAACTAGACCAGTATCTGGCTAAAGACCACTATAGCCTGATAGACCAGTCTCCAGTAGCAGCTATCTTGCCAAAGGAAGGTAAGTTGGATGAGTGGTGATCTGTGGCCTTGTCTGCATGTGCCCAGTTGGACACTGAACTGATCTGGTACTTTGAAAATGAATTCAGAACTCTGGGTGTCATTACTTGCTGCATTAATACCTCCAATTTTTGTTTCTGTGTCTTTAAGATATGCTTGCCTGTGTCACAGTAATCTGGGATTTGATCCTTGAACTCTGAAACAGCAAGATCTCTTCTCAGAGTCTAATTTTTCACTTTTTCCAAAAATTGTCAAGTCAATGCTCTTTATATATTTGTGTCAGATGGACATAACCATTTTGGAACCACTGAATATGATGAAAGCTACAGCCTGCCTTCTCAGAAAAATTGAGATGGAAAGATAAATACGGAATATGCATGTAATTACAGTGATTTTGTGGAAGCCCTAAAGCTTCCTTTAGATCCTTTTATGGGACCTTCTTGTAGGGAAGCAGTGCACTGTGTAGAAGGGAGAAAGCTTTGGTCGGCCTGAGATTATTTTTCTTATCTAAAGGAGGGGGAAGTGATAACAGTACCTTGAACTTTTCTACAAACCTCTTCTGGGGTGCTTCGAACAGTTACCCTGTCACCTTGTTACTATTTCTACTTTAATGATGAACTAGCTCAAAAGGCTTAACATCCCCATCACAGTGTAAGTGCAGAGTGAGACTTAATCAGGCCTGCTCTCCTGACTTCTATTTTAATCACATCCTAGATTAGGTATCAAATGAGACAACAGATTATAAAAAGCTGAATACCTCACAAATGAGAATGAAATGCCTCATGGGGATTAAGAGGATCATAGGAAATGAGATTAAAATATGCATATGCACCTACACACAAACTTCTCAACAAATTCAATATAAAATAGCAAGTTTTTTGGTGTTGAGGAAAATCACATTCACCCTCCAGTTTTTATAAAATTGGAATGTGTTGCCTTATTGGGGTGTGAGATGCAGGGAGGAAGCCTCACAAATGGATCTGAACAATAAGAGAATTAAAGATAGTGCCCAGGTTTATTCTATGAATTTACAGGGAGTACTTGTGGAATACCTCCAGGGTTTTAAAGAACCTTCCATCATAGAAGCAGTTTTCCACCACCAATCTGCCCTTTCCCAACCCTCAGCCTCCAGTCACCATGCTTGCTATTTTTTTTTAATGAAAGTACAGTTGATCCACAACATTATATTAATTCCAGATGTACAACGTAGTGATTCGACATACATATACATTACAAAATGGTTACCATGTAAATGTAGTTACCATCTGTCAACATACAAAGGTATTCCAATGTTAACTGACCATCCCCATGCTCTACTTTGATTCTCATGACTCATTGGAAGTCTGTACCTCTGTCCTCTTCACCTGTATCACCCATTCCCCTATGGCAACCACCAGTTCTCTGTTTTTATGAGTCTGTTTCTGGATTTTTGTTTGTTCGTGTGTGTTGCTTTTTGTTTTTAATTCCACATGTAAGTGAACTCTTGGTATTTTTCTCTGACTTATTTCGCTGAGCATAATACCATGTAAGTCCACCCGTGTTGTTGAGAATGGCAAGATATCATTTTTGTATGGCTGCGTAACCATATTTTCTTGTCTAGAGATTCTCTGTCTACAGTCATCACCACCAGAACTTAGCTCTGTTTCTGTCTGGGTATTGCAGTGCCGTTGGCATTTCACTTTACCAGGTAGTACGTGTGTGTATGTATAAATCTTCAAATTAGAGACTCAAGATTCCAGATTATATGTCTTCTAATTCTGTAAAGTCATTTTACTTAAAATAGAAGATTAATTATTTGCTTCCCCATCAGGATTCTTTTCCTTAAAGGGATGGGACTTCTGAAGTGTCTGTCTGTATTTCATTATGCTCAGCTTGCTGGCTTTTTATTGCAGTGGAGTCTGCTGTGAAGAAATCTTGACTTCTGTTGCCATGGTTGTTTCTCTGATTAAAGCAGTGTGCTTGTTCCGAATACCTCTCCCTTCTCTTTTAGGGAAGTTTGATGAAGTCTATGAAGCACTAGCTTATGCGCATCCTAATCTTACTGTTTACAAAAAAGAAGAGATTCCTGAACAATGGCATTATAAATACAACAGGAAAGTTCAGCCAATCATAGCAGTGGCTGACGAAGGATGGCACATCGTGCAGAATAAGTCAGATGGCTTTCTGTGTGAGTATGTTACAGTATTTCTGCATCATTGTTTGCTAAAGTGGAGGGTGTGGATAATATAGCAGTTTATTTACTGATTGAGTAAGTAGCTAGTGTCATACATGAATAGCAAAATAAAGATCCTTGGGGCTTTAGAAGACGTTACCTAAAAGTGAAATACTTACTTCTCTTGAAGTCATCAGACTAAAGATATGCACAGTGACTTATACTGCTAATTATAACCATCTGTTCCTGAGAAAATACCATAACTGAAATGTATAAATCGAATTATATGCGTACATCAGAGATACTGTGGGTTCAGTTCCAGACCACTGCCATAAAGCAAATAGCACAGTAAAGAGAGTTGAATGAAGTTTTGGTTTCCTAGCACATCTCAAAGTTAGGCTTACACCATACTGTGCTCTGCTAAGTGTGCAGCAGCGTTATGTCTAAAAACAGTGCACACACCTTAAGTAAAGGACACTTTATTGCTAAAAATGTTTACCATCACCTGCGCTTTCAGCAAGTAGAGTCACTGATCACAGATCACCATAACAAATGTAATAATAATGAAGCTTTAAATATTGCAAGAGCAGACACAAAGTGAGCAAATGCCATTGGAAAAATGGTGCCAGTTGATTTGCTCAGCACAGGGTTACCACAAACCGTCAGTTGGAAAAAATGCAGTATCTGCCAAGAAACACAGTAAGGCAAAGCACAGTACAATGAGTTATGCCTGTGTCGTCTGCATCTCTTTTATGTTCTGGTTTCATGATAATTTAATCTCTGTCTTTATTTGCAATTGCTAGCTATCTGGTTTCTTTTGTCCTTCTGGCTCTACCAAATATAGGCCAGCTTTGTTCTACAGCTTGGAACATTTCTAAAAGGTCATGCATATGGCATGGATGATAATTTATCAAGACACATTTTTGCTAATAACCTGGTGATAGAATTGGAACTATTTCCACTGAAAAAATGGAGAATATAATGGAAATCCCATTTAAAATTCAAACATGCAATATAAGGTGCTTTCTGCAATCCTTACTGTATAATTTTCTCTTCCTGTAGATCTTTTAACAGGTCACTCAAATAGAATCATCCACAGGATTTTACTCCTCTTTGCTGTGTGCATTTGCATATTTGCTTTCAAACTCCCTGACTTTTTCCTGCTGCCAGACTCCCTGCTCTGTTTTGTATTGCCAGGTGCTGACCACTGCAGACTGTTTGCAAACTGGCTTCTGATTAGGTTTAGCCAGTAGAAGACCCTGGCCGAAGCTTTAGTTTGTGGGAAGCCAGTGTCTTTGTTCCACATGCTTTCTGCCTTGGGCTATGTCTCTAACGGTAACTTCATTTCTGCTGTGATCCCAGCTCCCTCTGAACAACTGTTTGCACAGCCTCAGCTCCTACTACGTAGGCGTGGCCTTTGGGGTTTGGTAACACGGTCTCTTCCTTCTGTCCCTCCAGTTCTGGGGGCCGTAGGAGGTTCCTACTGTTGCACAGTCACTGAGTAATGGCGCCATCTCATACTTGCTTCTCAGCTCTTCAGCACTTACAACTAGTCCCTATACGAAATTCCCTCCATTGGACTATCCAGCATGGGTTCTGCTTTCCTGGTTGGTACAAATATTAACATACATTAGCGATCAGTTCACTGAGAGTTGTTCCTACGGTTATTTGAATGTTGAAGGAACTACATTGTGTCAACACTATCTAGAAATGCTTTGTTAGGCACTGGTCCATGATATACATAAGATGTATAAAAATGTCCCTTTAGGTAGAATTGGGTTCCTGTCATGTTTATTGATGGGAAACAAGCCATCATCTGACAGTGACATTGCTGTAGTGCGTGTGGATCATAGTGGCAGATGTGTATAGGTGCATAGTTTCTGATTCTTACAACAGGTGTTACATATAGGTAATGATCTGCAAACCATGCCAGGGTAGCTGTTGTAAGGAAGCCTTTAAAAATAGTTTCTTTGGCTATGAGAAACTCTTACTCGTCTGTGTTCAGATTTTCATGTGTTGTGCGTGTAGCGCTTAATTAGAAGAGCTGCTCAAAAAAGGCCTGCTATCTCTGCAGTGATTTGTACTTTACAGTTAACATAAATTTAAGGGGCCCTTGCCGGAAGATGACTGGTTAGCCAGAGACGGGTAAGATTCCTCAAGGGAGGAACAACCTAAGACAGGCACAGTTGCAGGGGGGCCATCATTGGATCATTTTGATCCATTGGGGATCAAAAGAGGTGAGGCTTAGAACCTCACCCCCACTGTTTTGAGAGAAATCTTCTGCATCCGTGGAAGTTTTGGTGCCCTTGTCTAAATTAGATTAATACTTAGGCTATAGGCACAGACCTGATCATCTACATTTGCCCTCTTACAGCACTGAATTATGTTTTCTACCTTTATCTTGCATCTACCTACCACTCCAGCATTTTATTTAAAAAAAATAATAATAATAAGGGAGAAATGTGGGATTTACATATAAATCAAATATAAAAATCAGACAAATGAGCATATCTGACTTGATTGTTTATAGTTCATGATGCGTGATCAAAACCGAAAGTTTCTGTGATAGGACTGCCCTTGCACTGTTCACCATGTAAGAACTTATTCACCATGTAAGAACTTATTCACTATGTAAGAACTTGTTCATTATGCATCAGAAGATTGGAGACTGTTGAGAATTAGGCTTGGGGTTAATGATTGTGCATTTAGTCCCCTATACAGAATTTTATTGTTGTTAACAACCTTTTGATCAATAAATATGAGAGATGCCCTCTCAAAAAAAAAAAGAAAAATTTAAGGGGCCCTTGAAATTTTGGTTTGGTGAACACAATTAGATGATAGATTGTTGAGAGAAACCCCAGTGCTTCTGTTTATTGGGTGTCAGGATGGCCAAGTGGTCTAAAGCGCCAGAAGCTCCGCTTCCCCTATTTGTGTTATGTAATGTTCAACATAATTATTTATTCATCAAATATATGAAATAATTATTTATTAAACAAATAATTCTTGGGCACTACAGTCCTCCGAGGCCTGAGTTCCAAAAGCCCAATGTGCAAATGCGATGGTTCTCAGAATGTGTTCCCAGGACCAGCAGTATCCAGATCACCTGGAAACTTGTTAAAAATGCAGATTCTTGTGCCCAACTCAGAGCTACTGAATTAGAAAGTATAAGGGTTGAACCCAGCAATCTGTGTTTTCACATGAGTCTACCCAGGGTCTTCTACACTGCAGTTTGGTAACCACTGCTCTTAGGCATCCATTATTAAATATCATCTCCTGGATCAAACATTTATAGTAGAAGCCATCACCACAAAGTCTGTTTGCGTGAGAAAGGTTTAGTAAGTCATAATGAGTTCGTTTCAAATCTCCTTTTCTACTAGGAAGTGTGATATGAGAGAATGACCTTCATGACTGAATCTAGATCCTAGCTTAGAAAAGTGAACAATCATCAGTCAATTACAGATTGTAAAATGACATATTGCCCAGTGTTATTCTCAGTTAATTAACAGGAATGGCAGGGTGCCCTATCAGATCATTACTAGTGATTCCATAAATCCAGCACTATTTTTTTTTTTAATAAACTCAAAAGAATCATGGCATTTAGAATGACTTGTTGAGATGGGTTTTGCCAGGCAGATTTGGAATTTGAAAAGATGCCTAAGGGTCAGTTCATGACTTTCAGAGGAATTGAGGATTTTCTTTGTTGCAGTGTTTGGGTTCCCATTGCATGTTTCCCTGTAGCGAATGTAGGTGGAACAGGCTGATTGGCTGGTCATTGTCCTCCCACGTTCCAGGTAAAGCCTGTCAGTTTCTTAGGTTGCCATATCCACAGTGGCTCCTTACCTTGTATGTACCCTGATACTGCGCTAGGCATACGTGCCTTTAAAATGCAACTTTTATTTTGCAGGCATTTTCCTCCTTCAGTTTTTTACCACTTAATAAGACTCCTCAAGTTTTTACTTTATTTCTAGCCACACTAAAGCACACAGTGCTGATAGATCTTGATCTGAACCAGACAAGCTTTTACCCACAAATCCTGACCTTCATTTGTCCCTAGTGGATGGTAGCGGTTACTAGAGGTTTTGTTTTTGTGGTATCTTTTGGTTTTCATTGCTGTTTTTAGCCTTTTACTGGTAATTATGAATTTTTATCTTCATGAGTAAAAGCACCTTTATCTCTACCTTTAGAACAGTAATTGGAACAAAGTAGATACCTAACAAGTATTTGCTGAATGTTTATCTGACTCCCCAAATAAAAGTCACTTTCATTCTCCCCTGACCTGGCTCAGCTTTGCTTATTATTAAATCCCTTTCTCCTCTGGCTGAAGGTAATATTGGCTGGTGAGAAAGGTTTTTTTATCAGTTGACTTTTATTCTAAAGTAAATTGTGATGTTGACATCAGCAGAGATTGTTGGTAGAAGACTGATTTTAGAAGTCAAGTAAGATAAAATTTGCATTTGCATTTAAGTTCAGAATCTGATGATACAATGGTTTTTTCCATTTTAATGCGATCTGATTGGCTAACTTATTCTTGGCATTTTATCTTTACAGTAGGCAACCATGGTTATGATAACGCATTAGCAGAAATGCACCCAATCTTTTTAGCCCACGGGCCTGCCTTCAAAAAGAATTTCACCAAAGAAGCCATGAACTCCACCGATCTGTACCCACTGCTCTGCCACCTCCTCAATATCACTGCCATGCCACACAATGGATCATTCAGGAATGTCCAGGATCTGCTCAGTTCAACAACTCCAAGAGCAATTCCTTACACGCAGAGCACTACACTCCTCCATGGTGGTGTCAAACCAAGAGAATATGAACAAAATGAGTCATATGCTTATTTCATAGGGGTCTCTCTCGGTAGCATTTTAGTTATTGTATTTTTTATAATCCTTGTTAAGCATTTAATTCGCAGTCAGATCCCTGCCTTACCAGATATGCAGGCTGAAATAGTTCAACCATTGTTGCAAGCCTAATGCTTCCTTGAGGTGGAGATTGTATAATTATGTCAGTATTTAGAGGTTTCAGATTCTAGGAACCCGGTTCCTGATGTTTGCACAGACCATTAGGCAGTTGCATACATACACAGGCACAATAACATACACACACACGGGCGGACCAAAATACACATATTTGCAGAGGATTAACTATGTGGAAATGTGTTTGTGTTGTTCTTTCTAGTTTAGGGTAGATAAGTTCCTGCCATATTTGGACTTGGCACATATAATGTACATATTTAGCAACTTTGCACCACTTAAAGTAGCTTACATATTGCACTTTCAATTATGCTTCTGGTAGGTACTTTTATGCACTTTATGGACGGTTATGTCTTATAACTTGGTTGAAAAAGACAACCTTCTGTATCCATGTCACAGAATCCTTGCTACCTATTCTTTGAACTGAATGAAATTTCTAATAATTCCTAAATAATGTAGAAGTCTATCTCAAATTGGGAGAGCAAGAAGAAAGAACTGTTGAAAATTAAACATGACATCCTTTGAACATTGAATTTCAGAGAGATGCATTCCCAACAGAATGATACATCTGGTATTCCCTGTCAGGTTTCATTTTAAAGGTCATGTCTTTTCATTTTATTTTTCAAAAAAAGATTGAAATACAGATTAATTCTAACCATGTTTTTTCTGTCATAAAATTCATTATTGCTACTTCCTGGTAAGTTGTTTTACTCTGATTTTTGTAATAATGAAGACATCATGAATATACATTTCTTCCCTATGTAGTCTAGCACTGGTCTGAACAGAAGAGATTGCATACCATCTCAGCAGTGTTTTCTCTTAAATAATATAGCTTCTTTGAAAATTAAATCACTGTTGCATTAAAAATCTAATTAGGTAAAATAATGTTTGTTTTCTTTCTGGTAATATGCAGTAACAGCATAAGCCATCTTTTAGATTTGTGCATTTGAAGATAATGGAGTTGCAAGAGAGCAGACTATTGGGGAAAATGTAGGCCGCCCAGTTCTTGAAAAGAGCTGTGGAGCGTGGGGGAAAGGGAATTAGGCCAATCGCTTTAGGTTCACGCAGTACCCAGAGCAGTGCTAGAAGAGTTCCTGATGGCAAAAGCTAGAAGTAACTCTTAGAGGTAACAGGTACTGAAACGAGAGCTGAGCTTGTACCCTTGTTACATGAAGTATTTGTTCACTCACCAAGTACTCAGTGCAATCAAAGGTGAATTCAAGTTCACAAAGAGACTACCTCCTGGATGGTTTTTTTCATCCACCTCATCATCGCTTCTCTCATTCTAGCCACCTAAAGCTGCACTTAGATCCCCAGTAGGTTGGGGAAAGGGCAGTGTTACCTATGTGTTTTAGAGGAAAGAATAGCTTTCCTTATAGAAAAAAAACCAGTTCAGAGAGGTATGCCCCACAGATAATGCTATGATTTGGTGCATTTTTATGTACCAGCTGGCCAATAAGTTGGTAAAATCGTACATGAATTCTAGAAAGAAAGGATTAAATGAGATGTAAAGAAGTGGTGTGTCATTAAACTTAAGTACTTGCAAAATGAAGGTGAATGAGTCATTTTTTTAAGTGATAATACCAATAAGCATTAGCACCTAATTCTTGTTATACAACTTCCTAATAGGATAGAATAGCGTCACTGGAAACCTACTGTAGATTAAAAAGCTGAAAGTTAGATGGTAGATAGCATACTCCTCAAGATGTCTGACCTCTGGATAAGACATTTTAGAATACGCAGCCACTCATACTGGCTTGCACTGTAACTCATTTGTATTACCGAGATGCCAATACGACTGAAAGGTGAAATTGGTCTATTTAAAAGGATCACTACTTAAACTAATTGTTGCATTAAATTCATTTTGGAAGTTTCTATTAAGAAAAATTTTCTAACGATGAAATTGCTACCAGCTGAGATGGTAGCATGAAATTGCTACCAGCTGAGATGCCGTGTTTCTCAGAATTGTGTCTTGGAGGTGACGAAGAATGAAGGCAGCAGACTAGTTTGGAGCAACCAGAAATGTCTAATGAGAAGTGAGGAGGAAAGAGAAGGACTCCCTCTAACCAGGAGGGGCTCCAAGAGAGGACATGTTAGGGCTGCAAAACTGGGTGCAAGTGGCTGGGAGTTGTTGCTATGGCCAAGCTAAGATCAAAGGGAAGAGAAAAACTCCCCTTTCAGGCTGATTTCCAAAATGTCCAGGATGAGGCTTCTTGTTTACTACAAAGCCTTGACCGTGACCTTACTGGGGCCCTGAGCTCTATCTGCCTGTGTCCCAGTTAACACCTGCCTCAAAATCATTAAAGTTCTGATAGGAAGATCTGAGTATTGAATGGTTTCTTAACAGATACATAACTCTTCTATAAAATAGGAGAGTTTTAAACTTTGCTGGGAAAATCTGGTCATTCATATCCTTGGATAGCTTTCTTATTGCTTTGTTTTACCTGCATGTATTTATGGTCAAGCTGCATGCGGTGATCACAGAAAAAAAATTTAGACTAGCTAATCTTACTAATTATAAGAATTTTAAAAGGTCAGAGGAATGGAGTTCCCCCAACCCTGCTATTTTTTCCTCATCCTCCATCAACTAAGTTGTATAAGTTTTGTACAAACTTGATAAGATTTATTCGATGTATGTTTTGAATTTGTACTTCCTTTGCCACCTAACATTTAAGATTGCTTTTCGGAATGTTTTACGACCTAAGGTAAAACTAGGATCCTGTTATTAATCTATTGTTTACAGAAAAATCTAATAAAGATCTAGCTCTTCTAGTTCTCAGATGTTTTCAGCTACTCATTAAGGGGGACAAACTTGAGAATCATAGAGTCAAGAGAGATCTAAGGGACCATTCACCCCGTGATTTAGCAAGGGCCCTTGAAAGCTGTGAGGTGACTTGGTGTGACATCAGTGCCAGTGGAAGTAGGACCAGATATCCTGATGTAATCTGGGGGTAAGGACTTGAACATAATGAGTTCTGAGGGGACACAATTCAGTCTGTAGCAGAGGATGCAGAACAAAAAAGCTAGGAAAATGAGAAGCTGAACAAGAAAATGCATTTGTATCTGCAACTTAGTAATACTCCATTGTCTTCCTTCAGGGTTGTTACTGAGAAGTCTTAAGCCAGTTTATGTGTTACCTCTCTTGTCTCATACCCAATGCCATAACGATTGAGCCACACAACTCTGGGTCAGGCAGAAAGGGGTAAATATAGTCAGGTTGCATCTGTGGGAAGTTAGTTGAAGCCACGATGAAACTACGGTAAGGTGTGGGCTGCGTGGATTTGAAGTGATATACAGAGATGTCTAAGACACCCACGCATGTACGGATTCTTGATTTTAACAGATGTCATCAATTCTGTTCCCATTTGTCCTTGTGTCAATAGCATACTGTGTTAAGTACTATATCTTTATGATAGTTCCTCGATATCCAATAGAGTAAGGTCTGCCATTTTGTTTTTTTCAAGATTGTCTTGGTCCTTTGCATTTCTACATAGATCTTAGTCAGCTTATACAAGTCTATACTAAAAGTAAAACCCTGTGAGAATTGCTTGGATGCCGTGATCAAATTGAGAAAATTTTCATTTTGTTTTCTGCTGATAGAGAAGTAATTTTTGTGTATTGACTTGATATCCAACAATTTTGTGAAGCTCACTTATACTTTATGGATTCCTTTGGATTTTCTATGTATGCAGTCATGTTATTTGTGGATAGGACAGTTTTGTGACTTTTCAATTCTTATTTCTTTTTGTTGCCTTGTACTTGTTAGGGACCTCCAGGACAATGCTACCTAGAAGTGATGAGAGAGGACATCCTTGCCTTGCTCCTGATTTTAGAGAAAGACATTAAGTATTTCACCACTCAGTATATTACCTGTAGGCTTATGATATTGTGATTAAGTTATGATATTAACTAGGTTTTTGGCGTATATATACATAAATAAAGACATCTATCAGCCTAAGTTACCTTCTGTTCCAAAATTGGTGAGCTATTTTGTTTTGAATAATAAATGCTGAATTTTGCCAAATGCTTTTTTCAGGTTTATTGACATCTTTTTTTTTTCCCCTATTAATGTGGAGGGTGACATTGATTTTCAAATATCAACTAATATTGTACTGCTGGGATAAATTCCACTTTTTTATGTGTATTAACCTTTTGCAGTACTGCCAAATTTAAATAATGTTTTGTCCAGGAATTTTGCTCATAGGGATATTGATTTATAATTTCAGTTTCATATCTTTGTCAGATTTTGGTACCAGGATTATGCTGGTCTCAAAAAACTAGTTATTTTCCTTTTTCCTCTATGTTCTGTGTGAGTTTGTGTAAAATCATTTCTTAAATGTTATAGGATTAATACGTGAAACCACCTGTACTTGGAGTTTTCTTTGTGGGGATGTCTTGATAACTAATTTTTGTGATACAAGGCTATTATGATTTACTATTTGAAAATGTATCAATTTTGGTAAATTGCAATCTTAAGGAATTTGTCCATTGTGTCTAAATTGTGAGTTGTATTGCCATAATCCCTTAATCCTTTTGAAATATGTAGGATCTGTAGTGATCCCTGATTTATTACTGATACTGCTAATTTGTGCTATCTCCCTTTTTTCTTAGTCAATCTTGCTAGGGGGTTATAAATTTTACTAATATTTAGAAAACTAAATTTTGTCTTTATTAACATTCTCTATTTGTCTTTCCTATTTCATTGATTTTATCTTTAACTTCTTCCCTTCCACTCACTTTGGATTATTTTCTTCATCTTTTACTAGCTTCTAAAGTGGAAACTTAAATCACTGATGTTTGAACTTTCCCCTCAAAGGCAGACATTCAGAGTTGTAAGTTTCCCTCAAATTAGTGCTTTAGTTACATACTCTATAAAATGGATGTTATAAATTCATTATAAATCAGTAAAGTGTATTTTCTCATTTATCTTAGGATCTCTATTTAGAAGGGTATTGTTTAATTTCCAAATATTTAAGGTTTTTCTAGATATTTTTGTTACTGAATCTAACTTAATTTCATTGTGGTCAGAAAACACTTTGTAATACTGCAATCCTTTGAGATTATTTTCTGAGAGTTTTTTTATGGACCTGCATATGATCTATCTTACTGATAATTCCACTTAAAAAGAATATGTCCTCTGCAGTTTGGGGCTATAATCTTCTCTAAATAGCATTGAAGTTAATGTAGTTGATATCATTATTTGGATGTTGAATATCCTTGCCGATTTTTTATCTTGGTCTAGTAGTTAACATCAATTACTTTAAGAGAGGGGTGCAAAATTCTTGTTTTGGATTCTCTTTCTTTAGATCCATTGCTTTTTGATTCACAAAATTTAAAGCTCTTTTTAGGTGCGAACATTTAGAATTACTGCCTTCCTGATATATCAGTCCCTCTCAGTGTCTGGAAATACTTGTCTTGAAGATTGCTTTATTTGATATAATACAGTTTCTCCAGCTTTCTTACCAGTTTCTTTCCAGTTAGTTTGCATGGTATTTCATTTTCTATCCTTTTGCTTTTACTTTCTCTTTGAATTGTGTCTCTTGACTGTTTGTAGCTGGATCTTGCTTTTTAACCTTATGTGATGTAATCTGCCGTTTAATTGGAATGTTCAGTCTATTTACATCTAGTTATTGATGTGTTTCGATTTCATTAGCCATTTTGCTTTTTCCCGCCCTCATTTGAGATAGGTTTATAGCTCTTGCTTTTTGGTGCTATCTTTACCAGGTTTGATATCAATGTTACATTCACTTCAAAAATTCATGTATTTTTTTTTAATACTAGTTTTATGAGGCAAATACAACATTAATAATTAAACCTGATAAAGAGGCACTAAAAAATACTAAGTCTTTTGGGGCTGGTACTTATTTGTGTAATAGTTTATAACTTTCCCAGTCTTTAATACAGAAATCATTCTGTTTTAGTATTCTTTCTCTACCGGAGTCAGTTTTGTCTAATTGTTCCTAGAAAGTTACTCGTTTAATCTGTATTTTCAAACTCATTTGTGTAAAATAGACTATTAGGATTTTGAAGTGTTATGCTTCTCTTTGTGGGTTTTTAACACCTTTTTTTCCCCTCCTCCCATCCCACTGGGTTTTTTTCTAAATTAGATTTTCAGCCTCTCAGCTGCCTCTTCCAAATTCACAGATGCTATTAGGGGCTCACGTTTATAGATTTCTTCTTCTGAATCTTGGCCTCTTGGTTCTTCACTTTCTTATTTCTTTTACATTGTGTCCAGTTTTCCTAGTCCTTAGCAAAAGGATTGGTTTGAATTACAGTCTACCATTACTGGAAACAGAACTCCATGCCCTTTTATGATTTAAAGAGAAAAAAACCAAATAGAGCCTTTGCAGATATTTTGTGTAAATAGCATGTTCACTGCCTTCAGTGGACAATTCAAACAATAATGCAAATCAGCCTAGATCTGACTGGATCCCTTTTATAAAATATGTATCTGTAAGGTAGGGTTGTCTCGATTTGTTTTGGAGTTCATTTCTTTATCCTTTCCATCCCCTGGTCTATGAAAGTGAAGTTAAGCATGGTAGGAATGAAAATCATGCTGACGAGATGGATCCCTGCACTTACAGGTCTGTCACACACAGTGGAGGGCTGAACCAGAGACATGTGTCTGGAAACCATTAGCATGAACTTGTCAGTAGATGAGCTCACTAGATTCAGTTTATGGATGGTAGAAACCAGATTTCAGAGGTCCAGGAGGAAGGTGTGTGGGAGGCAGAGGCCTATGTAGCGGTTTGGCTTGCTTTTTGGGTTAAGACTCTGCCTCTGCCTTGCAGGTAATTTTGGCCATGAGACATGAGTCACAGGAATTAGGAGTTTAAACACCAACCACCGCTTGCACACACACATATAATAGGGTTCAGAACTCTAGTTGACACCTTGAACAACGCAGGGATTAGGGGTGTTAGCCCCATTCCCTGCCCCCTATGCAGTAAGAAATGTGCATATAATTCTTTTGAGTCCCCCCAAACCTAACCACTAATAGCCTATTGTTGACCGGAAGCCTTAATGATAACAGGGTCAGTTAACACATCTTTTGTATGTTGTGTTATAAACTATTGTTACAATAAAGTATGCTAAAGTCTTTTAAAATTGTCACAAATCTCCAAAAAATGTTCTAATGTATTTATTGAAATAAAAAACCTGTATATAAGTGGAACTGCAGAGTTCAAACCCATGCTCAAGGGTCACCTGTGTATATATAGAGAGAGACACACATACATATACGTTACAATCAGTGTGTTTGTGTGTAAGAAGGACCCCAGGACCCAACAGGCTCACTCGGATTCTCACATATTCTCCAAAGCAATGGTTGTGGGTGTTTGCATGTGTGTGTTTGGGGAGGGAGGGAAGACTAACGGTACCTGAATACTATCACCAAGGAGGGCAGGGATGGGGGAAAGGTGAAGCTGGCATCCAAACTTAAGCAATCACAGAGCCTTGCTCTGTGAAATAATTCTGGATCTGAGGAGCTCAGCAACAAGAGTTAAACCATGATTAGATATAAGTAACTTGTTGATATAGTCTTACCATCTTTGAAATGCTAGAGAATTCTCTTCCAGAGTAAAGAAAGTACCTTTTGTTCTTTTGTTTTCCCACAGTTCTTAGCAGTGTAAAAATAGGACATGAATCACTGTTTTACTGGAGGAAACTTTGTTGAATCTATATTCAGTTGGACAAGACATTAAATACTTACGGCTATGTACAAAACAGTGTAAATAATATAATTCCCCCTTCACCTCTAGTGTTCTGGTCAGGTTTTTCAAACTTTTTCCCTAATACAAGTCAATAAATTATATTTCTGGAAGGTCTGTAAAATTTATTTTGGATTTCATTCCAAGAAATCCTTAAGCTGGATTGTATGTTTATGTACTGTTTTAAAAACTTTGTTTAATGTTTATAAGCTTAATCCTGGTTTTAAAAATGTCTGTAGTGAATGCCTATGTGGATTATTGCAGTATTGCCAAGTCATGTCAACATCTATGACTACATGTGTATTTTGTCAGAAGGTGACATGTTCAGAAAAGCCAATGACAATGCATTATATATAATTACAGTAAGAATGTTTGACATTTTATTCACATAATTTTTAAAATTACAAGCAAAGTTCAAAATAGAAATACCATTTGACCCAGGAATTCCACTTGTACGAATTTACCCCAAGAATGCAGCACTCCAATTTGAAAAAGACAGATGCACCCCTATGTTTATCGCTGCACTATTTACAATAGCCAAGATATGGAAGCAACCTAAATGTCCATCAGTAGATGAATGGATAAAGAAGATGTGGTACATATACACAATGGAATATTATTCAGCCATAAGAAAAAAACAAATCCTACCATTCGCAACAACAGGGATGGAGCTGGAGGGTATTATGCTCAGTGAAATAAGCCAGGCGGAGAAAGACAAATACCAAATGATTTCACTCATCTGTGGAGTATAAGAACAAAAGAAAACTGAAGGAACAAAACAGCAGCAGACTCAGAGAACCCAAGAATGGACTAATAGTCACCAAAGGGAAAGGGACTGGGGAGGACGGGTGGGAAGGGACGGATAACGGCGGGAAAAAAAGAAAAGGGGCCTTACGATTAGCATGTATATTTTGGGGGGGCACGGGGAGGGCTGTGCAACACAGAGAAGACAAGTAGTGATTTTACAGCATCTTACTATGTTGGTGGACAGTGACTGTGAACAGGGATGTGGGGGGGACTTGGTGAAGGGGGGAGCCTAGTAAACATAATGTCCTTCATGTAATTGTAGATTAATGATACCAAAATAAAATTTAAAAAAAAATTACGAGCAAAGTCAGTAACTGTGATTCAAACAATATAGTCAATATATTTTGCTTTAAGGCACTACATAACAGAGTTCTTTAAAACACAATCCTATCATTTTATTTACACAATTTTAAGGACTGACAGTAAACATACACTTTCCATCTCATCTTTTTTGTTCATTTGTAGTTTTATGTATTCACATGTAAAACCCTTCAAATAAAAGGAATTAAATGCCATCATCCTTAAAGCTTATCAGATAGGGGCAAGAAAGGGAGACACCCTAGAACAATGACGAGGCATTTTTAATTCTTTAATTTTCCAAAAATTTATCTTTAAATTCTTTTAACAAGCTTAATGGAATAATCACACAAAGCCTATAGTACAGAACATTGAAATAATTTTTATTCTATTGCTTTTTACCAAAAAAACTTGCATTTTATAATTATGTAGCAGAACTGTCCCTATAATAAGTAAGTAAATGTGCTTATTCTGAATTCACTAAATTAACAGAAAATATTTAATAAAAAGTTTTCCTATTACCTTGACTACTGTTGTCCTAAACAGTTAAATGTCTCCTGGAGCCAAGTACTTTGTATAACCCAGAAAACAGCAGCATATTAGTGAATCTAACAAAATACACACCAAACCTTAATACGAAAGGCTAACTTTTTCTAAAAGATTTTCCCAGTGAATTAGAAGGATCATTGGTTTTAACAGTGATAATTTCTTTAAGATACAAATGAATTAACACAAAGTTCAATATAATACATAAACTTCTGATTAAATAAGTACTGTTCTTGTCCCATCAATATATACATTTAAAATTCACAATTTTAATTAAAGTGAATGTTTTGAGAATGGAGTGAAAAGACAAATAGGTAAATGTCTTTTCAAAGAACTAAGACACTGATAGGGCATCCCTTCCTATTCCATCCTATATGAAATCCACTCACAGGTTGGATGCCATGTATAGATTATTGAAACTCACAACCACCAATAAAGCTAATGCAGTCACTAACACCATTGCAAGGACCAAATTCTACTCAATTAGTATAAAATACGCTGTTACATTTCAGGCTTCAAAAAAATGCCCACTGCTTTAAGTGTGATGTTCTTTTTATTAGTAGAAATTGATGTAGAAATTTTTATACTATTTCGTTCAGATCAACTCTTAACCTTTAGGATAACTTTAATATGAGGGGGAAAATGAGAAATAGTATTTGTAGAAAGTACAATTAGTTCTACTGGTTGTATTTACTATGCTGTTCTTATTATAGTCCACTCACGACCAGTAGCATAGGTATTTATGCAGGATGTAAAAATACTTTCTCAAGACCCCCAAATACAAATAGGCACCAAACACCAGGATCAGGAAATGAGCAGTGACCAAATAGGATGAGTTTTATGTGATGACTTGCACTACAGTTCTTTACCATCACAAATAGTCAACATTTAAGTGGGCTTCATATATACTGTAGACAATTTTTGTATCTGTAAAACCGGTACCTAGTTTGTTACCTTGTCAAAACTTTAGAGATCACATTATTAGTATTAATTGCTTGACTCAGATGCTGAAGGTCTTGAACCCAGTTTTTCCTTTAATAGATAAAATCTAGTTTGCCACAACTCAGTTTCTTCATATTAACATTTATTATTAGAAGGTACCACCTAGCAAAGAAAGGTAGGATGACAGTTCCTCACAAGTAATCCTTGGCTCTGAACAAGTATGTTTAAAAATGAAGAGCAGCATGTGATTATTTCTTTGACCCAAATATTGGAGAAAAAAGCAGGCAACAGAATGTGAACCAAGTGCTAAAGCTTATTCTGCCACTTAACATATGAATAACATAAAAGATCAAAGATACTAAATTCCATCTGAAGTTTTTAAACTATTGCCTAAAAAGTAAGGCGTAAAAGTCCTAAAGGTAAATATAAAAATCTCCCTCATTCTAAACCATTCAGAACCAGATTTGTATTGAGGTCATACGTTTTTCTGCAGCACTTGGATACCTTGCATTACAATAAACAACATGAAAGTTAAAAATGGTACATAATTATAACTTTTAAAATTATTATTTTTAACTTGTTAGAGAACTTGAGTTAGAAGAAAGTAAACAAATATGATGTGCAAATACAACCTCTCCTGAAAGCTGTGTTCCATGGGAATGGAGAAGCCTGCCTACAGTCCAGGCTACTTCTGACCTCCTGTAAGTTGCATGGAGTCTGCACACCTATACACACACATACACTTGTGCACACATACAACTATGTAACTGACACAAAGGCAGTAAGCACAAATAGAGAAAAGCACTTTTCTCTATTTTCTTACTAGCAATAATCTTCAAAAGATGTAACTCAAGATTTCAAAAAGTGCAAAGGTCTTGACACAAGGATGAGGACTGGCTTTGTGTCACATGGTCTTTAATTTTTTAATAGCTTTTCTTAGAATCATTTCTTAGAATACTAGAATTGTTCTGTATGGTTAGCTGATTTTATTAACCATCAGAGAATTTCCTATGTCAAGGGTTTTACTTGGGATACAAACTCTATTAAAGGTAAATATAAAAATACAGGAAACTTTTCCTCCCTGATACTCAAAATCCACTTAATTGCACAGAATTTATGTTTCATTTACAAATACAAAAACTAATTAGAAAAGCATGCCTACTAAATTTTGGTATTTTTTCATTCAAAGATGTGTCAAATCTTCATTGCAAAAAAAAAAAAGGCAGAGGCATATTCTGTTTAAAAAATATTTCTACTTAAAGAAACAGTTGGTATTAACTAATGATTTACTACAGTTTTTAATGGGGTCAGGGCTTTTCTGTTTTAGCTAATGCACCAAAACACAAAGAAAAACAAAACAAAATAATTTTGGCATGCTTGGTCTAAGTTCTTTGACTTCCAGTGTATACTTTCAAATAGTTTGGACACCACTCTTTAGGTATATCCTTGTTTTGTGACTAATCAAAGACACTGTATAAACCCCAGCACATTACCCAATTAAAGGATCATCATCATCGTCTTGTAGCTGAAGTCTAGAAAACGGATGGGGTACAGATAGTCTATTCTGCATGATTATTATGAGGCACGTTAGAGTGGTTAAGACCAAGAGTGCACCAATAACAATTCCAATAGCTTCTGGAAGATTAATGCACCACTGATCAACTAACAGACACTTAGTATGACTGAAGGTTCCATTATTGGGATGTGGTTTTAATCCCAGGATGTGGCACATCATTGGATAAATATCCACAATGTTAACTGTGCTGTGTTTGTAGCCTTTGTGAAATGCAGGTCCACGGGCAGCCAGAAATGGATGCATAGTAGGCAAAGAATTATCATAACCATGGTCACCTACTGAAAAAGAACAAAATGATGTTAGCAAATGAGATAAGTCTTTTTATTATAAAATAACTTACTTTTAGCATAAATATACTAGATTATTGCTACTGTAATCCCATTCATTAAGATTCTGACTAGCTGGACCAGACAGGGGCCAGAAATTAAATTTTTTCTATTTCCTCAACCCAGCCACGTCCCCTATTTCTCTCTCTCTCTCTCTCTCTCTCTCTCTCTCACACACACACACACACACACTTTTCACAGTCATGACCTCAGGATTTAAAACTATTTCTCAATCTGATGTACTTAATCTTGCAGTCCTAGCCCACTTGTTTCACTTGCCAATCTCCAGCACTGTTTGCAAAAGCTTGGCAAACAGCACTGTAGTTTGAAAAAAACGAGAGTGATCAGGCTGAGGGTCCTAAGTACTGGGGAGAGCAGAAGTGAGTGGAGCTGGTGAATGGAGAGGAACTGAATCTGCAGCCTTATCTATGCCAACCGTATCCATGATAAGAAATAGGATTATATAATATACTAGTTTATTGACAGTTGATGAACACCTCAACATCTGAAGGGTCAGATAACTGAGAATATTACAGAAGAGATTGTGAAATCTTAGCCAGATGAGTCCAACTTATAATTCTAGTAAAAGTCTAACTCAATAAACACTATGGTTTCCGATATATCCCAATGCCAGATTCTCAATTTCTAGCTTAGTTTTAACAAATATTGACTTTTAATTAGATCAGTTGCATTTAATAAGCTCCTATTTTCATATGAAGTACAAGTAACTGGGTGATAAGTATATTGGTGTTTGTTATATTCATTGTACGTCTGAAATATTTCATAATAAAAATGATACATGTGACCAATACAATAAAAAGAAGAATATAGCACTATCTAGACATCATAATTTCAATAATGTAAAAAATACCTGTGTATATAAAGAAAAAAATTAGAAGGGGGAAAACTCCCACAATTAACATTTATCTGTACTAAGGGATTATTGATAACTTTGGTTCTGTTTTCTAAACTTTTATATATTTTCCAAGTTTTCAATAATGAGTATATAATCTAAATATATGTAATATATAAATTCCATTGACCCTTAGTTTTATCCTTGTCTGATGCTTTTTGAACTTCTGTAGATCAGGGATCTGCAGAATATGGCCCCTGGACAAATTCAGCCCTCCACCTGTTTCTGTAAACAAAGTTTCACTGGAACCCTGCCTTGTCAATTTGTTTACATATTGTGTATGGCTGCTTTTTCACAATAAAGGCAGAATTGAGTACCTGAGGAAGAGACCAGCTAGCCCACAAAGCTGAAAATAGTTACTATCTGGCCTTTTACAGAAAAAAATTTCTGATCTCTGCTAAGAACTACAAAGTCAATTTTTTTTAAGTATTCAAATTGAATTTAACATATGGATAAGTGAGCTTCAGTTCAGGGAAAAACTACAACTCTTCCCTATACATTTCCTCTGTTTTAGGAGAGATTTTCCTTTTGCCCCGTGTCCTAAATAGCAATAGCATTCAGCTAAGTGATTTCATGATTGGGGAAAGACTTAGGGTTACTTGGACAAAATTTTTTTGATACAAAAAAATAAGAATTTGAACTAGCTAATGTCTCCCCTTTTACTTTGTTTCTTTACTTCTCTTTTATTTTCTTTGTTTCTTCTCTCACATTTTCTACAAATCATGAGAACCAAGTTACTGACAATAGCAGTTTTGGTAAGAAAGTAAAATCACACCTTGATCCTTCAGGTCATCCAACCTTCTAATCTAAGGGTGAAATTGTGGTTACTGTAAAATGGCTATCAAATAAAAACCTGAGAATCAAATGAAGACCTGGCAATTACTACTTGGAAACTGAACCAATTATACTGTGTCAACATCTCTAAATCAAAATGCTCTGTTAACAGAACAATGTCACAATGTGTGATTTATTTCTAGGCTACAACAGAAGTATCCTAAATAAATACTTACATTTTGGTGATGATTTATTTTGAACAATTGTCCAGCCTTCATCAGCAACCAAAATAATAGGCTGAATTCGCTCATTATGTTGGTAATGAAATCTGGCAGGAATGTCTTCCTTGAGATAAACATTCATGTGAGAGCTACAGTTTTTTAGTTTGTTATAAACCTCTGTTCTATCTAGAAGAAAAAGGAAAATAGCAAAGGAAAAAAGTCATGGTTGATTAATCAGGAAAAAAATATTTCTACCTAGAATTAACAGGAAATAAATCCTGAACAATGTCATCTATCAAATAACTTTAAACTCTTGAAAAAAAAAAGCAATGATAATTATGTGACAGGGCTGGGGACTAATACACACACACCCCTTTTAAGCATTCATATATCTTTCATTTAGTGATCATCCCTGATGGACTTTTATACAAAGAGGACACGTCTAGGTTTCTAAGTAAATATAAACTAATTACATTATTACTACTAATAACGAATTCTAAGATCAACAGACAAAAGGTTTATCTCACACAAAAATCCAAGATGTCTTTTAAAGATAAAAACTTTCTTTTTCCATTACTGTGAATAAAGAAAGAATCACATTGAACCTACAACGTAAGCTAATTGCTTAGAAACTGGTAAATTAGGGAGAAAACATATAACCCCACTCTGAGTAAGTGTAAGAGCATACGGCCTGAACTACAGAAAGCATTCTTTCACAAAACCCTCCCTCTTCAATCAACTACACCATTCAATTACCCTTGGCTAAAAGTTTACTTACTTATTTTGGGAAGTACTGCGGCAACTGGGCTCAAATCTATAAGAATGTATTTGGAATGATCAATGCAGAGATCCAAGTTTATCAGCCTGTCCTTGGAACACTGGGTCATCCCATGATCACTTGTAATTATCACATTAAGACTTTCCCACAATCCTAACACCTTGAGTTTGTGGACTAGCTCGCCAATAAGGTCATCTATTCCTTTCAACACTCTGTGCATATTTTCTTTATCTTCGGGTCCGTATTTGTGGCCACTTGCATCCGGTTCTTCCCAATAGAGTGTTGCAAAGGTGACTGGTGGGTTTGAATTGCTCAGCCACATGGTAATATTATTTAGTCTCTCCTTAAATGACACGGAGGAGCTATAATTCATAAAGTAGGATGGTGTGATATTGTGTATGGGTACGTCAGTACCAGGCCACATAGCAGCAGCACTGGATCTGTTTTCCTGAAGCTGATTGGTCACCCAAATAGGTACTGCCTCATTCCACCAAAAAGGATCCTTGTCATCAAAGTCAGAAAAGTGTTTCTTTGTGATGACATCATACATGGAATTAGCCACAATGCCGTGGCTTTCTTCATACAAGCCTGTTACAATACTGTAGTGGTTTGGAAATGTTTTTGTAATAAAAACATTGTTGACATGCTCTACCAAGACACCTTCTTTGATAAAATTCTGGAGATGAGGAAATTCATAGTTCTGTAGATAGTCAGCTCTGAAGCCATCAAAGGACACCAGTAGTAACTTGGGTGGCAAACTATAGGAAGAGTTACTTCTACAACCAGTTAAAAGTCCAGCAAATACAAGTATTACTAATAGCTTCATAATGAACCTGTTGAAGGAGAGCGATCAGGGTTCCTAAAACAAAAAACACAATTTGTAAGTAGTTATATTATTTGAGTTGGATTAGGTTTCAAAAGCTTAGCCATCAGGAGAAGAGAGTCAATGTCTGTAAAGGTTTTATATACTGGCTTTACCTATATCGACTTAAAAATTACATGATGTCATTTAAAGATAACTGAATAAAGCTAAAATTGGAAAAAATTAAAGTTGCCTTTACTTGTCCAACTTCCTGTTTACATATGTCTTGCCCTCTCCCTCCTCCATGCTCTGAAGGGGATGCAGGCCATGCTTACACTCCATATATAAACGTTTCTGCTTGGATGCCTTGCTTCTCTGTAGGGGCAGCAGTTATTCTGAAGGCTTGGTAAGAAACAGATGAAAAAACAAAAATCATCCTTTGGCATGAAATAAAAATAATACCAAGCTTTCAGAGAGGCTCCAGAGAGGGAGATTATTTTTATAGCTTAATAACTGCTACCCAATAGTTCATTTTAGTCCAGAGAAATGGGTAGTGGGGGGTCATACTGGCTCATCACCAGTTCTTGTTGAAAACACTGCCATAAAAAAAAGGGGAATAAGAAATTAATATTATTAAGAGAAGGGTCCTACCTCGATCTGTTCCTGCCCAATATTCAAATAAGGCTGACAGACAAAGCCTACAGGAACTTGACTGCTACGGTGACTTCCAAAGAAATCCAGTAGCTGTTGAAATGAATTTCATCACCACATCCTTCTTAAACTTCCCTTTTACTATCAAAGACATAACCATTCTACCAAACACCCCAGGCTCAGAGATCTCCCTGACTTTTTGTTCATTTTTAAGAATCCACTGGTTTTAAAAAAACAGCTTTCCCCTAATAAGTCCCCCTACCTTCAGCTACCATCTTCATTGGCCCCAAAGAACACAGGCTATGTGATTTGGGCAGAATGACTCCCTTTGGATGAGCAGGAAACCGCTTCCATTACAAACAGGAGCAAAGGAGCGAAGGCAAGGCAAGCTAGACGTTTGCGGGCTGGAAGTGAAGGGAGTTGCATTCTCTGTTTTGAAAGACATAGGGTCACCTACCCAGAGGGAGTAGGTAAAAAGTTTGGCAATTTGAGATAGAGAATGGCCAAAATGGCCAATGTGGCAAATGGCAGAGAGTACAAGGCAACAGTAAGGACTTGTGGTCATTGTGGACATCAGGTGCCGTATATTTTTAGAGTGACACTACTGACTGGTTGTTCCTAGCAGTTCAGTGGCCCTGGCACAGGCATGAACAAAACAGGCAGCTTCCTGAGCCTGAGATTCTGCCAGAAACTGCAACAAGACAAAAGAAGTTGAAGATACTGACTAAAGAGTGGCTGGAATGCTGAGGTGCAGCATCTAACCTTTAAACTGATACAGGTGCAAGAAGTAGAGAGGTTTTTGGATGAGAGGTTCTGATGAAGTTTTAAAAAAAAGCTGTTTTAAAAGTAATGTTCAGTGAAAGTTGCAAGGATGTGAGGTGTTCAGAGTCAGGTGAGTGAATTCATTGTTTCAGAGTTAAGGGCCACGGTCTGGCACCAAGGGCACCTACAGATCCTGGGCATGGCAGCAGCGAGCTACCCAACATAATGAGAGTTCATGAGTTACTTTGTGTTCTTTTTCCCAACCAGATAGCGAACACTTGAAGGTAGAGACTTTCTTTCAAACACACTACCTAGATGATCTATGTATGAGGTAGTCATTCAAATACTCACTGATTAAAGTTATGGCCTTCTGGAAAACCAGGGACCTCAAAGTTTGAAGAACAAAGCCACAGAATCCTGTGGTAGGATCTCTGGGTCTGGAAAAATCTCTAATATTTTACCCAGAGATGAGCTGCCTTCTGAGTGTGTGCATGGATCACCTGTTGCTGGCACTATCCATGAAACCCCAAACAAGATTAACAAAATAAAACCACCTCTTCGAAGAAAAGAGTAACAATTCTCTGTTCTACAACAGACATACTTGCACAGACACAGCCCAGTCATATCTCATCAATTTTAGCTACCAAGAAACTAGATAGCAGTATGTCTCTTTCCACTCAGTATTTGGTGCTTTTGACCTATAGTTTATACAGAGAATGTGATGCAGGCTGCTGCCCTTGGTTCCAAAAGTCTTAGAACCTGTGTGGAAGGCACACACAGGTCTCCATGAAAGCTTGGACTGATCAGCAATTCCTGGTTTCTTTCTGAGTACAGCTACTTTCTCATACCCAAATATTTGTTTCCAATAAAAAGAAGACTAAAACAGCAAATCAGTGGCACAGTTTCCTAGATATTCATAAATCTCTTAGAGAAAAACCAACATTCTTTACTGCACTGCTCTTGCCCTGAGTGACCAATCTACATTCTCAACCAATCCTACTGCACAAATGATTCTGCTGGCAAGTCAAATCTAATTCATGTCAAACTGAATGCATTCTGTGCACCCCCAAACCTTCTCCCTTTCCTTAGTTTTCTAATCCTTTAATACAGCTTTACTATGCTCTCATACCGAGATGTCCTGAGTACACCATCAGTTGCCAGCCTGGCCAATTCTATCTTCATATCATCTACTGTAGCTGAGCAGACATCAGATTCACTGAGGGAAATTTGTTAAAAGTGCAGCTGACCAGTTTCTACACCTAGGACATTTTGATTTGGTCAGTCTATAGCAGAGGCCAGGAACCTGTATTTTTAACAAGAATTTTTAACAGCTACCCATTCTTTTTCATCTCTGCTGTTGTACTTCTTGAAGTCCCGAATACCTCCTGTTCTGAGCACTTTTATCTTTTAGCTGACCTTCCTATCTCAACTGCCTTCCCCTTTCTCACCCAATATCTGCTCCCAACTTAAACCTTCATGGGCATAGCTCTGCTCATGACACGCCCCTAATTAAAAAAACAAAAAGTTCAGAGTGCCCCTGTCTACACAGAAGATTAACTCAAAATGGATCAAATACCAAAATTAAGAACTAAAACTATAGAGTCTTTGAGGAAAATACAGAAGTAAATCCTCATGACCTTGGGTTAGATAAAGCCTTTTGAGATACAGCACCAAAAGCACAAATGACCAAAAAAAAGAAATAAATAAACTGGACTCCACTGAAATTAAAAACTTTTGCGCTCCAAAGAATACCACGAAGCAAGAGAAAGGACAACCCACAGGATGGGAGAAAATATTTGCAAATCATATACCTGATAAGGAATTTGTACCTAGAATATACGAAGAACTGTAACAATAATAAAAAGTCAAATAATCCAATTAAAAAATGAACAACAGATCTCAAAAGATATTTCTCCAAAGATATAGAGATGGTAAATAAGCACATGAAAAGATGCTCAATAACATTAGTCATCAGAGAAATGCTAATCAAAACCACATTGAAATACCTCTTCATTCCCACGAGAATGGACAAAATCAAACAGCCAGATAACAACAAGCATTAGCAAGGATAGAGAAATCAGAACCTTTATACACTGCTAGTGAGAATGTACAATGGTACAGCCACTTGGAAAACACTCTGGCAGTTCTTTCAAAGTTTAAACAGAGTTACCCTATGACCCAGAAAGTCTACCATTAGGTATGCCCGAGAGAGATGAAAACCTATGACCACACTAAAACTTGTACACAAATGTTCACAGCAGTATTTGTAAGAGTCAAGAAATGGAAACAATTCAAATGTCCATCAAATGATCAATGGATAAATAACATGTGGTACAGACACACAATGGAATATTATTAGGCAACAAAAAGGAATGAAGGGCTAATATATGCTACAGCTTGGATATAACTTGAAATATTACATAAGGGAAAGAAGACGGTCACAAGAGATCTATTATATGATTCTAATGAGATGAATGCCTAGAACAGGCAAATCTGTAGAGATGGAAAGTACATCAGTAGTTGCCTGAGGCACAGGGTTGGGGAGAAATGAGGAGTAAATGCTAATGGGTATGTGGCTCCTTTTTGGGATGATGAAAAGATTTTCATGACTGCGGTGAAAGGTGAATGACTCCATAAAATTGTACATTTTGAGTGGGTGAATTGGATAACATATGAATTATATATCTCAACAAACTATTAACAGAAAAAGAGTAGAGGGAAAGGAAATTGTAATCTTAAAAGTATTTGAAATGCCTGGCTACAAAACAGGAAACATTTATGATGTCTCATTTTACCTCAAAAATTGTGTAAAATTTGTAATCTATAGTATATCCATATATATTCATGTTTTAACATGAAAATGTTCACATCACCTCTGTATGCAAATGAAAACCTGTTTCTGCTCTTTTCTCACAAAATACAACATACAAATCAAAACCTTTCTTCCCCAAATCTTGAGTGAAGAAGATGCTCAAGGTACACGTGCTGTTTCTGCTAGGGTTCCACAGTCCGTTAGCACACTGCTAGGATCCTTGTCCCCAGGCTTAGGACAGACAAAGTGGAAAGATTGTGAGGTCTGAAATCCAGAGGATTCAGAATTTGAGCTCACAATTGTGGACAGATCTAACTTTTCCCAGCTTCTTCTGTGTTTGTAAATTGGGGATGAACAAACAGAACAGGTGCTCAAATTTACTTTCTTTTTTTCCATTCTAGTTACAAAGCTGTTCTGTTAGAAAAAAGTCTATACTATGACAGGCAGGATTATATTACTGTGAAACTACAAAATAATCGGAAATAATTTAGTCTAATCCCTTCTTTGTACCTATGATAAAGCTGAAGTCCAGTAATTAGCCAAGCTCAGAAATCAGTAGTTTCACTGTGCTCTTAACTAATTTCATGTTCCTCAACAAGTGTACAAGTCTAGTAATAATCTTCAAACTATGAACAGAACTTTTCCTGCCACATCTTTCATTAGTAATGCCTGTATCTATCTTAATTGAACCCTGTTTCATTCTAACAAGGAGTGTTAAGCTATAAACAAAATACCAGTGAGAAGTTCTTAAGTAGTTTTTAAGGAAAGAAAATCACTAATTGTTTTATTCCAAAACATTGGTAGAAATTGTGTAATTTTGCAAACCAAAAAAAAAAAAAAAATCAAAGCGGCAAAAAAAAAAAAAGCAGACTCATCTGGACTACATCAAAATATCCCAATGGCAATGAGAAGTGGTGGTAGTCTTCTTCAATTCCGAACACAAAACACACTACCTCATCTGGGATGACTTTCTTATCAGGATGGAATGCATGTCAGGGAATTCTCACTGGCTTCCTTAGCCCATGTGAAGTTGGGAGAATATGACAGTTACAGGATATGGTGAAAGATATTTGTCACTATTAACATGCCATCTCCTCCACAATACAAAAGCCTTACTCTAAGCACTTCACAACTATTATTTATAATGACAGCCTTAATAACAGCTTTAAAATAAAAATATCATTATTGCCTAGGCATGTAGATAGGTGGTTTCCTCTACAATACTAGTTTCTTAATATTCTAAGGAAAAAAATATTCTCTAAAGGACTTTCTTGATCTTAAAAATCCTAGGATTCTATGTGGTGACCACATTGTTTTTCACGTGAAACCTTCATAGAGTGTATATCAATAATACCTTAATTTTAAAAAATCCTAGGATTCTAAATTATTCTCCAATTTCTCAATGCACACATAATTTTCTAGCAAGTATCTTCAAAGCAACTGTATTTATCTTACTTTCCACATAACTAAATGCCACCCCTCATGTACTTCTTGTGTTTTCATCAGAACATCCCGCAAATTATACTTTGTAACTAACTCAAAAGCAAGAAGGAGATAAAATTTAACTTAATTTCCTTAAAATAGCCAGCAAAAAAAGGAAGAAAAGTAAACCATACTAAAAAAGAGCAGTTGATTTCCTAAACACTTGGCAAGTTTTCATCTGGCTTAAATCCACCGGATCGCCTGGTTGGTTAAGCAAAACCCTGCCGGAGTCAAACTTGGTATAACCTGGATTCTGCCTGTCACTAGCTGGAAAATCTTCAACAAGTCACTTAACTTCTCTGAGCCAGACTTTCCTCTGTACAATGAGACACTACCATCTCATAGAGTTGTTGGTGCAGAAAAAAGGAAGTGTATTTGTAAAGTGCTTAACACACTGTCCGGCCAATAAAACCACTTACATGTCACCTTCATTGCTTGGTTAGGAAATTAGCTTTTAAATGTAATTATATAATTAGCGTAAACGAATCTGATATTCCGCTGTGCGTCGATGCCGCCAACCCCGGGAGCTGTGCCCCCACTTCCACCCTTGCCCCTGCTGTTCAGCGCCCTCCCCTCTCCTCACCCTTCACAGCACAGCCCTCCCCAGGCCAAACCCATCTGCTGAACTGTCTTCCCTCCTCCCGCACCGCCCCCCACCTGCCCCTCGGCCGGCGATCTCCCCGACTGGGCCCCTCGGCGGGCGTCCCCGCCAGCGCCCCACGGGTGTATGTGTGTGTTTGGTGGGGGCGGTTTTCTCACCACTGCTATTCTTAAAGCCCTTAGTGAACTGAGGGGGGGGGTGTCATCTCCCTCCTGGACTGCCGGCGCGCGAGGCTCGCACTCACCCGCTACGGCCTCCGCTTCTTTTCAGTGCGCGGAACCCCGCGCTCGCGGAACCCGGCAATCGTGGGCACTGAAGGCGAGGGAGACCCGAAGGGGAACGCGCGAGGCAGAGGTCTTCCCGAGGCGCCTGCGCAGTAGGGACGCCGACACCGCCGTTAACAGCCCCAGCCTCCCGTAGATCAGCGCTGCTGGCGGCGGAGGAGCCCCCAGAGTACGCAGCCGCCCGGCGCGCGACTGTGGAACCGGCTTCCAGCGGCTGGGACCCCGCGGGCGGCGGAGCCTGAGACAAGTCTTCGGATTGGATGCTGTAGCCGCTTTAAATGTAACTCCTGTTCCGATTGGTTAGATCTAGGTACCACTTGGCGACAGCAGCCTTGGGGGTTGAATTGGACCTAGGAGAAGACGTTCGTTCCCCCCTTCCACCCCTCCCCTTTCATCTTTCCAGAGCCTGGTGCCCTTCAGGAGACCTAAAACCAAGTGAGTCCTGGAACGGACCCTGGCAATTGCCTAGCCCACGGCCTACAGAGTCCCTAGTTGATGTGCACCTCCCAGTTAGTCCCTAGTTGATGTGCACCTGACAGCTCAGGTGTTCACAGGAAAAGCGACTTTGGCCGCACCAGGCCGCACTAGAGCAGCTTCAGCCAGTTCCAGTGAGTTGTATAAATATAGTGTTGTTCTACCAAACCAGTTATCTGTCTTACTGGAAGAGTGACCACCTTTATATGCAAAGTTGACGAATTTACTAATAAGACTCCGAGAAACACAGAACTGGTAAGGTTTGCTGCAGGGAATTCGTAAGGGGTACCAGCTGAGAAATGCGCATAAATTTAGACAGATGTATATGGGATTGTACTCCTTCCTTTAATTGGAAGTTTAGTCCAACAGTCAAATGTGACTTTAAACTTACTACTAGAAAGAGAAATTACCAAATAAAAGTAGATTTGTTTGTTAACATTTGGGTTACCCAGGCATACCTGGCAAAGGATAGTCACTTTTTGTATCTTTAGTGCCAAACAGAGAACCTGTCATAGAAAAAGTACTCACTGAGTGTTTATTGTATTTAATGCAATGTTTTAAGGTGCTCTGGATTTATTGTCCCCCATCAAAGGCAAACTCCAAAAACATATTTTCTTTTCTGTTCACTACTATATCTCCAGTAGGTGCTTAAAAACATACAAAATTAAATGAACTAATAATATTGGCCATATGTAATATTTTCAGATGTTAAGAATTTAATACTTGTAAACCCATTACCTGGATAAGTAACCTGCAATAGTGACCTTAGAAACCAAGGTCTAAAGTTTGCACCATAGGTCTGAGCTTCAGGGTATAGCTATTACCAAGACCCCAGAGTCTGGGAGCAGCTGCACAGACAGTTTGGGGCTGATATATTCTATTGATTATTAGTCTGTTCCAGTTTCAAGCCTCAAGCTGGCCTGCACACTGGCCAGTCTGGGCATCTTGCATCTGTGGCTGTCAGAGCTGGAATAGCAGAGGTGATGTAGTTCAGTCCCTGGAATCTGCCAGACCTGAGTTGTTATACTCACTCTGCCTCTCAGTAGCTCAGCAGTGTTGGGCCAGTGTCCCAACCTGTCTGAGCCTCCATTTCCTCATCTGCCAAGCGGGCCCTCTTACAGTACCAGCTTCTCAGGGTTATTGTCAAATAAATGAGATAAAGCAAGTAAAGGACTCAGCACAGTGTGGGACACCGGGTAAGGTTAGTGATTATTATCACTGTGACCAGAAACATGTCTCCCAACCTGAACAGTGGCCAGGGGAAGGCTGAGTTCTGGGGGAATTTAGTAGAACTCAAATGTCCTGGCATTTGGGGCACATGGTTATGCATTTCCTGTTTGTTCTTTCACTAAGTGCATGATTGCTCCAAAAGTAGACAAAATTGACAACTGTGTAAGTCAGATGTGTAGTGGAGACAGCAGCTGGGTGGGCACCAGGAGAAAGCTCTCTTCATCCCCTGCCCTGCCACTGATGGAGGGGCTGGGTCAGACCAGGGAGTCCTATGCACTTTGGTCTGTTTCTCACAGATAATGTGGTCAAGAAAGAGGGACAAAATGATTCATCAAGGATCTTTTGGTACCAAGCTTCTGTTTTCCTCCAAATATTTACTGTTTTAACCATAACAGAAAACCTTTTTTAAGATGTGCTTAAATAATAAGGATATTTACGATCTCATGAAACAGGAAGTCCAGAGGTAGGGAGGCTTCCTCTGGCTGAATTAGCAGCTCAACAATGCCACCAGGCACTGGGTTCTTTCTAACTCTCCACTTGACTTTTAACAGAGTTGGCTTCTGGTTCCTGTAGTAGTAAAGATAACTAACAGTAGCAAAGGAACTATATGACTTATTTTTCACTTCCACTGGGAGACATGTGACTTCTAGGCTTTTTTTCTCTGTCAAGATTCTTCAACAACCGTCTCCTTCAGTCACTTTTGACTAGAATGTGTCTTATGCCCAAATCTAAGCCAGCAAAGAGTATGGAAGTATGAGAAGACCAACTCAGTCCACACCTTAAGCTGAGATCTCTTTACCAAACTGCACTTCTTTTCAGTGGGAGTGAGGTGGAATAAATGCTGAGAAGTCCACCACAAAGCCCATTATAGAGTCACTGGAGGAATTTAATGATAATAAAAGAAAATAGAGCAGTCTCATAAAGTCTTCATTTCCAATGTAATTTTCAGACATAAATACTGTTTTGCTTAGCTAGGCAAATGACATTCATTTACAGTGTTCTTTCAGCCCAGTTTTTGAAAAAGGAATTTTACATACATCTTAGAAATATGGAAAAAGTTTAAAACCATTTTGTGTTAGAGATTGAAATGAGCTGAGGACAGTAATCTAAACCCACCATTCATAAAAGAATGTTGTGCCCCAGAGAGACCTGAGTTGGCTAAGTTCACAAAAAACGAATTGCAACTAGAAACTTGGTCTCCATGGCCAATGTTTGGAAGCAGCAAGTTAGAGGCAGTTTCTTTTTCTCCCCAATTCACTAGACTCCAGATTTACCATTTATTCATTAGCACAAAATGTTTAAAAATTTTTATCCTGCTTTCAAAATCAAAGACATAGCTCTTAATGCAATTGGTTCTCTTTTGAACTCCTAAAGGTGATGTATAATTCACTGGTGGCAGGAATGGGTCAGAGGTTAGAAGTTACAGGAAAAATGTTTCAGAGCAGAAGCCACACCCTGCCCAGAGGAAACCAATCCTGTCCACTGCTCAGTCTGACTGAACAATAAAACCGAAACTAGTGAATCAAATTTCAAATCACTAGGAGGGTATTTTAAGTTTCATTTTTAATATATATTAGATGTTAATATACAGAAAACATAAAATACAGGTTTTATCTTAAATATCCAGGGTGGGGGTGGACCTTTAGAATAATAGTACTTCAGTAATTTGAAAGTTCATTTAACTAAACTCACCATCCACCCCATTTTCAGCAAGATTACATTTGAATAATGTTAAAATGGTAAACTATTTTTAAATGTTCCTCTTAAAAGTGATTCTTTATTACCCATCACAAACTATTCAGTGTTAGATATTCTTTTCTAAGGAATTTTTTGAAATATTCAATAAAGTTGTGCAAGAAACAGTATAAATTCTTTTGAGGCTTTCCTTTGTGGTGCTCAAATTTTGATGTGCTCAAATTTTTGAAAGATACAAAAATGAGTAAGATTCAGTCCTGTCCTCAAGGTTTTTTCATCTGGAAAGGCAAATGGAGAGGACATCTCTCTCTTGCTTTTGCCTGCCCAGCATTCATTTTCCCTTCTTCTAGGGGTTCCTCTAGGAACCATCCCATTTTCCCTTTCAGTCTGTGGGAGTTATTTAGGGCTGACAACACCTCCCATCATCACCAAAGTGGATTCTTACAGTGATTAACTATCCCAGTTAGCCCTAAATTGAGGGGTTTTCTGGAGCATGGGACTTTAAGTGCTGAAATCAGAAAGTCCCAAGCAAATTGGGACAAGTTGGTCACCCTTACTGTGGCCCACACATAGCCTATTAGAGCCAGTTTCCCTGCCCTGACCATAGGAATTGGTTCTGTGGTGGGCACATGCCACTCAGCCAGACCAAAAAGACTCAATCCCCAAATTTTTGTTGAAACTATTGAGAGTCAGTTTTTCAGCAGCTGCTGCTAAATAGGGAGCCTATAACCCTGCAGCTGCTGGTGATCGTGCCTGTCACTGCAAAGGGAAAGCCTATCTGGGAATGAAGCCAACACAGAGAAAGCAGAGCCAAGAGATGCAGCCTGACACCTGATGACATTGAGCACTGGGGTCCAAGTTTACCTGAAGCTCCTTCCCTGACTTTTCCATTCACATGACTCAATAAATTCTCTTTCCTTAAACTAGTTTTAATTGGGTTTCTATCACTTATATCTAAAAAGGGAATAAGAAAAGCAAATATTTGTTTACATTGTATTGTCAAGTAACATAAATGCTGTAGAAGCCCAAAAGAGAGAGAGAGGTTAAATCATACAGAGGTTAACTCGGTTGCAGGAGTCAGGAAATGGATCCAGGATGAGCTGAGTTTTGGTTGGTTCTTGCAAGTGAGATGGTGTAGTAGTTTCTGATGGCTGCTAGTAATAAATTACCGTAAACTTCATAGCTTAAGTTCTGGAGGTCAGAAATCTAGAATGGTTGGCAGGGCTGTGATACTTCTGGAAAATCTTGGGGAGTATCCATTTCCTTGCCTTTTCTAGCTTCTTGAGGCCAAGTACACTCAGTGACTCATGGCCCCATTCTCTGTTTCAAAGCCAGCAGTAGCATCTTCTAATCTCTCTCTCTGAATCTGACTCTTCTGCCTCCTTTTTTCCCTTACATGAGCCTTAAGATTACATGGACCTACCCAGGTAATCCAGGATAATATCTCCCCAGTCTCAAGAGCCTTACCTTAATCTCACTGGTGAAGTTCCTTTTAGTATGCAAGACTACATAGTCCAGATCCTGGGCATTAGAGTGTAGACGTCTCTGGGGAGCTGTTCATTCTGGTTGAAGGAATAACATCAGTGTAGCATCAAGATAATAATAGTGTATCAGTCCTTGAAAGTAATTCCTTTTTCCCAGCAATTTGGGGAGTCATTAAGATTGAGGCTGGACAGGTGGATTAAAACCCCTATTACTTTGTAGACAAGGAAGGAGCTATACTTAATTTAGTAGGTAATGAGGTACAAAGCACCATGCCATTTGCATTATGGAAACAGGAGTGAGTATAACATTGTCCCTGCCCTTAAAAAGTTTATAGTAGGATAGGAAGACCTCTACATGGAGAGTGACCACATTTGCCCAGCATAGCCCCAGCTTTTGCCTGTTGTCACACATAAATAATTAGTGCTCCCTTTTGCTCTCAAAAATGTCCTTGTTTGGATGATAAAGTATGTGGCTACCCTAGGAAAGTACCATCATTCTCAGTATTTATTGAATATGACAGGTGGGAGCCCTGTGTTAGGCCCTAGGGAAAAACAAAAGACAGAGCAAATTTTCTGTGTTCAAGTTGTTTACCATCTAACTTTAGAGTCCAAAGATCTTATAAAGTTATAAGGTAGCATAAAAATGAATTGGTCAGCAAGGCAGCCCATAAATGCTAAGCAAGAGAAACAGAAAAGAGGTGCTTGAGAGAATAAGAGCTGTAAAGAAGAGCAGGCTGAAATGAGTGGGGGTAGGGAGGGCTGTTTGACTGCTGGGACTTCAAGTATGGCCAGGCTGGTGGAGAAGAAGAGGTAAGAGGGTTCCCCTAGACCACTTGTTATTTGTCAGTAGAAATGGAGATAAATGTCCTATATTTCATTTCAATATTTCATTAAATCCAAAACACTATGTTAAGCATATTTTATGTATGATTAAGAAAAATTGCAGCCAATCAGCTGGAAGATACATTCTGATTTCATAGATGCTAAAATATAGGAAAAAATGTATTTTATAATCAGTGAAGTAAGATAATATCTCTTTTCAAAAATAAAGATTCTTGCTAAAGAATCTCTGAACTTACATAAGTTTAATCACTTTACATTTCATTTTTTTATTATTTGGTGTTTCAAATCATTTGATCAGTCTCTAACTTTTCTTCCAAGGATGTTCATTTCTCTTTTAAACTATTGAACTACTAAAAAATGTATACAGAATTTAATAAACATTCTTCTTAACAGTGTGATATAAGGAATTCTCCTTATCCATGGATCCCCTCTTAGGTTTCTGCTTGAAATCTCCAGAATTAGTATAACTTCTTCAGGATATTTAAGAAGCTGAACATTTTAAATCAGTTGAGTCCAGGTAGAGTAATATATTAGTTAACTAACACATTTGCATGCATCAATTTACTGTTTCCCAAAGTTGGCAAGTCAGAAAATAGCCTGTGGCTTTGGTTTAAAATGTCCCAAGTCCCTCCCCTGAAGATTTGGGTCCAGTAAATCTTGTGTGGCATCTGAGGATTCAAAGCACTGGAAGTCTCATGATCAGGCATGTCCAGCAAATATTAGATAAGGTTGTAATTAGCAACCTTGTATTCTGCTGTGTTATATGGAGCGCCGATAACAGTTCACTCTGGGGATGCTTGGATCCAGAAAGAGTGTGTGATGTGGGGGCTTTCTGCACTAAACAGAGAAGAGCGTCAGATTGACAAGGGGCAATTTGAAGTCACTAATTGCTTAAGGTGGGAAAAGAAGTCTGGAAAAATAATTGAACTTTGACTTGTTTGGTACTTTACAGCCTACAAAGTGCCTTTACATAATGGTCTTATTTGGTTTTCACAACTGGCTTATAAATAAGCACACCTTTAGACCTGTACTATTTCTGAGTCACAGATATTAGGGTGCTCCTCTAAAGATCTATGGGAATGTCAAAGCTGATCCCCAATCCCTGATCTGACCCAGCCCCTCCGGTGGTAGCAGGGCAGGGGATGAAGGGAGCTTTCTCCTGGTGCCCACCCAGCTGCTGTCTCCACTACACATCTGACCTACACGGCTGTCAATTTTGTCTACTTTTGGAGCAATCATGCACCTAGTGAATGAACAAGCAGGATATGCATAACCATGTGCCCCAAATGCCAGGACATTTGAGTTCTACTAAATTCCCCCAGAACTCAGCCTTCCCCTGGCCACTGTTCAGGTTGGGAGACATGTTTCTGGTCACAGTGATAATAATCACTAACCTTACCCGGTGTCCCACACTGTGCTGAGTCCTTTACTTGCTTTATCTCATTTATTTGACAATAACCCTGAGAAGCTGGTACTGTAAGAGGGCCCGCTTGGCAGATGAGGAAATGGAGGCTCAGACAGGTTGGGACACTGGCCCAACACTGCTGAGCTACTGAGAGGCAGAGTGAGTATAACAACTCAGGTCTGGCAGATTCCAGGGACTGAACTACATCACCTCTGCTATTCCAGCTCTGACAGCCACAGATGCAAGATGCCCATACTGGCCAGTGTGCAGGCCAGCTTGAGGCTTGAAACTGGAATTAACTCGTGAGCGAACAGACTAATAATCAACAGAATATATCAGCCCCAAACTGTCTGTGCAGCTAGCTGCTCCCAGACTCTGGGGTCTTGGTAATGGCTATACCCTAAAGTTCAGAGTAATGCTGTGACACACACTTTAAGAAAACAATATTAGTGTATTAGGGAGAAGGATGAGAAAAATAGCATGACTTTTTATAATTATGCCCAAGATTCCCAGATAATTTCACATTTCCTTTGAACTGCCTTGGATGATTCTAGGATAATTTACATTCCTGTTCCCTCTTTCTTGACATGAGCAAAACTGGCTTCGCCCTTTCCTGTGTCTTACCTGTCATGAATGTGATCTACCTTACTTAACCTAAGGCATGGGGGTGAGTTACATAACTGGTTTTGTGAGACATGTGAATATCTTTGCTCCAGTTGCAGGAGCCCTGGGTATTGTGATGCTTTCTGATACCCATTAAAAGTAGAAGATACACTGTTCCACTGGCAAAATTATTCACAGATAAACAGAAGGCTGCTTCTTTTCTTTAGCAGCTACTTTTTTAGAAGGAATATATAAAATTGGTTAGCATTAATTTAACTGTGTTAATGCTGCCTGAAGTTAAAATTATATAAATAAACAAAATGGAAATGTTTAGTAAATGTAACCCTGTTTAGTAACACTCAAAAAAGAAAAAAAATGATTATTACAAAATTATAGGGCTAGATCATAGTACAGAATTTTGGAGCAGCTCATCCAGGCTGCCTGTCCAGGCCTAGGCCAGGTCCCAGCAGATTCTGCAGACCCAGAAACAAGATTATGTAGCAGTTTGGTCAGCAAAATATTTGGTAAGAAGAGCAAGCCAGATTCAGCACTCAGCTCCAAGGTACTGCCTCAGTGAAGAAGGAAGTAGGTTTCTGGCCCCTGTTCCAAAAGCCTGTGGAGCCCTGACTTCACAGCATTGGTGAGCTAGGTGATAGTGGTATCATTACTGACTCCACCCAGGGCACCCAGGCCCAGCTCCCCAGGTAACACCCAACATCATGGATTTTAACCACCCTCCCAGATTTCTAAACCACACGCCCAGATTCTATTTAGGATCACTTGCTATGATCCTGCCTCTAGAGATGCAGTGGAGTCACCAAGCTGCTCACCCAAATCCCCTCTCTTCTCATTTTCCTCTCCATGTAATTCATTGGCAGCACTCAGATAAACGGGAGCCAATGAGTTGTTTTTGCTATCATCTTGGATTTGGGCCAGGGTTACCCAGTAATTTGCAGAATCCCCCCAGCAGCTCATGAACTTCACATTATTCTCCCATGTCTTCTGTATTTCCAGCCTCCATCAGCTACTTAGATGTAGCTCTCAGATCAGGCAGAACCTCCCAGAGACTTACGGAAGTTGTCCACCTGTATTAGTCTTCTAGAGCCGCCACAACACACTACCGTAGGCTGGGTGGCTTAAACAGCAGAAATTTATTTTCTCACAATTCTGAAGGCTAGAAGTTCAAGATCAAGATGTCAGCTGGGCTGATTTCTTCTCAAGGTCCCTCTCTTTGGCTTGCAGAGGCCATCTGCTCTGAGTTTTCACAGGGTCTTCCCCCTTCTGCATGTGTGTGTCCTAATCTCTTTTCATAAGAACCCCTGTCAGATTAGGACCCACCCATATCATTTTGCCTTATACCTCTTTAAAGGCCCTGATTACAAATACAGTCACATTCTGAGATATGAGGCATTAGGGCTTCAACAGGAACTCAGGAGTGACACCATTCAGCCAGTAATACCACATACTCCAGGAGGTGGCTGGTCCACCTGCCAGTATGGTTTCCTTGCTTGCAGGTATATGCCACCTGCTGGTCTGTATCCCACATATCCCACACATGCTGGCCAGTGTCACATGACTGCTTGCTGACATCACCCACTTGTCTGCTGGCCGGACCCACTCACCTGCCGGGGCGCCCAACCTTTGTGCTAAAGAAACCCTTGGCTTTCTAACACCACAACGTGACTCCCGACATCACCTGCTTGCAAAGCTGACCCACCACTTGCTTCTCATCTTCTCCAGCAAATCTTCAAGCCACCTCCCGTCTTCTCACTGGGCCCTGCTATTCCCACCTCTAAAGCTCCTTGCTGCCCTGCCTGCACCTTAATGTCTAGTCCTCACTCAGCAGCCAGATACAGCTTTTCAGTTAGAAAATCACTTCCCCTGGCTCCCCTGCTCAGACCCCACCCATGGTCTCTCACCATATTCAGAATTAATCAGGCTCCCTACAGCTGCTGCTGAAGCCCCATATCACTGGACCCCTAGGATTTCCTGGCCCTCAGGTCCCCCTAATGCATGCCTCCATGCATCACTTTTGACAAGCTGGCCTCTCTTCTCACAATTCCTGCCTTGGAACTATTGCTTCATTCCCACTGCCTGAAACCCCTCCGTACAAGCTTGGCCAGTCTCCCTCCCCATACTCATTACATCTCTGTTTAAATAGAAATTCTCTTTAGTAATATGGTTTATACAATTGTAAATAATTTCAAATGCTTTGGACACTGCAGTTTTGTAAAAACTTAAAATTTATAAAATTTATGCTAATTAATGTTTTTTTCAGGAAGAACTACATTTAAGGCTCCCTAGGTCAATGACTATTTATTTCTCAATGTGCTACAGGAAGAGATTATATACAATTTTTCAGAAGTCCATTCTTTTGTCTAAAGATCTGAATTATGAATTCTGTTAAAACTAGTTATGTGACTACAGACAAATTAGTTAATCTCTTCAAGTCCATTGTAAAAAGGAAAATTTTATTTTTTCCATTCTCAAAAAGCTGTGCGATATTCATATGGGACACACTCAAAGGAGAGAATACTCTGAGGAAATATTGAGTAAGTCAAAGAAGCGATACACTTTTTAACTCATCTGGATATTTCATGCTGCATTTGAATATGTACCTCACTACAAGGCAGAGAGGGAGATGATTACTGATCCTTTATACGGCATTCTTTGTTGGACTTTGTTGTAGCTTGCTTTCCTTATCTCTGACTTTCACTTTTAGTTTATATTATGCTACCTCTAGTTCTTTCTGGAATAACATGAAGTTACATATAAATGCATTTTAAACCAGCACTTGTGCTTTGTATGTTTGAATCATGCTTTAAAAATTTAATTTAAAAATTCAAGGACATTTTGAGCTTTGATATGTGTTTTATTAGCCCTTTCTTTTCAACCTACAATTTGAAGATAGCTGGAGTCATTTTTTTAAATTGAAGTATACTTGATGCACAATATTATATAGGTTTCAAGTGTACAACATAGTGGCTCAACAATTACGAACATTATGAAATGCTCTCCACAATAAGTGTAGTTACCAATTGTCACCATACAAAGGCGTTAACGATATTATTAGCTATTAGCTATGTTCCCTATGTTGCACTTTCATCCCCATGACGTATTTATGTTATAATTGAAAGTTTGTACCTCTTTATCTGTTCACCTGTTTTGCCCATCCCCCCTCCTCTGTGGCACCACCGATTTGTCTGGCTGGAGTCATTTGTAAATAAGGAAGCAGAGAACATTAAAATACCCTAGGATGTGAGTTTATCTTTCTGTTACCTTACCCTTCACCACCCCCTCCACACACATATTTTTCTTTTCGATTTCTCAATATGTCTATAGTGTATCTGGAATGAACCTAAAAATATTCTTCTCTAAGAATGGAATATAATGCATGAAAGGATCATTTCTAGGTTATTTATGTTTATAAATGACTAAAGACAAAAGGACCGCAGAGATTATTGAATTTAATCCTGCATTTTCAGTGTAAGAAGCTTTAATTATCTGCTTAGTTCTAAGTAGTGAGTTTGAAACATCCATTTTTTTCTGAGGACATAATAAAGCTGTTAGATTATGTTGTGCTCCTTTGAACAGCCCTCTGAGGCATGTTTGTGTATGCTTCTTGGGTACTAAAGAAATTTTCCAAGCATCAGAATGTCTTATAACCCAAATATCTTCCATCTGAGCAGATTCAAGTGTCTGAATCTGTTCACTTAGCAGATCGGCACGGGGTATACATCCACCCTGGGTCAAGTAATTGAGCACAGAGATTTTTCTTTTCTACGAGATGCATTTCAAACCTCCAAAGATTCCCCAGGGCATTCTTTGTTCCATGGTAGACTAGGTGGGGAAGGTAGGATGTCTCAATTTAAATCTTTTCATTTTATACATTAATTGAGGCCCCGCTATGTACGTAACTCTGTGCTAACCCAGGTAAGAAGAACAGTCAAGAGTTTGCTTCTGCAAGAACCTTGTTACTTAGTTATCCATCAACCCAACTAGGAGAATATCACCAAGTAAATGCCTAGATGGTGGTGATCAGGTGCACCATCTCGATTAAAGGTACAAACGGGCCATTTCCTGGTCTTAACATGACAGAGTGGCTTCTGTGAGAACAAAACTAAGTGGCTTCTCCTGTTTCATTAATGTCTCATCAAATGGGTCAGCTGGAAAGTACCTCGGAAGGATATGAGTCCCTGGCATTTGCTGTCCAGTGAGGAGTCTGGGCCCAGAGAGGGGCCCACTCAAGATCACAGCTCATTACTCTCAGACCTGCAGTCTCCCCCTGGATTCCCATTGCTAGTCCTGAGCTCCCTCTGCCTTTAAGCAATCGTCCAGTGCTCTGGGGTGATTATGCTGTAAGGCTCACGTTGAAGTGCAGAAGGCAGACTCGGGGGTAATTCTCACGATGGTTCGGGCACCCCAGGAGAGCATTGGGCAGATTTCCTAGTTGTCTTCACTCTCAGGGTTGTATTATTCATCTTAAGGCAAAGTTTTGGATGGAAGCAGTCTGAAGTTAGTGCCCAGCTGACAGCTCACACTGGTCCTAGCATACATGCCCCACTTTTCCCACAATACGGTGCATGGACCGTAGGATTTAGGTGGAGGAGGAAACTACCACCAGCAACTTTGGCACAACCTCTGTGGCAGTACAGGGTGTGCACAGAAATAGCTAAGAGGTTGCCAGGGACCTAAGCTCCTTCCCCAGCTTTCAAACAAGTCTTCTGGACTATGCCTCTTCGCCACTCCTGCCTATGATATCAACTGATGTAACCAAGGTACCTGGTGGTAAGTCTCTTTGCCACCCATTTCTCTCCTGGTTTTGTGACCTGCCCTGTCTTAGGACATAACTAGTTAACTGGGCCTGTTCACAATGGGGAGGAAGGTGCTAAAGAAATGACCAGGTTACGGGTGCCAGGAGGAAGTTCATTCTGGCATGCAGAACCCTGCACTGGGGAGACCGTCAGGCGGTACTCTTGGGCTGGAATTCAAGGGCATGGGACACGTGAGAGCAAGGACAGGCCACCAGATTAAGAGGATCTGATGGGCTGGGCATGTTACCAAGAAAGTAACATATCAAGGACCCACTGATCAGATCGAGGGTGTAAAATCAGGATTGGGTCCTGGAGATGCACTATGAAATCAAAGAAGGAGCTGAGACTGAGACAGAAACAAAGTTGGCTTGGTGCTGAGTTATAGAGCATTGGAACAGAGCTTATTAAAACCCTCCTTTGTAATATGTGCTTTGCTTCTAGACAACGAGAAAGGAGGTGCTCAAGGCCTCATGTCTGCTTAAAAACAAAAGTGGGGGTGATGAGGGGTAAGCCAAGACAGGCCATGATGTGATCACATACTGTGCTTGAATAAAGTTTCTTTGTGTCTGTGCCCTCTGGGCTGTTTCCCCTGCCGCCACCCCACCGCTCCTGGTCAAATCCACACTGCTCCTCCTCTACCTTGAACTGTCACCGTTCTGAGCTGTCCTAGCCTAGGCACTCATAGTCACGGACCATCGAACTGGAAAGAACTAGAAGAATAGGAGTCATAGAGCAATCACTGGTCCATAGAAGCCTTTTTGACAACTCTTTTGTCAGACAATATGTGTCTTGGTGGGAGAGGTGAGTGAAACTGAGACTATGTACCTTGAGGAAGGTGGCATAATAGCACAGGGAGACGGCTAAGAATAATTTTCACTTTTATTTTATATTCTTTTTTTTAAATTTTATATTCTTTTATATTATTTGCATTTCACATGTATCTGTATTCATATTATATAATTTAAAATCAAAAGTATATAAAATGTTTTATAAAAATTAGAATAAAATGGAGTTCATCCATGGCATGAATCTGCTTGGGCTCCAGTAAACAGCTACCCCTGGGGTCTCAGTGGTGTGGACCCAGAACAACGAGAAGTGGCAGGTTAGAAGAGAGGGTGCTGTGAATCTGTAGCAGGGGTTCAGTAGCTCCTACAACCTGTGCAGATGGCATCATAGGCCAGCCTTTGGCACCACCATGGTGCAAACAGGGCTACAGCAAAGTTGGGAGCTGTATAACTTAGGGCAAACCCCAGAACTCATCTACATCTCAGTCTCCTCATCTTTACAATGGGAGTAGGGGCAATGATATCAGTCCCAGCTAACTCACAGGATTTGAGTTTTGCTTTATCTTTGTGCTTTGATTTTACCGTTTCCTGGCTACTTGATATTTCTATGCATTTTAGCTATGACTTAGTGATTGGACATTGAATCAAGGTGGAGGCTCAAAAGCAGACAGATTGTTGGGAGACCACCTGGGACGAGTTAATGGACTGATACGTGTCATAACAACCTACTTCTGCCTGGCATCTCTGTAGAGCTAAAAACAAGAGCTAAATACCATCATTTCCAAGAAAAGAAACCTATGGCATTTTGTCACACTGGCAGAAGAGAGATCTGGGCCGTTTTTGATGGCCTTCTGTATTTTTTTTTTTTTTGAGAGGGCATCTCTCATATTTATTGATCAAATGGTTGTTAACAACAATAAAATTCTGTATAGGGGACTCAATGCACAATCATTAATCAACCCCAAGCCTAATTCTCAACAGTCTCCAATCTTCTGAAGCATAACGAACAAGTTCTTACATGGTGAACAAATTATTACGTAGTGAATAAGTTCTTACATGGTGAACAGTGCAAGAGCAGTCATCACAGAAACTTTTGGTTTTGATCACGCATTATGAACTATAAACAATCAGGTCAAATGTGAATATTTGTTTGATTTTTATTACTTGACTTATATGTGAATCCCACATTTCTCCCTTATTATTATTAATAAAATGCTGAAGTGGTAGGTAGATGCAAGATAAAGGTAGAAAACATAGTTTAGTGGTATAAGAGGGGAAATGTAGATGATCAGGTGTGTGCCTCTAGACTAAGTATTAATCCAAGCTAGACAAGGGCAACAAAACATCCACGGATGCAGAAGATTTCTCTCAAAACAGGGGGGGTGAGGTTCTAAGCCTCACCTCTGTTGATCCCCAATTTCTCACCTGATGGCCCCCCTGCAGACTGTGCCTGTCTTAGGTTGTTCCTCCCTTGAGGAATCTTACCCATCTCTGGCTAACCAGTCATCTTCCCGGGCCATACAGGGAAATGTAAAGTTGGTAAGTGAGAGAGAAGCAATATTGTTTGAAAAGGTTAGCTTTTTACTTCTTTGCATATTTATGCCCTGTGGCTTCTATGCCCTGCATTTGTCTTGAGGGCCTTCTGTATTTTAAACAACCAGAAGAAAGTCTGGAGACTTTTGAGACACCAGTCTCTCCCTCTATCCTTTGAGAAGGCTCGCTCCATAGACAAAATACTATCAAAATGATCACTATTTTACCAGTCATGTTAATGAGGAAACGTGCATTTAAGGACTTTCCCCTCCCCTGTCCTCACAGAGATAGGGCACACAGACTGCCACCTCGATGGTAGCCACACATTCCCCATGATTAAACTCTTGGGCAAGAGCATGTATGTGCAATGTTTAAGGCTGATTTTACTGTAGAACTCACTTCACAGTTTCCCTGAGTTTTAGACATGTTGGTCTTTGTATAAATACATAATAGGTACACACTTAAAGTAAGTAAGGTGGAAATGTAGACAAAAAGAGAGTAAAGTTCTTCCAGGATCCCACCTAGAAGTAACTGCTCATGACAATTTTGTGTGTATGTATTTTTGATAAATATGTTTTCTTTTGCATATGTTTAAATTTTTTTTCCTGTGTAAGTACATCGGAAAGACCAATAGCAAAATGATAGCCATACAATTTAAACTTTTTTGATGTATAGTGATGATGGAGCAAAATCCTGATGCTCCCCTTTCCAGAACATCCTGCTTCGAGGGAGGCTGCCTTCCCTGAGGCTCCCTCTTAATCACAACCTGGTGGTTGTAAGGATTCAAAGGATTATTCCATGGTGTCCTTGAAAACTCTTGTCATTTTTCTGCCTTTCCTTCTTGCTGCAGGCAAAACATCCTGAAGGCCAAGAACAGTTTTGACATATGGGCAAAACTCCAACTCCAGGGGTGTCTCTGCACATTTAGATCCATGGGATAAACTCTCCACCTTCTTCCTGGACTTTAATGTTTTGATTTGATTGTTACTAGTCTGACTTTCTGGCCATTCTCTGTCCCTTTCTCTAATAAAGTCACTCTGAAAGCTGTAAGTTCGGAGAAGTTTCTAATCTATCTATTGTGCACCTGCTGTGCACACTCCCTCCACCACTACCCCCAGCAGGCAGCAGAGAGGTGGGCAGCCGATGCTGGTGCCCCACACCTGGTCACCAGGCCCTGGAAGCTTCTCCGGGCCAGCTCTGCACTGGCACTAGGCCCTGCTTAGCAAACAAAGAACAATTAGCATGTTGTTCTCAGTGGAGTTCACAGCGTAATACCCTCTGGGCCAGGCACAAGCTCCCTCCACTTCCTTTGGGTACTTTGACTTTCTAACGGAGTGGTGCGGACACCTGGCTGGGCGAGGCACAGGAAGCAATGGTGACACCTGCGGTGCAGAGCACCTCCCACTCCCCCAACCAGGCTGGGAGAGCCTTTCATGGAGGTAATCCTTGTAAAGGCCATGGCTCCCCCCACCCTCCACCCCCGGCCTCCCGTAGATAGAATAAGTGCAAGGAATGCAATACAGTTCTAATGTTTTAAACCATAATAACCCCTTCTATACTACTTTTGAAATATCAAATATAACATCCTTTTCCAAATATTTTGGTGCCTGCCCTAAACACATGTTTAGCCCACCCATAAGGTAATTCAGCTGTTCTGACCAGGCATAGACACATCAGAATTCAGGAAATGAGCAGCGAATTCTCATAAAAATCAGTTTCAGTAGGACTAAAATAATTGCTGCCAATGACATTTTATTATTTCTAGGAATCTGAAACTGAAGTTTGTTCTATTTCAATGTGCACACACTGACCTATCACACTTTGATACATACTCTCAGAGCCGGAAGAAAAAGATATATACAAGCCTGAAGAACCTTTAGCCTAAACAGCATTCTTTTAAGAAAAATTGTGTTTTCTTTGCAGTCCCTTTAAAAATTTTCAACTTGAGAAATTTAACGTCTAGTTATGTGACAAATATTAAAATCACCAAGAGAGGATTTAAAAAGTAGGGAGGCCCAGTGTAATTCTGGAAAGGGGAAATCCCAGGGCAAAACACCTTTGAAACCGCAATCAGTCAAAGGGAGAAATGAAGTTTAAAATCCGTTTGTTGCTTACAAGCAGTTGTCCTGTGTCCCTTTCCCTCCTGCTGTGGCAGAAGCCAGCAAATATGCCCCCCAGCCTCTCAGTTCCAGATAAGCCCTAGCTCGCCCTGCCATGTGATTACCCATTGATACAGAGAGGGGCTACTTCTCTCCACCCCTTGGAAACACCTGCAGATATGGAGATGCACTAAAGCCAGGAGAGCAGATTCTGGAAATACTGCAATTTTACCCACACCCAGGTCTCCCTCCTACCGCACTCCCATGTTGACTTAATTGTCCTGGGCGGGTGGGTGGCCGGCATCACCACTGCTTTAAATTTCCAGGTGATGCTACAGGAAGCCAGCTGTGGGAACCGGTGTTCCACTCAGTAAGGAGTCGTGTGGACATCCCATCAGAGGGTCCAGCACTAATGAATACAATGACTGACTCGTCATTGGTTTCCACTTGAAATCAATTCACAAAAAAAGTTATTATTTCAGGTTAACTCAACAGAAAAATGATGGCTTAAATCTAACAAAACATACTAAAGAGTTAGATTTTTACATAGGATTGCAGACATTTCTATGTAAACTGTGTCAACATATGTTGAATTTTAACCGTCAAGACATTTCATTAGACATCAGCTCTGAGCTGGGCCAGGGTTACAGGTTTAGGTAGAAGTGTCTTCTCACTGCAGTTGTTAATTTTTTTTTAACATTATGAAAATTTTCAAGCATTCAGAAAAGTTAAAGAATACCCGTATGTTCACCATATAGGTTCTAAAATAAACATATTTCTTTGTCTTACGCACATACCTAGCCAACTGCCTGTCCATCAGTACACCTTGTTTTTCGATGCTTCTCAATGTCAATTGCAGACATCAGTACACTTCACCTCAACATTTCAGCAGAATATTAATGATATTAATCCAGTTCAGAATTTGTATAGAGTTCTTTTTCCTTTTAAATAAAATGTACAAAGATTGAAATGTATATATCTTAAGCATAATATCCTCTGAGTTTTGACAAATGCAAAAATATTTGTACCCCAAAGTCCTATCAAAATATGCAACTTTCCATTCCCCCAGAAAGTTCCCTTATAACCCTTCCTGCCCACCCCTGTCCCCATGCAACAGCTGTTCTGATTTTAAAAATAATAGATTTGTTTTGCCCTCTGTAGCTTCATTAAAAAGGAATAAAATCATAGAGTAAGTATTCTCTTTGTCTCATTATTTCACTCAGCATAACACATTTGAGATTTGCCCATGTTGTGAGTGTCAGTATTTCATACCTTTTTATTAGGAGCCCTTGACCAAACATTGACCAAGAAAGCCTCAAAGCAAGCCTTGAAATAGCTTGGAGCCAAGCTAGGCCACAGCAAGTAGCTCTCTCTCTGATCACGCACATGATAGAAGTCGCTGTCCACGTCACAAGGAAATGCAAGCAGCGTTATGGAGAGGACCACGTACCAAGGAACCGAGACTTCTTGCCACTAGCCATATGAGTGTACCATCTTGGAAGCAGGTTCTGTAGCCCAGTCAAGCTTTCCAATGACTGTAGTTCTTTTCTACATGACAGCAGCCTCATGAGAGAACCTGAACTAGAATCCAGTGTATGGAAATAGCAGCCATCTTTACACAATACAAATATAACACAATTTACTTATCTACCAGTTAATGGACACTTAGGGGTGTTTTCAGTTTGGGGCTGTTATGAATAAAGCTGTTTTGAAAATTCTTATAAAGGTCATTTTATGAACATGTATTTTCATTTCTTTTTGGTTAATGTCTTGGAGAGGAATTACTGGACCACAGGGTAAGTGTATGTTAATTTTGTAAAAAGAAAAGAAAGATATCACATCTTTTTTCCAAGTAGGAGTATTATTTTCCATTCCCACCAATATCTTATAAGATTTCAGGCACTCAGACATCTTCGCGAATATCACCTGGTGTTACTATACTGGTGGTTGTGTAGTTCTATGTCCTTGTGTTTGCTTTTGCTTTTGCTTTTTAACTTTTAATTTTCTAGTACATGTGAGTTAATACCCACTATTTTTGCAACATATGTAAGGCTTACTAGAGCCTTGTTATTCAAAGGTGGTCCACAAACCAGTATTATTACTATTCTTTGAGAGCTTGTCAGACATGCAGAATCTTAGGTGTCAACCCAGACCTATTGAATCACAATCTGCTTCTCCACAAGACCCCCAGATGGTTCTTATGCACATTCAAGTTTAAGAAGTACTGTATTAGAAGACATGAGGATAAATAAGATAAGGTTTTTGTCCTCAAGAAATGGGGCAGGATAGAAACAGTAGTGGGGAGGGACCCGATGGAAGGTGAGGCTGTTGTAATAGATAGGACATGATGCTTGCACCAACAGACATGAGGACAGTCTGGGGAGATTAGAGCAGTCTTCATGGAGAAGGTATCACTTACCTGAGTCAGAAGCAATAGATATGAAGGGATGAGGAAGATAAGCATATGCTTAGCTGCATTGTAGATGTTTAACCTCATAAAAGGCAGGAGTTAGGAGTTAGATTGAGAGATGGTGATAAAAGATAGAGAACAGTTTTTGAACTAGAGTGACAGTTCAAATAGAAAGATAGGAACTATAGTGACCTCATGATACCCAATTTTGCACACTGTTCTTTTGTACAAAATGATATATATATATACATATAGATATAGATAGATACATATGGATATACGTATCGACACACATATATATATATGTGTTCATTTATTCATGGAGTCTTCTTAGATTTTACTTTGAGACCTCAGTACACAGAACTAATAGGAGAGATACTATGTGCTATGATTATTAGTAGTGACAGCATATTTTCTTTAGTGATACAAAGAACTGCAAACATCAAGACACAGGACACCTAAAGTACCACAAAACATACAAAACATTGGCATGGAAATTGAGTACAAATACAATTTTATGTGTATATATACAAATGTGTATACCCATACACAAAATGGAACCGTTCTGATTTCAGTGTGGACAATCCAGAATTTAGATAAATGTCACTATACATATTCTATTTGATTTGAGCATTATGAGCGTTGGGAGCTAAGACTTGGGTTGAAGTTTTACAGGTACCCAATTACTCAAGTAATAAGACGAACTACGGCAGGAATAAAATACATTCAAAGCTCGCTTGTAGACTGAATCTAGGAGGAAAATATCATTAAAGAGAAAAACCTTCAAAAAGGCTGTGAAGGCTTTTTGTAATTGGCATTTTTTAAATATGCTAATAAAAATTATTAATATCTGTTTTTGTTTGTCTAACAAGTCTAAGAAGATGTCATTTGAATTTAATAATAGTTTTCTCTAGGAAATTGAATTGTTATAAACTTTAGTGGTAAAAACTTGGGTTTGTGATTCAAACAAACTTTTGGGTTCATGTCTGACTTCTCTGCTGACTGTGTGCCTGACCTTGAACAAATTACTTTTCTGAAATTCAGTTTCCTTGGGTGTAAAATAGAAAAGTGAATTTTCCTATAGGGTTGTTTATGAGATCAAATGTTCTCATGAGTTCCTTTCCCCCTTTATTTTGAAATTTAAGACTTAAATGAATTGTAAGGAATTGAAAAGGGAGTGGGGTGGGTTGAGTTCTAACGTTTGACACATATAGATAAAATATTTTAAACATATGTTTTGAATTTGAGGCACCTTATCCACAAAGTAAAGTAATTGAGGCATGGGAAAAAGCCATCAGACCTGAGTTTGCAAATTTCAAGTTACCTGCTTTTTAGCTTGGAAGCAAACTGCCAGAGCTGGAGCTGGGTCTGAGCTGAGAGCGGGTAACAGTGTCCCCTGGTGGACGGTACGTGCAGAAAACACCAGAGTTGACAAATCCTGAGAGTGATTTCTGACCTTGATCCTTCCTTGCACATTGCAAGTGTTTGCCTTTGGTAAAAATATGTGCATTTGTATTGTATCATCTATCATTCTGATTCAATTATAGACATCCGATATTTCCCTGACTCTACAGACCTACTTTTTCAGAGCATAAATTTTAAACTTTTTATTTTAATGATTACAGCACTCTTTAGCTGTGGAAGAAATTCAGGGTCAGCTGTTAGGGAACCTGGGCCCTAATCTTAGTGTTAAAAATACTCACCAGAAGAGCAGTCTCAGCGATGGCTTTCATATCTATAAAACAGATTGGATACTACTTGTCTACTGTGTTCTTGGGCAAATCAAAATACTGTCTGTAAATGGCTTTTGAAGGTTGCAATTACTGCAAAATGCAAAATGTAATTATCATGATTGAAACAGATATCAGGGTTATGGGAAGAAAATAACTCCCCAAATGCATAATAATAAATGCAATGCAGAGTAGAACTAAGTACCATTAACATACTGACATGTTGCGATTATTTATGCTACTTATACATAATTTTTTCCCCTCCAGAATCTCTTCATTCTGAGCTCTCACACAATGCAGCTTGGTTGTAGGAGAGGATTGGAAACTAACACTGAGCACATCTATATAATCTGCCAAGATCTGAGGTTTCACACATAATTTTTTTCATTTAAACTTTCCACCCCTGCTTTGAGGAAGGTGTTATTTACATTTTCACATCTAAGGAAACCAAGGCTCAGAAAAGGTAAGCGGCAGAGCCAGCACTTGAACCCGGGTCTGTTGGGCGCCAGTTTCCTTTGCCCTGTGTTGAATGTCGCCAATGCAAAATGTAGTTCATTCCCCCTTCAGCTTGATGAGTTTTATTAAACAAGAAACCTTTCGTAAGTGTCAAATGGTTATTTTAATCCCATAATTCCATAATTGCTTTTCTCTGCTCCCCAGGACTGTCCACTCTGCACCCAATGTAAACCAAAACCAAAACCAAAACCGAACTTAAATATGTGTAGATAAACTGAGTATACTATCTGCAAATAGGGAAATTTAAAGGAAAATCATAGGCAATCTTGAAATCCCTTGCAAAACACTCAGTGAGTCCTGCCCTGCTGTGAGCCTCACCCATTGTTCCCTGCAGAGTCACAGCGTCACAACCTGGGAAGTGCAGAGAGATAAAAATGTCAACAGAATTTCGCATTTTATTGTTTAGTTGGTTGGGCCAGTCACTTATTTAAACAAAATCCTTGGCCTTTCAAAAAGCCATTTGGCTCTATAATAAAAGGAGATATCTTTGAATCTTCTGAATCAACAAATTACATCAGCTAATAGTTGAGCTTACTATTTGAAAAATACTTTGCTGGTCTTATGTAAATATACTTAAATGTCATATATATATATATATATATATCCTTGATATAATGTTAAATTTTTAAAAAGCAGAATACAAAAATGAACATGATTCCAATTAAAAATACATTTCTATGAGTAGAAAAGGAGAAAGAGCATATTAACATAATTATTTTGGGGAACTGAAATTACAGATAATTTTTATTATCTTCTTCTATAATGGACTACATTCATAATCAGAGAGAAATCTCCTTAATATAAAAATAGATCTTTGACATCACAACAGGAACCCAAGAAGCTCAAAAATCACAGCTGTGTTGTACATATTTCAAGGTAAGTGTGTTTCTTGTGGAGAAATTTAGGGGCAATGTTCTTGGACAATATTGTTTAGATGATGTAAAACTGATGAAAAGACAGCTTACTTGGGGTATCATCCCCACACCAGGGGAATTGTAGGGGTCATGTTTCATTTTCAAAGCCCACAGACCTTTCTCCATCTTTCCCAGATGGTTCAAAGTAGCAATTTACATTATATTTATTACAGAGAGAAGTACATAATATACAGAGTGATTACTCAGAAGATTACTGAGACGGATTGCTTTGGTTTTATAGCCCAGAACCAAACCTCCCAGATATCTCTGAATAAAAAGAAATCCTTAGACATTAAGACCCTGAAATCCCTCAAGTCACAAAATAAAATCCCCCAAAGATGGAGAAATGTATTGGAGGAAGGAAATGGGGTAAGAAATGTCAATGAAGTCAAGTTGTTCATGATAGAAAGAAAGCACATTCCATTTAGACAGAATGGTGGAGATGAAAAATACTCAGTCCATAACACTCCATTAAGTTACTAGGTGAACTCAGCATTCCTGAAAGTTCTTTCAGCACTCACGCAGTGTGCCTTTACCCTTGTCTGCAAAAGCCTGGCTAACAAGGTGTCCTCCTCTCCTTTCTCTTCCTTGAAGTAGGCCATCTGGGTACCTCAGTCTCTGGGCATCTGTGAGTTAATCTGCTTCAAACTGCTTTTTCCCTGTACTGAAGTTTCTAGAGAAGTGACAGAGAGCTACTAAGGGGTCAGACAAGGAGCACTGGTCATGCTGGAGACAGCAGAAGGAGGAAGAGGATGGAGGAAAGCAGACCACCCTGCATGAAGGGGGCGTGCAAAGGGACAAGTGAAGGGCATTCTTGAGAGAGGGGCCCTGGGGTTGGGTGTGTGGTCCCAGGCTGGGTAAGAGGACAATGCTAGGGGCAGGAAAGGATGAAGCAGGAATCGTCCTGCCTAAGGGCTTGAGGGCATATAGTTCATCCCTTTACTAAAATGATATTATTTTTGTGTTCAATTTCTTTATGAAATTTATCTAAATAACCGTGCTGTCCCTTCCCATTCATGTCATTGTTTAGGTGAAGATTCCATTGGTCTCATCTTCTCCAATATTTACTATTCCTCCTTTTCTACCTTTTTAACTGATCTCCTCTAAGTAATAAAACATCATAAATGACTTATACTTGGCTCCTTTAGGGCCTCTAGAACTTCTCCCAGACTGTATGACCGGGACGGTACCGAGGTGGACCAGCTCGTGTAATGACAAGTCAAGATGTGGCTGACTATGTGCAATTTGAAAACTAAGAAAGTGCACTGAAATTTGGGGGTCATATGCAAATCAGAATTTGTGAAGTGATACCTATGGTGGGTTATAATGGCAGAGTCAGGATCATGAGGAATAAAATTCTCAAGGTTGGAAGAACTAGATGAAGTTTTTGAACACAGGGATATGGAACGACAGGCTGGGAATGATGTTTGATGGAGCTCTGAGGAGGAGAGAGTTTACTACTACTAAATTCTATTCCTTAGATAACAATGTTGAGAAGAGAAAGAGTCCACGTGTCAAAAAGTCAGTAAGTCAAGAAGTCTACATTGACATCTGGGCTGAGGAAGGGCAAAGGGTCTTTGGGGCTGTAGGATTCCAACAAGAAGTGGGCTCACCCTGATCAGGGCATGAGAAGCAGCGAAAGTGAGCTTCTTAGGTGGTAGATGAGACCTGGACAAGTGGAATGGAAAAAGGAGGATAAGGTGCAAAATATGACACAGAGTTGAGAATTCACAGTGATAAAGAGAAAACCAGATTGCATAAAATATGTAGATTATGGAAAAAATAGAAAAGATGGCTGTACTGAGCTAGACTATGGACAGACTTGAATGCCAGGATCAGAAATCTGAACTTTATGCTCATAGGATGATATTGAGGGTGAGCAAACACACAATACAGAAAGTTCAATTCCACAACTATTTACTCTGTAGCTGGATCCAGGACAGAGACAGGTGGCCAGGGGAAACCATTTCCAGTTTCTGGTACTGCTTCCTGGAGGAACACGGCCTACTGATGCATCTCAGGGGGACGTCCACATTTTCAACACGGGCACAGGGAGGGATAAGCCACCTGGTCTGGTGGTTCTGCTGAGTCGTTTCAGCCGCTGTGAATGTGGTCTCTCCAACTCACCTCTCCTAGGACTCTCTCCTCCTCACAGCTCCATCAAACATCATTCCCAGCCTGTCGTTCCATATCCCTGTGTTCAAAAACTTCATCTAGTTCTTCCAACCTTGAGAATTTTATTCCTCATGATCCTGACTCTGCCATTATAACCCACCATAGGTATTCACTGATCCATTGGTTGTTTAGGAGCATGTTGTTAAGCCTCCATGTGTTTGTGGGCTTTTTCGTTTTCTTTGCATAATTTATTTGTTTCATACCTTTGTGCTTTGAGAAGGTGGTTGGTACAATTTCGATTTTCTTGAATTTACTGAGGCTCTTTTTGTTGCCTACTATATGATGTATTCTTGAAAATGTTCCATGTGCACTTGAGAAGAATGTGTATCCTGCAGTTTGGGGTGTAGAGTTCTGTAGATGTGTGTTAGGTCCATCTGTTCTAGGGTGTTGTTCAGTGCCTCTGTGTCCTTACTTATTTTCTGTCTGGTTGATCTGTCGTTTGAGTGGTGTGTTGAAGTCTCCTAAAATGAATGCATTGCATTCTATTTCCCCCTTTAATTTTGTTAGTATTTGTTTCATATATGTAGGTGCTCCTGTGTTGGGTGCATAGATATTTATAATGGTTATATCCTCTTGTTGGACTGACCCCTTTATCATTATGTCATGCCCTTCTTTGTCTCTTGTTACTTGCTTTGTTTTGAAGTCTATTTTGTCTGATACAGGTACTGCAACACCTAATTTTTTCTCCCTATTGTTTGCATGAAATATCTTTTTCCATCCCTTCACTTTTGGTCTGTGTATGTCTTTGGGTTTGAAGTAAGTCTCTTGTAGGCAGCATATAGATGGGTCTTGCTTTTTTATCCACTCTGTAACTGTGTGTCTTTTGGTTGGTGCATTCAGTCCATTTACATTTAGGGTGATTATCGATAGATACGGACTTACCGCCATTGCAGGCTTTGGATTTGTGGTTACCAAAGTTTCAAGGGCAGCAGTACCTGCAGGGCCTGCTGCACGTCCCTAAGGGGCGAGGCGGTGCGGGAAGCCGCCCCCGGCTCGCACGTCTGTGAGAAGTTCCAAGCCAGCAGGTAGGCGAGTTAGAAAACCGGCGAGGGGTGGGGGCGAGGCCTACGAGCCCCCTCCCTTCTGCCAATCAGCGGCCGCGGCGGGCGCTGTGGGGCCGCCCTTTCTCCTCTGCGCCAGGTGGGTGGGGAGGACGTCGGAAGCGGCGTCTCCTCAGCTCCAGCCGGACTCCTAGGGAGTCGCGGCGCGGCTCGGGCGCTCTGGCTGCGGGGCCGCTGAAGGCGGTCTGACGGACATTTCCATGCTGACAGCTTGGCTGCCGCCGCCATGCCCCTCGAGGCCCGCCGTCCGTTAACGGGGTGCTCCGCGAGCGCGTGAGGGCCCCAGGGCGGGGGCAGGCGGCGGCGGCCCCTCAGTGTGGCCCGCGGGGGTCCCTGCCCGGCCCCGAGCGATGGCGGCGCGGCGGCTGCACCATGGAGCCCACGCGGCTCCCGAGAGCCCCGGTCAGGACGCGGGGCTGCGCGGCGGGCGGCCGACTCCAAAGTTGAGCACAGGCCGGCGGCGCCGGTTGTGGACACTCCGGATGCTCCAGCTGCACCTGCTCCAGGCGCTGGTTCAAGATAGGACGGGGCGCGGGCGCGGGGTCCCCCTGAGGAGCGGGCCAGTGGTGCGCGGGGCCCCCTGAGGTGCGGTCCGGTGGGTTTACTGGGACGTGGCCGCCAGGCGGGGGGTTCTGTGAGTCTGCGGCTGCTTTGTTCCTTCAGTTTTTCTTTGTTGTTATACTTCACAAATGAGGGAAAACATTTGGCACTTGTCTGTCTCTGCCTGGCTTATTTCACTGAGCATAATACCCTCTTAGCTGCATCCATGTTGTTGCAAATGATAGGATTTGTTTCTTTCATATGGCTGAATGGTATTACATTCTGTATATGTACCACCTCTTCTTTATCCATTCATCTACTGATGGTCACTTAGGTTGCTTCCATATCTCGGCTCTTGTAAATAGTGCTGCAGTAAACATAGGGGTGCACATGTCTTTTTGAATCTGAGAAGTTGTTTTCTTTGGGCAAATTCCTAGGAGTGGAATTCCCGGGTCAAATGGTATTTCTGTCTTTAATTTTTTGAGGAACCTCCATGCTGCTTTCCACAATGGTTGAACTAATATACATTCCCACCAGCAGTGTAGGACGGTTCCCCTTTCTCCACAATCTCGCCAACATTTGTTGTTTGTCTTTTGGATGGTGGCCATCCTTACTGGTGTGAGGTGATATCTCATTGTGGTTTTAATTTTCATTTCTCTGATAACTAGCGATGTGGAGCATCTTTTCATGTGTCTGTTGGCCATCTGAATTTCTTCTTTGGAGAACTGTCTGTTCAGCTCCTCTGCCTATTTTTTAATTGGATTATTTGCTTTTTGTTTGTTGAGGTGCGTGAGCTCCTTACATATTTTGGATGTCAAGCCTTTATCGGATCTGTCATTTATGAATATATTCTCCCATACTGTAGGGTACCTTTTTGTTCTATTGATGGTGTACTTTGCTGTACAGAAGCTTTTCATCTTGATATAGTCCCACTTGTTCATTTTTTGCTTTTGTTTTCCTTGCCTGGGGAGATATGTTCATGAAGAATTCGCTAATGTTTATGTCCAAGAGATTTTTGCCTATGTTTTTTTCTAAGAGTTTTATGGTTTCATGACTTACATTCAGGTCTTTGATCCATTTCGAGTGTACTTTTGTGTATGGGGTTAGACAATGATCCAGTTTCATTCTCTTACATGTAGCTGTCCAGTTTTGCCAGCCCCATCTGTTGAAGAGACTGTCATTTCCCCATTGTATGTCCATGGCTCCTTTATCGAATATTAGTTGACCATATATGTTTGGGTTAATGTCTGGAGTCTCTAATCTGTTCCACTGGTCTGTGGCTCTGTTCTTGTGCCAGTACCAAATTGTCTTGATTACTATGGCTTTGTAGTAGAGCTTGAAGTTGGGGAGTGAGATCCCCCACAATTTATTCTTCTTTCTCAGGATTGCTTTGGCTATTTGGGGTCTTTGATGTTTCCTTATGAATTTTTGAACTATTTGTTCCAGTTCATTGAAGAATGTTGCTGGTAATTTGATAAGGATTGTATCAAATCTGTATGTTGCTTTGGGCAGGATGGCCATTTTGACTATATTAATTCTTCCTAGCCAAGAGTTTCCATTTGTTAGTGTCCTCTTTAATTTCTCTAAAGAGTGTCTTATAGTTTTCAGGGTATAGGTCTTTCACTTCTTTGGTTAGGTTTATTCCTAGGTATTTTATTCTTTTTGATGCAATTTGAATGGAATTGTTTTCCTGATTTCTCTTTCTGTTGGTTCATTGTTAGTGTATAGGAAAGCCACAGATTTCTGTGTATTAATTTTGTATCCTGCAACTTTGCTGTATTCTGATATCAGTTCTAGTAGTTTTGGAGTGGAGTCTTTAGGGTTTTTTATGTACAATATCATGTCATCTGCAAATAGTGACAGTTTAACTTCTTCTTTACGAATCTGGATTCCTTGTATTTCTTTGTTTTGTCTGATTGCCGTGGCTAGGACCTCCAGTACTATGTTAAATAGCAGTGGGGATAGTGGGCATCCCTGTCTTGTTCCGATCTCAGAGGAAAAGCTTTCAGCTTCTGACTGTTCAGTATGATGTTGGCTGTGGGTTTATCATATATGGCCTTTATTATGTAGAGGTACTTGCCCTCTATACCCATTTTGCTGAGAGTTTTTATCATGAAGGGATGTTGAATTTTGTCAAATACTTTTTCAGCATCTATGGAGATGATCATGTGGTTTTTGTCTTTCTTTTTGTTTATGTGGTGGATGATGTTGATGGATTTTCAAATGTTGTACCATCCTTGCATCCCTGGGATGAATCCCTCTTGGTCATGGTGTATGATCCTTTTGATATATTTTTGAATTTGGTTTGCTAATATTTTATTGAGTATTTTTGCATCTACATTCATCAGGGATATTGGTCTGTAATTTTCTTTTTTGGTGGGGTCTTTGTCTGGTTTTGGTATTAGGGTGATGTTGGCTTCATAGAATGAGTTTGGGAGTATTCCCTCCTCTTCTATTTTTTGGAAAACTTTAAGGACAATGAGTATTATATCTTCTCTGTATGTCTGATAAAATTCTGAGGTAAATCCATCTGGCCCGGGTTTTTTTTTCTTGGGTAGTTTTTTGATTACTGCTTCAATTTCTTTGCTGGTAATTGGTTTGTTTAGATTTTGTGTTTCTTCCTTGGTCAGTCTTGGAAGGTTGTATTTTTCTAGGAAGTTGTCCATTTCTTCTATGTTTTCCAGCTTCTTAGCATATAGGTTTTCATAGTAGTCTCTAATAATTCTTTGTATTTCTGTTGGGTCTGTTGTGATGTTTCCTTTCTCGTTTCTGATTCTGTTGATGTGTGTTGATTCTCTTTTTCTCTTAATATGTCTGGCTAGAGGCTTATCTATTTTGTTTATTTTCTCAGAGAACCAGCTCTTGGTTTCATTGATTTTTTTCTATTGTTTTATTCTTCTCAATTTTGTTTATTTCTTCTCTGATCTTTATTATGTCCCTCCTTCTGCTGACTTTAGGCCTCATTTGTTCTTCTTTTTCCAATTTTGATAATTGTGACGTTAGACTTTTAATTTGAGTTTGTTCTTCCTTCTTTAAATATGCCTGGATTGCTATGTACTTTCCTCTTAAGACTGCTTTCGCTGCGTCCCACAGAACTTGGGGCTTTGTGTTGTTGTTGTTGTCATTTATTTCCATATATTGCTGGACCTCCGTTTTAATTTGGTCATTGATCCATTGACTATTTAGAAGCATGTTGTTAAGCCTCCATGTGCTTGTGAGCCTTTTTGTTTTCTTTGTACAATTTATTTCTAGTTTTATACCTTTGTGGTCTGAAAAGTTGGTTGGTGGAATTTCAATCTTTTTGAATTTACTGAGGCTCTTTTTGTGGCCTAGTATGTGGTCTATTCTGGAGAATGTTCCATGTGTACTTGAGAAGAATGTGTATCCTGTTGCTTTTGGGTGTAAAGTTCTATAGATATCTATTAGGTCCATCTGTTCTAGTGTGTTGTTCAGTGCCTCTGTGTCCTTACTTATTTTCTGTCTGGTGGATCTGTCCTTTGGAGTTAATGGTGTGTTGAAGTCTCCTAAAATGAATGCATTGCATTCTATTTCCTCCTTTAGTTCTGTTAGTATTTGTTTCACATATGCTCGTGCTCCTGTGTTTGGTGCATATATATTTATATGGTTATATCCTCTTGTTGGACTGAGCCCTTTATCAATATGTAATGTCCTTCTTTATCTCTTGTTACTTTCTTTGTTTTGAAGTCTATTTTGTCTGATACTAGTACTGCAACACCTGCTTTTTTCTCCCTATTGTTTGCATGAAATATCTTTTTCCATACCTTGACTTTTAGTCTGTGCATGTCTTTGGGTTTGAGGTGAGTCTCTTGTAAGCAGCATATAGATGGGTCTTGTTTTTTTTTATCCATTCAGTGACTCTATGTCTTTTGATTGGTGCATTCAGTCTATTTACATTTAGGGTGATTATCGATAGGTATGTACTTATTGCCACTTCAGGCTTTAGATTCGTGGTTACCAAGGGTTCCAGGTTGCTTTCCTTACTATCTAAGAGTCTAACTTAACTCACTTAGTATGCTGTTACAAACACAATCTAAAGGTTCTTTTCTATTTCTCCTCCTTTTTCTTCCTCCTTCATTCTTTATATATTAGGTATCAAATTCTGTACTTTTTGTCTATCCCTTGATTGACTTCGGGGATAATCAATTTAATTCTGCATTTGCCTCGCTATCAGCTGCTCCACCCTCCCTACCTTGGTGTTACTACCTCTGGTTACAGCTATCCAACTCTAGGAACACTTGCATCTATAGCAGTCCCTCCAAAATAGACTGTAGAGATGGTTTGTGGGAGGTAAACTCTCTCAGCTTTTGCTTATCTGGAAATTGTTTAATCCCTCCCTCAAATTTAAATGATAATTTTGCTGGATAAAGTAATCTTGGTTCCAGGCCCTTCTGCTTCATGGCATTAAATGCATCATGCCAACTCCCTTCTGGCCTGTAAGATTTCTGCTGAGAAGTCTATTGTTAGTCTGATGGGCTTTCCTTTGTATGTGATCTTATTTCTGCCTCTGGCTGCTTTTAACAGTATGTCCTTATCCTTGATCTTTCCCATTTTAATTACTGTGTGTCTTGGTGTTGTCTTCCTTGGGTCCCTTGTGTTGTGAGATCTGTGGATCTCCATGGCCTAAGAGACTATCTCCTTCCCCAGATTGGGGAAGTTTTCAGCAACTACCTCCTCAAAGACACTTTCTATCCCTTTCTCTCTCTCTTCTTCTTCCGGTATCCCTATGATGTGAATATTTTCTGCTTGAATTGGTCACACAGTTCTCTCAATATTCTTTCATTTTAGAGATCCTTTTTTCTCTCTGTGCCTCAGCTTCTTTGTATTCCTCTTCTCTAGTTTCTATTTCATTTATTGTCTCCTCTACCGTATCCAACCTGCTTTTAATACCCTCCTTCGTGCTCTTCAATGATTGGATCTCCGATCTGAATTCATTCCTGAGTTCTTGGATGTCTTTCTGTACCTCCATTAGAATGTTGATGATTTTTATTTTGAACTCCCTTTCAGGAAGAGTAATGAGGTCCATATCATTTAAATCTTTCTTGGGAGTTGTATTAATAATTTTACTCTGGACAAGGTTCCTTTGGCGTTTCATGTTTGTATATGGTGCCCTCTAGTGTCCAGAAGCTCTATTCTGGAGCTGCTCAGCCCCTGAAGCAATGCTGGGGTCACAGGGGAGCGGTACTGGTGCCTAGGGGGAGGAAAGAGCTGTTCCCCGCCTCCCGGCTCCTGTGCCTATCTCCACTGCCTGAGCCAGTGGGCCAGTCACACAGGTATGTTTTTGTCCCAGAGCAGCTGGATATGGATCCCTGCTTTCCACAAGCAGCCAGAATCCCAGTCTCCCCAGGAACTCTGCCTGTATTAACCTTCCAACCTGGTAGTCATGCAAGTCTCATGAAAGCACCATGAAATGTAGGTTTGTGCTCCCAGTGCAGATCTCCCGAGCTAGGTATTCAGCAGTCCCAAGCCTTCCACTCCCTCCCTGCTCCGTTTCTCTTCCTCCCCCCAGTGAGCTGTGGTGGGGGAGGGACTCCGGGCCCGTGTAGCCACAGCTCTGGTACGTTCAGTGAGGTCTGCTCTTTTCTCCAGGTGTGTGCAGTCTGACTCGTCCTCTTTCCTTTTGCTCTCTTAGGATTAGTTGCGCCAATTAAATTTTCTAATTGTATCCAGTTTTAGGAGGAAGCCTCTGTCTCTCCTCTCACGTGGCCGTCTTTAGTCAGATCCTGATTCTTACTTGGTATTAGCTTTTGTTTAAATGTTTGGTAGCATTTACCAGTGAAGCAGTCAGATCCAAAACTTTTCATTGTTGGGAGATTTTTATTGAGATATAGTTGACATATAACATTGTATTAGTTTTAGATGTACAACATAGTGATGATATATATATATATATATATATGTATAAGTGTGTAGATATATATACATGCACTTTTTTTACTGTATACATAATATAATTTACTATATAGTATCTCTCTTTCTCTCTATATATAAATCATTACTTTAATAAGTTAATTAACATCTATCACCACACAGTTACAATTTTTTTTGATGATGAGAATTTTTAAGATTTACTTTCTTTGTGACTTTCAAATATATAATACAATATTGTTAACTATAGTCACTATGCTGTACATTATCCCCCAGGACTTATTCATAAATAGCTGGAAATTTATACCTATTGCCCACCTTCACCCATTTCACCGCCCCCTCCATCCTTGTCTCTGGCAACCACCAACCTGTTCTCTGTATCTATGAGTTCTACTTTTTGTTTTTTGTTTTGATTCCACATACAAGTATGCTGGTTCAAAAGCTCTTTGGGATCTTCTTCTCAGGTATAATCTGAAAATGGTTCCATACTTGGAGGGCAGGGAAAGACCTACAAGGCGCAGGCCATTCCAAAATGATAGGTAGCAAAGTTAATAAGGAAAGGAATTTACAGATGAGACTTGTCTTGGGCAGCCACAAAATGAGTAGATCTCCATACCCACCCACTAAATCTTAAAGTTTACATAGAATCTGTAACTGGGTTCGGTCATGTATACAGTCCAGATGGTATCAAACCCACATCACTATCTCAAGGTTATAGCCTCAGGCAGCCTCTAGGGGCAGAGAAGGCAGGCAGAACCCACATTTTAAGGACAGGGCAGGGGTGAGGAGCCTCCAGTTGCCTGGGTCACAGGTCAATTGTTGGTCATGTCTTCTTGATGATTTCCTTCTACCCTTCATCCCTTGTGATTGGCTCTTATAATCTCATATGCTCCCTCCCCTCCCCTGCCCCTTGCATTGTGCCCTGAGTGGTCAACAAGGGGTTTCACCAGCACAGAGGGGGCTCCTTTGACAGTTGTCTGGCTGTATTGAAGACATATGCTGCAGCAACAGCACGGGTGTGTGCAAGAAGAAAACCCAGATTAGGACAATTACTCCCAAAATCAACTACAATTTTTTCCACCAGGAGCCCCATAATCCAAACTACTGATCCATTAAATCCCATAGGCTGAGTGTTGGATCACTTAGGGCATTCAACTGTGTCCTCAGTAAATGTCCTTAATAAAGATGATATAGTAGACTCATCAGGTATAAATACATAACATTCTGCTTGGATAATGGCACAGGTGTCTCCTTGGGAAGCAATAATAATATAGAAATCCATCCCATTTTGGAGGACAGCTTATCTCTTAGAGACACATCAGTGTTCAATAAGGACAGGCTTTCTTGGCTATCACTTAAGGCTTGTTGAATAAATTTCATAAGAGCTTTTATATATGCTATAAAATCCTCCAGGCCAATATGTGGAGCAAAGAGGCCAAATGATCATACTAGGAAAAGATAGATTGTGCTCATCTAGCTTAAAAGAGAGGGACTTTGGCAACTGTGGTTACCCTGGAGTTGATTCTCCCCTATGCCCAGGGAAAACCCAGGGTACAGCAGCCCAACCACCTAGGTGGAGGCCATGGACAAAGATCTGTGCCAAATAACCATGGGTCCCATTTGGGGCTACCTAGTATATACCTGGGCAGTGCAATCAGTCAGCCCCAAACCAGTTGCCATCCCTTAATGTGGCAGAATGACTGCAAAGGTTCAGCGATATCCATCCCAGATTCTTGGTACAGTTGTGCTGGTTTTGTTTAGAGTGATTTTTAAATTTTTCAACACCCAACATAAGGGTGACCCGGGGCTCAAATGTCCATAATCTGGGGTAAGCCACATAAACTCATTACACATCTGGGTATAGCCACCAATAGTCCTGATGGTGGTATTTTAGGGCCCTTGTGTTCAGTGAGTTGATGGGCTGTGTCTGCAGTTTAAGTGACAGGAAGAGTATCCATGCCCAGTGTTACTGATAGTGTGTGTACCCGAGGCCATGTTTCTGGATCAGTATTGGTGACATCACATGATTTAGGAGTATTAGCTTGTTCCTTCTTATTTATTTATTTATTTATATTTTTTGGTATCAATATACACTTACATGAAGAACATTGTGGTTACTAGATTCCCCCCATTATCAAGTCCCCACCACATACCCCATTACCGTCACTGTCCATCAGCGTAGTAAGATGCTATAGAGTCACTGCTTGTCTCTCTGTGCTATCCTGCCTCCCCCAAGCCCCACCACCCCACTTTATGTGTGCTGATCATAATGCCCTTTATTCCCCCTTCTCCCTCCCTTCCCACCCATCCTCCCCAGTCCCTTTCCCTTTGGTAACTGTTAGTCCATTCTTGGGTTCTGTGAGTCTGCTGCTGTTTTGTTCCTTCAGGTTTTTCTTTGTTCTTATACTCCAAAGATGAGTGAAATAATTTGATACTTGTCTTTCTCTGCCTGGCTTATTTCACTGAGCATAAAACCCTCTAACTCCATCCATGTTGTTGCAAATGGTAGGATTGTTACCTGCCACTTGAGGAGTATCAGACCCTTAGGTACCATCCCAGGTTGCTGTGGGACTTGGTGTAAGTCCCTTTTATTTATTTTATTTTATTTTATATTTTTATTAAGGTATTATTGATATACATTGTTATGAAGGTTTCACATGAAAAACAGTGTGGTTACTACATTCACCCATATTATCAAGCCCCCCCATACTCCATTGCAGTTACTGTCTGTCAGTGTAGTAAGATGCCACAGAGTCACTATTTGCCTTCTCTGTGCTACACTCTCTAACCCGTGATCCCCCCAACACCGTGTATGCCAATCATAATACCCCTCAATCCCCTTCTCCCTCCCTCCCCATCCACCCGCCCCCACCCCTCCCCTTTGGTAACCACTAGTCCTTTCTTGGCGCTGTGAGTCTGCTGCTGTTTTGTTTCTTCAGTTTTGCTTCATTGTTATACTCCACAAACGAGAGAAATCATTTGGTACTTCTCCTTCTCTGCCTAGCTTACTTTACTGGGCATAATATCCTCCAGCTCCATCCATGTTGTTGCAAATGGTAGGATTTGTTTCTTTCTCATGGATGAATAGTATTCCATTGTGTATATGTACCACTTCTTCTTTATCCATTTATTTACTGATGGATACTTAGGTTGCTTCCACATCTTGGCTATGGTAAATAGTGCTGTGATAAACATAGGGGTGCATATCTCTTTTTGAATCTTAGAACTTGTTTTCTTTGAGTAAATTCCTAGGAGTGGGATTCCTGGGTCAAAAGGTATTTCTCTTTTTAGTTTTTTGAGGAACCTCCACCTACTGCTTTCCACAAAGGTTGAACTAGCTTACATTCCCACCATCAGTGTAGGAGGGTTCCCCTTTCTCCACATCCTCGTCAGGATTTCTTGTTCTTAGTCTTTTGTATGGTGGCCATCCTAACTGGTGTGAGGTGATATCTCATTGTGGTTTTAATTTACATTTCCCTGAAAATTAGCGATGTGGAGCATCTTTTCATGTGCCTGTTGGCCAAATTAATTTCTTCTTTGGAGAAGTGTCTGTTTGGATCCTCTGCCCATTTTTTAATTGGGTTATTTGCTTTTTGGTTGATGACGTGTGTGAGTTTTTCATATATTTTGGATGTTAACCCCTTGTTGGATATGTCATTTACAAATATATTCTCCCATACTGTAGGATGCCTTTTTGTTCTGCTGATGGTGTCCTTTGCTGTACAGAATCTTTTTAGCTTGATGTAGTCCCATTTGTTCATTTTTTCTTTTGTTTCCCTTGGTGTTAAGTCCCTTTTAGAGCATCCAGTGCACTCCTGCTGGGCTCTGATGACTTCTTCAAAGGTTAAAGTCCAGGCCCTGCTGAAGGGCTACAGCCCACATTGTCTTTTGCCCCGGATGCAACAAACATTTTTGTAACCATTGAGTCACATCAGAGTCAGGCTTTCCTTCTAACCAACATACCTGGGCCAATTCATCTGCTTCATCAACTCATGGGGATGCCAGCAGCAAATGACGTCTGTTCTTCTTCGGAATTTAATCAGAATTCGATAAGTTGGTGAGTCCATTCAAGCTACTTCCAGGGAACCCAGCCATAACTGTCTTTGGTCACATGGACATCCATCTCACAGGGTCTTGACAGGTCTGTCACACTCAAGGCCTAGAAGGCTTTGACTGCCCATTTTGCAATGGTGAAAGAAAATGCACATGTCTCATCCTAGGCCCACCTGATGCCCTTTCATACCACGTGGTATAAGGGCTTCATCATTTGTGCCAAGTGCAGGATAAACAGTCTCCAGTAGCCTAAAAGACCCAAAAACTCTTGCAATAGTGTGACAGTTGTGGGGGTAGGAAAATCCTGAACTTTATCTATAATCACTGCTTCCTGGATAACTTAAGTCTTACCCAACCAGACAACCCCTAAGAATTTGACTGACAAACCAGGTCCCTAAAACTTGGTGCTGTTCACAGCCCATCCTTTCTCCTGTATGTGTTGCAGCATTCTAGGTGCTGCACAATGTTTGTTGCATGCAATACTTCTGGTAAGAAAATAAACAATAATCATGATATCATCAATATAATGGTACAGCTGCACCACTGGCAGGTTCTCCCATGCTGCAAATCCTGGGCTGCAAGTCCATGACAGACAGTGGGACTGTGGAGGTGCTCTCGTGGAAGGACAGTGACAGCCCACTGCCATCCTTCCCATGTGAAGGAAAACTGTTCCTGACTGTCCTGTGCTGTGTTTATGGAGAAGAAAGCATTAGCAAGATCCACAACATAATATGTCCCTAGTTCATGACTTCGGGTATTCATGAGGACTATACTAGAGGGGACAGCAGCCTGCAGAGGGGGTATGACTTACTCAGTTCTCTGTAACCCACGGTCATATGCCAGGAGCCATCTGGATTTTTTACCAGCCACACCAGGGGATTGAAAGGGCTATGAGTAGGTTTTATAATGCCCACTTTTCCAGTTCCTGGAGGAGTTCTCCAATTTCTTTATGCCCTCCAGGGAATTTGTATTGCTTGGCATTAGTCACCTGCTGATGCACAAGAAAAGCTACAGGCAGGTGCTTAGCATGTCCACTCAGAACTGCCTTTACCACATATATACTCAGTCTGAACCCACCTGCAGTGCAGTGGTCTGCAACCATAGGCCCTTGAGGATATCAATCCCCAAAATATATTTACGGATTGGAGAGATATGCACACCATATTCCTTCAGGTATAGATGCCCTATTCCCAACGGGATTCAGGCTTGTTTCACTCAGATAGCCTTACCTCCACATCTAACTATAACAGCAGGGGTCCCTGAAAACTGCTCAGGGTTGCCATAAATCAGTGAACATTCAGCTCCTGTGTCTACCAGAGCTGGGATATGTTGAACATTCACTGGGTACCAATGAATTGATATTTGAACATGTGGCCTCTGGTTCCCCAAGGCGGGTGCCTTGACCCTCCACTCAGTAAAACTGTATAGCCCAATCACCTTCCTGTGTGGGTTCAGGTGAGGATGGCTCACTGTCAAGCAGGAAGTCTTGCAGGCTCACAGGCCAAGACTTGTGGCTTTGTCTCCATTTCTTGATCCTCAGCTGCTGTAACCACTGCTCTGGCTTGAATTGTTGCCACAGCTCCAATAAAATTCTATTCAACTTCCCATCCAATTTTTCTGTCTGCTCCTGCCCCTATGAAATCAGTCCATATCTGGGTCCTTATGACCTTCACGGGGCCCTTTAAGCCCTTCCTCTCAGTAGGGGACTGCACTCCCTTCTGTGCCTTCATCACTTCAGCTTCCTCCAAATCTGCCACAATATGGGTAACCTCATTTATTGACTGCCCTAAGTGAGGGGCAAGAATGGCTACTAAGGGCCCAAAGAGGGTTGAGGGATTCATTTGCAGCACCATACCCTTATCCCCACCGTAAACAGCTCCCCGTTTGGGTCATAATTTACTGGGTTATAAATGGTATTTTTCATGCCCAAATTCTGTAACACCTGTTAGAGCTTGGCCATCTAGTGGGGAAGATGGTAAGTCACCGGATTGGGCTGTACCAGTGTGAAGTGTGGCCATCAGCCATTTGAGAAGGGAATGGGTCCCAGGGGTCTGGTGTACATTCTGCACTCGCTGTTGCAAGGCAGGATGAGTTGTCAGGGAAGCCAGCTTTCCCATCTCTGATTCAGACAGGAGGATACTATCCACCTCTATTTTCCAAAGGTGCAGGAGCCAGGCTGATATGGATTCTGAGGGTTTCTGCTGAGACTGGAGGCCCAAATGCACAACCTCTGCCTGTGTCTAGTGGAGCACAGAGTGCACTGTGCCCTGGAGAGCGGGCTGTACCTCTCCTGGAGGAACCTGCAGTTGCTATCTCTTTATTCACTTGATTACAGCTGGGCAGGCTTTCAATAGAGGAGGGTTGGTGCCTCCAGCACCACCTGTACCTCCTCATTCCCCTTCAGTGTAGCCTCCTCCACTTTCAGAGCTGACGGCAGCTATCTTGCTCCACAGAGCATGTCCTCTGCTACATCCTTTACCTTCTCCATAGTGTCTCTCAGGAATGCTATCTCAGTGTGGGGAAATGGAAGCTCCTATGGCCAAGATCCTCACCTGACCCTAAACTACTTGATGATCTAATTGGCCTACTGCTAGGCTAGTGCTTGCGCATCCATAGGCAATAAGCTAATATTGACTGAGTCACGATCTAAAGAGTTCTGCCCAGTGCCCTGGGTGGAGGCAGAGATGGAGGAGGATTATGGACCTGGAGACAGTTGGATGCAGATGTGATTCTAGTGCTTAGCCTATCTCCAGGAGAATAAAGCTGGGTGTAACCCTTTTTACGTCAAGAATGTTCCATTGTCATTTCTCGGTCTCACTGAATCCATAGTGAACTTGTGTGGGACTGAAACACTCAGTGAAGACAACTGGCTTAGCCAGCAGGATTTATTGTAGACCAAAGAATGGAAAAGGCTACCCTCATGGGAGGGTCACTTCAGCGGGATACCCCTATGAATGGGGAGACATTTAAGTGTCCCCCAGTGGGCATGTTGTCTGAGGTGGCTTGCCTCCTAGGAGACTGGACCCTATCCCAGGACTTGAGGCAAGTGGAGCCCACAGCATAATGAGCAGGTTCTTTAAAAAATAGAGTGGCCATTGGGCAGCGGAAACCATGGTTTGGCTGTTTCTCACAGTATTAAAAATGTCTACAGATGAGAAGAATATGCTCCTGCAAGAGACATGAGAAGTGGCAGCACAAGAATGTGAACTGCGAAAGTCTGCGGATTTACTGAAGATTAAAATGGCATTGATACGGGAGGAAGCAGCACAACAATGTAAGCTGTAAGGTGCTGTGGAAGAAGTAAAAGATTTAATCTTCCCAGGGAGCTGCCTTCCATCCCCTGTCCTTGGATCCCCGGCAGCCTGATGTATAACTTTTCTCCCAGAAAGAATGCCCTCCCTTCCAGAAAGGATCTGCCTCCCGTCCTGGGGCTGCAGGTCTCTCTGCACTCTCAGAGCTGATGGGCAGTGGGAGTGTAGCGGGGGAAGTACAGCTCCCTGCAAGCTGGCTGTGCTCACTCTTGGATTCACTTTCTTCTTGGGGTTTTTGCTGTTGGAGGAACAGGGTGAGGGCAGATAGAATGTACAAGGAGCAGCTGTCTGGGCAGAGCACAGTCCTTTACCTCAACATCTCTGCTGCTCAAAACCCTGAAACCTCATCCTGCCCCCACTTGCCTACAATTCCCAGAGTCAACCAGACCCCTGAGAGCTGTAGTTCCTGCAAGAGGACAAGTGGCCAAGAGCAGGGCCTGACGGGCAGCAGGGACACAAGGCAGGGTACGATGCATGGTGCAGAGGGGCGCTGTGCACCATTCCCAGAAGTGCCGGCTCCTGCCATGCTCTGGGCTCTCAGCCCTGCCCTGGGCTGCCACACTCCCTGCGTGTCACAGACACGGGAGTAGAGGCTGTTGCCAAACTTCCCCACGAGGCTCATGCCAGCTACGTCCCCTCTAGGGTTTCAGGCTCAGCAGTCACAGCCCCATGAGTTGAAAACCAGAGCCCAGGGTGTTCCAGAGGAGCTGCATGATAGCTATTCAGCTGGGTCTAGAGTAGAGGTGGCATCCTCTCTGGTCCCAGATTGGGCACTGAGATCAGATCCTGACCCTCTGACTGCCAGGTGTTGGGGGAAGCCACATACCCTATTGAAACTCCACATTCTCTTTCCACAAGAACGGGCCTGGCTTCTCTGGTTTCCATTCTGCCATAGGCCCCCAGAAAGAGTGGGGGGGCAATAGAGAATTGGCTCCAGGTGGCAGAAAGTCCCCAGGCCTCTAGGTGTGCATGTGCAGCTCAGACGTGACACAGGGCTGACTCACCAGGATGTCTTGGCTCCTCTCTCAATTACATAAGGGTTGCCTGGTCCCTGCCTGTGCCCATTAGGGGCACCTTGGTATTTCAGAGCAGAAACCCGTGGCTGGGTTTGCCCCTATGGAGGGAACTAGGCTGGGTGCCTTTTATGGATGGACTTCATGGGTCACGGGAAGTGGGGAGGGGCCCGTGAGTGCTCTAGGCTCAGCCCAGGCTCCTGAGAGTGGGCCCTCAGTGACCCCTGGGGAGGATCTGGTCAGGGGGTTGCCCAGATGTGGGTTCAGCTACAGCTGCCTCCTCCCAAGAGTTCGGGGGGATTCTGTTTTGGGGGCGGCCTGCCATAGTTGTGATCTGAGGAAAATACCTCAGGGCTTCCTCACACAGACATATTGATGATACTCTCGCAGTTAACAAGAAATTGAAGGTTATCGGAAAAGGCTTTCAAAATGTAGACAACATGGGGAAAGTTATTTGTCAATTCAGATTTGGTAGCAAGAAATCCCCAGGTAAGTAGGCCCTCCTTTCCTCCAGTGACAAGCGACCCACATCAGGCTGCCTCCCCACAGTGAGCCCAGCCTGGACACCTGCCGGTGACACCCAGGAATGAATCCGTCCCCAGCACCACCGCGCACCTGGGAGTAGCCTTTACTGCAGCCCACGCTGGGTTTGGGGCAGGGTGTGCCCTCAGAGCTGTGTCCCCCTCTGTGCGCCCCTGCCTGCACCCATTAGGAGTCACCTTGGCATTTCAGATCAGAAACCCATGGCTGGTTTTGCCCCTAAGGAGGGAAGTAGGCCGGGTGCCTGATGTTCACTGGTAGGAGAATCCAGATAGCAGATTCAAATCCCTCCAAATGTATCTACATATTTAACTTTATTTTGCTAAAATACTAAGAGAGGTTTAGGTGAGTGGAGAGTTTATGATATGATTTCAAAATTTACATGAAAGAGCAAGTGGGTTTCCATGGAGGAAAGTCAGCCCATGCTCACTCAGACATCTCTGAATTTCTAGTCCACAGAACCTGTGAGCATATGAAATTGTTCTGTTTTATGTCCCTAGGTCTGGGATGGTTCAGTACTCAGCAGCAGATAAGTGGAATGCCCCTCATTCACAAAGGACACTGGGCTGCTTTCACAGCCTTCTTCCAGATCCTTCTATCCCTTGGGTGACTTAAGTGTCCCCACAAATAAACTTTACAACACTCTTATCTCCACCTGCTCACACTCAGTGATGTCCGTATGTCGGCCCCCTCAGCTGCCCTCTTTCAGTTTACCAAAGGGCTGGGTTTCCTTGAAATTGTAAAGACCCTGGGAGGGTTTGGGATAAGGGACAAATAGAGGCCTCATCTGACCACCCCTTCAAACTCCTGCCTGAGGTTGCCCACAGGGAGAACAGTGAGCAGAGCTGCAGTTCACAAGGTCACCATGGCAACCTGTTGTCCATCATAATGGACATACCTCAGCAGGTGGGGTGAAGGTGCATAAGTAGTGGGGCCATCACCCCACAGCCAACCACTTGCTACTTGGACCCACAGGGCAGGTATCAGGTGGCTGCTTGCAGGTGCAAGATATATTGATTAAAGCGTGAGTAGAGCTGAGGTTGGGAGTGCCGAGGACCCTGAGCACGGGAGGAAGCAGAGGAGGTGTTGGCTTGAGGTGGCCTGAAGTTTATGGGCCCCAGGATGCTGGGTCCCATGTACGCCATCTTCCTGCTGCTGCTGCTGCCGTCTCCGCTCCTGACCACCAGGAGCACCCCCGACCCCTACCTCACCCAGGACCAAGGTCACCACCCCAGCTCCAGGCTCCAGGAGAGCCCAGCAGATGGGGAATCCTGCTGGAGCATTTACGACCTGTACTTCGTCTTGGACTCGTGAGTGGCCCACCTGCTCTAGTCAGTGCCATAGAACAGTGCTGTCCCTGGGGTCAGTATGGGGCCCCAGGCTCTGAGAGGGGGAAGCAGGGACTGTCTTGGTCACATTCAAGGAACAGACTCTCTGTGGCCTCCCTGTTCCTGGGGCAGAAAGAATGCCCCAGGCATTTGTTCCCTGGGACTTTTTCTCCTGAAAAGGATTAGAGGTCCCCATCTGGTTTCTAGATGACTCAGTCCCTCCAACCACATGGCCCAGATCTGTGACCTGCAGGCCCCTTAATCAGCTTTCGAGGAAATTACTGGGAGCAAACTTCTCAGCAGTTAGCTCCCTGTGGCTTTGGCTTTTGGTTTTTGTCCGTTGGCATGTTTTGTTTTATTTTGTTTTTCACACCGATGACTATTGTGTAAATGGGCCCCAGGGAGATGGCCAGGTGGCTTTTGGGCATCCCGTGTCACTACTTGGAAAGCCCTTTGCTTTCATGCTGCCAGTGCTTTGCTTCTTTCTCGGACACCTTGGAGACCCAAGTTGCAGTGTGTGCACTTCCAGGACACTTTGGTTTGTCCAGAGCCCGGGGGAGCTAGGCTGTGGGTTAGGCACCTGCAAGCCCTCAATGAAGGAAGAGGGTTGGGGGTCTCAGTCTTTGGGGGAGGTGACCTTGCTTCCATTTTCACCTCCTGTGTGGGCTGGGAATAAATGCTACTTATTCAGTGTTGACAGTGGTATGACTATCAATATATTTAAAGGACTCTCTGGTGTCCAAGGACTTTCTTGGCCTTTCTGTCATCTTCAAAAACATCCCTGGATGGAGAGCAGTGCAGGCCTGTGATATGCAATCTCCTGAAAGGGGGGCAGCTCCTGGAGGCTGGAGGAAGCAGCCCAGAGGCTTGAGGGGCTGCAGGACCCAGGCTCCCTGAGCTGCCTCATTCCATCCCTGGGGGGACTGCCTCTGACTCCCCCTGGTCTCCATGGAGACTGCTGATAGGGGGTGCAGGCCCAGCTGAACCCGCAGAGCTGGGAGCCTCCCCTGCCAAGGAGGAAAAGTCCCTCGTCACTGTCTTGGGGAAGGACTCTGAGTTGCCCTGGGCAGCTCTTGCCTCACTGATCCTCAGCACAGCCCAGGGGGTCAGTTGTTCCCACTTTGGGCTTGGGTTGGGGTCTGAATGGTCCTGGGGGACTGAGAGCCTCCTTGGGTCAGTCTTTCCAGAGAGGGCCAGTGAGTCCGCAGGGTCCTCTCAGCTGCCATCCTGTTGTAGTGCCCCTGCCCACACCCTGCTCTCTGCTGGTGGGCCTGCTCAGGCACATCTAGGCCCTGGGATGGATGGGGAAGGGCTCAGGGTGCAGGAGGGGCATGTGTAGTAATAATAATTGGGCATTATGTGCCAGGCAATGTGCCCTCCCATTTAGGCCTCCCAAACCTTAAGGCAATGGATCTTTCCTTATTTTGGGATGATGGAACTGAGGTTGAGGTGCAAGTGATTTACTCAATGTCAGCCGAGCTAATTTGCTTCCAAATGTTAGATGGTGGGAAGATACTCCCCTCTCCCCCCCAAAGGAAGTGTGACATGGGCCTGTGAGAAAGGCACTAGAGCAACAGCTTTTGAGCCAGGACCTCCCACTCCTCCCCCTTTCTTCCCACTGCCTCCTTTGGCTTCTTAAATGCTGGCAGGCAGCCCTCGCCCCTCCGACCACAGCTGGCTCTCCCGGCAGCTCAGGGTGAGGAGTCCAGGCCTTGCCCTGAGAGTGGAGAAGGAAGGAGAGGAAGGGGAGCTACTGAAGTCCCTTGTACCCCACTCAGGCTCCAGGACAGGCTGTGCCACAGCACTGTGCTCCCTACCCCCACCATGGCCGTCGCCTTGACACTTGCCGTTTTGGTTGGCCAGGACTAAATCCTGCCAGATTGTGAAAATGGGAGGAGGAGCTGAGGGTGCCCAAGAAAGCATTTACACACCCACTTCCCAGCCCTGGGCCACCAGTGGGGAATGTGCCTAGAGTGTTGCTGCAGCCACCAGGCAAGACCTGAAACCACGGCAACCTCAGCCCCAGGGCTGGGAGCTGCGCACCCCCAGACGGATCCGCTGGGTGACAAGTGCTTGGAGAGAGAGAACATCCTCCCTCCTGGGGCTGCTCCCTGCCCTTCCTGGGGAACAGGCAGGGGGAGGCAGCCCCAGCCCTACAGTCAGGCAGACTCCATTCACCAGTCAGGGAGCCTTGGGCCAGTTGCTTCATCTCTCTGTGCCTCAGTGTCCCCATCTGTATAGTCGGGGTCTTCATACCCATCTCACCATGTTGCTATGAAGGTGAAGGGGAACTTGTAGGTAGTTTGCTCAGCATGACTTCAGATATAGTCATGGAGTAAAAGTATAAAGTGAACTGCCAGTTAAGCCAAAATCACACTTTCTGGGATCTCCCTGCCCCACAGGGGTCGCTGACCCAGCCCAGATTTCCTGACTCAGCTTTCTTCCCATGTGCCCTCTGGGGTAGGGGATGTGTGATAATGTCTCTGCTGGGAGCCCTCCTGAGGTTCTCTGGGCGCCGTCACCATGTGATGAGTGGTCCTGTTCATTCATGCTAGGCTGGGGGAAGTCAAGTAGGATCCCAAGGTGGGTGTGCCCAGTGAGAGGATAATGGAGAGGCAGAATCCAGGGGAGCACCTACACGTGTGACAAAGGTGGAGGAAGAGGGGATGGCCTAGGGGGGAGAGCAGAGCTTCAAGATCCGTCCACTCCAGACATGGAGCCCGTGCAGGATGCTCGTTAACCAGCACCTTGGCACCAACCCCTGTGTGACAACATGGGCAGAAGTAGGATTAGGTGGAGCTTCCGTGCGGGTCTGACAGCCTCAGCTGGCCCTCAGGGTTGTCCCAAGTTGGACCAGATGTTAGGGCCACCCGTCACTGCATGGGGCTACCTCGGGAAAGGCAGGGTGAGAGGTTCTCAGGATGACAGCTGGAGGGGCGCCCTCAGCGAAGCATCCGAACTCCGCGTGTGTGCGTCCCGCCCAGCTTCCCCCTGAGTTCAGGTGAGCTGAAGAGCAGAGCTGTGCAGGCCTGGCTGTGGATCTGTGCGCCCCTTTGCATGGGCCGTTCCGTGTCTTCTGTTTTTTCCTTCTCAGGGCCCTTCACACCTGTTCCTCACGGAGCCAGTCATGGCTTGTGTGCTTTCTCAGGGACAGGGGCTTCTGAGACTTGTATAAACAATACTCCACATTCATCCCTCCCCAACTCCGGGCAACCTCCTATTTTCTGTATCTACAGATTTTCCTGTCCTGGACACTTCATGTAAATGGAATCATACGACAGTTGGCATTTTGTGTTTGCCTTATTGTGTGAGGTCCACCCATGTTGTAGTATGTATCAGATTTAAGCCTCTGTTCAGTGTTTTTTTGTGGAATCTGAGGCTTAGAGCTTCCAAGTCTGCCATTTTCACACTTCATGCCACTAGTTTGTCTGTAATTTCATTTTTAAATTCATCAAGGAAATGCTTGAACATAAATTTAAGATGGAACACTATTACAAATACACACACACACAAAAAAAATAAAACCGTGAGGCTCTTGCGCCATACCACCCCACTTCTGATCCTATTCTTCAGAGACAGCCATGTGCAAGTATTCCAGATTGTATTTTTTTGACATTGTGACCATGTATCTAATAATGTGTTCATACGCTAAAATATGTTTATACTTTATGGTGTTTCTTGCTGCTTGAGGTTACATATTCTCTGTTAACTTCTTACTGTGGAAGAAGAGAATTTAGCTTAGTTACATCTCAGCTCCCTGATATGATTCTGCTCTATGCATCCATTCTCCCAGAATAGTTATATCACTAGGACGTTTGGCCTCAAGGTTTAATAGTGGAGCTGTGTATTGATGCCCATCTCTCCATTCTCATTGACGAGTGGGGCACTAAGTCATGACCGGAGCCCTGAGTGCCAGAAGCCCCCGTGCCTGCCCTGTTCCCTACTGCTTCCTTGCTGGGGACTGTAGGTCTCCGTGGTTGCCTACGAGCTCTCACATTCTTGTGTTATGGAATCAAGGGTTTCCTTCCAAATTATATCAATTAACAACTATCCCAGAGTAGATAGTGGGTTGAAGACTCTTGTTTCCTATAAATGGTCTTTGGAGTATCCTTTTCATTCAATGGGAAAGCAGAGGAGAGAGATAATGGGGAGGAAAAGAGAAAGTGTTGCCATCATTAGTTAGGAATGGAGTTGTCTTGCACTTCAGTGTGGGTCTGAGAGAAAATCTCTAAGTAGGTGGACAAAGTCTGCTGCTTTGCTACCCAGCAGTTGTCTGACTCAGTGTCACCCTGACCTGCTAAGTGCGATGGGTAGAGTATAGGCTTTGCAGCCAGGGCTGGGTTCACATCCATGCTAGCTACTGAAATTGTGTCACATTCTATGACCTGTGGAATCCTGTTTTCTCATCTGAAAAGTGGGAATAATTGTACTATCATAGGGTTGTTCTGGAATCAGAAATCATGTACGTAAAGTGCCTGATAGATACATACTCACTGGATCATCTTGATTTTGGGGTCATCTGTCCTTAGTTTCCTCACTGTTTGCTGATGGTTTTAGATGTAGCCTTGTAGGCAGAAGGAATGGTGGGGAGGAAGAGCCGAGAGCCATGACCCACCCCCGTGTTCAAGGGCTGGAAGAGGAGCAGAGAGCTGGGAATGGTGATTCCCAAGGGGAAATGGGGGACCAGGAGAGCCAGCATATCAGAATTTCTGGAGGCTTTACCAACCAGTGCATCCTACCTCATTTCCTAACATTCCCATGTAGCAGGATCAACCGCCCGTGTTTGCCACCAAAAGCCCCTCATCCGAGAAGTCCCCCATCCCCTACCACACAGGTCTAATTGGTCAGTTGCTGCCACTCACACTGACTAAAGTCACCACGAGGGTAACCCACTGACCTCACTCCGGGAGCTGTGCTGGCTTTAGCTATTTCAGGAGCTGGGGGCTCTCGTGGAGGAGCTTGCTAAGGGCCTGCAGGAAGGCAGGGAAGGCAGCAGCTATGCTCAGATGATACATGCACCTCCATCTCTGACTCATGTCTTCTTTTTCAGATCACGCAGTGTAAATGACAACTGGGAGTTCACACAGAACTTTGTGCAGGATTTGGTGAACAGATTTAAAAAGTATGGCTTTTCAGCTCTGTGTTGCAGGGCGTTTTCCTCTCTAACTGAGTACATTGCTATTTAGATGCAGTGGACATGGGACTGCCTCAGGTCGCAAAGCTCAGGGCAGTGTTCTGAAGCAGGAGAGAAGGGCAGATCCCATTTGTTTCCTAAGATCTCTGCAGCCTTGCTTGGCTCCTTCCTGGGAGTCAGGCCTTGTTTTCAGGGGCACAGTCTTCCCTGGAGGACCTCACAGATTAGGAACTAGGCAAACTACTTAACACTGTAACTAAACATCTGGACGTGGAATTTTATCTAGATCTTGAAGGATGAGAAATACAGGGTAACAAGAGCCATGAAGGTCATTTGAGCAGTAAGGGGTGTATTTGGCTGAACATGATTAACATGGGAAGGCTGGGAGATGAAGCGAGAGGTCAACTTGTGGCCAAGGCAAAAGAGGCCAATAATGCCAGGAGGGAGGGCTTGCATTTCCTGCTGTGAGCCATAGGGAGCTCTGGATGATGCGTGATCAGAGACGCTGGTGGCACTCCAGAAAGACAGTACTCCAGCTGTACTCCAGGCCGAGAAGTCTCATAATGGTGGGCAAGAGCCAGGACCAGTGGGGAGCTCATATAGGGACCTGTGGGAACAATGTAACTAAAGGATAATGAGGGCCAGGCGATCAGAAGAGAGGGGCCAGAAGGTGAAAAGGGAGGGGAGAATATGAATGGCTGATGAGGGAGGATAATTTCTTTGAGATGAGGGGGAGGGAGGTGGGGAAGATAGTCCAGGGAGGAGGAGAAGTGAAAGTACCAAGAATTTGACAGGAGAGGAGAGGCCAGCTTGGGAGGGCCCTCGTGGAAGAGCACGAAGCTGCCTATCTCCTTGTGCATGCAGCAGCCCTGTGTGCATGTGTGTGTGTGAGAGAGAGAGAGCGGCAGAGAGAGCGAGCAGGCTTTTGGGATTCGGGTGTACAGGGTGCTATGCCGCACTCTGACGAGAGGGCTGCACGCCTTCCAGGCCTCATAATCCTTCACTAAAGTGATGAGAACTTCTGGAGTCCAGGAAATGGACTCCACACTAAAAGAGACAGAATGGAGAACAGGGAGCTTGGTGGGCACCCCGTCCCTGTTGCATATCAGCATCACTTCCAGCCTGTGTGTATAGTTGCTCACAAGCCCATGTTTCCTCCCAAGCCCCAAACAGCGTATGTCGTTCATCACCTACTCGACACACAGCCGCATCCACATGAAGCTGACCTCGAACAGGTAAGTGTTTGACTGATCCCCTAAAGCAGACCCAGCGATCAGGCCACAGGGAGGGCCAGGGAGCAGAGGGGGCCCCTGAGCCCGCACTGAGGAACCCACTGGTGTGCAGGCACGGCTGCCCTGGACCCTCCCCTCACTGCCCTCCCTGACCCTCAGCCCTGGCCCCCTGGGCCCCGCTGCCGCCTCTGCACTGACACTGGCTGCACCCCGTGCTAGTAGACAGACTCCTCCCCTCAGAGCCCATCCCTCCACCTGACCCTAGTCCTTCCCTCTGTGCTCTACCCTTTCCCTAGAACAGGCTGACGGTGAAGATTCCCTAATCAGGTGGAGCAGATGTGGGGGGCCTTTTAGGACATAGCCCGGTACCTGCTGTGTGTGTCACTTTCTGCTCTGGGCCCCTGGGGAAAGAGGGAGACAATCAGAACCAGGGAGGAAGGGATGGGTATCATCCAAGTGTGGGTGCTTCAGGAGGGGAGCACGTTCCCAGTGATTCTGGTCAGGTGAGCCCAGGAGTGGGTCCTGATCACCAGGCTGGGATAGGGTGCTGGAGGAAGGCCCCGTGGGCCTGCATCCCAGGAGGGTCTAGGTGGGAGGTGGGATGTTATGGAGCTTCTGAGTAGCAGGGAGGTTAAGATTCTCATGGAGGAAAATGACTGGAACCCCCCTGAGAGTGGGAGGAGCACCAGACAGAGCCTGAGGACCCTGCACTGGAGGGTCCCAGGGCCTGTGGACAGGAGGGGCCAGGGTGAGCACGGTGACCTTGCCAAGCTCTGCCTTAAGTGTGCAAGTACAGTGTGCCCTCAGCAGGGCCCCCGGGGGGGCGGTCGTGCTGCCAGTCACACTGTGATGGAGTCGCAGTTTGGATCCCCCCGTTCTGACCGTGGACAGTCAGGGTGGACCCCTGGGGGAGGCCCCCAGTTCTGCACGGCTTAGACAGAGCAGAGCACAGAGAAGGCCAGGCCTCCCCTATGGACCTAGAAAGCAGCGTCCCCTCACCACCCTGCTCACCAGATAGGGACTGGGAAGGTGGGAACCAGGCCAGCCAATGCCAAAGGCACAGGACAGAGGGCCGGGGCAGGCCTCCTTGACTTGGCCCTCTCCCGTCCCGGCAGGGCTGCGTGCAGTGCAGATGGACAAGGACAGCCTGGGGCTGGTTGTAATAGGCAACCCCTCATTCCATCTCCCACCTGCTCTGATTTTTTTTTTTTTCCAGAAAAAGAATAAACAATGCTCTTGTCGAATTGCTCAATGTACGACCTACCGGAGCCATAAATATGCAGCACGGATTGGAAAAGGTACAGAACCTAGATTTCTGAGATGTGGCTGTGCTTTATCAAGTTCTCAGAGGGTCATCATTGGGTCATCTCACTGTCCCCCTGACACACACTTTCCTTCATTTTGTTGCAGGCCAATGAGCAGATCAAAAGAACACGTGCTGCAGGTGCTGCAGGTAAGTGAGCTGCTTCCTGCCTTCTTGGCGATGGTGTCCGGGGAAAGAGCCAGGCCTGGGCTTCAGTGAGGTCGGTGCAGACCATCCCTGGCCGCATCCAAGCACTGACTCCTGGAGCCAGCTGCTTACCCTCTCTGAGTGGCAAGCCTCCTGCTCTGAGCAGTGGGGATGAAAACCACCCCGTGATGTTCCTCAGCACAGCAAGGGGTCGTGTGTGTGGCTTTGCAGTTCCTAGGAAATGCGAGGCGCTGGCCCTGGAGCTGGGCTGCCTGAAGAAGAAAGGGGGAAACCCAGCGGGTCCTAGGGCGGTGGGGCCTCCGTTTAAGAAGGGAGCCTGACCTTCCCCCTTGCTGAGCACACATTTGTCCCTGACTCCTTCTCCCTTCAGCTCCTTCCCTTGGGTTGATGCTCCTGCTCTGTGTCTCCTATAGTTTAAAAGTCTTGTGCTTGTCCCAGAAACATCTTCATCTTGGCTGTAGGGTCTAGGAAAGATGTGTGGTCCCAGGGAAGGACTTTGAGCTGGGGAGGGGGTCTACTGCTCAACTGCCTCTGACCTCAAGCCCTGAGCCTGGGTCTATAGGTGCCCGCACGAGAGCTGTGGGTGAGGCCCAGAGCTGGAACAGGCCTGCATGGACCTGTGGGAGTCTTGCACAGTAGGTGTGCCCACTCCTGCTTTTGCTCATCTGGAAGGCTGATGTTTGTCCTGTGAAATTGCTGGACTTACCTTTCAGGGCAAAGGTTGTACCATCTGGTAGAAGTGACAATTCTGTAGGAAGAACCCTAAGCTGGGCTCAATCTCCTCATCTGCAAAGTGGGTCCTGGGCTAGGGGCCTTTCTTGTTGCATGATAAGCTGCAAAGCCTTCCAGGCATGTGCGTGGCAGGTGCTTAGGTCTGGGTGGCCTCTCCCCAGGAGGGTGAGGTGTGGCGAGCAGTGCTCGGGTCCTGGAGGCCTGAGGCAGTTGCTCTCATTGACCCAGACATGCCCTGCCTCTCCCACAGGAGAGAAGCTTCCCAGCCTCATCATCGTGCTGACAGGTGAACAACTGCTGCCAGAATCATTTACAGAGACACAAGTTGAAGTGAGTCAAGCCCATTTTTACCAGCCTTTTGGTCCACATAGTTGGACCAAATTTATTATACCCAACACTTCCTCTTTCTCAGGCTGCAAAATCCAAGCAGTTGGGGGCAACTCTGTATTTCGTGGGTGTGCAAAATTATCAGCTATCCCAGGTAATTCTGAGCAGGTAACGAGGGGTGACTTGTGAGTCTAGCTGGGGAAACCTTCAAAGATGGCTCTCTCAGGGTCTCGCAGAGGATGGGCCTCTACCCACCAAAAAGTGCCTGGGGAGTGGAGTCAGGGCCCTCTCACTTAGACTGGGCCCAGGGAGTTGAAAGATGTGCAAGGTGGCCATTCAGAATGAATAACAAGTGTTGTGTAAGGCCTGCACAGCAGAGGTGAGGGTGGAAGAGCTTCCCCTTCCCTGAGGGCGGGCTGCTGGCGGGTGCCAGGGTCTAGCCCCCGGTGTCTGTCTCCTGGGATGGGGACCTCTGGGTCATCACCCCTGGCTGTGGGCTCAAGCTGTCTCCTCTCCCTTTCAGCTATTAGAAATTGCTGGTGAAGAGGATCATGTGTTTGGAGTAGACGGTGGTTACAGTGGACTGGAAGACATCGTTGACCCAGTGAGTGAGGGGGGATGAAGGGGGCTGCACGCCGTGTCCCCCTCCGTTCACTCCCATGACCCTGCCACTCCTCTGTCTCTATTTCAGCTCATAGCGAGGTCATGTGTGCAGATTACGTCTGTGGATTTCTCTGCTATCTGCACTAGAGGTAATAATTGGGGTCGTTGTTGTAAATGCAGGAGGGTGTATGTGTGTGTTTTGTGAATGTACCATGTGTGTGGTGGGAGTGGTGTATGTGGTTCCAGTATGTGTGGTGTGTTTGAGTGCACCATGTGTGTGTGGCACGTGTGGTGTGAATGTGTATAATGTGCTGTGTGTACGTGAATGTGGTGTCTGTGGGGGATTGTGGTTTGGAATGCGCATTGGGTCCATAGAACGTTTGTGTCAGGTACGTATGTTAATCTGTGTGAGGTATGGGTGCCTGGGGTATGCTGGGGGGTGGGCACATGATGGCATCTTTGTCCAGGTTTGTAATGGGCTCCCTATCACTTTAGAGCGCACTGAACAATGGCTGGGTGACTGTACTGCAAAATGACTGCCACATAAGTTTAGTGTAATTACTTTCTTTAATCTCACAGCCAAAAGGTTAAGTAGGAAATTTAAAAAACTTTAAAAAAACCTGAATGACACTACCAAATGGGACCCAACCACATATAACCAGGACAATATGTCAAACTATTTAGAAACCACCCCAGAAATCCAAGTCTGATTAGTATTTGAAATGTAATTTGAATGGGTAAGGGACCTCTGGGATGATGGCTTCCAACGGAGCCAGCTGTTGGGGGCAGCTGTCTGACTCCCCATTTTCTGAACATGCAGTGTGGAGGGGGCCTAGCAACCCCACACATGGGGGCCTTCCCTGCTCCTCCTGGGTTAAGTGCAGCCAGTTTGACATCTTCATTTCTGTGATTATGTCTGCTGGACACACGGGCCATGGCATCTGACTGACATGACAAGCCACAGGTGAGGGTGCCAGTCACCATTCCCCATGGCAGCCAAGATGAAGTGACAGGTGCCTGCAACATGCCCTCTACCAGTGTGGCCCAGAGTTTTGGCTCTGATCTGTTATACTGCTGCCTTGTCAAATGCCACTACACAGAGTGACAGTCACTTGAAAGTACAAAGCAGAAACCTGGACCCCAAAGGAAGTAAAAGAACCCGTTTCATCAGGCTGCCCTGGGGATGCAATCAGGTGGCCCTGAGGAAGCAGGCAGGGGCTGGGCATGAGGCTCAAGGGATCCTCCCTGCCCCTAAGCCTGTGCTCCAGCCCATCACAGGTACAAGTGCTCAGAGAGGCCACTTACCCACCCCAGGCTGACCACGGAACCTGAGGTCACTAGCTGACAACATGCAGGGCAAGCACCCCTCTGCTCTAAACCTCATTTTCTGCAGAGGTGGGGTTGGGCAGCTAGGCTACTATAAGCCCTGCCTCAGTTTCCCACCCATCCTCTGAGGCCCAACTCACAGGAGTCTCACCCTCAAAGCTGCTCCTGGTGGACCGCCCCCTCTGCCTCCCTCTGCCTTTGGTCTCCACCTCTCATTAGTCATTTGTCATCCAAGGTGCACCATGACTTCTGCTGGGCTCTGTCCATGATATTATTTCTATCATGCAGCTTTCTGTTTCCAATCTTTTATTATGCAAAGCTTAAAATGTTCAGCATTGGAAACAATTGTACAATGAGCCCCCATCTCCACTAACTGGTCCTCAGAATTCCTGTGTGACCTTATTGTCTGGTCATGTGTGGAACTAGTCCTTGCTGGCTCTCGCTCTCTCCTTCAATGATCCATCTTATTTCTGAAGCATCTCATAGTGAAATACCGACATCAGGCTACCTCACATGAAACCCTTCAGTCTGCATATCTTAAACTAGGGACTAATGATCGTTGAGAGTTCTCTTTCTGAAATGCAGAAATGGTAACGGTGCCATTTGGCAAGGCTGGGAATTGCACGGGACCCTGTGTGAGTCAGCCCATGGACATACAGAATTTAGCACTGCCCAGGAAAACCCCCTGGATGCCCTCCCAGGCAATTGCCTCCAGCCCCGCCCCTGGGGGCAGCTCCTCTCCTGACATTTCCTCCAGGCAGTCCGCTGCTTTGCACCTGTCCTCGGTGGGCCCACGTGCTATGAATGCTGGCTCTGGCCTGGTGCGCTGGGCACGGTGGTCTGGCATTCATCCTGCCTGTGTATTTGCTGGGGATGCTGGGGCTGTTCACCCCCGGGGGGCCATGCTGGAGGAGGGGCCTCGAATTGTTTTCCTTATGAGACTGGCCATTGCAGGGCCTTCTGTGCAGTAAGGGACCCTCCTGCCACCAGCCTGGGTAGCCACTGTCCCTCCACTATGATGAGGGTCCCCGTTGGTCCCATCCCACTCTCTCCCAGAGAGAACTACTATGAGGACTTGACTATACATATGTTACATACCTGTGTAATGAGAACTTGATTACACGTGTGCACACCTATCTCAGTAAACTTGACAAGGATATTTCCATATTAGTGGGATTATGCACTACATAATATTTTCCAGCCATCTGCATAGCCATCTGTTATGTTGAAGGACCAAATTAATTTCATTAGTCTCCCTTGTTCAACAGTAAGATTGTTCTGAAGGAGATGCTACTACAAGCCACTCTGTGGGGTCTTCCCAAGCGTCCCTCTCTGTGGGCATGGGACAGGGTTCTCCTGGGATCAGTACCAGCAGTAGAATAGCTGCAGGCAGGGGACACACAGGTGAACAGTGGGTGAGCAGTGTGGGGATTCTCTCCACGAGACTGTGCCAGGCAGCACGTGGTGTCCCAGCCCCTACCTGGCCGCCCCAGGGCAGTCAGCTCCCGCTGTGCCCCTGCCAGTCCTGGCGGTCAGCCACCCTTCCTCACTGCCCAGCTCCACCTGGCCTTCCCAGGGAGCTGCCTTCCATCCCCTGTCCTTGGATCCCGGGCAGCCTGGTGTGTAACTTTTCTCCCAGCAAGAATGCCCTCCCTTCCAGAAAGGCTCTGCCTCCCGTCCTGGGGCTGCAGGTCCCTCTGCGCTCTCAGAGCTGGTGGGCAGCAGCGGGAGTGTAGCGGGGGAAGTACAGCTGCCTGCAAGCTGGCCCTGCTCACTCCTGGATTCATTTTCTTCTTGGGGTTTTTGCTGTTGGAGGAACAGGGTGAGGGCAGATAGAATGTACAAGGAGCAGCTGTCTGGGCAGAGCACAGTCCTTTACCTCAACATCTCTGCTGCTCAAAACCCTGAAACCTCATCCTGCCCCCACTTGCCTACAATTCCCAGAGTCAACCAGACCCTTGAGAGCTGTAGTTCCTGCAAGAGGACAAGTGGCCAAGAGCAGGGCCTGACGGGCAGAAGGGACACAAGGCCGGGTATGATGCATGGAGCAGAGGGGCGCTGTGCACCGTTCCCAGAAGTGCCGGCTCCTGCCATGCTCTGGGCTCTCAGCCCTGCCCTGGGCTGCCACACTCCCTGTGTGTCACAGACATGGGAGTAGAGGCTGTTGCCAAATTTCCCCACGAGGCTCAGGCCAGCTAGGTCCCCTCTAGGGTTTCATGCTCAGTAGTCACAGCCCCATGAGTTGAAAACCAGAGCCCAGGGTGTTCCAGAGGAGCTGCATGATAGCTATTCAGCTGAGTCTAGAGTAGAGGTGGCATCCTCTCTGGTCCCGGATTGGGCACTGAGATCAGATCCTGACCCTCTGACTGCCAGGTGTTGGGGGAAGCCACGTACCCTATTGAAACCCCACATTCTGTTTCCACAAGAATGCGCCTGGCTTCTCTGGTTTCCATTCTGCCATAGGCCCCCAGAAAGAGTGGGGGGGCAATAGAGAATTGACTCCAGGTGGCAGAAAGTCCCCAGGCCCCCAGGTGCGCGTGTGCAGCTCAGACGTGACACAGGGCTGACTCACCAGGATGTCTTGGCTCCTCTCTCAATTACATAAGGGTTGCCTGGTCCCTGCCTATGCCCATTAGGGGCACCGTGGTATTTCAGAGCAGAAACCCGTGGCTGGGTTTGCCCCTATGGAGGGAACTAGGCTGGGTGCCTTAATGGATGGACTTCATGGGTCACGGGAAGTGGGGAGGGGCCCGTGAGTGCTCTAGGCCCAGCCCAGGCTCCTGAGAGTGGGCCCTCAGTGACCCCTGGGGAGGATCTGGCCAGGGGGTTGCCCAGATGTGGGTTCAGCTACAGCTGCCTTCTCCCTAGAGTTCAGGGGGATTCTGTTTTGGGGGCGGCCTGCCATAGTTGTGATCTGAGGAAAATACCTCAGCACTTCCTCACACAGACATTTGGATATTACTCTTGCAGATAAAAATGAAGTCAAGGTTATTGGAAAAGGTTTTGAAAACATACAGAAGGATGAAGTTGTCTGTCGATTTCGACTTGGAAAGGAAACCGTAGGTAAGTAGCCCCTCCTTTCCTCCAGGGACAGCTGTCCCACAGCAAGCCAAGCCTTCAAAGCCCATGTTGACCATTCGCTATGTACACACTGAAAATAAGCAACATGGACAGTGGAAGGGGTAAATGGTTGGGAGCCTGGCAGGACTTAATCGGTCCCCAGCACCATCCCACCCCTGGGAGCAGCCTCTCCTGCAGCCCTGGCTGGGTGTGGGGTGGGGTGTGCCCTAAGAGCTGCATCCCCCTCCCTTTCCTGGGCTCTCACGTCCCTTGAGAGGCAAGGACTTGAGTCCATTAGTCTGTGGGAGGGAAGTTGAGGCAGCCCCAGGGCTCTGAGTCTTTGCCAGATCTCCCTGGATGGTGTGTTCACTTGAGATTGAAAGGTGATGCCATAAAAAATCCTAAAGAATCCACTCTAAAACTACTAGAACTAGTATCTGAATTCAGCAAAGTTGCAGGTTACAAAATTAATACACAGAAACCTGTTGCATTCTTATACACTAAGGATGAACTAGCAGAAAGAGAAGTCAGGAAAATAATTCCATTCACAATTGCATCCAAAAGAATAAAATACCTAAAAATAAACCTAACAAAGGAAGTGAAATACCTATACCCTGAAAACTACAAGATATACTCTAAACAGAAATTAAAGAAGACACAAATAAATGGAAATTCATCCCATGCATGTAACAGTGGTTTGAAAACTCCTTTCCAGTCAATCATGCTTGTCCAGGCCCCTCTCCATACTGGGCTGCCATCACATCATTCTTCTCTCTGGACTGTGAATATCCAATGGGAAAGTCAGTTTGCACCTCTTTGGGGACTTTTTCCCCATTTAATCCTAACCATTCCACACCCCAGGCACCAATCCTTTTCCCTGACCATACTTAGCATTTAGTTTTCATTATGAGCTCCCACAAAGGGGTAAGAATGTTCAGAAGGTCGTAGCTAATCTGACAATCGAGTCACCAGCACAGTACTTGGTGTGAGGTAGGTGCTCTGAGGAAGGCAGAGAATAGAAGCTGACATCTGCCATAGGGTGAGCTTTGCTTGCCAAGGGCCACAGGAGGGGAGATGGGGATGTGGGGACATGTCCATTCACATTATTTGCATGTAAATTTCTTCCAGGAATAGAGGCTGTATCTGTGCAAGATACCTCTGTTACATGCCCAGGACTGAAGATAAATAACTGGGGCCAGTAAGTGAAAAGCTCAGAGAGCAGTGGTCAGTTTTTGGCACTATGGCGTGACCAGCGTGGGGAGTGCCTCCTCTGGCCGAGCTGCTCACACCTGTTTTGGGAGGGCTCAGGGCTTCCTCTGCACCCACCTGTGTGGGTGGTACCCTGAGGGGCTGTGATCCCCTGTCACCCAGGTTCTGTCAAGGAGGGCAGGATGCAGGAGGGGATGGGCCCCAGGGATGGTACCTTTGGCCCAGGCAGCCTTTCAGGGCCAAGCCAGCATACCCTGTCATAGAAAAGAGTTTGGAAGGTGACACCAAACAGCCAGCCTGGCCACTGAGCCCATGGCCACGAGGGCAACTGGGCCATGCAGGGCTCCTCACGGCCCGCTCAGCCTTCATTGCAGAGGTTGACCTCATCTCGCCTGGGGTGGGCTCTCCTGTCCCATGCTGCCTCCTATTTGGTGTCCTGAATGCCCACTGATCAGAGCCATTACAAGGAGGATCACTGTCGGGCTGCAGGTTGAGCCATTAGTGCGCCCACTGTGCCGTCTGGGCTGCTGGTCACCATCTGCCCTTTCTGCGTTTTAGGGCTGTCTTCATCGATATCAGCCTGAATAATGGCCTCACCTTTATCAAGACCGATTTTGATGTCAGCAGGAGGAACTGTGTGACTTCCAGGGTAAGACTGCAGCCTCCCTCTGGGACTATACTCAGTCCATTCACTGAGTGGAGAGATACACTGGGAAGCAAAAGGCAGGAACAATGCCCAGGGCAGGCCCAGCAAGCAGCTTGTGTAGCTGGTCACCTGTGCAGCACGTCACAGCCACTACAGCCCCTTAGCCCTTCACTGGGGAGCTGTGCCCCCACTCTCAGAAGTGCCTGGGAGTCCCTCTGTCAAAGTGTCTGGGGCTGTGCAGCTCCTCTGCTCTGTTGCAAGCCAAGGTTCCCTGAAAGCACATGGCACCGACCACTTGGAGCTCCAAGTGGACTCCGGAACAATGCTGAGACCGGCCCCCTGACTCCCACCTTGCCGCCTCCCTGGCCTGGTTCTCCTGGTGGGGAGTTCAGAGCTCCATCTGGGTCTGGCTTAGGTGAGGGGTGGAGGCTGGAGGCTGTGTGCAGGGAGCTAGAGTCCAGGCCCTCAAAACTGGGGTCCCAGACCCAGGAGCCCTGGAGGCTGGGACCACCTGTCGCCCTGCATAGTTGAGGTGAATTTCCACTGCACTGGTGCTTCGGCCCAGCTGTGGGTACAGCCCCTGCCCCCTAGCCTGCCATCAAACAGCCCTGACGCTCCTGTGCATGTCTGTTTATAGTTATCCCTGGGTGTCTGCTCACAGATCAGCAGACAGAACTGACCCATTTGCCCATCAGCAGTCCCACCCAGTGACAACCGCCCTTCAACAGCCACATTGGGAAAAGGACTCAGGAGCCAGCTGGAGTCTACTCCCAGCACAGTGGCTTCTCCCCCAGCCCTGGCCTGGCCTCTCCTCTCCTCTGGCCTGCCCCCTGGGAACTGAGTCAGTCTCGCCCTGTTCCTCTCCCACTTCTCTGAAGCATCTCACTTGGTTTAACGGTTCAGGACTTGTAGCACCTGACTGCACAGATGCAGTGAGCTTCTCCTTGGCCATGAGTAACAACAGGACAGGAGCCCCCATTCCTTACGGGCCTGCCCTGTACTAGGACAGGCTATGAACTCTAAACCTCACAGCTGTCCACTCACTCGCTCCTGCAGATGTGGAAGTGCAGGTTCAGAGGGGCTGAGCGGCTCTGCGGAAGGGGGCAGGGAGGGTGAGGCTGTGGGGAGATAGACCCAGGGTGCTGCCCTGATCCTGCAATCCCCCTTCATCCCAGCCCCAGCAGCCCCTGCTTCACCCCCTGTGTGCCTTCACTGGTGTGCTCCTCACCAGGCCCCTGTGCTGTCAGCCCAGGCGTGCAGTGGGGGCTGCCTGTGGCCCAGCACAGAGGATGCCGGACTCCCTGAAAGGGCTCTGGGGTGGAGCCTCTGAGCGGGGTCTGTGGCACAGGGCTCCTCAGGGGCCCTCAGGGTCCAGCCCTGGGCTCCTAGCCCCACTGTGCCCTCTCAGAGTGGGGCAATCTGAGTGTAAAAGTGGATTTGGAGGTGTGGGGTGGGATGCCAAGTGATAGGCACCACAGGAAGTTGCCCAGGTGTACCGAGGACTTAACACATGTGCTTTCTTCAGAAGGGGACCCCACCTGCCCTACTGGGTGCCGTATCACCAACTGCGCAACAACGTGACCTTCCAGATACTGTGCTGAGAGACACACAGGATATTGACCCAGATATATGGTCTCCCAGTCCAGTTTTATTCATTTTCAACCCTCTCTTCTGCACTGTGATTCTCCTGATGCTGTCCTTTATCCTGCTGGTGTACTGTACCTGCCAATGCTGCATTCAATGTGAGTGACCCCTGACTACACAGCCCTGTGGCCCAGGCCCTCCCCAGCCCCCCAAAGTATCAGGACTCCTGGCTGCCCCAGAATTCCGCCTGTGGGAAGGTCCCATCAGTTCTGAGGTCATCACCTGAGCACATGGAGGCTCAGAGCTGCCCTCCCATTCCTGGGCACACAGCCTGGCCTCTAAGGAGCTTTGTGCCTTAGGCTTCCCTCAGAGAGGGGCCCTGTGGGCTGCCCTCCCCCTGAGGAGAAGTGACCCCAGGCCCTGACTCAGGCTTCTGAAGGACTCAAAGGGACAAAGGCCAGGGAGAGACTCTACTGTGGATTGGAGAAAACACAGATCCTGCCTGGGCAATGATGGCCCCAAAGGGAGGGCCAGGTGCCCCAGGATTCCTCTCCTCTGGGGCAGCTGTGCCTTTACAAACAGACATGGCCTCTGCCCATCTCTGGAGCCCTGTCCTTCCTTTCCAGTCACTACTCAGGACCATGTTGTGCTGGGCCCTGTGCTGGGCAGGGGACAGAAATGAAGTGGCCCCATTCCTGCCATGGCAGCTCCAGATCTGGTGTCTCAATTGTCCTTGGTCCCTGGGGTACTGGGGGAAAAATGTCACCTTCATGGCATGTGGCCAGTGTCCTGCATAACCAGAGCAATAGCAAAGGGCAGAGGCGGGCCCCAGGGAGGGCGGGCACAGAGGCCTGGCTAGCCGGGCTCCCAAGGACAGGTGTGGGAGCACTGTGGGAGGAGGGACCCCCAGAGGTGTGAGAGGGCAGCACCAGCAAGACACCTGCAGGTCTGAGATCTGCAAACTGGGGACATGAGGACAGGAAGCCAGGGTGCTGGGTGGACTTCCCTGAGGGCTGAGCACAGGGGAGGTTCAGGGTGTGCGGAGTAAGGGGAGGGAGGAGCAGGATGGGAAGGGGAGGATCTCTTGTCTTCATAAGACATCAAGGCTGCTGATGAAAACCACCTGGTTAGACACCTTTACCAGCACCAGGCATCCCAGGCTGAATGTCTCCCCGGGGACCCACAGGGAAGTGTGGGCTCAGCTCAGGCAGGTGGAGCCTGCTGGCCACAGACCCGCACGCAGTGAGCACCCAGATGGACACCCAAAGCCCTGTTCTGTCCTGTGCTGCAGAGCAGGTCCCCTCCTGGGGGCATGGCTGAGCCAGAGCCCTTCTCACCCTGTGTTTATCACTCCATCTTTCTATTTCCCAGAAGCCACCACCAAAACCAGACACGGTAGGTCATGTTTAGTTGTGGTGGTGCCAGAGCCTGAGGGCACACTGGCCTTCACAATGAGGCCCCCCTCAGCTAGGGAGACCTCCCCGCACCCTGCAGCTCTCATGCCCTGAGCAGAGAGAGAGGGGCCCCCTATAAGATGTGGGACTCACAGTGTCACACAGAGGACACCCTTCTCATGCTCCCATCAGAGCCTGACCAAGGGCCTCTGTCACTGAATTAGCAACTCGGGCCTGTTTCAGCAACTGCTATGATTCCCACTGAAACAAAGGGGCTTTTGTTCAATCCCCAAGGGCCTGTGAGTAGGAGGCTCTTCCATAGGACTCAGGTGAAGTATGGTAAAGAAGCTCGGGTTTCAGGACCTTGTCCCCTCCTCTGGGCTCTCATGTATGTGGCGCTGCATTTCACAGGCCTTCATCCCTGAATGCTGGCTGAGAGAGGGGCTACGGTGGGGTTCATCTTTCGGGGCAGTAGGGCTCAGGAGAGTAGAGGGCATCTTATATGGCATTAGGCTGTGAGGGAGGCCCAGCCCAGGTGCGCACAGAGCCCAAGTATCAGGTGAGCAGGCATGGCTCACCTGGGGTGGGTGTCCCAGGGCAGGAAATGAGGGTCTGGGGTTAGTGGAAGGTGGGCCTCCCTGTCCGCGTCAGTACTCTGTATGGATGCAGGTGGCCTGGGGAGACCAATCTACCAGGGTCACATGAGCACAGCCCTGTCCTTGCAAACCCTGGCCACCTTCTAAGTCACAGAGTCCCAGGACCAGGTCTCTAAGGGAGCTGCCTCAGGGAACAAAGGGGATGTGATAGAATTTCTTGCCCTTTTGGGGAACAGCCTTATTTGCAAACTAAGAATTTGCTGGCTTTTCCCTAGGATGGCTCTCTCCTAAGGGACAGGGTGCGACTCCTTGGTCCTTGAGTTCTCCCAGCAAACATTGCGGAGTGGCCAGGAAGTGACAGGTGCAGGGCAATAGCTACAGCGTCCCCACCCCGGGAGCTGCCTGGAAGGAAGCAGACACTGTTTTCTCTTTCTAGAGCCTGGCGTCACCAGGACAGAAGTGCTGCACAGTAATTATGTCATGTTGTAATAAAGACGAAACGACAGCGCAGGTGAGAAGGGCCCTAGACAGGTGCTGATACCCCAGGCTGGGCTGAGGGAGGACAGGGGCAGCCGGCTCCTGCCCCACAGACACGGGCCCAGAAGGCCGGGCTTCTGTGGTGGTGAGGTTATGGGTGCTGGGCTTCGATCACCTGACGCCACAGTACAAGACACCGTCCGGGCCCTAGAGGCCTGGGAGAGAGAAAAGGCACAAGGGCTCATATTCCCCCGCACCAGGCTGGTCCCAGCCCCCGGGGCTCCCCCTTGGCACGGGCCCAGGCTTCTGGATGTGGGTGGCTGCCCGACAGGTGCCAGCCGCCGTTCTGGCAGAGCTTGTCGTCCGCCCCAGCAAAGCTCGGGTTTCCCTGGCCCTCAGGTGGATCGGTGAGAACAAACTGAACGGCATGAAGCCCACGCAGGGCAGGGACGGCCAGGGAAGGTCTGTGCCAAGTTCTTTCTGCCATGAACACTCCCCGGAAATGTGAGTGTCACCTGCTGCTCTTGCAGAGGTCCCCTCTGCAGAGTGAGGGAGAGAACTGCAGGGTCCCTGTGACCCACTGGGAAAGGGTGATGGGCGCCTGGAGGAGGGGCCTGGAGGACCCCCACCCCCAGGAAGAACCAGGGCCCCACCCAGTGAGGAGAACCCAGTCCTGCAGGGCCCAGAGATGACAGGGGTGGACAGGGACCTGGTTGGCAGGTGTTGAGGAAGAAAGAGCCCCATGGTGTCTGTCAGGCTCTGCCACTGTCTTCCTGATTCTACATCTATTTTTGACAGATCCTTTCATTCCTCCTAAGCTTCAAATGGCAGCTGAGAGCCATCCTGCTCTTGCTGCAGGCAGTGTGGGGGCCCCAGGGATCCCAAAACTTACCTGCCAGAGATAGAAGCCCCTTGCTGGGGATTGTTCTGCCACAGTGCCTGCCCCATGGTCACACCTGTCAGGGCTCAGAGGGGCCTGAGCCACAGGTTCCGGCATCTATAATGCCACCTGCCATTGGGTCCAGGGCCACTTTCTGGTCTGTTCTCTGCCTTCCTCTGGTCCCCACCTAACTCTAGTATCATGAACCTGCCCCCTGAGCAGAACAAGGGTCCTCTTGCCTTCTGTGTGTCCCCGAGATGCAGGCCCTGTTCCCCACCTTTCCAGCTCCTGTGCTGTGACCACCCCATGTTTCCTCCTCACGTCCTCTCTTTAGTCACTTTGTATTGCCTCCAACCTTTGACCTTTTCCTCTAAACGTAGCCCATAACTCTCCTACACCAAAAATTCTGATTTGTTCTAAATTCCAAAACTTTCAGTGACTGACCATAATCTCACTCCAAACACACAAGGCTGACGGGCCCCCTGCCCACGGTGGAGGCTGCAGCATGGGGTTGGCAATGCCCTGCGGACAGAGCCAGAGGGGATGCTCCCCTCTCAAGACAGCGGCCAAGCCTTAAGTTTCCTCACAGCCACACCTGCTTTTCAGGACAAACTGGGCCCCTTGTGTGACTTTGTTGAGACCTGCACCGAGGGGCCACAGGCGTGTCAGCCCACGAATATGTAAGCGGGGCACAGAGGTGCTCCCTCTGGGCTGGGGGACTTTGCTTGTGCCCTTGACAGTTACCCTCAGGCACAGTGGGTCAGAGAGCCCTGTATGGGCACCTGCCAAGGATGATGTCCAAGACATGGGGGCATGGCGCTCCTGAGCCCCCGGCTGACCCTGGGCAGGGCCCCCACACAGTCCCGTGCATTGTCATCGCAAGGTGTTAGGACACTTATTACTTAGGGCAACAGACCTGGGGGGAAAAGCAGGCCATTGAGGTCTCTTGGCCTCCCAAACCACTGTCCCTCTGCACTGAGCACCCCACCCTGTAGTATGCAGCTCCCTTCAATTCCTGAGACTCTCCTGGCTGCTCAGGCAGGTGTCAGGCTTACTAGTTACTAAGGATTCCTTCCTTCCATTATTGCCTTTGACACCAAGAGGGAAGCCAAATTGTTATAATCATCATCTTAGAATTTAATAATAACAGTGACTAATTTTTATTGTGTTCCCCTTAGTGACCAGTTGATAGATCAGAACCATACATAGTTTCACTGTTTCAATCCTCCCAGTAACTGCCCCTGTAGGTTTTAATGGTGTCCCAGGTTTACTAAGATGGCCGTGACACAGAGAGGCCAAGCGACTTTTCCCACATCACAAAGCCTGGAGGTGGCAGAGTTGAACTTGAAACTCACCCCTGGCTCCTCCCTTCTCACTGCCCTGCCCCCCTTTGGGGTCAGCACTCATTTCCTGACGGCTTTATCCCCAAACCACCAGAGGGTGGCCCTACTCAGACCCTGGGGCCAAGGACAGCTCCTGGCTCACGTGGAACTCATCTGCCTGAGCTTCCTCAGCCTCAGACCCTTTGCACGGACTGGGCCGGGACACCTGGAGGACTTGTGGTCCCCAGAGTCCAAGCAGGGCTGCACTGGCCACATCCTGGCTCCAATGACTGAGCAGGCAGCATTTAGAAGTTCAGGGCAGCCCCAGAAGCCTCTGCACTTGGCTGATGAGACACACCTGAGGCATGCTTGTGTCCAGCAGGGCCACTGCCTGGCATCAGAGGTTCAGGTCTCCTGTGGAAGGTGGGCTCTAGGTTCTGCCCAGTGGAGTCACAACCCGGAGACACCATGCAGGGGCAGGGGCAGAGACAACAGAGCCAGGTAGAGAGTTCAAGCAAGGGGAAGCAAGCGACCAGAGGGTGGACAAGAGCAAGCTGCTAGGATGGCCTTCGTGCCCAGCAAGGTGAGGGTGGGGACCCTGAGCAACTGTCTGAAATGGTCACCTTTCCAAGGGCCCAACTCAGGCGAGGAGGGTAGCAGAGTGATGGGTTCTGGGCATGTACAGCTGCCCAGGGTTTGGCCAGGCCCCTCAGGACCACCTCTGAAGTCGTCCCAGCAGTGGTGTGAGCCCCAGGTGACCACCTGTTTGTTCGCTGGTGGCACAGTGGGGGTCTCAGAGGTCAGGGAAGTGGGCGAGGTCACCCCAACAGTACGTGGCAGCACGCAGGATTTCTTACATGAACTGAGCTCGTGCTGAGGAGAGCTGTGCCCTGTGCACGGGCTCCCCCTCTCTCCCCTGCCACAGCCCTGGAGACCCCAGGACTGTAGGATTCCAGCTGGATGTCTGGACCCTCTCACAGGTGCTGGGGTTTTGGCTCCTGCTCTTTAAGCCTTCAGTGTTAGAGTCTAGGCCTCAAGGTAATGATTGGCTGAGAAGCTTTGGTGTCACTGGGCCCTGCAGTTTCTGCAGAACAGGAAGGGCCCCAGCCCAGCCTGATCTCAGCGCCAGCCAGCCAGCCCAGCATGCCTGGGGACATGTTACCAAGGAGTGGCCTTGTGGCCTTGCACCTACTAACAGAGGCAGCCTTGTTCACTTCTGCTCTGGCAAACAGGCTGTGTCTCTGCCCCACTGCCTTCAAATCCCAGAGGAGTTTCTCTCCTACTGCTCCCTTACAGAGCATCCCTCCTACACACACACAGACAGACTCACATACTCACACACACACACACACACACACACACACTCTCCTAATGCTCCCTTACAGAGCATCCCTCCTACACACACACACACACTCACTCACTCACACACACACACACACACACACACACACTCTCCTAATGCTGCCTTACAGAGCATCCCTCCTACACACACACACACACACACACACACACACACTCTCTCTCTCTCCTAATGCTCCCTTACAGAGCATCCCTCCTACACACACACACACTCACTCACTCACACACACACACACGCACACACACACACACACACTCTCCTAATGCTGCCTTACAGAGCATCCCTCCTACACACACACACACACACACACACACACACACTCTCTCTCTCTCCTAATGCTCCCTTACAGAGCATCCCTCCTACACACACACACACACACACACACACACACACTCACACACACATCCTGATTCTCTTCCCCATTGCCAGCCCCCACCCCCCACACGTCCTGATTCTCTTCCCCGTTGCCTGAGCCCAGGGCAGCCCACAGTTCATGGGAAACAACCCTTGTAGATCCATCAGGAGAGTCAGGTTCAGGATGGAATCTTGCCCTCTCACTGAACGGGCGCCCCAGGCAACAGAAGGGCTCCCGGCAAGGGTGACCTGTGCCACCCCCTCTCGAGGTCCTTTTTAGACAAAATGGGTGTCATTTACTCCTACAACCCCCTGCAGGGACCAAAGCTGCTGTTAACACACATTTAGGGAAGTTGATCAAAATGATTCTAAAGTTGACCTGAAAAAATAAACAGTTAAGAATATGCCCAAGAGAGAACAGTTAATCTCTTTGGGACCTCCCTGTGGGCACAAGAAGACTGACGTCAGTGCCGAGAAGGGAGATCCAGGTCCAGTGTTCTGGGGGCTATAGGGCCGGAGTGCCCCCAGTTTGGCCTTAGGAATGTGGCATGACAGACAAGGTGTGGGGGGGATGGGTGAGTAGAGTTTGCAAATGTGCAGTGGGCTTGAGAGGTCGGGGTGTCACCGGGCCCCTTGTGGCCTTTCATGCACTAACATAGGCAGCCTTGTTTGTTCTGCTCTCGCAAAAAGGTCAGGGGCTAGGCCAGGGGAGTGGACAGCTCTCCAGCGGAAAAGCCCCAGGGGCAGAGTGGGAGCTTAGGGACACACAGGGCAGGGTCACAGGCTTTGCATGCATGCAGGCCAGGCTGGTGACAAGTGAGGGCCTTGGTGGTGAGGAGTCCAGCAAGGCAGCTGGGCCCTGGAGCTGGATTCCCAGGAGAGGGGAAGCACAGCTGAAGGTGGCAGCTGCCAGGAGCTTCTTCTCGGGGAGGGTGATTTTGTGAGGCCTGCAATAGGGTGGACCAGAGTCAGGTGCCCAGGGGAGAGGAGACGCTCGAGCAGGCCTGAGAAGGGAGGCCACGGGCCTGGCCAGGCAGTAGGCACACAGGAAGGTGAGAGTGGACTTCCTGCCAGAGACAGAGGAGCCCAGGACAGGAAACGGGCAGAGTGCGCTCTGAGGCTTGATGCAGGAGAGACAGGTTCTCGGAAGCCTGATGTTAGCGCGCTCCATGGTGCCCGTAGGCAGACCTGGCGGGGGGATCAGTGGGATTCGGGCCAGCAGGACAAGGGTGGGCTTGAGAAGACAAGGAATGTGGCCAACCCCATGAGTGAGGGAAACTACGGCCTTCAGCCCCCACTTCCACTGGCTTCTCAGGGACTTTCTCTCTCCTGTTCCCCACAGACAGGTGATTCTGCTGTCCCCCTGCTGACGCCCGTCGTGGATCATCCTGCCGCACACAGCATCAACCCAGCTGCCATTGCTCCATCCCCAGCAGCACGTGCTCATGGTGCCAGGGTGCCCAACCTGCCCAGCTGAATGATGCCACTCATACCTGCTGCAGCTTGGACGCTCCGGAAAGCCGCCCTGCAACTCTCACCCCATAACACGATCTCTACAGCACCAAAACCCCAATATTGTTTTTTTGTGTGTGTTTTTTTTATTTTGGTATGATTAATAAACACTTAAATGAGCAACATTATGGTTACTAGATTCCCCCCATTATCAAGTCCCCCTCCACGTACCCCATTACAGTCACTGTCCATCAGTGTAGTAAGATGCTATAGAGTCACTGCTTGTCTTCTCCGTGAAGTACTGCCTTCCCCGTGCACCCCCTCTACATTATGTGTGCTGATTGTAATGCCCCTTTTTCCCCTTCTCCCTCTCTTCCCACCCATCCTCCCCAGTCCCTTTCCCTTTGGGAACTGTTAGTCCATTCTTGGGTTCTGTGAGTCTGCTGCTGTTTTGTTCCTTCAGGTTTTTCTTTGTTCTTATACTCCACAGATGAGTGAAATCATTTGGTACTTGTCTTTCTCTGCCTGGCTTATTTCACTGAGCATAATACCCTCTAGCTCCATCCATGTTGTTGCAAATGGTAGGATTTGTTACCTGCCACTTGAGGAGTATCAGACCCTTAGTTATCAACCCAGGTTGCTGTGGGACTTGGTGTAAGTCCCTTTTATTTATTTTATTTTATATTTTTATTAAAGTATTATTTATATACACTGTTATGAAGGTTTCACATGAAAAACAGTGTGGTTACTACATTCACCCGTATTATCAAGCCCCCCCATACTCCATTGCAGTCACTGTCTGTCAGTGTAGTAAGATGCCACAGAGTCACTATTTGCCTTCTCTGTGCTACACTGTCTTCCCTGTAATCCTCCCCACACCATGTGTGCCAATTGTAATACCCCTCAATCCCCTTCTCCCTCCCTCCCCACCCACCCTCCCCCACTCCTCCCCTTTGGTAACCACTAGTCCCTTCTTGGCGCTGTGAGTCTGCTGCTGTTTTGTTCCTTCAGTTTTGCTTCGTTGTTATATTCCACAAATGAGGGAAATCATTTGGTATGTGTCCTTCTCTGCCTGGCTTATTTTACTGAGCATAATATCCTCCAGCTCCATCCATGTTGTTGCAAATGGTAGGATTTGTTTCTTTCTTATGGCTGAATAATATTCCATTGTGTATATGTACCACCTCTTCTTTATCCATTCATCTACTGATGGACAGTTAGGTTGCTTCCATATCTTGGCTATTATAAATAGTGCTGAGATAAACATAGGGGTGCATATGTCTTTTTGAATCTGAGAACTTGTTTTCTTTGGAGAAATTCCTAGGAGTGGAATTCCCGGGTCAAATGGTATTCCTATTTTTAGTTTTTTGAGGAACCTCCATATTGCTTTCCACAATGGTTGAACCAGCTTACATTACCACCAGCAGTGTAGGAGGGTTCCCCTTTCTCTGCATCCTCACCAGCATTTGTTCTTAGTCTTTTCAATGCCGGCCATCCTAACTGGTGTGAGGTGGTACCACATTGTGGTTTTAATTTGCATTTCCCTGATAATTAGTGATGTGGAGCATCTTTTCATGTGCCTGTTGGCCATCTGAATTTCTTTGGAGAAGTGTCTGTTCAGATCCTCTACCCATTTGTTAATCGGGTTATTTGCTTTTTGGTTGATGAGGCATGTGAGTTCTTTATATATTTTGGATGTTAACCCCTTGTCGGATAGGTCGTTTACAAATACATTCTCCCATACTGTAGGATGCCTTTTTGTTTTGCTGATTATGTCCATTGCCGTGCAGAATCTTTTTAGCTTGGTGTAGTCCATGTGTTCATTTTTGCTTTTGTTTCCCTTGGTGTTAAGTCCCTTTTAGAGCATACAGTGCACTCCTGCTGGGCTCTGATGACTTCTTCAAAGGTGAGAGTCCAGGCCCTGCTGAAGGGCTACAGCCTGCATTGTCTTTTGCCCCGGATGCAACAAACATTTTTGTAACCATTGGGCCACATCAGAGTCATGCTTTCCTTCTAGCCAACATATCTGGGCCAATTCATCTGCTTCATCAACTCACGGGAATGCCAGCAGCAAATGGCATCTGCTCTTTTTTTTCAATAAGTTGGTGAGTCCATTCAAGCTACTTGCAGGGAACCCAGCCATACTGTCTTTGGTCACATGAACATCCATCTCAGAGTCTTGACAGGTGTATCACACTCAAGGCCTAGAAGGCCTTGGCCCATTTTGCAATGGTGAAAGAAAATGCACATGTCTCATCCTAGGCCCACCTGATGCCCTTTCATACCACATGGTATAAGGGCTTCATCATTTGTGCCAAGTGCGGGATAAACACTCCAGTAGCCTTAAGACCCAAAAACTCTTGCAATAGTGTGACAGTTGTGGGGGTAGGAAAATCCTGAACTTTATCTATAATCACTGCTTCCTGGATAACTTAAGTCTTACCTAACCAGACAACCCCTAAGAATTTGACTGACAAACCAGGTCCCTGAAACTTGGTGCTGTTCACAGCCCATCCTTTCTCCTGTACGTGTTGCACCAGTCTAGGTGCTGCACAATGTTTGTTGCATGCAGGACTTCTGGTAAGAAAATAAACAGTAAGCATGATACCATCAATACAATGGTACAGCTGCACCACTGGCAGGTTCTCCCATGCTGCAAATCCTGGGCTGCAAGTCCATGACAGACAGTGGGGCTGTGGAGGTGCTCTCGTGGAAGGACAGTGACAGCCCACTGCCATCCTTCCCATGTGAAGGAAAACTGTTCCTGACTGTCCTGTGCTGTGTTTATGGAGAAGAAAGCATTAGCAAGATCCACAACATAATATGTCCGTAGTTCATGACTTAGGGTATTCATGAGGGCTGTACTGGAGGGCACAGCAGCCTGCAGAGGGGTATGACTTACTCAGTTCTCTGTAACCCACGGTCATATGCCAGGAGCCATCTGGATTTTTTTTACCAGCCACACCAGGGGATTGAAAGGGCTATGAGTAGGCTTTATAGTACCCACTTTTCCAGTTCTTGGAGGGGTTCTCCAATTCCTTTATGCCCTCCAGGGAATTTGTATTGCTTGGCATTAGTCACCTGCTGATGCACAAGAAGAGCTACAGGCAGGTGCTTAGCATGTCCACTCAGATCTACCTTTACCACACATGCTCTGTCTGAGCTCACCTGCAGTGGTCTGTAACCACAGGCCCTGGAGGACATCTATCCCCAAAATATATTTAAGGATTGGAGAGATATACACACTATATTCCTTCAGGTATAGATGCCCTATTTCCAACGGGATTCAGGCTTGTTTTACTCAGCCTTACTTCCGCATCAAACTATAACAGCAGAGGTCCCTGAAAACCGCTCAGGGTTCCCATAAATCAGTGAACATTCAGCTCCTGTGTCTACCAGAGCTGGCATGTGTTGAACATTCACTGCATACCAATGAAATGATATTTGAACATGTGGCCTCTGATTCCCACCTAGTTCCCCAGGGCAGGTGCCTTGACCCTCCATTCAGTAAAACTATAGCCCAATCACCTTCCTGTGTGGGTTCAGGTGAGGATGGCTCACTGTCTAGCAGGAAGTCTTGCAGGCTCACAGGCCAAGACTTGTGACTTTGTTTCCATTTCTTGATCCTCAGCTGCTGTAACCACTGCTCTGGCTTGAATTGTTGCCACAGCTCCAATAAAATTCTATTCAACTTCCCATCCAATTTTTCTGTCTGCTCCTGCCCCTATGAAATCAGTCCATATCTGGGTCCTTATGACCTTCACGGGGCCCTTTAAGCCCTTCCTCTCAGTAGGGGACTGCACTCCCTTCTGTGCCTTCATCACTTCAGCTTCCTCCAAATCTGCCACAATATGGGTAACCTCATTTATTGACTGCCCTAAGTGAGGGGCAAGAATGGCTACTAAGGGCCCAAAGAGGGTTGAGGGATTCATTTGCAGCACCATACCCTTATCCCCACCGTAAACAGCTCCCCGTTTGGGTCATAATTTACTGGGTTATAAATGGTATTTTTCATACCCAAATTCTGTAACACCTGTTAGAGCTTGGCATGCATCTGCCATCTAGTGAGGAAGATGGTAAGTCACTGGATTGGGCTGTACTCTGTGAAGTGTGGCCATCAGTCATTTGAGTAGGGAATGGGTCCCAGGGGTCTGGTGTACATTCTGCACTCGCTGTTGCAAGGCAGGATGAGTTGTCAGGGAAGCCAGCTTTCCCATCTCTGATTCAGACAGGAGGATACTCTCCACCTCTATGTCCCAAAGGTACAGGAGCCAGGCTGATATGGATTCTGAGGGTTTCTGCTGAGACTGGAAGCCCAAATCCACAACCTCTGCCTGTAACTAGGGGAACATAGAGTGCACTATGCCCTGGAGAGTGGGCTGTACCTCTCCTGGAGGAACCTGCAGTTGCTATCTCTTTATTCACTTGGTTACAGCTGGGCAGGCTTTCAATAGAGGAGGGTTGGTGCCTCCAGCACCACCTGTACCTCCTCACTCCCCTTCAGTGTACCCTCCTCCACTTCCAGAGCTGACGGCAGCTATCTTGCTCCACAGAGCATGTCCTCTGCTACATCCTTTACCTTCTCCACAGCGTCTCTCAGGAACGCTATCTCAGTGTGGGGAAATGGAAGCTCCTGTGGCCAAGATCCTTATCTGACCCTAAACTACTTGATGATTGTTTGTTGAGGTGTGTGAGCTCTTCATGTATTTTGGATGTCAACCCTTTATCGGATCTGTCATTTATGAATATGTTCTCCCATACTGTAGGATGCCTTTTTGTTCTATTGATGGTGTCCTTTGCTGTACAGAAGCTTCTCAGGTTGATATAGTCCCGCTTGTTCATTTTTGCTTTTGTTTCCCTTGCCTGGGGAGATATGTTCATGAAGAATTTGCTAATATTTATGTCCAAGAGATTTTTGCCTATGTTTTTTTCTAAGAGATTTATAGTTTCATGACTTACATTCAGGTCTTTGATCCATTTCGAATTTACTTTTGTGTATGGGGTTAGACAATGATCCAGTTTCATTCTCCTACATGTAGCTATCCAGTTTTGCCAACATCAGCTGTTGAAGAGGCTGTCATTTCCCCATTGCATGTCCATGGCTCCTTTATTGTATATTAATTGACCATATATGTTTGAGTAAATGTGTGGAGTCTCTATTCTGTTCCACTGATCTGTGGCTCTGTTCTTGTGCTAGTACCAAATTGTCTTGATTACTGTGGCTTTGTAGTAGAGCTTGAAGTTGGAGAGCGAGACCCCCCTACTTTATTCTTCTTTCTCAGGATTGCTTTTCCTATTCAGGGTCTTTGGTGGTTCCATATGAATTTTAGAACTATTTGTTTCAGTTTGTTGAAGAATGCTGTTAGTATTTTGATAGGGATTGCATTGAATCTGTAGATTGTTTTAGGCAGGATGGCCATTTTGACAATATTAATTCTTCCTAGCCAAGAGGATGGGATGAGTTTCCATTTGTTAGTGTTCTCTCTAATTTCTCTTAAGAGTGTCTTGTAGTTTTCAGGGTATAGGTCTTTCACTTCCTTGGTTAGGTTTATTCCTAGTTATTTTATTCTTTTTGATGCAATTGGGAATGAAATTGTGTTCCTGATTTCTCTTTCTGCTGGTTCATTGTTAGTATATAGGAAAGCAACAGATTTCTGTGTATTAATTTTGTATCCTGCAACTTTGTTGAATTCCGATATTAGTTCTAGTAGTTTTGGAGTAGAGTCTTTAGGGTTTTTTATGTACAATATCATGTCATCTGCAAATAGTGACAGTTTGACTTCTTCTTTAGTAATCTGGATTCCTTGTATTTCTTTGTTTTGTCTAATTGCCATGGCTAGGACCTCCAGTACTATGTTGAATAATGGTGGGGAGAGTGGGCATCCCTGTCTTGTTCCTGATCTTAGAGGAAAAGCTTTCAGCTTCTTGCTGTTAAGTATGATCTTGGCTGTGGGTTTATCATATATGGCCTTTATTATGTTGATGTATTTGCCCTCTATACCCATTTTATTGAGAGTTTTTATCATGAAGGGATGTTGAATTTTGTCAAATGCATTTTCAGTGTCTATGGAGATGATCACGTGGTTTTTGTCCTTCTTTTTGTTGATGTGGTGGATGATGTTGATGGATTTTCGAATGTTGTACCATCCTTGCATCCCTGGGATGAATCCCTCTTGGTCATGGTGTATGATCCTCTTGATGTACTTTTGACTTCAGTTTGCTAATATTTTGTTGAATATTTTTGCATCTATGTTCATCAGGTATATTGGTCTGTAATTTTATTTTTTGGTGAGGTCTTTGCCTGGTTTTGGTATTAGAGTGATGTTGGCTTCATAGAATGAGTTTGGAAGTATTTCTCCTCTTCTATTTTTTGGAAAACTTTAAGGAGAATGGGAATTATGTCTTCTCTGCATGTTTGATAAAATTCTGTGGTAAATCCATGTGGCCAAGGGGTTTTGCTCTTGTGTAGTTGTTTGATTACTGATTCAATTTCATTGCTGGTAATTGGTCTGTTTAGATTTTCTGTTTCTTCCTTGGTCAGTCTTGGAAAGTTGTATTTTTCTAGGAAGTTGTCCATTTCTTCTAGGTTTCCAGCTTGTTAGCATATAGATTCTCATAGTATTCTCTAATGATTCTTTGTATTTCTGTAGGGTTTGTCGTGATTTTTCCTTTCTCGTTTCTGATTCTGTTGATGTGTGTGGATTCTCTTTTTCTCTTAATAAGTCTGGCTAGGGGCTTATCTATTTTGTTTATTTTCTCAAAGAACCAGCTCTTGGTTTCATCGATTTTTTTCTATTGTTTTAGTCTTCTCAATTTTATGTATTTCTTCTCTGATCTTTATTGTGTCCCTCCTTCTGTTGACTTTGGGCCTCATTTGTTCTTCATTTTCCGATTTCAATAATTGTGACTTTAGACTATACATTTGTGATTGTTCTTCCTTCTTTAAATAGGCCTGGATTGCTATATACGTTCCTCTTAGAACTGCCTTCACTGCATCCCACAGAAGTTGGGGCTTTGTGCTGTTGTTGTCATTTGTTTGCATATATTGCTTGATCTCTATTTTAATTTGATCACTGATCCATTGATTATTTAGGAGCGTGTTGTTAAGCCTCCATGTGTTTGTGAGCCTTTTTGCTTTCTTTGTACAATTTTTTTCTAGTTTTATACCTTTGTGGTCTGAAAAGTTGGTTGGTAGAATTTCAGTGTTTTTGAGTTTACTGAGGCTCTTTTTGTGGCCTAGTATGTGGTCTATTCTGGAGAATGTTCCATGTGCACTTGAGAAGAATGTGTATCATGCTGCTTTTGGGTGTAGAGTTCTGTAGATGTCTATTAGGTCCATCTGTTCTAGTGTGTTGTTCAGTGCCTCTGTGTCCTTACTTATTTTCTTTCTGGAGGATCTGTCATTCGGAGTGAGTGGTGTGTTGAAGTCTCCTAAAATGAATGCATTGCATTCTATTTCTCCTCTAATTCTGTATTTCTTTCACGTATGTTGGTGCTCCTATATTGGGTGCATATATACTTAAAATGGTTATATCCTCTTGTTGGACTGAGCCCTTTATCATTATGTAATGTCCTTCTTTATTTCTTGTTACTTTCTTTGTTTTGAAGTCTATTTTGTCTGATACTAATGCTGCAACACCTGCTTTTTACTCCCTATTATTTGCATGAAATATCTTTTTCCATCCTTTGACTTTTAGTCTGTGTATGTCTTTGGGTTTGAGGTGAGTTTCTTGTAAGCCGCATATAGATGGGTCTTTCTTTTTTATCCATTCTATTACTCTGTGTCTTTTGATTGGTGCATTCAGTCCATTTACATTTAGGGTGATTATTGAAAGATATGTGCTTATTGCCATTGCAGGCTTTAGAGTTGTGGTTACCAAAGGTTCAAGGGTAGCTTCTTTACTATCTAACTGCCTAACTTAACTCACTTATTAAGCTATTGTAAACACAGTCTAGTGATTCTTTATTTCTCTCCTCTGTTTTTCTTATTCCTCCTCCTCTGTTTTTATATGTTAGGTGTTTTATTTTCTACTCTTTTATGTTTCCTTTGACTGCTTTTGTGAGTAGTTGATTTTATTTTTTGCCTTTAGTTAGTATTTGGTTGGTCTGCTTTCTTTGCTCTGATTTTATTTTCTCTGGTGACATCTATTTAGCCTTAAGAGTGCTTCCATCTAGAGCATTCCCTTTAAAATATCCTGTAGAGGTGGTTTGTGGGAGGCAAATTCCCTCAATGTTTGCTTCTCTGGGAATCGTTTAATCCCTCCTTCATATTTAAATGATAATTTTGCTGGATACAGTATTCTTGGTTCAAGGCCCTTCTGTTTCATTGCATTAAATATATCATGCCATTCTCTTCTGGCCTGTAAGGTTTCTGTTGAGAAGTCTGATGATAGTCTGATGGGTTTTCCTTTGTGGGTGACCTTTTTTCTCTCTCTAGCTGCCTTTAATACTCTGTCCTTGTCCTTGATCTTTGCCATTCTAATTACTGTGTGTCTTGGTGTTGTCTTCGTTGGGTCCCTTGTGTTGGGAGTTCTGTGGGCTTCCATAGCCTGAGAGACTATTTCCTCCCCCCAGTTTGGGGACGATTTCAGCAATTATTTCTTCAAAGACACTTTCTATCCCTTTTTCTCTCTCTTCTTCTTCTGGTACCCCTATAGTGTGAATATTATTCTGTTTGGATTGGTCACACAGTTCTCTTAATATTCTTTCATTCCTGGAGATCCTTTTATCTCTCTCTGCCTCAGCTTCTCTGTGTTCCTGTTCTCTAATCTCTTTTCCATTAATGGCCTCTTGCACCTCATCCAGTCTGCTCTTAAGTCCTTCCAGAGATTGTTTTATTTCTGTATTCGCCCTCCCAGCTTGATCTGTTAGCTCTTGCATTTTTCTCTGCAGGTCCATCAGCGTGGTTATGACCTGTATTTTGAATTTTTTTTCAGGAAGATTGGTTAAATCTATATCCCCAGGCTCCCTCTCAGGGGTTGTCTGGGTAATTCTGGACTGGATCAAATTCTTCTGCCTTTTCATGGTTTTAGAGGTAGTCGTAGGCAGTTGGCATGTGTGTCAGCTGGGAGAACAATGTCCTGCACATGGGAAGCAGCTTCTAGTTTTATTTCCTGAGCCACTGCAAGTGGGGCAGCCATCGGGGCAGCTCAGAGCCCCGTGGGGGATGCAGGTGCACTGGGTGTGCTCTCCTGTGAGAATGGCGACACTTGGTGCCTTGTCCTGGCTCTGTGCTGGGCTGCCGCGCACTATTGGGGTCTCTGAGTCTGGCCTGGTTGGCTGCAGAGGAAGCTCTGGGCAGTTGTTGTGGGCGTGGCTGCTCCCAGGCTGCTTCCCTGCTATGGTGGGGCCATGCCATATGGGGAATGGATGGGAGGCTGTTTCTTGCTGTGAGGGGCTTCAGAGCTGTGCTGTGGCCCAGGGATTTAGGGCGCCTATAGTTCCCTGGGATTCCCAGCTGCTGGGCTGAGTGTGCCAGGATGCTTCCTTCCAGCTGTGAGGCCTGTGTCCCTTTAAGACTTTCAAAAAGCACTCGCTTTTCTTTTGTCTCAGGGGCACCAGCTGCAGGGACCTGCTCGCAGATTTTACTGTTCCGTTTCCCTAATATCCAGCACACCATGCAATGTGTGTCTGTGCTCCCAGTGCGGATGACTGAGGCTGGGTATTTAGCAGTCCTGGGGTCCCCCTCCCTCCCCACTCTGATTCCTCTTCTCTCACCAGTGGGCTGGGGTGGAGGGAGCACTTGTGTCCCACTGGGCTGCGGCTTGTATCTTACCCCCTTCGTGAGTTGCTGAGTTCTCGCAGATGTAGATGTAGCCTGGCTGTTGTACTGTATCTTCTGGTCTCTCTTTTAGGATTAGTTGTATTTGTTGTATTTTCAAAACTATATATGGTTTTGGGAGGAGATTTCCACTGCTCTACTCATGCCGCCATCTTGGCTCCTCCTCATGTACAATATTTTTAAACCAGAATTTTGTTTATGGTATTTGCCAGCTTTAAAGTGTTGTCACCTGGTCACTGTCAGCTGCATAATGCAATTAACCAAAACTTGAATTTCTTTTTTTGTTAGTAATACCTTCTTGCTGCCCATTAGAATCATCTGGGGTGCTTAAAAAACAAAACCCAACAATCAGGCCACACCTGAGACCAATTAAATGAGGATCTCTGGAAGTGAGGCCGAGAGGCAGTGGTTTTGAAGCTTCCCAGGTGATTTCACTGTGCTGCCAGTCGGGAGAGCTCTTACATGGTCTTCCAGGGGCTAGGCAGGCTGGGAATGTTGCTCGCTAGTCTTTCACTTCCTGTAGTAACTGCTTCTCACTCCTCTTACATCTGGTATTTTTTTCTTCTCTTGAATTTGATGACATTCAGATTTCATCTTCTTTCTACTTGTGTTTTTTTCTTTAAGGGCTTTTGTTTTCCTTCCTGAAGTATTGTTAAGTTCCTTCTTACAGGCTTTCCATGTCCCCTTTACATTCTCTTCTCTCTCAGTTCCCCCACGTAACAGGTAGTTTTTCCTTTCACTGACCCTGAAGCCTTCTAGGAGACTGCATTTTAAAGCCCAGGCACCTCTTCAGGTAAGTTCTCCTTTTATGCATTGATTTATTCAAAATATGTCTTCTAATAGGTGGAGCATCTTCAGGCTCATCCATTTTCGGTCTTGTTCTGTCTTCTCCTGTGCTGTCTTGTTTCTTTGCTGGGCCATGACCCTGACGTTCTCATTCACCATTGCTTCAGTTCCAGTGTCTTCTGGGTTTTGCTGCTTGATCCTGTATGGATCTTGGGAAGCAGCTGATGAGACATCTTTCTCCACTGTCGTGGCTGTCTGTACCTGACCCAGAGAGCATTCCCTCCAAGGGTGAGTACTCCCCCACCTCGCTTCTGTGCCTCCCTGCTGTGGATCTAGAGCAGTTGAGTTCCAGGGTCAGAAAACTAGGAAGGAGGACTGAGAGGTTCCAGTGTTGGACTAGGGCAGGGTAATGGGTGTTTCAGCCCCAGGTTCTGGCAATAAGGCAGGACTTGATCTGTGGAGATTTGTCATTGTAATGTTGCCTTGCGTTGATTTAGGTTGTCTAGCTTGAATATCTAATATGGATTGTTTTCTCTGTTTAATGATTTCCCACCTTCAATCTTACATCTGTGGCTTCTTTCTTACATCCCTGCAAGGTTGAAAAATGTAAAATTGATTACACAGATGTAGAGAATTTAAAAACAATAATAAAACTGATTAGCTTCTCTGTTTTTTATTGTAAAACCTTGCACTGGCAATCCTAAAACATGGCAGTGAAAATATGCTCCTCCCACTACCCACCAAAATCTTTTGCTATCATTGCTTTGGTCATTGTTGCATTTCAATTAAAAATCAAGTCTATCTGTGTACTTAAAATTAGCACACTTCTATTATTTATCCTTTATAGTCTACCTGGAGGCTAATTTGGAGAATCCCTGATATGTACATTAGAAAAACTCCCTCAACACACACACATAAACTCAGCTGCATGGGTTATTTTGGAAAGTATGTCCTTAAAGGTTTGAAATCCTACAAACTCACTTCAGTTGTTTGTGTGTGTGTGTGTGTGTGTGTGTGTGTGTGTGGTATCTTTCTTTTTTGAATTTTAGTATCATCTACAATTACATGAGCAACAACATTATGGTTACTAGACTCCCTACATCATCAAGTCCCCACCACATATGCCATTACAGTCACTGTCCATCAGCATAGTAAGATGCTATAGAATCACTACTTGTCTTCTCTGTGTTGTACAGCCCTCCCCATGCCCCCCCTACATTATGCGTGCTAATCATAACGCCCCTGTTTCCCCCTTGTCCCTCCCTTCAAACCCATTCTCCCTCCCTTCAAACCCATTCTCCCTCCCTTCAAACCCATTCTCCCCAGTCCCTTTCCCTTTGGTTCTTGGGTTCTGTGTGTTGGCTGGTGTTTTGTTCCTTCAGTTTTTTCTTTGTTCTTATACTCCACATATGAGTGAAATCATCTGATACTTGTCTTTTTTCTGCCTGGCTTATTTCAGTGAGCATAATACCCTCTAACTCCTACCATTACAAATGGTAGGATTTGTTTTCTTCTTATGGCTGAATGATATTCCATTGTGCAATGTACCACATCTTCTTTATCCATTCATCCAGTGATGGACACTTAGGTTGCTTCCATTTCTTGGCTATTGTAAACAGTGCTATGATAAACATAGGGGTGCATGTGTCTTTTTCAAACTGGGCTCCTGCATTCTTAGGGTAAATTCCTAGAAGTGAAATTCCTGGGTGAAATGGTATTTCTATTTTTAGTTTTTTGAGGAACCTCCATACTGCTTTCCACAATGGTTTAAATAAATTACATTCCCTCCAGCAGTATAGGACAGTTCCCCTTTCTCCACATGCTCACCAACATTTATTGTTGTCTTTTAGATGGTGGCCATCCTTGCTGTTGTATGGTGATATCTCACTGTGGTTTTAATTTGCGTTTTTCTGATGATTAGCGATGTGGAGCATCATTTCATGTGCCTTTTGGCCACCTGAATTTCTTCTTTGGAGAAGTGTCTGTTCAGATCCTCTGCCCATATTTTAATTGGATTATTTCATTTTTGTTTATTGAGGTGCATGCTCTTTTATATATATATATTTTGGATGTCAACCCCCTATCAGTTATGTCATTTATGAATATATTCTCCCATACTGTAGGATGTCTTTTTGTTCTATTGATGGTGTCCTTTGCTGTAAAGAAGCTTTTCAGCTTGATATAGTCCCACTTGTTCATTTTTGCCTTTGTTTCCCTTGCCTGGGGAGATATGTTCTTGAAGAAGTTGCTCATGTTTATGTCCAAGAGATTTTTGCCTATGTTTTTTTCTAAGAGATTTATGATTTCATGACTTACATTCAGATCTTTGATCCATTTTGAATTTACTTTTGTGTATGGGGTTAGGCAATGATCCAGTTTCATTCTCTTACATGTAGCTATCCAGTTTTGCCAACACCAGCCTTTGAAGAGGCTGTCATTTCCCCATTGTATGTCCATGGCTCCTTTATCATATATTAATTGACTATATGTGTTTGGGTTAATACCTGGAGTCTCTATTCTGTTCCACTGGTCTGTGGCTCTGTTCTTGTGCCAGTACCAAATTGTCTTGATTACTGTGACTTTGTAGTAGAGCCTTAAGTTGGGAAGTGAGATCCCCCCTGTTTTATTCTTCCTTCTCAGTATTGCTTTGGCTATTTAGGGTCTTTTGTGGTTCCATATGAATTTTAGAACTATTTGCTCCAGTTCGTTGAAGAATGCTATTGGTATTTTGATAGGGATAACATTGAATCTGTAGATTGCTTTAGGCAGGATGGCCATTTTGACAATATTAGTTATTCCTATCCATAAGCATGGGACATGTTTCCATTTATTGGTATCTTTAATTTTTCAAATGAGTGTCTTGTAGTTTCATGGTGTATGTCTCTTTCACTTCCTTTGTTAGGTTTATTCCTAGGTATTTTATTCTTTTTGATGCAATTGTGAATGGAGTTGATTTCCTGATTTCTTTCTCCTAATTCATCATTAGTGTATATGAATGCAACAGATTTCTATGTATTAATTTTATATCCTGCAAGTTTGCTGAATTCAGATCTTAGATCTTGTAGTGTTGGTGTGAATTCTTTATGGTTTTTCTTCTACAATATGTCTTCTGCAAACAGTGACAGTTTAACTTCTTCCTTACCAATCTAGATACCTTTTATTTCTTTGTGTTGTCTGATTGCCATGGCTAGGAACTCCAGAACTGTGTTGAATAAAATGGGGGAGAGTGGGAATCCTTGTCTTATTCCCAATCTTAAAGGAAAAGCTTTCAGCTTCTCTCTCTTAAGTATGATGTTGGCTGTGGGTTTGTCATATATGGCCTTTATTATGTTGAGGTACTTGTCCTCTGTACCCATTTTGTTGAGAGTTTTTATCATAAATTGATGTTGAATTTGTTGAATAGTTTTTCAGCATCTATGGAGATGACATGTGGTTTTTGTCCTTTTGATGATGATGATAGGTTTTCAAATGTTGTACCATCCTTGCATTCCTGTAATAAATCCTACTTGATCATGATGGATGATCTTTCTGATGTACTTTTGAATTTTGTTTGGAATATTTTGTTGAGTATTTTTGCATCTATATTCATCAGGGATATTGGCCTGTGATTTTCTTTTATTGTGGTGTCTTTGCCTGGTTTTAGCATTACAGTTATGCTGGCTTCATAGAATGAGTGTTAAGTCCCTCCTCTTCTACCTTTTGGAAAACTTTAAGCAGGATGTGTATTAGGTCTTCACTAAATATTTGATAAAATTCAGCAGTGAAGCCATGTGGTTCAGGTGTTTTGTTCTTAGGTAGTGTGTTGATTACGAATTCAATTTTGTTGCTGGTAATTGGTCTGTTCAGGTTTTCTGTTTCTCCCTGGATCAGCCTTGCTAGGTTGTATTTTTCTGGAAAGTCTTCTAGCATATGCAGTTTGTTATCATATCATTTTTCATAGTATTCTCTAATAATTTTTTTTCTGTGGCATCTGTAGTGATTTTTCAGTTCTCATTTCTGATTTTGTTTATGTGTGTAGACTCTTTTTTTCTTAAGAAGTCTGGCTAGGGGTTTGTTTATTTTATTTTCTCAGAGAACCAGCTCCTGCTTTCATTGATTACTTTCTATTGTTTTATTTTTCTCGATTTTATTTTTTTCTGCTCCAATCTTTATTATCCCTCCTTCTTCTGACTTTGGGCCTCAATTTTTCTTCTTTTTTAGTTTCATTTACTGTGAGTTTGGACTGTTCATATGGGATTGTTGTTCTTTACTGAGGTAGGCCTGTATTGCAATATACTTCCCTCTTAGCATGGTCTTCGCTGCATCCCACAGATTTTGTATTGTTGAATTATTGTTGTCATTTGTCTCCATATATTGCTTGTTCTCTGTTTTTATCTTATAGTAGCAATTAAGAGCCAGCCAGGCACTGCAACAAGCATCTTATCTACATTATCTAAGTAAATCCTTCAATAACATGTACTATTATTCTCACTTGACATATGGGACAACTGAGAATCACTAGAGAAGACAAGAAGAGAGAAACAGATCTTCCCTAAAGAGCAGAAAAGGAACTTTACCATTAGCTTCTCATTCCTTTGGGTTAGACAGCAATTTTTTGAAATGAAAATATTCCTGTAAGGGTAAGCCATTAACCTGTTGAGAATATGTGGTTCTTGAGAAGGGAAAAGCAGTAATGAGGGGAGAGGTGAGGTGGAGAGAAGAACACAAAAAGCAAGTGGCAGGGGGGATACTGGCACTGGAGATAAACTTGCCCTTCTTAAAAGGAGTCACTAGTCTTTCTCCTCTCGGTAACGGTTTTCTTAATCTTCTGGGGTCAAATATTTACACTGATTTTCCTGAAGCCCATATGGCTAACGTGGCTACCTCAGGCTAGAGGGTCATGTTTTAAGTCACATGTTTACTGAATGCAGCAAGGCCCAGCCAGTCATTTCGGGACCTGCTGTAGGGTATGACATTACTATCTCTTCCTATCATAGGAGTCTGTAGTTTGATGGTTTTTGGATTGGCTGAAAAGAACTGATATTAAATTCAGTGCATTTTCCTACTGAAAGTAATATATTTGAGTTCTGTAGGAAATTTAGGCCTATAGTATCCTCATTCCCTTCACCTTGAAATGGTGAACAGATTCCAAGCCCTTCTTAAACAGCTATTTTGACATATCCTCACTTCCTCTTCCCCATCATCTGCAAACCTGATAAGAATATCCGTGAGGAGAGAGATTTGGGCAGAACAATGCTCATGGCCCCCTCCATAGTCTGAGAAATGCTGGTTATGCCCATTCTCTCTGGGAGTTGAGCCAGTCCCATGCTTTAAAGATCAAGCAATTCAGAGATATTACTTCTGTTTGTATGTTCATGGTCCCTAGGTCTTCAGTGTCCCAAAAAATCTCACCAGGGAGTTGCCAAATCTGAACATAAATGTAACAAGATGGAGAACATCATATCCATTAGAATTCTCCTCAGAGAGGGTGCTGGGTGTGACCCCAAGACATTCTTGGAAAAGCCTGTTCAAGAGGAAAGATGAGACCCCTGCTCCAAATTTAGCATGAGTGGAACTAGTCTGAAAAATAATCTGTGGGAGAAACTGGAAGAATTGGTGGTTCCTCTGAGAGTGGAGGAAGGGAGAAAGGAAGGGAGAGGCGGGGGAGAGGACGGGGGCAGGGCTAGTGAAATCGTGCGACTGATGTGGCTACTCTCTGTGATCCCAGCATCTCCATTAATGGTACTTCCTATATGGAATTTTGTGGTGTAAGTGGATTTTTTAAAATAGAAATTGATGAAAGGATGGCATCTTGCATCTGAGTTATACATAGATGAACTCAGATTCAGAGAAAAGGATGAGGAAGAAAACTGAAACTGGGGATCGCAAGGCCTATTTCCACAAGTGTATAAGGACTGGGGAGACCCTAGCTGATGCATGTATTATATAAATTGATGTAAAATCTTACTATACTGATGGAGAGTGACTGCACTGGGGTATGGGTGGGGACTTGGTAATATGGGTAAATATAGTAACCACAGTGTTTTTTCATTGAAACCTTCATAAGAGTCTATTCCAATAATACCTTAATAAAAAAAAAGAAGAAACAATTTATAATCCAAAATAAATAAATAAAGTGATATAAGATACCCCAAAAGCTTCGTAATGACACTGTCAATGGTCAACTATCAGCAGCGGGAGTCAGGATGCTGCTGGTGCTGTGGACTTAAGGCAAATCCCTTTGTCTGGACTGTTCAGCCCGACAGTTGTATTCCAGGGAGTTAGGGTGGTTTTAACTCCTATAACTAAACTATGGTAACCCACAAAATTTCACTCCCAGAGGAGGAAGTTTAAGACAGTTGTTAACATGAGGCATTCATTGCTCATGGACTATAGAAGGGATCCTTAAAATCTTTTGCTTGAGTACCCATTAAGAGAATTATTAGATATTATGTAACCTTGGCATATTTTTAAGCTGACATAATTTTATGGAATCATTTAATATATACTTTTTTTATGTCTGGCATCTTTTACTCAACATATCTACGAGATTCATCCATTTTGTTGTTTCTATCCTTTGTTATTCATTCCTTTGTTATAGTAGTTCATTCCTTTGTTATTGCTGAGCAATATTCATTATATGAATATTGGTTTGTTTATCCATTCTCCTCTTACTAGAAGTTTCCATTGTTTTGGATTATGAATCAAGTTCCTCTAAACATTCTCATACAAGCCTGTTATGTTGACATTGATATTGACATTTTTCTTGCTCTATTTCTAAGATTTTCTGTAATTGCTGAGTCATAGGGTGAGCATATGTTTAATTTTATAATAAACCGCCAAACAATTTTACAAAGTGATTGTGCCATTTTTCATTCGTATGAGAGTTCTGGTTGCTCCATGTCTTAACCAACCTTGCTATTATTAGTCCTCTTAATTTTAGCTGTTCTAGTGGTATGAAACTTAACTGCATTTCCCTCATGGCTAACAATGTCGAGCTTTCTTTAATGAGCTTATTGGCCATTCATATATCACTGTCTGATGAACTGTCTATTGAAGTTTTTGATCATTTTAAAAATAAAAATTGTAAGATAGTACATTTAGCCTAAATATATCACGATTACATTAAATCTTAATAAACTAAATACTCAAAAGGCAAGATCGTCAGACTAGATAAAAATATAGCTTTCTAATTCTTAATATATAAGGATACATAACAGTAAAAACTTGGGAAAATGCATACATGAACACAAACCAAAAGAAAGCTGGTGACAGAAAAAGGCAAAAAATATTACTAGAGATAAACAGTAAATAGGTAAACAGATAAAATAGAAAATGTCTATTGAACAAACAATCCACCTACTGGGATGATATCATAATTCTGGATCTGCATGCACCAAATAATCTAACCTTGAAAATATATAAGACAGAAACTAAGAACTGAACTAAGAACAAATCCATAATCATAGGGAAGATTTTTAACTTCCATCTTTCAGCAATTAATGGACTAGGCAGACAAAAATTAATAGGAATATGAAAGAATTAAATAACAAAAATTAACAAATATAAACTAATTATCATCTGCAAAACACTATATCTAACAACAGAGGAACACATATGCTTTTCAAGTATACATGGAATATTTCCAAAATTGCCATATGCTGGACCATTAAAAAAAGTCTCAAAACAAGTATCAGTAGATTAAATCATAAGCACTTATGTACTCTGACCACAGTGAAATTAAGCTATACATAAATAACCTAATAATAACTAGAAAATCTTCAACTGTTTGGAAATGAATCAATGAATTTCTAAATAAATGATGGAAAAAGGAAAAAATCTAAACACAAAATGGGAAGTATTTTGAACTGTATAATATGAGAAATAAAACATCAAAACTTGTGGGATGCTGATAAAACTGTACTTGGAGGAAAATTAATAACCTTAAATGCATATGTTAGAAAAGAGGAAAAACTGAACACCAATGATCTAAGTATCCATTACAATTATCTTGAGTTTGAGTTGAGTGTGAGCAGTGATATGACCTGACTTAGAACTTACTTAACAGGTGACTGGCTTCGTATTATAACCTGTAACTAAATCATGATAGGTTATGTCTTGAGTTGTGACACCAGAGGGACTGAATTTATAAAGTATCCATGTGATCTTGGCCCTCCGCTTAACCAGCCTCCACTGCCTCACTGGGTCAGGTGAGGATGTGTTAGTGGTACTATGGTGTGTATATATGCACATGTTGTAGTACGTTATTCCTTGGAAATAGTGCAGAATGATACATAATCCAGTGCCAGATGAGTTACACACTAGAAGTGTTTTAGCAATTAAAGCATGCAATCTCAAAGGAGCAATATTACCCCCAAAGGGATGAAAATTGTTTTTTAGGGGACAAACAACTAATTCTTTTTCCATGTATAAAGTACAGATGTACATACAGTATGTAAACAAATCAGTACTGTATTGGCAGTATTTTAATTTAATGGAAAAATATATAAAAAGGACCCACTAAAGGTGGAGTACACTTTTGTGATTATGAAAATAGATGAGAAAACACTGGCATAAGGTAAGGGGTACATAGCAGAAAGATTCCTGAGCTGGAGTTTAGAAAAATCACAGCCCATGTCTGCTCAGTCATTAACTCTCTGTGTGAACTTAGACCACTTTCTTCCTCTTTCTAGGTTCTCAGGCTTTTCCCAAATGCAAAATAAATATTAGACTGAATGGCCTTTTAGGTTTTCTCTAACACTCAAATTATTAAGGGGATTTATTCAGTTGGGGCTCCATTCAGTTTTAAAAGTCTGATTATGGGACTTTTGTTGATTTCTCAGGTATTTGGATCCATAAATCTTCACTTTTTAATAAGATAAAAAGCTAGTGTCAATAACCTTTAAAATCTGCCTCTGGCCTCTTTCCCCTTATCAATTATTTAAGCTGTCCTCAAAGCTAGAACTCTCGAAATACTGCTCTAGTTTTCTCCGTAATATTCCTGGATACAATGTTGGACCTAAAGGTACAAAAGAGCCTATCAGTAAGATGCTCACCAAATGCTTTGAAACCTATCAGCCAGAGTTGCACTGCATCCCAATTTTCACATGATTTCTAGGCATTAAAGTCCCTTTACGATCTGTCTGGGTTGTCACGTCAAAGAGAACAATGTACTTGATGTGGGGATGGGAATCAAGAGTTAGCAAAATAGAATAAAGATTAAAAAACAAAGAGCCTGTATATCTGTGGCATTTGTGTTTGACATCAACTAGGCAGTCTTGTACATATGATTTGTTGCTTATTCCAGACCTGGATCAATAGCACTAAGAAAACCTTGAATAGTTTATTCTGTGCCCATTAAGATTTTAGTGTCCCTTGCTGGCACTCCAACTACATTTATAAGTCCCTTGATGATAGAGAATGTATCTTTTAACTCATGTTTAGTGCTCAATTCAGTATCCTGTACATAACAGAATCTTTGTGAAGGTTGTGATGATCCCACAGATTTAAGAGGGAAAAATAAAACTTAAAGCCATAAATCTTTCAGTCCCTTATTTTGGGTGCTTTGTACTGATGTGGCCATAGACCCAATAATTTATTTTCTTTTCCTTCTCCCATTTGATCACCTAGTGGTGTTTCCAGATAAGAAACATAAATGGAATTCATTACCTAACTGGAGCATGTGTTATTCACTTATCATAGGATATCAATACTCAAGGAACTGTTTTGTATAACGAATTCAGCTATGAATAAGTGAGTTACAGTTTCAAATAATTGTTCTCCATTGAATTGCAGGGATTTTTGAGTGTTGTTAACATTTGGAGGCAATTGAAAGAGGAGCTCTATTTAGTGACAAATGGCTAAGTATTCAGAATTTCAGTGTATACTGGGAAGATAATTCAATTCAACCTCCAGTTGGTCCAAAGAACCTTGAGGTTTCTGGCACAGAGGAAAACCCCAGAGTCTACTAAAAAATATCGTCAGGAGTGAAGGAGTTAACTGAGTGTGTGAGCTTTATCTTGTGTCCAGTGGACTTGCGGTTTGTTGATTAAAACCTCCAGTAAATGATTGTTAGAGACTTGTCATTGATAGCTGTTGCTATTTGCTGTGTTTCATAAGCCTGTTGATTCCTCTGCAAGGCAGCACAGCATCTTCTATCCCTTTACTCATTTCAGATCTATTCAGGTCTGCCTGCAAAGATCCATCAGGTCAATAAACATGAATGACGAAGACTTCAGCACCGTCTACAACACGATCCAAAATGAGAGGGTGTATGAGGTCCCAGACCAGCCGGAGGAAAACGAAGGTCCCCTCTATGATGACGTTCACGAAGACTCGGGGTCAGAAAACAACGTCGTTGCCCCGGAGCTGGAAACCCGGGAGTATGACTCTGTGTCGGTTTGTGCTGTGGGGCGTGAGGAGAGCAGCGTAGCCTCTTCCCAACCAGAAGAAGGTGGCTACCTCCTGCCTGATGAGGTATATCCTGAGGCTCAGCATCTCCAACCAGCTGAGCCCCAGCAGGACAGGGACATCTCAAAGGAAGAACTGCGCTCGCCAACCACGGACCAGGAGCGTGGTCCAAAGGAGCCCCAGGAGAATGGAAGCGTGGTGGAGAAAGACCTGCCCTCGCCTACAAACTTCACGGTCCAGAGGAGCAGGACCTTCTTCACCCATGGGGATTCCCCCACCTGCTATTCTGCTGCTGATGGTTTGGAAGAAAATAAATCAGCTTCCGTGAACCCTGAGATTATTCTCTTTGTGAAGGTAAGGGCTGCCTCTGTCAGGCACACCTGCATGTGCAGAGGGCATATAGTTGGAGTTTTATTTTACTCTGAGAGACCAGGGAGAGATGCATGGTGTTATAGTCCTTGGATCGCAATACATATTCAAGAGTGAGTTCCCTGTCAGCTCAAAATGGCAAGAGCTGGAAAGTGCACTTAAAGTGTGTGTCAAATCACCGACTTCTATACCCGGGCAAAGCATTTTTTGTGCTCACTTGTAAGTGAGCAGGAATGGCTGCTCAAATCCTTACCTCTGTGACAGATGTTAGGCACATATTCCTGTCTGGTTAAAATTTGCTTCATTCCCAAATGAAGCCAAGGCTTGTGAGAGGAAGTTAAATCAACGGCCAGGTGTCATTGTTTTCCTTCTTAACGTTTCTAAGGTCACAGACTTCAGATAAATGGTCAATAAATGTTAACTCTGTCACTGAGTTTGCCCTTTTGGCACCCATATAACTGAAATACCTGATGAAGTAAGATGACTTTAGTAGTAGTAGGACACCGATATTGCCCACATTAATGTTTAATGCTTATGATGTGTGAACTTAGAACGTTGGTGATCTTTGTTTTAGACCAATACTGTAATAAAGATTATGGTTATAAACATTACCAAAGCATTAAAAGTATTTCAGGACTAAATAAATCATCTTTATTAATCAAGAAGTTAGAACATTTTTCCCTAACATCCACCCCAAATTCATATTTACACATTTTATTATTCAAAGACAACGTATTAGTGAATGCTGCTATTCTTGCTAATAAAAATGGTTACTCTATGAACCTATAAAAAACCCAGTCCACACTTATTTCTTCCCTTCCTGGTTTCCAATAACTCCTCTAAAGAAATTCACTTTATTTACTAATTGAATATGTTATTATTTTCTACTTTGTCCTTTTCCCTAGCTGTTTTGTGTATAAATCATGTCTCCTTTACTCTATCACAAGGTCCTTTCAAAAAGCATCTAGCAAAATGTTTGGCTCATATTTAGGTACCAAACCTTGCCTGGTATTATGTTGTGCATTTGTGGGGAAAGAGGGTGTATAAGACAGGGCCCTTGCTCTTAAGAAATAGCAATGTGGTGTAGGAGACAGACTTGTACAGGATTAATCTTGGTGAAACAGAGCAGTGAGCAGAGTACAAGTGGGTATTCTGGGAGGGACTGCTGAAACGTGCATGAAAGAATCTGGAGGGGCTCCATGGAGGAGGTGACGTTCAAGCAGGTGCATGCTAGCAGCCTTCCAACTTCTATATCCACATCACCACTGTTAGTTTAAAAAAAAAATGAAGAATAAAAAACCACATTTGAAAAGTGAGAACTACGTGTATTTTTGCTCAAGACAGAGGCATCCATGCCACTTCATGCAACAAGCAAAGTGGATATTATCAGCACCATCAACATCATTATGAGCACATCAGGACATCATCTGTAAATCTGGTCATGTTGATTTCACCAGAAAGTACCCTTCACTGATGTTGAACCAGACAGAAGTAGGAGGAAATAGAAGTGTTGGCATCTTCACTGTGTGGTTCCTAAATTGTTTAAGATCTGTAGTTCCTTAAAGCAGATACTGGACTTAGCTCTTTTGAGTTTACATGCTATTTAGGATACTTATGTTAGAGGTCATAGGATGCACCATCGACCTCAACTCCTGTGTGTGGACTCCTTTTTAAAGATAGTCAGCAGCAGTAAGAAGAGCCAGGGTCATAATCCCTGCTTCTCAACCCCCCAACCCCTTCCCACTACGTTCTTTATTCAATGTTGAACGGAAATGTGACATATGAAAGGGGGGATTTCAGGGGCTCTCTGGCTGCTGAGGATGGAGAGTGTGAGTGTGCCCTGCTCAGGCTCCCTCCCCCTCCCAGCTCTCAGCGGTGGCGCTGGGCCCCCTGCATTGGATGGGGCTCAGGTGTGCTTATGGCTCACCATCTGCCTCTCAGGGCTTGTTGCTGAGCAGCCCTGGGGGGATTCTTCCCCTGGGCTGTTTCACTGTAGACCACTTGGGCCGCATCTATGCTGTACTCATTTATGTAAGTTACCAGCTGTTGTAGATGAGTTAGTGAAAATGCCACACATGTTTGACTGTGTTCAACCAACACTGTGTTGAGGCTCCCCCATTTCTGGGTGTTGACCAATTACTCAATTAAAATATATCATTTCTTTATTCATCCTATAGGTAGTTATTGTGCCAGGTCCTGGGTTTCCAATGATGAAGAAAACAAAATCCTGGCTGCCCTGCACTTTGATTGTAGTAGGGGAGACAACTGAGGGGCAAATAAATAAGGAAATACAAAATGTGCTGGAGATAGTACCATAAAGAAACATAAAACAGTAATAATGGGCGTATTAATTTCTTGTTGCTACCATTAAGAGTCACCACCAACTTAGTGGCTGGAAACAATACAAATGCATTCTCGTACAGTTCTGGAGACCAGAAACTTAACGGGAGGCTGGCGAAGCTGAAGACAAGGGGCCGGCAGGCTGTGTTCCGGAGGCCCTAGGGGAGGAACCATTTCTGTCCCTCTTCCCATGTCTAGAACCTGTTCTCACTCCTTGCTCAGGGTCCAGATCTCACCACCTCTTCCCTCCCTGTTTCCATCTTCGCCTTGCCCCTTCCCCAGCCTCCTGCATCCCTCTGGTAAGGAGCCTATGACTAGTCTGGCCTGCCAGGATAATCCAGGACAATCTCCACATTTTAAGATATATAATTTAGTCACATCGGCAAAAGTCCCTTTTGCCACATAAAGTAACATTCTTGGATTCTGGGGAATAGGTTGTGGACCGTATTCAGCTTCCCACAGTGGGGCAGACGGTAGTGGGTGGGGCTGCGAGGAGGCAGCGTGGCTGGAGTGGGGGTGAGTGAAGGGGTGAGGCGGCAGCCGGGGAGGCCGGAAGGCGGAGGTGGTCATAGATCCTGCTGGCTTTATGAGCCACCAGAAGAACTGTCACTTTTACTTAGTGATATGGAGGGTGCCAGAGGATTTTGGAAGGAATATTCTAGTTGCCTTTTTGATAACATACCAGCAGAAAAAGGGTAGAAGCAGGGGGAGTAGTTTGGAGGCAATTGAGAACCTAGGCAAGAGATGATGATGAACCAGCTCTGGTGACAGCAGGAAGGTAGTGTGAGTAGGACTGGGATTATTTTGAAGAGAGCGTCCAGAGGTTTTGCAAATGGGTTTGATGTGGAGCATAAAGAAAAAATAAAGTCAAGACTGACTTTAGGGGAGTTGGCCAGAGCTTCTGAGTAAATGGAGGTGTTATTCCCCTTCCAGCTATGGACACCTTCTCTGGGAATATAGGATTGAGAAGATGTGCTCATTTGTACATGCTGTAGAGCAGATTTTAAAGCTAGTTACATGGTTTGAAACCTGGTTTAGCAGATTAATTTCTGTTCAGTTGTTTAGCTTCTCTCTGCCTCAGTTTCCTCATTGGTAAAATGGATGTTATAATGATAATTTTCATCATAGCATTGTTGTGAAGACTAAGTAAGATAATCCATGTAACTTGCTTAGTATAGTACCTGATGTAGAATAAATGTTCCATATTAGAAGCCTAAACAGTTACTTATTGTGATGAATTTCAGCAATCCATAAAATTTTTATTTTAAGCACTGTGCCTTATAGTCAGTAGACATTCAAATGATGTTCCACTAGCTGATCCTAACACGAACAGTGTAATATTGTGGAAGGAGCACTTGTGAGGAAATTCTAACACAACTTTAATAGTTTGCAATGAAACATTCCTGGATCCAAGTTTCCATTGACTTGTGATCCCTTCCAACTGTTACAGTCTTTGATTCCAGGGTATAAAGTTCCAGCTCTTCATCAGCGTGCATGTATATGGCACCACTATTATCTGCTCCAGGAGACTGCTTGATAATGATCATGATTTCTACACTTGGGTGTGGTGGAAGGGCCACTATGAGACCAACACTCCTTCACACACTCAATGCACACGAAGCCTAGGAAATAGTCCAGAGGCGGTCTCTGATGAGGCATGGAAAGGGTCCCCATGCAGGGCTGCACAGGTTGTGCATTGAACATATTTAGGGGGCACCATTCATGGAAAATGTGAATGGGGCACTCTTCAGTCAGGCAACATAATAGCCCTGGTTAATGTTTCTTAGACTCATAGCCTGGAATTTGTGTGAAAAGAGTAACTCTCTATGACCTGGTTCAGCATGGTGGGAAGTGTCACAGAGTTGTTCATAATTGTTATTATCACTAGAGCCCAGGAAGCTTGAAGCTGTCCCAGCAGTCATGGTATTCAAAATAGGCATTCAATGTAATGCATGAGATATTAGAATATTATAATCAGAAGGACAACTGTTGAAGAATATTTCTGTTTAATTTTGTCTGGTCTTCTTAAATGTCAATATTTTATGTATTTCAAAATGAATGTGCATAGTATATTCTTATAGTAGTAAATTAATGTAGTTTGTAAATGAATAAAAACATATACTGTGGGTAAATGTTTAAGTTTTGTATTGATAGGGATGCTCAGTTTAAATAATCTTATTCACTCGTAGACTCTCCTTCCTTTCTTGCCACCATGGGGCTCTTTCCTTGGCCAAGATCTAGCAACTCTAACCTCCCAGGTCCTTCATGGGAGTTTTCATAAGCAACACATTTAGTCCATTTGCCTTGGGGGTAAACACAAATTCATCATTTCAGGGGAGGGGAGAAACTGTAAAATCCCATGGAAAAGTAAGGGGAGTGCAGATGGATTTGGTGTTGAGATATAGCTCAGTTGAGGAGCCAGCAAGGATGTTCCAGACGGTGGGCTCAGCATAAGCAAAGGCACAGCAAACGCATGTGTGTAGGACTAAGTCTGTTTGGCTGGAGTGGAGAGAAGGTCTGCACAGCTGCAGAGCAGACGGTGAGGCTGAAGAGCCAGGAGTGCAGTCTTCCATGGGAAACTGGGGGGCTTGATTTTATCCTGAAGGTAACCAAGAATAACAGAATGTTTTAGAGGAGGATATCATGAACAAAACAATGGTTAGGGTGATGAGTGAGCAAATTAAGAAACATTTCTAGCTGCTGTATAGATCATGGGACACATAGAAATGTCCCAAGCTTCATTTCTAAGATTAGTTCTAGCATTTAGATAGAAATGCATTGTATATAATGACTATTTATTTATTTATTTGTTTAGCTGACTACTGGGATATGTTCAAATATTTAGAACCTTGGCTTCACACAGGCAAATTTCTAGAAAAAGCTAGGCAGTGCAATGCTAATGTATAAAGTATTTGTATGTATACTTTACATTTGGTAAGCAGAATATATAGATTCAGCACAAAGTTTTGATTGATGTTGTTTTAGTATAGTTTCCAATGAAAATGTGCTTGTGTCGTCTGCATTAGCTTGGATGGACTACTCAGAAGTTGCACATTTAGATGCCTGGGAATAACAGAGCCTTGAAAGGGTTCTCCCATGCCATGATCCCTAGGGAGAGCCCGCTCTAGTGTCAGTAATAAGAACACATCAAATATGTCTCTGGAAACATTTGTGAGAAGATACAAGTCTGAGCCTATTGCATGTTTCCAACTGTCCTTTCATGGGACCAATGAAGCGTATAAAAATGGAACAATGAGCAAGTTTGAAAAAAGATATCTATTCTTGTCATAATTTCTTCTTAATTAGGGTTCTGGGAACACAGTCAAGTCCCAATTTTATTCAAAATCATTTTCTAGGTGCCCATATGGACTCGTTTGCTGTGTGAATCAATGCCATCAAAGAGGTCACAGAATCCTAGAGCTATGATTAGAAAATTGAAAATTTGAGAATTCAACCAACATGTCCACAGCTGCCTACAAATTAATAGCAAGCCAGGACTTTGGCTTCTCAATCCAGGGAACTTCCTTTATCTTGGCATTCCTAGCCTGGGGTGCTGGATGTTCAGAAATATGCTCTAGAGGTTCTGGAATATTCTTCAAGTCTATGCAAATTTTTTTTTGTGTGTGTGAAAGATGCTCTTGGGAGGGTCCATAAACCCTCAATGTTATTTATGACTGTGATACATTCCACCTTCCTTATCTAGGTACTCCTGCTTTCTATGTCCATGTGGGAGGGAGGGGAATGTGCTCTGAGTGGTCCAACCAACTCCTCTTCTTTCCTGTGGAGTCAGCCACTTGCTCTAAGCCTTTGAACATCTCAAGAAACCATGGGAGGAAACCCTCACGAAAAAAGAAATAAACAAACATTACCCAAATCATCATGTGGGGATTATGTTAGCTCTGAAAATCAAGGTGATGTGATATTCTGAAATAAATATCCCAAATTAGGATATACCTGTTTTCTAAGGGAAATTCCAGACATTTTTTCCCCAAGGGACTGCAAACAATGTCAATTCATCCACAACTAATCCCACCACTTTTTGGGGCACTATCTCCAATGGTACAAACTAAAACTTTTGATAACTTAGATTTCTACTCTTCATTTCCTAACAGTCTGGTCAATTTTACCTTCTAAAATGTTCTCTTCTTTCCATCTTGGCTGCCGCTGGCCAAGGAGGTCATCCTGGCCAGTTATTCAACTGGTCACTCTGCCTCTAGACTCATCTCCCTCCCAAGAGGCCCCCACAAAATCACCAGAAGTTCATATAAAGAGCACATCTGACCATACCATTCCCTGAGTGTAGCTATGCATTCCCTCCTGGGGAAACGCGAGGAAGGAAAGAATGTAGGCAAAGGTCTTCATGCTCCATCAGGCTTTTAGCTAAGACCTCATCATCACCAGCCGAGACCTCTGGCTTGCAGATGGCCATCTTCTTCCAGTGTCTCACATAGCCCTTACTCTGTCCTAATTTTCTCTTCTTATAAGGATACCAGTCATATTAGATTAGGGTTCACCCTAATGATCTCATTTAAGCTAAATTACCTCATTAAATACAAATACAGTCACATTCTAAGGTATAGGGAATTAGGATTCAACATATACATTTTGGGGAGACACAATTTAGCTCATAACACTTAATGTCATAATGGCCTCTCTCTAGCCATAAACACTTGAAGGAGTGTCTGCTTCTTATCCATTCTCAAACACCCAGTCCACAGCCTCTTAAATGGTGATTGGATGAAGGAAGGAAGGAATGAGTTACTCCCAGAGATCCTCAGGGCAATGGGGGAGGAAGAGGTTTGTTCTAACGGCCTGCAAGCAGTCATCAGAGTGGTGCTCTAAGCCCCCTTATTGGTTTCATAGAGCTGCTATAACAAATTACCATAAATTTGGTGGCTTAAAACAACAGGAATTTATTCCCTCACAGTTCTAGAGGCTAGAAGTCTGAAGTATTGGCAGAGTCACACTCCCTCTAACGGCTCTAGGGGAGAATCCCTCCTTGCCTTTTTAGCTTGGTGGTTGCTCCCAGCATTCCCTGGCTCTTGACTGTACCACTCCACTTCCATTAACACATGGCCCTTTCTCCTATGTCATTGTATCTATTTTCCTTTCTTCTCTTACAAAGACTTGTCAATGGATTTAGGGTCCATCCTAATGCAGAATGATCTCATCTCAATCTTTAATTTAATTACATTTACAAAGACCCTTTTTCCAATTAAGGTTACATTTACAGGTTCTGGTAGGGCATATCTTTGGGAAAGGAGTCACACTTTATCCCACTATGGCCCCTCAAGGTAGAAATCAGTTGAGCTGAAGCATGGGAATCTGGACATGGACAGCCACTTTTGGGTTCTGTATTTCTCACTGAATGCAAGGGGTTCTGTGAGAATTCAGTGGACTGTTTGCACCTTCATCTCATTAGTTTTCAGACATTTATGAGAATGCCTGGCACATTCTTAGCATCATTCTGAAGCTGAGCAGAAAGCCAATATTCTGAGGGCTTTATTTGATTTGTTGAATTCTGAAGGGATGCTGGAGTTAAAGGTCTTGAGGGTTCCCACAGATGTTGGTGTCTAACAGTGCAAGGAACAGCCTATGATCATAATGTCACCATAGTTAATTCAATGTATCCACAATGCCTTTGTGTTTCTGCATCTATATAGCAGACCAAACACTGTTCTGTCAATAGACACACTAACCAAACCAAACATCATGACCAGAAGTGTCAACACTGGGCGAGCAAACATCAACTGACTGGGATGAGGCTGCCAATAAGAATATTAAGGGAGGGGAACAGTGTTAGACTACTGCATGACGGATCCTTTTCTGCACTCCCATTTTTTCAATAATAACTTGCCAGACTGTCAGCTTCCTGAGGGAAGGGACCACATTTTTCTTATCTCTGCAGCGTGGTGTCCTATGGGGTGCTGAGCTTGTCATAAGTAACTCCATAAATGTTGGTCAAAGTGAACTGAACTCTAAGGTATCCTTCTCCCACCTGAGGGAGTAAAAACCATCCCTTAGAACAAAATTTCATATTGAACACTTAACTCATCCACTTAAGCCTTGCCCATCGCCAGTAATATCAAGGTCACTTTTGGACATCATGTGCAAGCACCACCTGCCCCTAACAACCTCCCTTGTCCCATCACCCACCACACCCCGCTTTGCTTGTTATGCCTCAGGAATGCTCGGCTCCCTCAAATTGGATGTTGTTTTGCCTCACCTGGCCTTGTCCATGCTGATCCCTGTGCCTATAGTGTCTCCTCCCGCTCCATTATCTGACCAACTTCTTCATTTGTCTGGACTCATATTCCCTGGGAAGCCATTTCTGAACCTCCAGGTCATTCTGCATGATACCCCCTCAGCGCTTACCTCCAGGTCAGCCCTTGTCACCTAACACTACAATCATCTGGGCAAGAGTGTTCCTTTCTAGGCTGAAGGCTCCACAGGGAACATGTCCTCCTGCCACATCTTACTCACCCAGGTCTGTACACCCACCATTAGCATGAAGCCTGGCCCATAGTTGGGGCTTATAAATATTTGTTGAGTTGAATTAAACTGAATGAAGGGAAAGCTTATTAGTGCATCTTGGGAAATTTGGTCAGCATTTAAGCAAAGGCCATTATGTCCCTGCATCCATTGACATTTGACTTTGAGGTGCTATGGATGGAATGGTGAGTCCTGGTGAGAAGCCAGCTGGTATAGGGGGAAAAAGAGAAGGGGAAATTCCTATTTCCTGAAGACTTACTTTGAACCATGCTCTGTGCTAGGTCACCTACTTTATTGATATTATCTATGTAATAGGACTTAAGAGCTAGATATCCAACTGGATTCTGATGCCGACTAACCATGCAAATTTGGGGAAGTCATTTGCACACTTTCTGGCCCTTAGAGTTCTCACCCACTTAAAAAGAGAAGCAGTTTGAATGAGTTAAGCCTGAGAGCCTCCATTGGTTGTAACTTGCTGTGTATAGAAGCTTCATTCTTCTTTACAGTAAAATACTCTCCCTCCCACAGGGATCTCCTCTCTCTCACATCTTGAATTATATTATTGTCATGATCTCTAAAGTATTTATTAAATATATTCTTGGTTAGCTCTGTGACTTTTAAAATAGGTGCAAGAGGAAATGGTGAGTAACAAAGATAGAGATGTTCTCATATAGAAACAGGATTTTTGATTCAAATCATATTGAATAGTAGCAGGTTTTGGAATTCAACTGACTTTTCTCCTCCTTTGAATAGGTTTATTGTTTGCATGGTTCACAATGTGAAAGATACAAAAGGTAGGCTCTCTCCCCAGCCATGCCCTCTCAGACACATCATTTCCATTTCCTGAGGCAATTTATCCTAAAAATTTCATGTATATGGTTCCTGAAACATTTTATGTACATTCCAACATACATATGTTTGTTTATATTTGAAATTATCTCTTTTTTTCCTTTTATTTAATACAGGTTATATTTTATTTAATATGGTATTATACCATATACCCTATTATGTACCTTGCTTTTTTGGGGGGTCAATTTTATTGTGATATAATTTACACACATCCAACAATTTCATGTGTACATGTCCATGAGTTTTGCCGAACGTATACAGCTGTGTAAGAACCACCACAGTCATGATGTACAACATCAGCATCGCCTCCAAAAGTTTTCTCCTGCTCCTTTGCATGAATCCCCTCCCAGCCACCATCTGATTTCTGGAAACCACTGGCCTTCTTTCTATCACTGTAGTTTTGCCTTTCAAAAAGTATCATATAAACAGAATTAAACTCTTTATAATGTTTTGAGTGTGGTTTCTTTCACTTAGCATAAAGCTTTTGAATTAATCCATGCTGTACATATAGCAGCAGGTGGTTCCTTTTTGTTACTGAGTAGTATTCCACTGTATGGCTCTACCACGGTTTGTTCATGCATTCAGCAGTTGATGGACACTTGGGTCCTTTCCCAGTTTTTGTCTGTTATTAAATCAGTGACTACAAACATTCACATATAGGCTTTTGTGTTGATTGTGCTTTCATTTCTCCTGAGCAACTACTTAGGAGTGGAATTATTGGGTTATATTTTTGGTGAATGTTTCACCTTACTAAAAAAGCCCTTTTAAATTATTTCCAAAGTGACTGTCAGAATTTACATGAGACTTCCAGGTGCTTCCTTCTCAGCACTTGGTATTGTCAATCTTCTAAGTTTTAGGCATACTGGTAAATGTATAATGGTATTTCACTGCAGCTTTAATTTACATTTTTCTAATGACTAATGAGGTTAACCATCTTATGTACTTACTAGCCACCATTAGGTTTTCTGTGATGAAATATCCTTTCAAATGTTTTGCTTATTATTATGATTTTAGTATTATGTCTTCTTATTTAATTTTAAGATTTCTTTATATATTCAAGATAAGATTTCTTCATCAGCTAAGTGTTCTGCAAATAGTTTACAAGCCTGTGGCTTTACATGTAATTTTCATAACAGTGTCTTTTGAACACAGCAGTTTTTTATTTTGATGTAGTTCATTTATCAATTTTTTAATCTTATGGTCTGTGCTTTTTGTGTCCTATCTAAGATTGACAAAGATTTTCTCCTATATTTTCTTCTGCAAGTTTTATAGGTTTAGGTTTTATATGTAGTTCTATGATCCATTTTGAGTTAATTCTTCATAGGGTGCAAAATATGAGTTTGTTCTCTCCCTCTTTTTCTTTCCCTCTATCCTTCAGATGTCCAATTCTTCCAGTACCATTCAATGAAATATTATCCCTTCCCCATTGGATTGCCCTGAAACCTTCATGAAATTCAATTGATGATATATATTTCAATCTATTTCTGGGCTCTCTATTCTGCCATTGATCTATGTGTTTAGCTTTATGCCAATAACCACACTGTTCTGATTACTGTGTATAGTAAATCTTAGAATCAGGGAATTTAAGTTACCCAGTGTTTTTCTTTTTCAAAATTATTTTAGCTATTATAGGTCCTTTCATTTTCATAAAAACATTAGAATCAGTTCACTAATTTCTACAAAAAAGCCTTCTTCTTTTTGAAATTGCTCTGATATCTTAACAATATCGAACCTTTCAATTACAGAGCACGATATAGCTCTCAGCTTATTTAAGTCTTTTATTTCTTTCAGCAACAAATTGTAGTTTTCAGTGAACAGGGTTTGTACATACTTTATTAAATTGTTCCTAAGAATTTTATAGATTAATGTTATTATAATGTTGTTATAACTAAAGTGTTAATTTCTGTTGTTCATTATTAATATATAGAAATGTAGTTGATTTTTTTATGTTGACCATTATATCCTGAAACTTTGCTAAATTTCTTTATTAGTTCTAGTAGAATATTTTGCATGGATACTTTAGGATTTTCTACATATATCATATATACCATATCATATATCATAGATCATGTCATCTATAAGAAAAGCACAATGTTATTTCTTCTTTTCTAATCTGTATTCCTTCACTCCTTCCTCCCTCTCTTTCTTTTTGTCTTTGGTGGGAGGGGGTCTTATTATTCTGGCTAGAATCTCCATCACATTCTTAGGTAGAAACCATGAGAGCAGACATCGTTGCTTTGTTCCCATTCTTAGGAGGAATGCATTCAATCTTTTCATCATTAGATACGATGCCAGCTATACCTTTTTTATAAATGCTTTTAAATTCCCCTCTATTTCTAGTTTTTTAGAAGTTTTTACCATGAATATGTATTGAATTTTGACAAATGCACCTAATGAGGTCATTAGATGCTTTTTCTTTTTTAATCTGTTGATATGAAATAAACCCATTTATTTTCAAGTGTTAAACCAACTTTAGATTTCTGGGATAAATCTCACTTAGTCATAATTTATGATTATTTCTATGGACTGCTAGATTTGAAGGGTTAAAAGTTTGTGAAAGTTTTTGTATCTGTGTTCATGAGGAATATTAGTCTGCAGTTTTCCTTCTTAATTTCTGTGTTTGGTTTGGTATCAGGAAAATATGGGCCTCACAGAACGACTTGGGAATGTGTTTCCTCTTTTGTTTTCTGCAAGAGTTATTGCAGAATTGGTACTATTTCTTCTTTAATAGCTTGGTGGAAATTACCAGTGAAGCTATCTTCACTGGAGGTTTCTTGGTGGGAAGGTTTTTCTCCCCCTTGCAAATTCAATGTATTTAATAGATACAGGTAAATTCAGGTTTTCTTTTTCTTTGTGAGTAAATTTGGTAGTTCGTGGTTCTTGGTTGATTTAATCTAAGTTGTTGAATTTATTGCCAGTTGTCCACTGATCATCTTCATGTTTTATTCTACCTTCTTAAACATATGGAGTCTATGCATAATGGCAATTTTAATGTCTTTGTATGCTAATTTTATCACCTTCATCATGCACAAGTTTATTTTTAATTGATTGACCTTTTCTTTAATTATGAGTTGCATTTTCCTAGTTATTTACATGATCTCGTAATATATTTGACTACCAGACAAAGTGCATTTTATGTTGTTGGATACTGGATTTTGTTGTTCTCTTTTACATAGTGCTAGGCCTCATTCTGGAATGCAGTTAAGCTATTTGGAAAGAATTTGATCCTTTTGAGCCTGGTTTGTAAGCTTCGTAAGGGTAGGTCTAGAAAATCCCTGGTTTGGAGGCAACTTGGCTGCCTTTACTGAAGCAATACCTCTCTGAGGACTTTATCTGATGTCTCATGCGCTAGGAGGGCTTTCCACTCTGGCTGTGGGGACCAGTCCACGTAAGATCCTAAGACGTTCTCCTACTCATTTCCAGTTCTTCTCCCACGCTTGTTAGTTTCTCTCTCTGCCTCCCTCTCTCTTTTTCTCTGTCTCTCTCTGCAACCCAGCCTCTCTGGTATTTAGATCTATGAATTCTAGCCACCTTGACTCTCCCAAACTCTGGACATTATTGTTTCCTCAGCTCAGAGAGACTGCCAGGCTCTGTCTGGGATCTGTGCTACCATCCCCAATGTTGAAAACCATCACTTTATAAAGTTTGTCTGCTTTACTAATTGTATAAAGTAATGTTCTAGTTGCTAAGTGTAAATCTGGTTCCTCTGCCCTGCCAGATGTGGGGATCTCTTAACTGAGTTTAATATCCCCATTTCTCTTGAGGTGCTTCTCCTTTCTTTCCAAATATTAGCCCTTTGAATTCAAGTTTAAATTGCAGTTTGGAATACACTCATGATGTTCAACTGGACTGACACCCAGTGATAATGACATTAAGTGATTTTGTGGGAGACAGCTATAGCAAATATTTTAGCCTTCAGGCAAAGGTTACTTGCTGACCTTCCTTCTTTCCATTCTCTTTTAAGAGTATGTTGTTTTTAGTGTAGCACAGAGAAGGCAAATAGTGAATCTGTGGCATCTTACTGCACTGATGGACAGTGACTACATTGGGGTATGGGTAGGGACTTGATAATATGGGTAAATGTAGTAACCACATTATTTTTCATGTGAAACCTTCATAAGAGTCTATACCAATAATACCTTAATAATAAAAAAAAAGAGTATGTTGTTTTTCCAAAGTCTTTATTTTGTACCTTAAGTTCTCAGCAATGAGGAGACAGGAAAATAGATGTCCCAGCTAATCAGTCACCAACAAAAGGCGAAATGCAATGATGTCTTTCCATCTTTTAACTTCTTACCATTCATGCTTCTGGCGATTCCATGAGTTCCCTTGGAAAACCTGGGAAAAGCGGATTTTTACTACTACCAGAAGGAAATCCCATTTTTAAGCTACCGTCTGATACACAGGCCCCAGTTGTCCAGAATGAATTTAACTATGAATTGTTTTGTGTACATGGGAAAATGCACTGACTGGTAGCTTTGCTCCCAGATGATACTCCCTCAAAAATATGAGAAGACCTTCCATGAGTGGAGCTCTGAAACCAAGTGTTTTGTGCAAACTTGTGAAGACAAAGATTAGAAATCAGGCTTTTATGCCATGTCTCACTTTTATGCTTTATAAGCAGAGCCTTCTGTATCCCCTGCTGAGCCTGTGGGTCAGCAGAAGGGCCAGGCTCTTCAGAAGCTGTCAGCCTCCCATTACTGCCAGAGTTCAGTGGACAACAGTAATATAGCAACAGCCAAAATAAATAGGAGAGTGCATTGTTTAGGAAACCACTAATGCTCTGAGGTTTCAATGATAATAATTGCACAGTAAGTATGTAAGGTGGTAATAAATAACCGACTTGAGTGCCTTTTGTTAACTGGACTACAACTGCGTGGTTTTTTTTCTCTCTACAGAAATACTTTTGTCATTTCTTCTATGGTGACAAGAAAGGAAAGAATTGGGTAGATAGTCTCTTCATATTTACAAAAGCAACCTTCTATAAACCAGCTAGATTCTCCTAGAACTGTGATATTTAAAACAACAGCCAGTAGCCACATGTGGCTATATGTTTTAAATTCATTTAAATTAAAAAAATATTGAAAATTCAGTTCCTCAATCATGATATTTACATTTCAAGCACTCAACAGTTCTATTTGGCTAAAGGCTACTATATTGGAAAGTGCAGTTATGGAATATTTCTATTCTCACAGTAAGTTCTACAGGATATACTATTGTAGGGTTGTAACTCCAGGGGGAAAATCCAGGGGCAAAATACCTTTGAAACCGAAATCAGTCAAAGGGAGAAATAAAGTGGGAGAATCCCGTTTATTTCTTACAAGCAGTCCACTTGTCCCGAGTCCCTGAAGAAGGGACCCCACTCAACCTATCCTGATAAGACCTGGCTTGCCCTAGTCTTTACCCATTGATATGGCGATGGCTACTTTTCTCCTCCCCCTGGAAACACCTGTTGATATGGAGATGCACTAAGGCCAGGCGAAAGATTCTGGAAATATTGCAATTTTACCCGCAAGGGTGACCTGGGTTCAGAACTCTCTCCTGTCTCTTCTCATAAGGACATGAATCCTATGGGATCAGGGCCTATCTTTATGACTCCACTTAACCTTAATTACTTCCTCAGAGGTCTCATTTCTAAATATAGCCACAATGGGCCTTAAAGCTTCAATATTTGAATTTTCACAGAATGCAAACATTCAATCTGTAACAGGCAGAGAGGTGGGAAAATACCTTTATAGGGAACGTTCAGTGATGCAGTTTGGATAGAGTGGTAGGGGACTAGTGGTGGAGACATGGGTGAAACAAAATCACACCTGGGGATCGTCCTGGATCACAGAAGGTCCGGAGTGGCCGTGTAGGGTGTATTTTATCTGCAGAGGGGCGTATCTGAGGGTTTTCGGCTGGGTAGTTGCTGGGTCAGAACTGTGCTTGGGAGAGATGATTCTGGCACTGGTGGTTTTTGTAGCTGCCTTGCCTGTACTATATTGGAGCAGAGAAGGAAATGGAAGCACTGGCAGACTAAATGCATAGTTCAGAAATTCCCGCAGAACTTGCAAGTCACTTTCCTGAATGCTGGTCGGTGCCTTGTTTGACTGGCAAGAAAGGAACATCAGTGGGGGACACAGACCCTGGGCTGCCTTGGTGAAAAATCGGTAAGAAACCAGCAGTCTCCACCCCCGGGCCGGCCCCTAACCAGGACTTTTCTAAGCATCAATCAGTCCCAAAGAAGAGCAGTCGCCTTTATCTCAACAAAAGGTTTTGAATGGGAACTATTGATCCACCAATCAAAGTAAGTCTGGAGGGTTTCATGCTGACTGCTGAGGACACGGCCCAGCTCCCCGAACTTGCATTTCATGAAGGAATTTAGTCCTCAGAGGTTGTAAATCACCAAATCTCCATTAGAGTGCTCTCAGCGCAAGATTACAGAACGGAATGCCTCTCCCCCGGGGAAAGTTCTCGTCAGCCTCCTGAGGCAATAGGTCCCAGCAGCCACTGCGGAAAATGACTAAAATTAGCCACGGTATAAAACCCCAGCTCTTAGGCGTGCTGGAGGAAATAGTTCACCGAGAACAGCAGCACAGGCTGCGATAAAGCGTTGCCTGCTGTTCCCTATGTGTCATCAAACATGATGTGCCCCCTGAAATCAGTAATGCCAACCTCAACAATTAATGTGTGTTTACTGGGTGGGATTGAAGGCCACTTGGGAATGATGAGAGGCCTCGGATATGATCTAGTGGGACTCAGTCTGTAAATAGAACAGTGAGGTCGTACCTTACCCAGCGCCGCATCGCCATTCCATTTACCTACTTTCATCTTTCAGTCATTCGTCAAATATTGATTGAATATAGTGCAATTCCTCATTTCATTCAGGGTCTCTGCTCCAGTGTCCCCTCCCCACCCCCACCATCCAAGCAGCAGCGTGTCTCTATGGCTCTGCTTCCTTGGCCTCCTGTTTTCTTTACTCCCCAGCGCGGCACTTTGTTTTGTCGTCTCCTCCTGGAATGCTGGCCCCTGCAGGGGCGGGACTTGGCCCGCTTGGGGTCCCGCCCATGGATGGTTGTACTAAGTGTGCTGCGTGTCAGGTGTGGCCTGTCCTATGTTTTCTCTGACCTTTCTGTAACTTGTATCATTTGAATGTTGTCCCTTTCTGGGTCTGGCCTCTGATTTTTGTTATTTCTTTCGTATTATCCATCTGTCTCTCTCTTTTTCCTCTATGTTCTGAAAAGGTTTTCTCTATTTTCCAGCTCTTCTATTAGATTTTCCTTTTTTGGTGGTTGCATTCTTAATTCCTAGTAACCCTGGTCTTACTCTCTAAGGGTTCCTTTTTCAGTGCTCCCCTATGAGGACAGAGAGACAGAGGAGGTCAATCAACCATCCTCACATCAGGGGGAGGGGGAAGGAAGTGGATCTCCAAGGGCAGACCAAGGAGGGTTTCATCCCGGCCCCTCAACACCTTCACTGGAAGCCGTTTCATTGCAGGTTTCTATGGAAGAGAAGGAACCTCCCAGTTAGAGCTGGGGAGTAAATTACCACTTCCAGCGGGAGGGGGTGGGAGCCGGTGGGAGTTGGCTGCCTTCCAGCACAGATGCTCTAAGATAGGCCTGCCCCGAGTCTCTCTCTACTTAGCTCCACCTTGTTCCCCTTGTCCACCGTGGTTTGCCACATCCAAGCCCACAGCTTCTCTGGGGTCCTGGCAGGGAACGTGGCCCCCATTTCCTCTGCAGCTGCCTTAGAATTTGTTCTGGGCTATAACTTTCTCAGTCCTCTGTCAAGAGTCAATGTGCTCCTAGCTGCCTTTTGGTCTCCAGAAGTTTGTGTGAATCCCTTTTCTATTGGTGACCCTGTCTGATATTCCTTAATCTTGTGAGATTTACCCCTTTTCATACTTCCCTACTGCTGTTTCAGCAGGATCTCAGGAGGGTCTGTGGGCAGGAACCTGTCCATGTATTTCATGTGCAAAGGGTTCTAAATACAGTTTTGGAATTACTGAATTTAAAAGCATTGGAACAGAGCTGTTTACAGCAAGACTTCCTAGCACCATTAACTTGCAAATACATACTACAAATCTCTAAGAGAGGGTGTGGGTGGAGCATTTTCCAATTATTTGGCCACAAGATTTTCTTTTTTTTTTCAGGGAAATATCGTCATGCTAGTGCTTCATGAAATGCACTGTGGAAAATACTGGATGAATTTTCTGGTACCATGCCAGCTCTGGCACTGAAATACATGGAACATTAACAATGTTTGCTGAGTGCTTGTTTAAAAAGGCTGAGTGAGTAGTATAACACATAGAAGACAAGTAGTATTTCTATAGCATCTTACTACGCTGATGACAGTGACTGTAATGGGGTATGTGGTGGGGACTTGATAATGGGGGGAGTCTAGTAACCATAATGTTGCTCATGTAATTGTACATTAATGATACCAAAAAAAAAAAAAAGGCTGAGTGGAGGGGTCTTAAGTACCACCCACCCCATCCAAGTAAGAGATTCATGCCATGGCCATGATACCTGGGCTCAGGAGGTGAGTGTAGTAGGAAGAACACCCAGGCTGAATTAACTTCCCTGAGCTCCGATTTCCATATCCATGATATGGGAATAATCTCTACTCTTTCTCCTTTGTAAGGGAGCCATGAGTAGCAGAAGATAAAATACATGAGGCAATATTTCATAAACTGTAAAACACTGAACAGACACAAGGAGTTGTTGAGAAATTCAGTTACCACATCACAGTGTTAGAACATGAAAGGGAAAGACGCTTCAGCATTCGGTAAACACATCATATGGCTGGTTACCTCACCACCGTGCATTTAGAGATGGCCACCCACAGGTAACAGGGAGGAGCATTTAGAACAAGAGCATAGAAATCGCAGTCATTTATATGGCTTGTACCTAGAGTTAAATCAGGACTTTATCCTCGTTTTGCAAGTAAAGACCTTTAGTTCGAGAAACAAAGACTCAGAGCTGTTTAGATCTGGAGAGGATCACGGATGTCATTTCATTCAACTTGCTTGTTTTACATGCGTGGAAACTATGTCCCAGAGAGGTTAAATAATTTGCCCCCAATCATGTTAAGATAATGGTAGAGGCAGAACTAGCGAGCAGGGCTCCAAGTCAGTATAACTCCACCCAGCAAATATGCATGGAATCTCTAGTGCAGGTGCGCCACAGCCCCGGGAGCTGGGGGATACGCAAGGGTATCCCATGGCTGCTACCCTGAAGGAGCTCATGAGTGCGCAGAGGAGAGAGTGACCACAAACACCAGTGGAGAGTTGATAACTAAAGACTGGGTGGTTCAGCTAAGTGTTTCGGGACTTCAGAGGAGTCTTGGCTAAGACAGGAAAATTTTTTGTAGTTGGTATCTTCCATTTTCAGAAATTCTACCCCTTTATCTCAAAGATTTGTTAGTAAGGAGATTCTTTATATTTTGTGTGTGTATATATATATACATATATATATGTATATATATGTGTGTGTATATATATGTATATACATATATATATATACTCACGTATACATATATATACTCACACATACATATATACCATATATATTCAGTTTTATTTCATCGCTTATATAAATATGTGTATACTTTTTATATACGTGTGTAATAAATATGATTAGGGAGGGCTGTTATTATTTCCTTATTTCTTCTTTTTGGTTATCTTTAGAATACTTGGCAGTGCATCCAGATACAAGCTGAAGAATCTGTTGTAAATGTCAAGAGCAGTTTCTTGCCCTTCAAAACTGCAAGAGAAAAGGGAACCTCCTCGTGGAGTCTGCCTGAAATATATTTGCTGCCACCTAGGCCAAAGGGCCTCAGAGAAATAGAAAACACCCATCTTACTGGCAAAAACATTTATTTAATATTGAAATACTATCCCTGTGTTTGGAAGGCCAGTGCATCTATTAGTATTTTAATTTCTCAAGTTTAGGGAGCAGCAAGTTGGTTTGGCATCTGTTAGTAGCTCTGCCCTGACATGGGATGGTTCAGTCTTGGCAATTAGTGGGCAGTGTCTCCCATGGGGAGGAGTAATGAGATGATGTGGTGGAACGTCTCAGGATGCCAAGGCTATTTTGTGTTTGGATAAGTGACATATTGTCTTGGTTTCCATTTCTTAAAAGAGTTCTTAAAAAAATCCTCCCCTATTTTATTAATGTTGGAAAACTCAATTTAACTGAAGACCCAGAACCAGAGCACAGGGCGCTCAGCAGCATGAAGGCAGGTGCACCGCCCGGCAGGACTCTGTCCACCACGCGAGGACAGTCCACTTCAGCCGAGCAGGTCAGTGTTAGTGGTTCGGCTTAGAGGAGAGGTCTCAGGGACCCACGGGGACCCAGAGGGACACAGACAGGATCAATGGGCAACTAAATAAACAGCCCACTGACATCTGCATGGCTCAAAAATGGCTTGCTGTTGAGGTTATGTACGGGCAATAGTCATGGTGCCATCTCCTAAGACTGGTGATTATTTCTGAAGCTATATCCCTCAGAAAAAGTAGGTCCTTCGACATACTCCACAAAAAAATGGATCCTATGGCTAACGAAATTTGAGGAACTTTACCTACTACTTCCTCCTTTTACAGAGTCACAGTGCACCCTAGGTTAGTTATACAAGGAGCAGGGAACCCAGTCAAGAAACTTGAAGCTTGTTTAACCCAGCATTTCCCAACATTTCGGAAATATTAACTATAGCATCCTATATAGTGGCATTGATACATTCTAAGCTTTCTGACTGAGCCTATTCACACAATACACCAAAATTAATTAGTGACAAAGAAGAGAAAATTTTAGCCTTCATGAAATCTCTTATTTTTGCCCCTGAGATGATTTAGCCAACCCGATTTTTGTCACATGTTGAAATGAGTTCTGCCTATTCCTACAGCCAACTTTATGGCTCTTGCCTGCATCTGAAGGCTCTGTTAAAATGGGGACCCATACCTGAATTTTTTGGCCACCGGAGCCCAAATTTTAACTACGTGTTATTCTGCTTGACATGCGAGTACATTTGAATCCCTTCTCTCTGAAGATAATTCAGTGGTTGGGGACTCTGTCTCTCGTACTACCCAACTTCCCCTGCCTTCTAGGAGCGGGAAAAGAAGAGAAGGAAAGGGAGGGAGAGAAGCAGGGACAGAGGGAGGGAGGGTTCTTAGAGAAACATGCCTAAGAGCTGCTGGGGTACTTTAGAGCATTTGTAACCTTCCTTTCTTTATCACACTGTCTCCAGGCTATTTCAGCTCCCTGGGAGATGTCAAGCTTGGACATAGGTTTAAGACATCAGTATTTATCGGATGAAAAACACCTATCTTCCCAGGATGGGGAAAGTACTGCAAGATGATTGTGAATGAGTTGGTCCAGGGTTACTAGCCAAAGATGTCCCTGGGGAGCAGCCCCGAAGCTGCTCTTCTGTTCATTTGCAAAGCAAAATAGTGTTGGTGTAATCTGCCTCCCCCTAGGAGTTGCAGGGGTTATTAATAAGGGAGGCCCGTAAGAATGTGTTTTTGAACAGCAAGCTCCTTGCTTCCTTTCCTCCCTTGCCTCTGACCCCTCTGGTGCTTGAATTTTCAAATCTGAATTCTCAAGTTGGAATCTGTATGAACTTTAGCATCTTTTACCGACCAGGAAGTGTCTGTGTCCCCGCTGTTGCCATGGTCGGTACAAACTCTGAGGGCTAAGCCATCACGGTATGACTGACTGTGCTGGCCTTCCATGGCCCTGTCCATTCTTCCCCCAGGGGTAAGTGGCACCTGATCAAGATGTCACCTTCTCATTGCCGGACTGGGGGAAGGCCTGGGGATGGGCCTGGAGTGGGGGTAAGGGCCTAGTGGAACAAAGCCCATGGCAGCAAAGGTTGGACATAGGAGGCAAAGAGGCTGGGAAGAGAAAGGTTAGCTGGATGGGAGCCCAGGGAGCAAGTAGAGAGAGCATTTGAAATTGGGAGGATGGAGAAGGGGCCGAGCGTGAAACATCCCTATGCCAAGGGCAGGTTAGGGGCAGAAGCAGGTCCAGACCGGGTGGGGTCTGCAGCTGCTGCAGTCGTGGAACCCTCCACGCAAAAGCGGAGTAAACTATCAATATAAAATTAGACACAGAAGTGAATGTTCATTTGCAATGAGAAAAGAAATCAAACAAATTATAGACTTTAAAAACGCAGTCATATACCACAGACATAAAGACATTCAGACGAGTAACGTAATGGTTTACTAATTAAGTACCTAACACACATCTACAATACTTTTCCCTGCATTTTTTTGACTGCATACACATTTGATTGCTTCTTCATTTGACAATGATTTTTCAATATCCTTTTTTTAAGGGAGAAGAGAAAGATATAGAATTCATTCACTAGCATGATTAATCAATATTTGATTTTTGGAATTCATAGTTGGGATGCAAAAATGCAACTATTTATAGAACTATTAAAGGGTTATATGCTACAAATAACATGAAGTCTATTTGGATTACTTCCCCTTTAAAAAGATACGGTACATTTATGATTGTATATGCTGTACCGCCAAGTGTCTTCCTGACAGGAGAGTACTTCTGTTTTCACTTGGCATTGGTGAGAGCTAAACCTTATGCTTGTGATTTTTTGTACCTAATAATTGGAAGAACTTACCACGGACTAGCTTCTGACTCTGTATATTTCAACCCTTGATTCTCCTCCACCTGCATAGCTTTGGTGCCCGCCGCCACAGGACACATTTACATTGCAATGTGACCTCTGACCTTACACCTTTGGGTCATAATGTGGTAAGTCAGCACAGTGGATGTCAAGAGTCTTACGAGCAGCCAGTCCATCGTAAGAAGAGCTAACAATAAATAACATGACCATTATCAGAAATGACTTAGAACCATACAAATACACCTCACCAAATCAAATTAAATATATCCCCAATTTAACTTTCCACTTGGTGAAGTCCCCCAAATGCTCATGACCACCCCAATATCACCTGATACTAGAAAAAGCTGCAGTGGAAAGAGAACTGGTCTTATCCAATTGCAGCTCAAATATTCTGTTTGCAAATTTTATAAAAGCAAACGGTAGGATAGTGTGAACACTGTGGTATCTCCCTTTCAGAACTTTGGAAGGGACCAATGCAAGGGGAGGGGTCAAGAATTTTGAATTTTATTCATGAAATTCTAAATCCTGGTTGGGTTAGGTCAGGGGGTTCCAAGCAACTTCCTCTACCAACTTAGTATCTAGACAGATTGTCTCGGTCCTGATGTTCCAACAATCACACGTGAAGGCTGAGCCCTCTGGAATCCACACTTCCTCCAGGCCCTCGGTAAGCACTGGTGCCGGGGGGATGTCTGTCAGATTACCTCCTGTGTTTTCAACTTCACTGCCACATGCTTCCATCCATTTAAGGGAGTCACTGCTGTTAACAGGACATTAAAACTACTCTTAAGTGCATTGTGTTTCAAATGGCCTTTGTCAAAAATCAGCACGTGGTGTATACCCAACTGGAAGTCAAAAGCACAGCTTTCAGAGGCACGGTGGGGTCTCTGGTGCCACACTAATAGCCACACAGACTTAGGTAAAATGTCTTGTCCCAGCTCAGGCGGTGCCAGATGATCAGACACTGAAGAGGCTTTTGAGCTTCTCTCCCCGTGACTGTCAGTCAGCAGTCACGGGGTGCTTTGGGGAAAACATGCTGATCCTCCACCATTTCTTTTGTGTCTGTTGAGGTGCAGTGTGTGAGTCTGTCTCTTGCTGATTGTTTTACTTTGCCTAGGAAGGTCTTCAGGGGAGGCAGACAAGATGGCATCAGAGGATACCAAAGGAGAAAGGAGCCTTAGAGATGATCTCCACTGCACAGTGGAGGGAGCTAAAGCCCCAACAGGCAGAATAATACATTAGAATTAAGGAAATTGGTACACAGGGGTAAGTGTGGCAAAATTCACCTCTGGAAATCAAGTTCACTTGGCTTCTTTACCTGCAGTGCAAACTGCTGTTTTCTTGAAATCTTAGTAGAGAAGACAGTTAAGGGAACTAAGGAGCCATCTGTCATTCCCTCCTCAGGCCCGACCCCCACTCCCACTTACCCACTCCAAAGTGTCTACACTGCCCATATACAGTTAAAGGGACTGTTGAACCGTATAAGGTAATAGTACCAATATGTAAATCTACTGTGGGATCTCTTCTCCGGGGTTCCCAATGACCAAGGCATGTTAGAAATTTTACAGCACTATTTAACAGGAGAGAAGAACAAAGTGTGGAAGATAGTGGTACCTTGATATACACCAACTGGTAATACAGTATTACATCAATTTTATAAGATACAAAAAATAAAAAACCCTGTGCAGGACACAGATAAGGAGGAGATACACTAAAATATTAACAAGGATATGTTTGTATGGCCATCTCACAAGTGCTCATCATTTTTTTCTTCTTTATATGTTTCTCAGCCTGTTTACAATTTATAGATTACTTCCTGAATTCAAACAATTCGATATAGTTTTTTTCAAAGAAGATAAAATTACTTTGAATTTGAAAATAATTAAATACATTTTTATCTGGTTTAGTACTTTTGATTCAGATGTCTTCTTTGATAAATGGAACCATAGCCCCAATGGCATTAAGTAAATTTCCACCAAAGATCCCCAAATCAATAGGCAGAGTCTCTTGCTGCTCAGAAGGCCAGTGTTTTCTTGGTGCCCAGTGTCATGGAAAATGGGCCTCCTGAGACCCTGACTCTGTGCTTCATGAAGTCATACTTCCTCTCAGCCCTTCTAGGGTGGCTCATCCTGCCCACAGCTGAGGGCGGAAGGGAAGGAAGGAAGCAAGACAAATAATCATAACTTGGTTGTTATTGTATTCAATAAAGTAAATTTTAGTGTGTTGGGCCAGGTGGTAACATTAGAAGCCCATCTTTCAGAAAATATAAACTGCAATATATTGGATCGAATGTTTTGTTTTGTTTTTTATTTTTTCAAAAATTGTTTGTCGAATGGGTTTCTTTTCTGACCTCTTGGAACTGCCAATTCAAAAGAGGCAGCTAATTTCTCTGGCAAACTTTGTGGAAACTTGACACAGAGGCTTGGGGAGTTGCATTAAAAATGCAAGAGGGCATTTCACTCTCGGAGGAGAGCAGGGCATGGAGAGGGGGCTGCTGCCGGCTCACCGCTTCAGGTCAGCAAACTAAGAATTACTTATTTACGGGAAGTGTGCTCTGTGTCTGGGGGGTTCTGGGAGGCGAAGTGCCCAAGAACGAGGACCTCAAACACAGCAGATGAATCTCCTCAACCTTGATGATTAATTAGAGCTTTGAATTTAGTTTTCATTGTCAGATAATTTTTGAAGACACAGTTTGAATTCAAGCTGCTGATCTCTCACTGAAGATACAATTTAGATTGCAGCTTTTAGTAACTGTGTTGTAATCCTAGGAATCTCTGGCTATGCAGTAACTTTATGGCCCCCCCCCAAGACAAACTATATGAAAGAAATAGAAGATTATTTAATGAAAGAAAGAAGGTTCCCAAAACATTCTCATCCAGGCTCACAAATGCAGATTCCTAGCACTGAGACACAGGTCTGCCCTCCGTATTCAAAGCAAAGGATCACTATGTCTCCATTTAAGTTTTACCCGTGCCCTGAAAATTTCTTGACCATAATGAAAACAAAAGAATTCAGAACTACAGCATGACTAGGGAGATTTGGTCTTGAGCAAAGTGGTGAGGTAGATAAAATCTGTCTCTGGAAGCCCCATCTTGCCTGTACCTACTTCTTGTCTTCCCCTCTCACCCTCTCTGAGCAGTGCTCTTGGAGGAGAACCTGGTAGTGCAGTCTGCCAAAGCATAAATATGCTGGAGGTGGTTATTTTTGCCAGGATATTTGTTTTCCTATTAGTCAAAAAGATTTCAACAACAACAAGGAAAACTTCATAAAGCTTTAGGCCCCAAAAGTTTTACAAGGAAGGAACCTTTGAGTTTGGCATTTTGCAAGGAGAGAAGCCCTTGCATAGCCTTCCAGGAGTAATGGTTTGCTGCGTTTATGCCTGCTTTTGGATTTGGGCACCACCCAGCACGGATACCAGCACTATTTTGCCCCCAGCAATTTAGCTGGGGTATCTTTTCTCCCACTCTAACACAAGCATATAGAAGAAAGCAGTGTATCTTATTTAGCCTTGCCTATCCCAGAGACCCCAGCATGGCACGTTCGGTGCACACAGCAGGCTGAGCTGACACCCTGTGAGTCTAGAAATTGAAGGACAGGCTGCCACTCCCTTCAATTATCAGTGACAAATTATGACACCCTATGCAAGTTGTATAGAGAGAACTTCTCTGCCTTAACTTCATGCTGTGTGTCCCCCTTCCCCTTATTCTTCATATTGGAACTTGGAGACACAGCAGGTGAATGAACTGTCCTCAGGAAGTACATGAAGCTCAGATAAAGGGTTATTTCTGCCTTCCTCCTCTCCATGGTGCAGATTTTTTGTGATGTTGCCTGACCTGTCCCTAATGTGATTCCTAACCTCAACCTCTTCTAAATGGCCCTCCAATTTTGAAGCAACTCTACCCATCTTGTGTTCCCAACTAGAACATGAACCTAGCATTTTAGAGTTTGCTTTATTTGATTCAACCACACAAAGAGAGCACATTAGTTTAACTGCCAAACCTCCACCACCTTGAGTCTTTCTCTATCTGAAGTCCAGCTTGATCTCATCTTCTGTATTTCATGGGTACTTGAGAACATAGTGGATAAGCAAGTGAAGACACGGATCTGGTTTTATGGTCTAATTCCCTGCTGCCACAGGTGTGATTCTGGGCTAGCTACTTAATTTCCTCACCTAGAAAATGGGATACAAATGGTACGTACCTTATAAGACTATCATAAGGAGTAAGTGAACCGATGTTTAAAGCAGCTAGTACAGTGCCTGGCACACAGAAGGTGCTCAATAAATGTAAGTCACCATCACCATAATAGTCTCACCATCCCATCACACCCAAGAGCAACAACCAACTCTGTTGATGCTAACGAGGACGTCATTAGGTGTGATTTATGGGTGGGCTAGGGAGAGTCACAAAGTAAAGAATGGATGTTGTGTTTTATGTGATGATGGGGGCAATGGTGGAACAGAGAAGGTGCAGGTGTCAGTTCTGAACTCCAGCTTTGTCTCTGCTATGTAACAGAGCGACCTAGGAAATAGGAACCTAGATTCTGTGCTCCCATTCCCCTTGGGCTTGGACAGTCTGTGTTTTGGTTATGATGTATCTACTTCACTCTTTGTGCTTTTTCCCATTTTCCAATTAAGACAAGGCAGACGTGACAAGAAGCAGGAAAACAGCGCCCTCTAGGGTTTTCTCAGCGGCATAGCTGTGCTGAGGATGTGAGCCCCCGCCGCTCGGTACTGCCTACCACCTGCGATTAATTACCTGCCTGCTTCTAAAGTGGACCCTGCAGTGTTGTTTCTGTCTTGATGAAAATTGAAATGAATTTTCTTAAAAAAAAAAAACTAAAAATCTCTAAAGGAAAAACCACCAGAAACAAAAACCCTAGAAAAAACTTGGAGCTACAGAAGCCCAAGTCAAATAGGAAATGATTGGGAAAAAAATTAAATCCAACTTGAAGAGAGCAGTCGTTATTTATTTCAAATGAAAGTTTAACATTTGATGAAGGAATGCAGTCCTTCGTGGTGTTTCTGTTGAGATAGAAAAATGTTCCGAATATTTAAGCAAGGTAAACTTTAGTATTTTATTACTGCCATATTTTAATTTCTGAAAAATGAGGTTCTTTTGCGAAGTCCAGTTTAGTTTATACTTTTTGAGTTTATTGTTCTCTTTCCCGAAGTGAGACAAAAATCAATGAAAGAGAATATAATTCTCTCTTAGATAACAGAGTCGTGGAATGTTACCTGGTCTAATATTCCCGTTATGTAGATGAAGAAACTGGTAACTCAATGCTTTTGTTTCTAATCTTTGGGACTTTCTGGAAGAGTACATACAATCGTAACAGCAATAGAAATGCTGAGTCTAAACAATAATAAACATTAACTCATTCTGTGTCAGGCACTCAGCCATGTTTTACATGGAGCATCACATTTAATCCTTGCAACAACTTAATGAGTTTTTACTATTGTTAGCTGCCCTTTGACAACTGGAGAAATGGCACACAGGAGCCAGGCAAATGCCCTAAAATTCACAACTTACCAATACTTGCGGGTTCTTTTTGGATTTTGAAACAAACAAAAAGTTTTGTTTTTGAAACCTCTTTCTAACCACTGTGGGGATAAAATGAGGAATGGAGAGGTTAGAAAGAACGGTGGTAAATGGACTCTAGAGAAAAGAAGGGGGGTTTTGGTCAATTAGGGCCAGTTATTTGAAGTGAGGTATAGCTTGAGGTTCAGTTATGACCCTTCAGAAATTAAGGGTCCATTGAATAAGTACATAGGAAAGAAAAAAATATATTAAACTCTATGCACGTGTATTTATATTTTCTTTCATTCCTTGGCAAAGACACATGAATGCACATTGACTATCTAAACACATAGTTTTGTGTTGTTCTAACACAGTATTTTCTCATATGCTTACTTCCTCATGTTTCACTTTAAATAGCTACACAATGTTATTTCATCATCCTGATGGATCATTATTTGCTTAGTCATTTCCCATTGTTGAGCCTTTGGATTGTTCGCAGTTATTAATAGTACTGCACTACCATCTGCAGACCATTTCTAATGTGGGATATTTTTTCTGATGTATATTCCTGAGAGTTTAATTTCTGTGTCAAAGTGTCTGGTATAGTATTTATTTTTGCTATATATTGCTGGATTGTTTTCTGAAAAGACTAAAAACTAAATGACAAGGTCAATAATGTTGAATTTTTGGCATTCCATTTTTCTGATTTATCTACCCAGAATGGTATTTATCATCTTAACTTTTCTTTAACCACACCACCACCATCACCATTACCCCCAATATCAAGGTCACGTTCATCAACACAACCTGAAACAACACTGTTACTGTCATTAGCTGCTGTCACTACCAACACCACCGCCACCATCGGCATCCACCACTGTCACCATCACCTCTGTGGATACCACCACCACACCAGCGTCACCATCATCACAACCAGCTTCATCAGCAAAACAACCACCATCACCATCATCAAGTCCAACAACACAGGCACTGCCGCCACCATCACCATGACCTGCTACCATCACCATCACTAATTCTTACCCATCAATTCTCACCACCCGTTACCATCATCTTTACCACCACCACCACCATAACCACAATCAGCTATCATCACCACCACCAACACTGTTACCTTCACCAAAACACCAACACCACCATTGCCATCATAGACTACCATCACCGTCATCTTCACCACCACCTGGACCACCACCTTCCTGCTCTCCTTCCTCACCACAACCAGCACCAATAACACCATCACTAAATTTCACCTCCACTACTAACATGTACCATTACTGGGAACATTATGTGCCAAATATTCTACCAAACATTTACTTACATTAACAATTTATCCTCACAAGAACTCTTCAAAATACATAAAAGCCCCATGTTACTGATTAGAAAACTGACGTTGAGAAGTTAGGACCCTTGATCAAAGACACAGCTAAAATACGGCAAGGCCAGGGTCCATGTCTGTATCTGTCTGACTCCCAAGCCAGCATTTATTTTAACTGATGTACCATAGTGTTTCAAAGTCCTTTTGTTTATGTATCTTTAGTTGCTATTGAAGCATTTTCCCATGTGGTGATTTATTGTCAATATTTTCTTGTGTATAAACCCTCCATTTATTTCCTGTGACCTCACTTTGAATGAAAGCTTAATATTGACCTTAAATAATTATGTCAATCTCTGTTCTCAGTGGTAAAGCTTTCCCTTTAATATTTATAACATGTAATTTTTGCACTCAATTTTATCTTTTAAGCTCTTTTTTTCTATATTCTAACATCTACTATATTTAGTCTAGTTATATTTAGTGAATCAGAGATGTTTCTTCCTTTTTTAATTGGAAAAAAATTCTATTTTCATCTAGTTTTCTTTTTAAATTCATTATTTTGCTTTGACCAAAATTTATTGTAGTGTATGATATGAGGTATGTATCTTATACATTCTCTGTACTATGATTTGATTGTCCCCTTATATTAAATAATGATTATTTCTTACATTTATATATTGTTTTTTCATGCAGCAAATTATTATAATAGTTTCAATATTCTTTTGAAATCTATTCTACCCCACAAGTTTTTTCTTGCTTTTAACTCATTATTATATAGTTTTGGTAATGGTTACTTGTTTAAAAGCCTAGAAGGTAAACCTTTATCAATCGCTTTAGAAAACATTTTTTTAGTTCTTCTGGAAGAATCTTAAAATCAGTGTTTCAGATTTTATAAAATATACTATAGAGATTTAATTGTTATATGAATAGGAAATTTTGTTATCTTAAGACTATTTTACTTTCCACCCATGAATAGGGTTTAATGTCCCACTTATTCATAATATTCTATTTTCTCCAGTAAGATTTTTTTTCCTTTCAAAAGGATTTTCTTCTTTGAAACTAAATTATTATCTAAGCATTTAGAGATATTTTTATCACCAGTGTACATAAATTTTATAGCATTATAAAGTTATTCATCACCTAAGTATCCAGATACAAGTAATTTTAGTGAATTTATCTTTTCCAACTCATCAACTTTTGCAGTAACTGCAAAATCTAGAGATGAATAGTTCAGATGCTGTAACAATTTTTCTGTCACTTGAAAAACAACAGCCAAATTAGTAAAAACTATGACATCTTCTTTAAAGCAAAAATGTTTCAGAAAGGCAGGGCCCCAGATGAGACAGTCTGGGAGAGAGCATCTCCTGGCATATGGATATTCATTAATGTAAACCAAGTTTGGCTGAAGTCATTAGAGCCGGGTAATGGGGTCTTAGGGCATGAGGACCTGCCTGGGTGGGTGACCACTCTGAAAGGCAGGGTCTTAAGTTTGGAGATTAAATTTTGCAGTCATAACAAAAGTAGATGAGTCCAATGTCCATTCACTTATTTAACAAATATTATTGAGCCATGCAATCCACTAGCTATGGACAGAGCATCTGTGCTTCAGTCTTTTTCATTAATGAAAGTGAAGGTGGGGAAAGTGAAGGCACTGAAGCAGGTGAGCCCTAGGGTCCCTTTCACTTCAGAATGAGTATGTCTGATATCACAGAATAGGTGCATGAGGGGCCAGGTCAACGAGCTCTTCCAAATAATAAACTAGAATTAGTAAGCTAGTCCAGTGAGCCCAGTAAGTCCTAGGCTCTGTCTGAAACCCAGGTTAGATGTCTCAACATCTAACCCTGAGGTCCTTGTCGCTGACTTAAGTACCAGGGACATCTAACTGCAAAGTCTCAATATAATTTCAATAACTTCTACCCACTCAGTAATCTGCCTTTTGGTGAATCCATAATCAACTATCAGTCCTTCTTCTGATTTTCCAGTTATATGCCCCCCCGCACTTTCAGCCACCCAGTATATCCCTAGTACAAAATCAAGGTGGGCAAGAACTGCTCAGCTAACCAAGGGAGCCCTCTGACATTGGTGCAGTTCTTAAGGTGGCCCATTCATTCATTTATTCATTCCTTTGTGCTTTCATTCATTTTGTACTGAGCACAGTCTACGTGCCAATACGTTCATACATTTCTGCCCAATAACACAAGAAGTAATTTGTTCTTTCAAGCTAGCCACTCAATAGATAAACTGTGACCAAAAGGTTGTATTTTTTTATTTTTCAGTCAAATGGAGGTGTGGAGATCCATTTGCAAAACAACTTTTTAGTACCCTTGTGAATAAAGGGGAAAATATTTAAGTGTCAGTCACCATCCAGAATGACAGCTTTGTCCTTCCTATGGAGAAGGTCCTTGGATATTCATGGGGAAGCAAAAGAGATAAAAAGTGGTGCCTGCAAAACATGTGAAGACCTTCACAGTATATACACATATCCGATCATTATGCTGTATACTTGATACTAATATAATGTTATTTGTCAATTATAGCTCAATAAAAAGTTTTTTTTCAGGTTAAGTTGAGGGTAAATAGAATTGTTAAACTAAGGATGGAAAAAGTGTTTTTTGGTACTTTTTTTCTGCTTGTTCTACTGGAAGTATCTTCAAATCATATTTTCAGCTTTTAGAGAATATACTGTGGAGACTAGTTGCTATCTTATTTTTAATTTTGGAGTAATGGGGTGGACAGAAAATTTGGAGGGCAGGGACTTCCCATATTATTTTCAGAATAAGCTTTCACAGCTTTTATACTGCAAAACACATAAAGTTTATGCATGTTGAACCCTTGGGAATCCACTAATAAAATACTAGATATTGTGCCATGCCACTGAATTCATTCAATATCCATTCACTTATTCAACAAGCCCCTCCTGAGTGTGAGTCTAGCACTGTGCATGCTACAAAAGTGAGTGTAAGACATCACCCCTAATCTCAAAGGCATGACAGTCTGGTTGGGGAGACAAGATGTACAGAATGAAAGGAAAGCTACTACTAGAACATAGTTTAGGATTAAACAACGAGGGTAAAAATAGAGAAGTTGTCAAGTGGTAAATAAGTGCCAAATGTGACAATAAGAATGACCTTCAGTTTCAAAAGGAATAAATCACTGTATACTGAAGGGGTCAAAGAAAGCTTCCTGGCAAGGAGGACTGGAGCACTTTTACGCAGGGAGGACATAGGAGAGGCCACCAGGTGAGAAGGAGTTATTAGTGGCTGTGGTACAGCCACTGAATGGACTGGTGCTCCACTCAAACAAGTGGCCATTAGAGGAACTTGACTAATTGTGCACAATGACCAGTGACTTCAGTCCAAACGTCCAAAGTGAGAGCCGGGGTAGATGCCTACTGTGCACAGGCTTGATGTCTATCTGTACTGGTTTTTCAAACACAGTTCTGAAAGAGTCAACATCCAAAGGCAAATAAACCCAAGGAATAGGGGAGAGGAGGGCATTTATAGGGGAGTCGAGGTGGCTGGTCATTTTAAAGGAACTGAAGCATCAGAGGGTTGCCTGGTAGATGCTGAACACACATTTGTTGGAACGGTATGTTCTGAAACAAATGACTGTATTCATCACTCGGTCACAGCGCCTTTTGCTTAAAGGAAAATGTTTACTGTGCCTTTAGCTTTTCTTCTTCTTTTAATATTAGGCAGCAACTTGAACGTTTCTGCTGTCTTCTGGGGAAACTGTCACTGCACAATACAAAATAGGGAAAAGGAAGTGTCTATTAAGAGACAAAAGCCCTGGGTTCCTGGCCTGGTTTTGCCTTTGATATTCTTTGAAACTTGAGACCTGTCACTTAAACTTTCTAGATCTGCTTTTTTTCCCTACAAAATGATGGCAATATCACTACCTTCATTATCTTACAGGGTTATTTGGGAAGCAAGACAAAAAATATTAAGGTGCTGAGCACCTCTTTTGAATCAAGGACTTTCACATTCCTTATGTCATTTAATGCTGAAGAACAATAGGTCACATTAGGCATTTGTAGCCCTGTTCTCCAATGAGGAAACTATGATTTGGAGAAGTTAATGATTTCCCCAAGACCCACAGCTCTTTTAATCCCAGTGCTCCGAATCTCAGTATTCCCTCTTCCCTGTAATGCCTGAACAACTGAGTTTGAGCTGCACCCTGCGTGCCTGCTCTGTCAACCATCATCTGGGGGCTCCATTTTCATCAAGGTCTGAGAGGAAAGGTCAAGAGTCCTGTACTTAGGATGGGATGGTATCAGCCTGTGTCAAGCTCACATGCACCCATCCAATGAGGCTAAGGCAGAAAACAGGTGGGTTGCAGGGATGTGGTGAGAGCATGGGCTGTGACCACGCTCGTATTCTTAATGTGCTATGCGGCTCAGCCTGAAGCACCTGTGTTGGGATTACTTGGCAGTTTAGGGCTACCTGCTTCTCTCCAGGGGGTTAAAAAGATTCTTAGCGGGCAGCACTTTTGATTTTGGCTGCACATTAGAATCAGTCAGGGAGCTTTAAAAATAATCCCAGTGCCCAGGCCATACCCCAGATTCTTTGATGGTGGGAGATGGGAATAAACATTCTGATAGCCCACAAATGCATCCAAGTTTGAGAACCACTGATCCCAGAGAAGAGAGGAAGGGTCTCCCTTAGGGCACATTTGAGCTTCCGGTATTTTAAGATCCAGATTCTCTGGGAACAGGGAAAAGCTACTCTAACATCATCTCAGACAGTACCTCTGTTTGTGTTTTTTGTTTCTGTTAAATTAGCAAGTGGTGAGTGGGAGTCCAGGATGCTACCCTCTAGGTCTTCTTCCCCTAAGATGCCATTGTTGCCTTTAAAAATTAATAACCTCTAGTATAAACATAGCATTTTAGGTCCCTTTACTCCACTTAGACTTAAAAACTGGCTCTTCAGATGTCACTTAAGGATCAAGTGCTTATTTTTTAAACTTCATTCTTGTTAAATAGCGACATATTGGTGGTGATCAGTTCTTCTAGTTACGATGACAATCAGTACAGGAAGGATGCCATAGGGCAGACTCCCAGAATATGGATAAGTCTACAATTTATCTATGGATAGAAATTTAATTTTACAAAGGATGCCAGCCTCCTACCCTTTGTTATTTGTTCTTGCTTCTCTATCTGAGGCCTTTGGGTAGTTCTCAGAATTAACATGGAGAAGCTTCTTGAGCTGATATTACCGTCAAGAACAACAGGGTGGGTCTTCCTGTGAATGCAGAATACAAGTAGGAAGGCTGTGAAGAACCACAGGAAAGTATTCAGCCCCCAAATCCTCCTTTGCTTTCTCCCTCTGTGACAGTGACTAGGGCCCCACAGTGTGACATTGATCAAAATGTAGATTTCCAGGCTCCACCCTCACATTCATTGTTTGTGGGAAGAAGGGCTGAGTGAAATCCATTTTTAAGAAGCTGCAGGAGTGATTCTGGTACAGACTGTCCCAGGGAAGTCAGCTGGCCCCACACCCTTTTTGGAATTCTTCCTTTGCATCATTAATCGCCTTCTGTGATGCCCTTTTAAAATCATGTGTGGCTGCAGCCTGGGAAGTCAGGAACTCCCCGTCTGCTGTGGGCAGATGTGAGGACACAGCAGTAGGAGGGTCTCAATCTGTGTTTATTGAATAAACCAGAAGAAAGTAAGATCTGCTCGCATCAGAGTGCTGATAAAGGATGAGGATTCTTAATGCCGGGACAAGCCTGTTGGAGAGGGAATTGGCTTCCCAAAGACAAACATGGTTGACTTCAGAATGAAGGGACAACCCACCCAGCACAAGGGAGCTCTGAGAGGGCTGGGCACCGTCCAGTTGACCCGCCTGTGCCTTTCTGCACACCTTAGTTAGAAAAGTAACACTTGCTTCTTATAAAAAAAAAAAGTTTGCAGACAATATACAAAATAGAAATTGAAAATCTCTCCCTCCCAATTCCACTATTCAGAAATAACTGTTATTTATGGTTTAATGTGTAGCCATCCAGACAATATATATAATATGAAATTATATTTTACAAAAATAAATGCATACACTCTTTCACAATTTGTTTTCTTTTTCATTTACTAATTTACCATGAACATCTTACCTTATCACTCCATATATGTCCTTTTTGTAATGTCCTTCCTAATGTGGATTTACCAAAATGTAACCAATGTCCTACTGATGGACATTTAGTTTACATCTATTTTTTTCTTGTTTTAAACAGTGATGCCATGAATATCTTTGAACATACATCCTTTGCTCTCTTAAGAGTTTCCTGTCAGTGGACCTGTTGAGTTTTCGTATTGTTGTTGGGCAGCTGCACCTGGGGAGGCCTCTCTCTGCAGACCAGGTGAAACCTCAGCTTGGGTGGGGGAGGCTTCTTGATGCTGATTGAGAAAGAATTCATGAACAAGTCAGATGAGTGTAGGAAACGAAGGAATTCATTAAGGTGAGAGCAGCAGTGAATGACAGCAGCCATGCAGGCAGTAGAGAGCAAGGAAGAGCAGAGGGAGGAAAGGGAAGTTCACTGAACTCCTGCTCATCACTGGGCAGATCCCTTGCCAACTTCTAAAGCCAGGGGCACCTGCAGTCCAGTGTCCATTTGAATCTGCATGGCATGGGGACTAAGCCCACACCAACCCAGGATGTGGGGGAGCTGCAGAGCACTGGATGAGTGAGATGTTCTGAGTACTTCCCGAAGCAAAGAAAGGACATTTTTGGGCAGGCTACTAAAGAGCATGATGGTAAACTGGAATCTCATCTGGGTCACCCAGGTGATGGGAACTTGCAAGCTCAGATCAGAGATCTCAGCAACCCCTCCCTATTTGTCTGAAGTAGAACAGAGAGAGTGAAGACTTGAGCTTAACTCTAGAAAACTGAATGAAATAGGGAAGTAACAAAAACACTTATCACTGGGAAACAGAGTCTCTTATTAATCTCTTAGAGCAGAGACAAAATACAATAAGCTGAGCAACAAGAAGGCTTTATTTAAGGCAAAGTACACCTCAAAGAAAGGGGACTGTGGGCAACCTCAGAGAGGAGGTGTGCTTAAAGGCTTAAGATTCGTGTCTTTTAAGGATTTCAAGAATGGGTCAAGGGGCCAAGGGGGCACAGGCTTGACATGTGGTCTCATGATGTCTGTCTCTGGAGAGAGAAATTATGTCATCATCCACAGTCAGTCCTCTAGATATTCTGTAAGATAAATGTAACACAAGGAATTTCTTGATCCTGTTCTTTCTCCAAGATAATGGTTACCCTCAAGCAGTGGGGACATATCATTTAGGACTGCTCACCTTGCCTTAAGATAGGTTTGGCTATTGGCTAATTCCCATAAAATATGCTAGGAATCTTACCTCCTAACTCCTGGGTTGCTAAAGTGGAATTTTAGCCTTAAGATGGAGACCCTCCTAGTCTTGCTATACTATTTATATCTTGTCATTTTTCATCACAGGCAGGAAAAGTTAATCATGATGCTTGTCCCATGTCCCTGCTCTACCTCAATATGGTCCAAATAAGTCTTCAGATTTGATAAGAAACAGACCTACCAAAGAGGTTGTGCCAATTGTATACCCATATTGAATATTCACCCACACTTCTTTTTTTGTGGGTCTTTAGAAAATTTACCAATTAAATAAGTGAGAAAACTTCACATTGGTGCAATTTCAGTTTCTCAGTTAAGTGCTAAGCTTTTTCACATATTTATTAGTCCATGGGTTCCTCTGAGCTAACTTTCTAGGTAACTTATCTGTTACCTAGAGTCAAGGCTCACCTTTGTGTTTTTAAAAATTGTATTTTTTTTTAAATTTCCATTATGGCATCTGCTCTTAAATAGCAGATAGTCATATTCTGAAGAGAGCAAATGCCATGGAGAGGGTAAGCGGTGAGGGAGCTGTTTTCCATTTAATCAAAATATCAGAGCCAGCAACTTATTAAAAAGCACTGCTTATGTTATTTTAGTATGTAAGACCTTAAGAACTAGAACAACAGCTTATATTCTACAAAGCACACTGATGGGAATAAACTAGGATCTTAATAAGTATTTCTTGAACGAATGAATGAATGTGGACAGATAGATCTGGATGTATACCATATGGCAGGCTCTGTGCTAGGCACAGAGAAACATAGATAAAAAAAACCATTCCTGCTTTCTAGAAGCTTGAAGATTTGTTGGGGCTGCTGATGTGTAAAGTGATTATTATAATGCAAGAAGTGATTAATGGAGTGATGAGCAGATATCTTCTGCACTTGATCTTAGCTCCAGAGGGCAACAAATACATAAAAAAATAATCTCAATGAAATAGGACAAGAGTAGAGGTTCACGCAGGGTGCTACAAAGGCATGGTTTTTACAGATAAGGAAGAGTTAGCCAGGTGAGGAAATGTGGGATAAGTGTTTCAAAGAGCAAAGACCTGGAGGTATGAAACAGCAGGAGGCGTATGTAGGAAGTCAAACCTTATGATTCCCAGAATCTTTAGAATCTGAGGCCAATGAGTCTAGATAAGCAGACAGGTCACAACCGATCACAGCACGCAGGGGAGCATGGTCCATGCTGAGCTGCTGAAAGGTTTTGAGCAAGGGCTTGTCTGTTCTAACGTGTACTACAGGTGACTCACTCTGGCTGCTAGGAGGAAGACTGATTTGAGGGCGAGCTGGGTGGCCAAGAGAGAGTGCAGTTAGGGATATTCTATGAGTACACAAGTATTGATGCAATGCAGTTGAAGAAAAGGGAATGAAAAGTAGAGAGATTTGAGAGTAGGGACTTGGTGACTAACTGAATTTGGGATGATGGAGGAGTTCAACACAAATAAGGGCTTGGTTTCCAGTTTGGGTGACTGGAGATGATGGTGTGATTCACTGGGGAAAGATGTATACAATAAGGAGAGGATTTGGGCAAGAAGATTATTAGAGTGGTATTTTGGAAATGTTGATTTTGAGGAGACTGAGGCACCCAAGGGATATACATAGCAAATAGTTAAATATTAGTACAAGGCTCTCAAGGAAAAGATAAAGGCTAAAAGTGAACATCTGGGGATGAATTAATTAATTCCAGATAGCATTGGTTTTTCAGGCCAAACCTTCACAAACCTTGCCCATCACTCATAACAGGCATAGCTCCCAGGGAAGTTCATTGTCCCTCTGAGGCCCCGTCACAACTGAGACCTGGCAGGAAACTTGGCCTAGATCCTTGAAGCCCTTTTGATCCCCAGCAGGAGCAGGAGAAGCCGGCAGGGCAGTTTCCACTGTTGTATGACAATGAGCTACTCAGCCACCAGCTGTTAGAGTTTCCTTCCGAGAGATGAACACTGCGGCCCAGTAGCTGTCTGCTTGCGGTGAAGGCAGTCTGGGGTTCGCTGATGTAGGTTGCAAGGTCAAAGCCAAGGGCACGCTACCCTGTGAGACGATGGCCTGCCCTGAATAACTAGATCCGGAGAGGGGTCTCTCTCAGCCCTCACCTCTCACTATGTCAACAGGAACTAGTTCCTTGTTTAATGTTTATCAGTTTGAATGACCCAGAGCCTGGCTCTAGGGGAGATGATGCACAGGATTAAGGCATCAGTACATCAGAGAATTTCAGTGGCCATTGCTGGCACTGACACTCCCCAGCACAGGGAGTTTGGACTAGTCATTCTCTCTTTCCAAATCTGAGTTTCCTGATCTTGTTACAAGGGGGAATAATAAGAAAAATATCTGTTGTCTTATTTTTAATGATGGCTGTTAGGATAAAATAAATATTTTTGGAGGTCTCATGCAAATGTTATTGTTTGAAGACGCCTAGCAGAGGGTCTACACTCAATAGGCCTCAGTGTAAACAGTTGTCAAATGAACTGTGCATATACTATATGCATTCATTTGCTCATTTATTCAACCTATTTATTCAACAAAGACCCATTGAGTGTCTACTCTGTGTGAGGCATTTGGGAAAAAGAGAATGGATACACCATGAAAAGGCACGGAGGAGTCTTAAATACAAATTACTCGGTGAGAGAAGCCAATCTGAGAAGGCTACAGACTGTACGATTCCAACTACATGACATTCTGGAAAAGGCAAAACTATGGAGACAATAAAGAAGATCAGTGGTTTCCAAAGGGGAGCAGGAATAAATAAGAAGAACACTGGGGATTTTGGGGGGTGGTGAGGCTGTTCTCTCTCTGTGATACTATAGTGGTTGATATATGTCATTATACATTTGTTCAAACCCAGATACCGTACAGCACCAGTGCAGCCTCCTGGAACCTGTGGGCTTTGGGTGATAATGATGGTCATGTAGCTTCACTGATTATAATGAACATACCACTCTGGTGCGGGATGTCAGCAGCAGGGTGGGGGGCTATGCATGAGGGGGGGCAGGGGTTGTATGGAAACTCTTGTATTTGTGCTCCATTTTTCTGTGAACCTGAAACTTCTCTAAAAAATAGTCTATTTTTAAAAATAGGGAGAGAGCAAGAGAGAGAAATGGATGGTGTATGACTTATAGGCCCCCACAGCGTCCCGGAAGAGAGAAGAATGTGAACAGATCTTCAAATAGCAATAAATGGAAGGTATAGCTAGGCTATAAAGGGTGTGAGCAAGCTCCTTCATTTTTATGGTTCCAATAATTTGTCTTCACTCATGACAGGTGCATGACGAGTGCCAGCACTGTTTATTGTTCAGTCAAGACCCCCTTATTCTTTATTTACTGCAGAGTAAATGGTTACCCAGTGGTGAGCAGCTGCGACTCCTGTAGCATCCCGGGACCCGGGCAAGGGGTGCTGTTTGGTCCACATCCACAGGGCTGGGTGCCCAGCATCCACAGGCCAGAGGGAAGGAGCAGAGGAGCTGGCCTTAACTGGTGAATTCAGCCAGACCACTTTGGCGTGGCTGTTTTGCATCCCTCCACCCTTCAATTTGATGACTTCTCTCAGGGAGCTGGTGCCAGGACTTAGACCAGCGGTTTGACCCTTGGGGCCTTAACTTTGGGAGGCTTCATTAAGGGCATTAAGTCTGGTGTTTACTGATGTAATTGCCCATTGCTGTGTTAACAGGAGATAAATGACTGAGTCTATATTCAACTTGTTCACCCTGGGACTTAATTTTTTGAGATCAGAAAAAGTAACAATGGGTGTGTTGAGCAGATACCAAAAGGCAAGTTAAAAAATGTATGAATTGCAACATCAGCAAATGAATTTCAATGCAGTTGTTAATCATAAAATCACTAAGTCTTATATCATAAGATGTCAGGCTTTGGGAGTGGGTTTTTTGGGAGTGCACGTGACCTAGCCTGGCATAGATGCAACCAATGAGCAAAACAAAATATGAGGGATCTTGAGGTGAAAAATACATACTGCAAAGGAGTTTTAGACTACTGTGATCTTTTGTATAGGGGTGCATTGCATATCTTTTCAAAGTGTATTTAACTGAAGAAATGATGAATTGTTACAGAGCAATACAGACAGTGACTTACTACAGATGAAACTTACATTTAGTGGTATCACCATTATTTCTTTATTTATCCATTGAATGAAAGCCTCCAGGCATACTTTCTCCAACTAGGTATTGCAATTACAAGTTTGCACAATGTAATTACATAGGAAAAGATAAACTTGTGACCCCACAATGTAGATGCCACAGGGAAACCATGGGGGAATTCAAGCTAGACCTTCAGTTTCTCAAGCATAAAACACTTTATCCCCACCCTAGGGCCCTCACACATGTTGTTGCCCTCTCACTACCCTCCAGCCTGCAAATGACTGGTCCCTTTGTGTCTTTCAGGTCTGGGCTTAAATGCTACCAATTCAGAAAGGTCTTCCCATAGACACCCTGCAAAGGAGATTCCCTCACTCTCCACTGTGATTCTTCAGCACTGTAACCAGTTTCCCAGATAATATCGATCACATTTTGTCATGATTCATCTAATTATTTTGTTTACATTTTAGTCCTATCTCCCACAGTGAATTGCAAGACCCTCCAGGCAAGGGAGATCCACAAGCATTTTATTCCTCAAGATATACTCAGTGTCTCCAAGAATATTTGGTGTCTGATAGGTGGTCAATAGATATAATGAGTGTGACAATGATAAATTAACTTTGGCCATTTCCACCTCAGTGGAATTTATGAGGCAGCTGGTGTAGATCCAACTGCGATTGCATCTTCCGGTTATGAAAATAGGCAATGAGGATCTTTTCTCAAGCAACTCAAGAAGGTCTGAACCAAAAAGGGGTTTTACTGACCATTAGGAAATTCTAGGGATATCAAGTTTCAGGGACCAAGATATCCAGTCACTCAAACAATACACCAGATTTATTTTAATTCCATTTTCCTAAAAACACATTGTGTCAGCTAGAAATTGGGTGAGGAGTGGGTATACCCCACATGTGTTTTAAGCATTGTGAGCTCCTTGCAGGCAGGGGCTAGATCTTATTTGTTAATTTATTCCCAGCATTGAGCACAATGCCTGGCACAGAACAGCCAACCAAGGTATGTTTGCTAAATTTAACCAAAATGAGACATTCTCCTTGGAAGAGGGAAATTGAAGCAATTCAAAGCAGTACTCACTGATTTTCTGTCCACCAAGTTTTGTGGAAGTAGGATTAATTTTCCTGGAGAATCATAAAAGATTGCACAGTTGGGAAAAATATATGACAAAAATAGAATTAAAGCTCCCTCCCTGAATAGAGATTAAAGAGGACTACTTATCACAGTGGTGCAGAAATAAATTTCTTGTGTATCTGCCTAGCTATGACCAGGTGATAACACAGAGAAATATTTTATTGTTTCTCTGAGATCCTAAAATGGAAAGAGACACAAATACATGGAAATAAATGGAAAAAAAGAGACTCAAATACAGATATGTTCCTAGAATTATAGGGATGTAACAGACTTTTATTGCTACCCGCACTTTTAGAATAGATTATTTTTAAAGTAATAGCAATTTGGATAGATCAACTCTTCCCATTTCCAAGAAGGAACTTGTAATTTCCTCAATATTCCATTCAGGAAATAATTCCTTATGTAGCTTAGAGAGCTGATACTATGACAAGAAGACAGTCAGATAAAGAGTCTAGCACAACCAAGGTAAAGGCAGGGGATGTAGTCCATTTTCCACCTGGGAGGATTTCTTATTTGAATGCTCCAGTAGTTGATCTTTAACATGACTTCCAGACTGGGCCTTTACTATCTCTACTTATTTAAATTTTCTATTCATTTATGTAACTCATTAATAATAAAATAATACTAACTAGTGCTAATTTATTTAGGTCACTGAAGGCAGATAAATAGGAGTCAAACAGAGCTGGATTCAAACCCTAGGTCTACAGCTTTCTGGCTAGTTATGCTTATGGACTAATCTGTATATATCAGTTTCCTCATCTGTAAAATGGAATAATGAGAGCAGATACCTTGTACAGAGGGTCGCACTGAGGGATTAAGTGAAATGCAGTGTTGCCTTGTATACATTTGGGGGAAAATAGGCCTTTTGGTCTTTATTTGGAGGTCAGTAAATTTGTTGGATGCATTATGTATCTTCATAAATAGTATTACTTAAACTTTACATGCACTTCAGGGAAGGTGCTGTTATCCCCATTTACAGATTAAGACATCAAAGTTTTAAGGAGTTGGATGATGAGGTTAGAAGGTTAGAAAGTGTCAGAAGCCAAGTCTTGAATTTGAAACTACTAGATCCAAGTTCAGTGCTATTTTCACCACACTATAAGACATTCTCTCGGAAAAAATATCAATTCATGGAGACATTGTTTTATGGTTCTATCATTTTATTCTGTAGCTATCTATGATCACCTTAAATCTATACAAAGGGCCTTCCTCTGCAACTTTGTCAGTTTCTGAACATATTTTTACTTACATTTTGTATTTTAGTTCACAGGCCTGAAAAGACTATATTGTGTTTTTATGAGGGCCTGGAACTTTAAAAATAACAATTTTTATTCATCTTAGGATGTGGCCTCCTTTTTAAAGTGCATCCCCGTGTTGTTGACCTCTGTCCACCTTACAATGGCCCTGAGATATTTTTTCTAGTGTATGGACCATGATTCTTGCCCATAGCCCTCTTTACTCAATGAATGTTCTAACTATTGTGGATATCAATCTCTAGCTGCAAACATCAGAAAACCCAATATGAGGCGGTTTGAGCCCAAAGGGATTTTACTGACTATCTGGACAGGAAATTCTAGGGGTACCAAGTCTCAGGCACCAAGCGATACAGTCACTAAAACAGCACGTCGGACCTGGGTTCCCTCCCTCCATCTCTCAGCCCTTGTTCTCTCCAGTGCCTTTACTCTTCATCACTTTGTCTTAGCGGCGGCAAGATAGTGCAAGAAGCTCCAGGATCCTTTCCCAGTTTCTCCATAAGTCCAGCAGAAGGAAAAACGGCCTCTTAAACACATTTCTGACAGAAGTCCCAGAACTGTTCTCATTGACCCAAGTGAATCATGTGTCTATTTGGAACCAATCACTGTTCCGAGGGATTCAGTGCTTCCACAGCCAACATGGGTCACCTGCCTGCCCCTGAAGTTCCACTTGAACCGAATGTGCTGTGAATGGTGCAGGTGTAGATTCCCAAGGAAAATTGGAGGGCCCTTTAATAAAAGGGTGAGTGGATTCTTGTTGTCAATCATTGTAATGACCCTTCACTTTTTATTCCAGAACTTTAGTCTGTTTGGTCATTGGCATTTGCCGACTTCCCTCAAAACATTCTGCATTCTGTTCTAACATGTGCAGATGCCGATTCCCATCCCTAATGTCCCTCATCTTGCTTCTCCTCCAATCCTGGTCTTCTATAACACCATGCTCTTTTTGGGGTTATTAAAGGCTATTTCTGGTCATTTGGCAAGATGTGACTATTGGCCAAAAAAAAAATCAGGTATGTGGATAAAAATAATATGGATCAAAGCTTTTACTTTGGAATTTTGCTACATGCCTTTATCTTGGACCCTGTCCAAGATTTTTAAAAATGTATCTGTGCAATAAATGTATTTTTATGTGATCTTGCTGTGACTAAAGTATGAGCTTTGCCATTGAGGACAATCACCAGAGCCATAAATCCTGCCAAAAATGCTTGGTGATACTACAGAACATGACTTCAGATCATTTTTCTCCTGCCGTTTGTCTCCCATGGTTTTCCTTTTTCTAGCTGGGTATTTTTTAATTTTTTTGTGTGCCACCTCCTAGCCCATTTTTTTTAAGCTTATTTCTGTGTGTCTCTTAGGATAAGCAGAGTCAAGAAGGGTTCTAAAATCCCCAGATCGAGCCATTCTTTATCCAAGACCAGTCATTCCCTGATTCCACTAATTCAATAAGCAAGTTCTAAATCTCTGTCAGCACCCTGACTTCCTCCAACTGCATCCTACTTCATATGCACAGTAAAACATGGTAGTTAATAAGATGGGCTTAGCAATGGAGAGACCTAGGTCCAAATACCAGCTGTGTTGTTCATAATTATCCATGTGACCCTGGACAAGTTATTGAACCTCTTTTATTCTTTGCTTCCTCATTTGTGAAATGGGACTAAAAACATCTGTTTATTATGGAGATGAAGCAAGCTAATAATTGATTCAGAGCTCCAGCATATGGTGGCCTTTTAGTAATGCAAACTATTACTATTCTTACAAAGCTCTTTTCCATATTTTAGTTCAAAATTAGAACTTTTATAAAAAGCCCACACTGTAACGTCCACTTCATTGATGTCAGCCCTTGAGTAATGTAAGGACAGAATCCCTACTGGAGGAGGAGGCGGCAGTGAATAAAAAAGGTGTGGTTATTCACTGATTCCATCAATTATTTATTGAGCATATATGCTATACTGGGAACATCAAATTTGTTTACAAGTTTATAGCAAGGGGCTGTTACCTTCCGTGGGTGGTGCAAAGGAGACACAAACCAGATTCCTGTTTTCAAGGAGCTTTTTACTCTTGTAGGAAATACATGACTCAACCCATGAAGGAATATGCAGGAGCAAAGAGACTGATCATCAGGAGGTTATATGCACACTGCATGTTCTCAGAGGGTTTCTAGGAAGAGCTAGAGCAATGCCTGGCACACTCTACGCAACCCCAAAACACTAGTTGGAGGAATGAGTGAATCAGTGGGATGAATGGTGATTGTTGACAAGGATTCTTGGCTCCAGTCCAGTCCATTCCCAAGCCTAACCCTTTGCTAAGCACAAGTTGGCAGACTGCGGTGGGGACAAAGATCACTGGTAATGTGTGTGCCCAAGGGCATGTTAGTTTATAAAGGAATAGATAGAACTAACAACCCACCCCAGTCCTCCTCACAACCCAACCTGTGACCCCATGGAGGTGTGATCCCTCCAGGACTCACCTTTCCTTGGCTACAACCACTTCATCCTCCCAGAGACACAATAGAACTGGTGCTTCTGCAGCTGTCATCAAAATCTGCCAGTTCCCTCAGCTTGAACCTCAAGCCCTTGGAATTATCCAAGACATCCGCCATAGAGAATGTAAGGGTGGAACGACCTAATTCCCATAGAAATAGCCGCTACCCTGGGCACAGTGAGTGGGTTCAACTAAATGCCATTAGGTACATAAAAACTGGCAATTGTAACTAATGACATGCTTATACTCTGCTACTGGGTAAAGTGAACATTTTTGGAAAATCTCCACATTAGAATCATCATTATTTCATAATAAATGTCCTTTTGTACATAAACACACTTTCTCTTAGACTAAATATGCTTGTTTTGTTTGTTTTATTTTTTATTTCAATGAAGCATTATTCTGTTTTATTGATTGGCTATAATTAGGAGATGAAGTCTCAGGGAATAGAGATCGGTTTCATATTTCTGAAGTCAATGGTAAGAATTTGAAGCAAAGAATGTGTGGAAAGGGGATGTGGAAATAGAACCTAGTGGCTTCATTTTTTTGTTTGAAGTTTTTAAGCATCTTAATCATTTAGGAAATTTACCTATAGAAAGTTTACTTCTTTGGTATACAGTTTTATGTGTTTTAACATATACGGAAACATTTATAACTACCACCACAAACAGGATACAGAATAATTCCAACATATGAAAAAAAATTCCCTTGTGCTGTATCTTTGTAGTTGACCCCTTTCCTAGCCCAACACCTGGCAGCTACTGATTTGCTGTCCATTTCTATAATTTTGCCTTTCCAGAATGTCATATAAATGGAATCATATGGTATGTAATCTTCTGAGACTGTTTTCTTTCACTTAGTACACTGCATTTGAGATCCCTCTGTATTTTCACCTATTCATTCCTTTTTATTGCTAAGTAAATAAAAGGATATACCACAGCTTGTTTATTCATTTATCCATTGAGGAACATTTGAGTGGTTGCTAGTTTACATCAATTATGAATTATGTTGCTATAAATATTCATGTACAGACTTTTATGAGAATCTATTTTCATTTCTCTAGGATAATACCCAGGAAGTGGTAAATGGGTCATAAGGTAAATGAATATCTGACTTTGTATAAAATTATCAAATTATTTTCCAGAATGATTATACAGTTTTGCATTTATACCAACAATGTATGGGAATTCCACTCACTCTGAATTCTGGCTATCACATTGGGTAGTTATGTATGTAATTTTAACCATTCTAATAGGTATATTACAGTATCCTTCATTTAATTTGCATTTCTCTACTGAATGATAAAGTTGATCATCTTTTCATGTACTTATTTTCAATTGATATGTCTTCTTTGGTGAAGTATCCCTTCAGATTTTTTGCCTACTTTTTAAAATTGGGTTATTTAGTTTCTTATTTTGAAGTTGTGAAATTTCTTTACAAATTCTGGATACAAGTCCTTTATTTCCTCTTCTCACTTATGGAGGAAATTATAAAGAACTGGTATTATTTTTTTCTTAACTGTTTGGTTGAATTAGTTAATGAAAACATCTGGACTTGGATGTTTTTTGTTTTGCTTTGCTTTTGGTGGGGGAGCAATATAATAATAACAGCAAATAAACAACACTTAGAGTTGTTATATCATCTTGATGAGGTAACTCTTCCATCATTCTGTAATACCTCTCTTTGACTCTGATAGTTTCCTTATTCTAATCGGTCAATTTTCAACTATGAAATCAATATCTTTAGTAATCTATGACTATTCAGGTTATTTACTTCTTGTGTGAATTTCATTAGTTTGTTGTTCGTTTGTTAGTCTTTCAAGATTTGGTCCTTTTCATGTAAGTTTCTTGTTTATATGAGAATTGCCTATTGTATTCTTTGTTATCTTTTTATGTGTGGGAGCTTGTAGTGATATCCCGAATTTCATACCTGATATTGGTAATATGCATCTTCTCTCCTTTTGTCATGGCAAAACTAGCTTGAAGTTTATCAGTTTTATTGAACTTTCACAAGAACCAGTTTCTGATTTCATTGATTTTCTCCATTGTTTTCTTTTTTCCATTTCATTAATTTCTTTTCTTATAGTTCTTATTTTATTCTTTCTTCTTGCTTTGTGTTTACCTGGCTATTCTTTTTCTAGCTTATTGAGATAGAAGTTAGGTTATTGATCTGAGACCTTTATTCTTTCCTAAAAAGAGCATTTCAAGTATAATCTTCTTTCCAGGCACTACTTTAGCTACATCCTACAAATTTTGATATATTGTACTGTCATTTGTATTCAGTCTAAAATATTTTATTATCCTTGAAACTTCCTTATTGACCAGTGAACTTCTTCAAGTGTATTGCTTAATTTCCAAATATTTAGAAGTTTTCTAGAAATCATTTTTCTTGATCTAATCGATTCTATTATGGTCAGGGAACATAATTTGCATGATTTCATTCTTTTAATATAATGTTTGTTTTGTAACCCAGAATATGGTCTGTTTTGTTCAATATTCCACATGTACTTGAAAATAGTGTATATTCTGTTGTTACTTGGGTGGGATATTCTATAAATGCTCATTAGGTCGAGTGGTTGATAGTGTCATTTGGTCTTATATATTCTTGCTGATTTTTTTCAACTTGTGCTACCAATTACTAAGAGGAGTGATGTAGTCCTCAACTGTAATTATGTATTTGTCTCTTTCTCCTTTCAGTTCTATCAGCTTTTGCTTCATGTATTTTGAAGCTCTGTTACTAGTTATAAGAACTAATATAACAAATAACAGCTAATCACTAAAAACAACAAACAACAACTAGTAACAGCAAATAAACAACACTTAGGGAGCTGCAATATCATCTTGCTATATCACTCTTCCATCATTATGTAATATCTCTCTTTGACCCTGATAATTTCCTTATCCTAAATTTTATTTTGTCTGATATTAATATAGCCACTAACTTTCTTTTGATTAGTATTTGCATGGCATTCCTTTTCCCACCTTTTTACTTTTAATTTATCTATTTCATTATATTTGAAGTGGGATTCTATAGCAGCATACAGTTGAGTCTTTTAAAAATCGAATTCAATAATCTACAGCTTTTGATTGATGTGTTTAGTCCATTTATATTTAGTGTAAGTAGTCATATGGTTCAACTTAATGTGCCATTTTATTATTAGTCTTCTGTTTGCTCTCTTTGACCCACCCCCATCAAGCCTTTTAGATTATTTGAATACTTCTTGACATTACATTTTACCTGTTGGCTTTTTACTGTATCTCTTTGAATAACTCTCTTTGTATATATATTTTTATAGTTGCTGCTATAGAAGTGGTTTGAATATACATACCTATATTTTCTCACTGTGTTTAGAGTTCATAGTTTACTACTTCAAGTGAAGTATAGAAACCTTCACCCTTTATATCATTGAACCTGAATATAAATATATTGAAATCCCCTTACAGCATGTTATATTTTTTTATTTCAACAATCAAATAAAAACATATATATTACAGATTTGCATGTCATCCTTTCACTGGGCCATGCAAATCTACTCAGTATTGTTCCAGTTTTAGTATATATGCTACCAAGTAAACATTAAGTATGTTTTTGAAGTGTTTTCCTGGTAAATATTTATCCAAAAATTGCACCAAGTTTGTGAAACTGTGACTACTAGAAGTACAGTCTATGTTCAAGAAAGTGTTTTTCTCTAGACAAAGCTAGAATTAACTCTAACCAATTATGTTATGATATTAAAAAGTACAAAATAAAGTATTTATCATCAAGTAAAACAGAATATACAGTTAGAAACTAGAAGCCCAGAAATATTTTGTGACCAAAGTCCTTTTTAACATGAAGATTTATAATATCAAAAGTATCGGTTATCTGTAGGGATGTCCAAATGGGAGGTATTATCTAGAAATTAAAGTGGAACTTCCATTTTTCCAATAAGCAGTGGATATTAGGAGAAGATGAAATGAAAGCCAACTCTGCTAGTTTGAAATTAAGGAAACTAGAGGTCAGACCATACATTATTTATGCATATAAAGCATCTTTTATTAAAAAAAAAACTCTCAAAGGCATTTTGTACATGTAATTGTATTTACCTCTGCTACATTGCTATCATAACTACTGTCCATACTTCAGAGCAGGGAAGTGATGAATCTGTGCAGCATGCAGCACAGGTAGCAGCCTCCCTCTCCAATCTTGTCTTCCCCAGAGTATGCAGTCATTGGCTTGGAATGTACAGCTGTGAAGGTGACTGTTTCTCTAAATGTTTTGGTGATGTAAGCCCAAAACCAAGGAGAGGAGAATAATTAAACCTCACCTTGCTTAAGCTATCGTGTAGCATGAGGGTTGCAAGTTGGGCTTGGTGGCTGTTCCTTTAGTGAGAAGGGGACATTTGCACTTGGAGTTAATGGGGAAACAGCCTGCCATGAAGGGTGGTCAGGATGCTTTGCCCTCTTCTCTGCCTATCAGGTGCCAGACCTTGTAGAAAGGTTCAACTGAAGCGCCCTTAGCTTTATGGGGCCTTTCCCTGTACCCACTACAGTCATGGTGAATAATCTCTCTACTTGCTGATGTACGTAGCCCCTTCATCTACCCAGTTCATGGGGCAGCCTTAGTTTTCCTTTCATGTGACTGTTACCCTGAAATAGATTTTAATATCCATTAAGACTAGGGTAGTGTGTTTGTTCCCAAAGTGACCTACCCAGTGTGCACTAAATTTGAGAGAGGCAGTCAGTAAAGCCCCTGAGAGCACAGTTTCAGTCTTCCTTGGTTCAAATCCTGACTCCACCATTTCCTAGCTCAATGACTAAGGGCAAGTTACTCAAATACTCCAAACCTCAGTTTCCCCACTTACAAAATTTGGATAATAACACTATTTGTAAAGATTAAACAAGTTAAGATCTAAAGCATAGTTAGCATCTTTGGTGCATAAGTATTACTCATTTTTATTAAGTGATTGAGATTTTCTTACAAAGCTGTGAAACAAATACGTAAGTTGTAAGTGAGGAAAGAACACAATGGGGGCAGCTAAAGAGAAGGCAAAGAACACAAACAAAAGCTAACCAGATTCCAGATTTCAAAGACTTACTACCTATTTTTAAAAGAAAAGAAGGGTGGAATGTCAGTTGGTACAGCCACTTTGGAAAACCATTTGGTAGTGTTTATTCGAGAGGTAGTGTTTATTCGAGAGGAACATTCTCATACTCTATAACCTAGCAACTCATAATAAGTATATATACAGCAGAAAAGTGTCTTTGTATCACCAAAGGATGTTTGATAGAATGTTCACAGCAGCAATATTCAGAGTAGCTACCAACTGGAGATGCAACAGAAGAATGAATAAATAAATGTGGAACGAAGCTGAATGATTTACAACTACATACAGAAGAATGGATGAATCTCCCAAATGTAAAAATACTGAGCAAATGAAGCCAGATATCAAGGATTATATACTCAGTTTCCTGTAAGCTTCCAGGTAACAGGAATCTGTGCCATTACAAATCAAGATAATAGGAACCCTTGTGGGGAAAGGTGTGGAGCAGAAGGAGAGGAAGAGAGGAGAGACCAGGAGAAGCGTCTGGGAGTGTGGCTACCATTTGACTTCTTCATCTGGTGCAGGTTTTATGGGTGGGTTCAGATTGTGAAAATTCATTGAGCTGCACACTTATTTATATTTTTTCCATGTGTATCATACTTCACTATGAAGCAAACCGTACAGAAATGAAAAAAGAATAGAAAAGAACAGAAAACAAAAACAAAGAAAAGTAAGAAAAAGGAAGGAAAGGAAAGGAAAGGGGAAGGAAAGAAAAGAGAAGAAAGTTAAAGAAAAAGAGAAAAGGGACAAAAAACCAAGCTCAGAAGGTCAAAAGACAGGGGGGTCCTTGGAACTGGCAGCCCCGGACCCGGTCGGCTCAGCCCCCCGAGTAGCGGGCCGCCCTGCCCGCCCTCCTCGCGCGCCCTACCCGGCTCCGCACAGCTCCTCCCCACCGCGGACATCGCTAAGGCAGGAGGGGGCTTTCCAGGGGGGAGACACTACCAGCGGGGTGACTTGGAGGAGCTAATGCTTCATTAATGTAACCTAAGACTTACAAGCCATCTTCTCCTGCCTGCTCCCCTTTGCTCCTCTCCCCCTTCTTCTTCCTTCCCCTCTTCCTCACCCAGGACCTCCTCTCGGCCCGGCGGCGGTGCCCCACCTGCTGGCTGCGCGCCTGCGGCCCTGCGGGGGGCGGGGGGCGGGGGCCGGGCGGTGCTCGCTGGTGCCCCCCCACCTCCGCCCAGGTCCGGCCCGGGCTGATCCCGCCCCGCGGCCTCCGGCTATTTTGGGCGTGTTGGAGGCGACGGCAGGATCGCTGACGGGCGCGGATCCTGTGACACCTCCCCGCAGCCCGGCACTTGTTACTCCCGGGACCTGCTGCCATCCCTGAATCCACCTTACCCCCTTGGCCTCCTGTCCCTTCCTGAACTCTGCCCCTTTCACGTGAGCACCCGGGACTGAGCTCTCACACACTGCCGCTCCGGCCTTAAGAAACACATTTAAAGAAAAAAATAATTGAACGCCGCTCTGAAGAAGGGGGCCGCGCAGCAGGGGCGCAGAGCTCGGGCCCTGGGCGCCGCAGAGGTGGCGCCTCCCCTGCCGGGGACGCTGGCCCCGGGCGCAGGCAGCATGATGGACTCGGCGACGGCGAACGGGGACGATAGGGACCCCGAGATCGAACTCTTCGTGAAGGTAGGTTGGCGTCCCTCCCAGCGCCCGGCGCACCTGCGGCGCCTCCAGCCGGGCTCATGTGCCTGGGCGCGGACCGAGCTGGGTCCCCAGGGAGCGCAGTCGAGCCCTTTCGGTCCCCCAGGGGGCCTTTTTGCAGCCAGAGAGCCTCGCTCCGGGGCCCGCGGGTGAACGCAGTCAGTGCGATCTGGCAGGTGGCTGTCCTCTTGCAGACTTGACCGGCAGTTTGTCAAACCCGCCACAGGACCGGCAGTCTTTGCTGCGGGTTCGGAGCCCTGCCTGGCGCGATTTGGGCTTGTCCTCAAGGGCATCTCCAGGTGTAGGGAGATGGCAGGAACCCGGCTGGACCCGTGAACCTTTACTTCTAAAACTGGAAAGACGGGGGATCAGGAGAGGGGAGGCAGAGAAAAGAAAACACCCATTACTGATATCATTATGTTGGGCAAAGCCAAAACCACATTTCTTAAAATCACCTATTTTTTTTACTCAGAACTACTACAAGAAAAATCAAAACACAAGATGTTTTCTTGCTTTGCGACCTGCGAAGCAGAAAACAAACACGCCATTCGCGGACATTATTGTTACTGTTACCATCATGCCTCAGCCGGGTAGAATCAGGAAATGCTAAGGGTTTGACTATAGGGAAAATATCCCGACCAATCTGGGGACAGACTAGGATGAAGGGGCACAGTGAAAAAATTAAATTAACTGAATTAACTCGCTTTGCTCTCTGGGCAGAAACAGTCTAATGTCAAAGCTGTTGCACTTCACCTGCAACCTGTAGGAGGAAGGATGGAGGCCCAGGCAGCATTTCCCCAACCGCTGGTGTAATAAAGAAACATTTGATCGGTCCTCCGTGCAGACACCGCAGAAGCGTGGAAACCTGAGGAGTCGCCTCCAGGGCTGTGCTGAGTCGCCAGGGCTTCGGGAGAGGGGGAGGAGGCAGGCTGCCTGAGCGCCTAGGCCTTTCACAAAGGGGGAAACAACCTTAGAATGCAAGGCTTCCCTAGAAATCCGCAGGTAACTGAGAAGGAGAGAGTCCTTAATGCGTGTCAGGGGCCTCCTGGCTGAGTTTGAAAAGTACCTATAATCCCTGGAGTGGGGAAGTTGTTATTTTGGTGAAATGATTCTTATCTACAAGCTAATTAAACACATAGATTTTCACAAAAACTGTAAATCTTGATAGCAACCCTTTGGTCCTAGGTAGTTTTTGATGCCTAAAGATATAAAATTAGTTGTGACTTATTTTACACTTGAGAAGTGGTCTGTCCCCTGTCCCAGTTGGTCCAGCCTACTGCAAAGGTTTGTTCAATTTCTTGGTCTGGGTTTTACAATTCTTTGTGTTTGTTTTCCTTAATTATCCATAGAAATCACACGTGTCATTTAGTGGCACTTGTTTTCCTTGGTCTTTTTCTCTCTCTCCTAAAATATGGTTTCTGTCAGTCTCATTTGGTTTCCAAAACCCCTCTGGGCAGGATTTCCAGGTCCTCCGGCAGAACCAGGTAATTTAAGAGGACTTGTCCCTGCAAGGCTGGACCTGAGCCTCAGTGTCCAGGCCGGTGGCCTAGGGAGTGAATAAGGAGAGCTTTGACAAAGCTACGAGTTTTGCTGCTCTCCTTGAAGGAAGCTATTCTAGGACTTGCTCCGATTCCCTGGGAGCAAGCAGTTTCGCAGTGTCAAGTTCCTGAAAACTGAAACACAAATTGACCCTTTAGAGCTAAAGGAGCCCTTTGCCCCACTGCAAGGTGTGGAAACCAATTCTACCTGCACCTTTGGAATTTTGTGTTGGCAGCTTTGAAGCTTTGCTCCGTTTATACAAAAAGCTCACAGCACAGCCCCAGTGCCCGCAAAGAATTCTGAAATGCTTGTGATGTCACCTGTTTTTTCCCCTAATGGAAAGCAATCCATGAGAGTCATGCAGGTCTTCACAGGCAGCTTGGAAATCAGATCCATAGGGAGACCAAAAAATCAGATAGGAAAGCCTTTTTTTTTCGAGCCTCTAGTCGGTAGTTATCATTTACAGGGACACATAAAGGCTATAAATGCCTGTGAAATACAGATGCTGCCCAGGCTTCGAATGGTTTCATTTTAGAGAAGCAATGCCCTGATTTTCAGAATCAGATATTCCCAGAGTTTGATATTTGTCTTCACTGTATGGCTCCCTAAGAGGAAAGGCCTTCTTGTTGCAGGGGTCAGGCACCTGAGGTGCTTTGGGCCAGGCGGACTGGTTCCCAGGAAGCCTCCCAGGCAGGCTGTGCCTCACCACCTAGTAAGAGTTGTGAGATGGGCATGTTCAAAACTCCAGGAAGGGAACACCCCTAATCCTGCCTGTCCTCTGGTGTGTCTTTCAAAACCTTGGTCACCCAGGGAGTTTCAAGGACCTGTGATTCTGGCCCACCTCAGTTGATAAGCACTGTTACTACTACTGAGGCTGATGATGATATAATAATCAATGGCAGCACGTTAGGATTTATGAAGCACATTCAAATACCTTATCGTTTTGGATCCCCAGCAACCTTGGTCATGAGCTTTGGTTCACTCATGTGAAAAATGAAGAAGAAAACAGATAAATATGACTCACAGAGACCTCGTTAGACTTAATGCCCTTGGAGAACAGCTGTTTGCTCTGCTTAATCAACCTAGGGAAGTAAAAATAATATTTAGTCTTGTTTTACAGTTGAATAACACATGGGGCTCAGAGAAGGTATGTGACATGCCCAGAGGTACACAGCAAATAACATTCAGGTCCAGTCCTCAAGGCCAGTAGGTTAGTCTCAAAATCTCTTACTCTTTCTTTTCCAAACACCCATAAGTCAGGCCTGCACCTTCTTTTGCCACAGTACGCTCTCAAGTGGTATCCAAGATAACAATTACTGATGCCTTATTACTGTGGCCAGAGAATGTTGTCCTGGAACGAGCTCCTTCTTGCTCTGCACCACAAGTCTGACCCTTCCAGAGAACATTCTAATAGTGACTTTTAAGAGATCACACCCCCATGCTTTTAGTTTCTTCATCTGTAATGCAAAAGGTTTGAGCAAATGAGCTCTGATTCTAGTGTTCCACAATACCTGTAGATGGAGAAGAGGTTTAGAGACACAGGACGTGAGCAAGTCTTGTCTCTGCCTCTAACTAGCTGAATGACTCTGAACAAATTACTTAACTTCTATGAGTCTCAATGACCTCCTCTTAAAATGAGAGGGTGGCTATGCATAAGGTGGCCGTATAATTTATTGTTCAAACCCCAAGACACTTGGTTAGACAGCGAAGGGTGGGGGTGCTACCGTAATTAGGCTGGGACAGCAGGTGTAACTGGGGTTGTTCAGGGCAAATCAGGATGAGTGACCATCCTGGTCATGAAAATACTGTCACCACAGACTTGCTATGAGTATTCCGCAGGAACAAATAGATGAAAGTGATTTGGACTCTGAAAACCGCTGTAAACACGTTGAGGTCAAATAATGATATGAATTCCATGGCAGCTAGAACCTTTCTTGATCTGCAGATCCCTGATTTGCATTAGGGAATGAAAACCTGGCTCCTTCCTCATGCACAAGGCTATTTTGAGAATAAATGAGATCATACGTGCTTGGACTTTGATCACAAAAGGAAGACAATGGGTTAGAGGATTGACAGTGGCAGGGAGGGCAGTTCACTGAAAGAAAGAACAAGGAAGTGAAAGCAAAATGGAAAGTGATTTGGGAAGGCAAACAGCCTGTGCTGATGATGTGTTAGGCTGAGACATTCTCCCCATCTGAACTGATTCTTCCAGCCCCAGGGCCACCCCTGGACCGCAGATGTAGAAAGCCACCAAGGTGAAGTAATGAAGTGGACCATTTGCTACAGATGTCTCTCAGGGCCACGGACGGGCATGAGTTTCAGCAGAAAGCTCTGGTTCTCAGCCTTGGTTACATATTCAGATCATTTGGGGAGATTTCAAAACTCTGGATGCCAGGCTGCTCCCCAAGCCAATTACATCGAAGTCTCTGTGGGTGGGACCCAGAAACAGTATTTTGAACCTCTACCCCCAGGTGACTCCGGTATGTGGCTCTGAGGGAGGGCCACTGAGGCATAATCAGAGGCAGGTTGGAGGGCAGGCAGCTTCTGCTACTGCTGAAAAGGTGGCCTTGCTGGTGTGGCTTAGGGTCCAGAGCTTCTATCGGCCTCAGGGCACCATGATCAGGACCGTTGTGGAGAGAGAGTTTGCACCCAGTCAGTGCTCAGCTAACAGATGCTGATGGGTGATAAAGCCCTACCCACAGGACTCCAGAACAGTCAGTGCATGGGGTCGGTCTAGTCAAATAATCACCCGCTCAGCAAGGGGGAAGGACACAGAGTCTGCTGACTGCCTGATGGAAGTGACTAGTCATTTCATTTACTGACTGACCCAAAGGCTCTGACAGTGGTGAAGGGTCAAGTCGTGGTGACCCACAGCTTCATCATCTGGCTTCCAGAACAGACAGGATCAAATCCTGTGGTGCTCCCGCCCACATCCCTGCTCCCCCCAGCTGCCTAGTCACCTTGGGGGGGCCCTCCTAAGCATGGGATCATTAGGTTTTTGATATTTGCTTAGCCACATTAAGCAGATGTATTTCTTTCCCTCTACCTCCACGTTTTAATCTGTGATCAATAATCCAATACACAAATTGATCTTCCCTGCTGTGCCAGTCAGTGTGTCTTTTCCTGTAACACATCCGTGGTTGTGCTGGTGTCAAAGGTCAGCTGATGCACTTGTCAGGTGCCACGGCAGGGGGTGGGAGTGAGGGCGGTGGGTCTGCAGCTGCCGAAGGCCATTGTCAGTGGGGTCAGCTTCTGTTTCCCTGACAACTTGTGTTGTTCCCTCTGCGTACCGGCTGCCTCGTTCCACCCAGGCAAATAGTTGATTGACTTAGACAGTGAGGTGAAAAGCTTTTCATTGCTGTTCCCTTGAGCTGTGGGTACTGGGCCCATATTGGTGGCGGCTTGGGGTGCAGAGGAAGAGTGTGGCTTTGGGTGTCAGGCTTGTGGGTCACCAGCTGTGTGCTGGGACAGGCTGCTTGTGGCTCTGTGGGGCATGGTGTTCTTTTTTGTTTATTTATTCATTTATTGAGGTATCATTGATACACAATCTTATGAAAGTTTCACATGAAAAACATTGTGGTTACTCCATTCACCCATATTATCAAGTCTCCCCCATACCCCCCTGAAGTCACTGTTCATCAGTGTAGTAGGATGCCACAGAGTCACTACTTGTCTTCTCTGGGGCACGGTGTTCTCACCAGTACGATGTTGATAATGGCAGTATGTATTTTGTGGGGTTGATGTACGCACTGAATAAGCCGTGTATGAATCTGAGTTAAAAGGGAAGCCTCCTCTGCAGGTGCATCATAGCCCAATTAGTGAGAAGCCAAGCCCTTGACTTTCCTTCCCTTGGTGTGCCAAGTAGTCAGAAACTCAGTCCTGTCTGCTCCTGCCTTGTTGCTAGATCTCGGAAGCAGACCCCTGGGAGCTGGAGCGTGGATCAACTAACTGTCCCTGGATCCGGTCACCTCTCAAGAGGCTACTGCTGTGTGAACTGGAGGCCCCCAGAGGCCAGGGTCTGAAGTGGTCAGCCTGACTGACTGCAGGGCGGGTGCAGATCCCTGGCCAATCAGTCTCTGGGTTCTTCAAGCTCAGGGGAAGTTGGTTCCTCCTGTCAGTTGCTCCCTCATCCAAGGGATCTCCCATGTAGCTCCGGGCTCTGGGCCCTGGGGGTGTCCCTGGGGGCACCACTCTCCTTTCTGTTCTGTGGAAATGTTACTTCAGAGACTTCCTTCCGTTTCCTGTCACTGGGCTCCGGGCAGGGCCTCCCAGGAGCCTACAACTTTGTACCTTAGATGAACAGGAAGGCTCTGGAGTCTGGGTCCTTTGGTTCCAAAATGACCCCTGGGCTTTCAGTGCAGATTTTCCCCCTGCCTCCCCGGCAGCCTTGCAGCCCTGCATACCGTATTTGCTCTTAAAGAAGACATACACACATCTTTATGCCTCTCATGTACCTGGACTAGAGGAAACACATAATAGACCCTCAGTATCTGGTAATTTTTAAAACCATTACCCAGGAGACACCCTTCGTTGTCTTTCTCATCGAGCTAGAAGACTAGAAACAGTGAAGGAGCAAAGTGGTTAAGCATGAGGTTCCTGAAGATGTGAGTCAGTTAAAGGGTTCTCCCCACCCAGGACAGCTTGGATCCAACCCTGCTTGTTTCTTAGAGGTCAGCCCCAACTCCTGCGGAAATTTCTCTGCCAGCTGCCTGAGTGAGAATGCACTTTGGAAACTCATATGTTTATTCAAGGAGTATCTTATTTCTGAGATGTGAAATCCTTTAAGAATAAATTACATAGATAGTCTGCTGTCAGAAATGAAATGAGTCTTTTGTGGGTAAAAGAAATGGAGTTGCTAACTTCTAGAAGCACCCGCTAGCTCCACTAGCGTGTGAAGATTCTTTGAATGACCTTTGTTGTAGCACTCCTGGTGGGCAGTGGCTAGGCTGAGGGTGCCTCAGCCTCTGGGGCATGAAAAAGTCCCTCCCCTGCTCCTTCCCGTGGACGTGCTCAGGCCCTGCCTCCAGAGACTCAGATTCAGGGAGTCAGGGTGAGGCCCAGACAGTATCCTTAAAAAGCTCCACCTGGGTGATTTGGGGATTTATCAAAGACTAAGAACCACTGCCCCAGACCATGGGCAGGTGGACTGAACCCACCCAGTGGTGCATCCAAAGGGCAAGATGAAGTCCAGCCCCCACTTGAAGCGTTTCATATGAAGGGCTAGGCTTAGGCAAATATACTTATTTTCATGAATCACCCCAGACTGACCACAAATAAACCAGGAAAGGGAAGAAAGGAATGCTCTTGACCTTTCTTTTATAACTTGCTTTCATTCCTTTGTAATTTTTTTATGATACAGGAGTGACAAATAATTTGAAAAACTAGGCATGAAGGAGGTATCAGTAAGATAAAGAATTTAGGTAGTTCAGGAATAGAAACAATCAATCAATTACTAAACATGTTTACAGAACCGCCTGCTTGGTGCCAGGCTCTGTAAGAGCTGAAGAGCAGGGGTGGAGATCAGAGAAGATGGAGACCCAGTAGTCAATAAACCTGTGGCTGAGGGGTGATAATGCAAATGAGCATGAGCCCCATGTGAGTGACAGGAAACTAAACGAGGGCGCAGATGTAGGAACCAGTGTGGCCCAAGGACTCCAAGTGTAATTTGAGGGTAGTTGTGCTTTGAAGAATGATTAGGATTGACAGAGAAGCTAGGAGTGGGCAACCACATCAGGCCCAGCAACAGCAAGGACTGAGGATGTTCAGGGCTCAGTGGGTACACAAGGCTGGCTGCAGAGAATGGCATATAGAGGGGCACACTTGGGAATAAGATAGAGAGCAATAACAATAATAGCAAGAAGAGGTTTTGAATGGCATCTAAGGGTTTTTTTCCCCCTTGTAAGTTATGGGGAGCAACCAGAAGTTTCTACAAAGGGTAGGAGCTTGTTTTTCTCCTGTTTGGAAAGGTTCATAGGCTGTTTTGCACAATGTGGTGAGACGATTAATAGGCTCCAGGTAAGAACACCTCCATTCCAAGTCCTGCTCTGCCACATATTGGTTGAGTGACTTTTTTGAAGACCAGGTTTCTCCTTCAATAAAATGGGATCAACAGTCATAAAATCATGAAATTTCTGATATGGACGAAACCTCTTAGAAGTCATCTAGCCTGACCCCTCTTTGGTAAATTCACAACCCAGTAATTTAGGATACATCCTCTATGGATTAAAGGGGGAGAAGTGAGATAAAATGTGAGCTGCTGCTGTTTTTACCATTCCTCTAATGACTGAAGTCACTGTGACTATGGTAGAATCAAGAGAGCCTTGAGCAGAGGCCCCTGAGGAAGATAGACCAGTGTTCCTGTTGGGAGGTGACGATAAGCCCGGACGAGGGCCAAGAGGAGGAGTTAGCTGAGGGAGAATGATGTGGAGACAAGAGTGCGCACAGGTCTCGGAAGAAAGCTCTAGTTTAGGAGGGATGCCGAAGTGGTTCCTTGGTAAACGCACCTCTGAAGAGACTGGTTTCCATATTTGGTGTGGCAATGCGCTATTGCTGTCTAAGATCTTGTAAAGGATTGAGTGCAGATAAACTAATTGAGCTGGAGCTTCACTGTTCCTTTAACCCTGAAACCCTATGAATCTATCATAAAAACAGAGCTGTGAGACAGCAAGTTGCTATTAATGAGAATCATCTGGTTTTAGAACAGTCATTTGAGGTGATGGCAAGCCAGTTAAGGCAGATGTCCATAGAAATGCTGGAAAATCAGCACAGAATGAGAGGAAGGTCAGGGCTCGCGACGTGGATTTGTGGTTCTGCTTAGCGCTACAGTTGAAGGAAAAGTTCTCTGGAGATGGGAGCACGAAGAAGGAGCAGAGAGATGGGGACTGTGCTTTAGGAAGTGCCCATTTCAGAGGGAGCAGTGAGACACAAGAGGCTTCAGCAAAGCTGATGAAGAGGCAAAGAGAGGGAAGACATAAATGTACTGTCTTAGATGAGGGCTACTGCATGAACAACAGCTCAGAGGCAAGAAATGCCAGGATGTGTCCCAGAAGAACTCAGAGTTCTGCTTAGCTGTGGCAAAGAAGTTTCCAGAGATCTTGGAAGGGGGACAGAAATGTAAGTTAGGGTCAAATCACGAGGCACGTCTGCTGGCAGGCTGACCATTTTGGACACTTATTTATGATGTAGAAGACTGCATGTTATAGTGCCTGCTGGTGGGCAATTCTGTTTTATAAGAGAGGAAAGTACAAAATTATCTGAAGATGGTGTTCCTGGCCCTGTTGCATCTGAGGAGAGATAGTTTGAAGTGGGATGTCTCTGCAGTGTGTTTTGGGTCACCCATTGGCTGTAGTGTGTAGAAGTTTGGGGCTGGTTCCTCTATACCCGGTACTAACCTCTGTGGACCTTAAGATGATGTTTCTACTTCTGTTTATTATTATTCTGTGGTAAGGGGGAAAAAGCCAAGTATCAGACTGGAGAAATAACACAAAATGTAAAGGACGTTGTAGTGAATAGAGTCCAACTGGGAATCCATTACTTAGAATAAAGAGGAAGCGAAAACCACGTCCCAGTTACTGTCTCTTAAAAATCCAGTTTGGGAGGTCGTCATGGCAACAGATATAGGTTTCTTGATTCAGCTCAAGGCTTCTCTCCCCTCGGTGTATGCCTCTGGTTCCCAATGCTGACAGTGAGCAGGATTCCTGTGAACACAGCAGGGGTGGGTGGGTGGGGTAGGCAATCTCGCTAGTCCTTTTTGGGTCCTGTGGCATTTTGAAGTCTGCTCATAAAATCTAGGATCCACCGTGTCTTTATCATTTGCCTTAGGAACCAAAGGAGCCATGTGCCTGTGGTCTTTTATCACAAATGCCTCAGATTCTTCCAGTGGGAATGAGGGGCAGGGCCTGACCACAGGACTCTAGGAGAGAGGAGCCATGTGGGAAAAGCCATGTGACCTCTCCTCATTTGGGTACTTAAGGAGTGTAATACAGATCTGACCTGTCTGGCAGGATACTAAAAGGGTGAAATAAGATAAGAAGCATGCATTCCATTTATAAACTTGAGTTTTCATTGTTCAAATGTAAGACATTGTGCTGGTCAGTACGTGCCCACTGCTGAAGCAACAGTGCCTTCAACTTGTTCACATCGTAACTCAGCACAGTGTTGAGTGAACAGTCTTCCTATTCAGTCTCCTTCCTCTCTGTAGCCCTGCCACCCCCTGGGGCTGCCACTCCTCTGCTGGGCTCTGCCTTCATCCAACACAGGGGAAGGATCACACGGGTGGTCTGCAGGTCCCTGCCTAGAGATGGACAAACCACTTCCACCCATTTTCCATCGTCCAGAACTCAGGTGTTATCTAGCTGCCCTCCCAGGAAAAGAAGGAAGCAGGTTTGGCAACAAAACACCAGTCCCTACCCTAGAAATGAGTTATATTTTTGTTTCCAACCACTGTACCACCTCATCACCCTCAAGATGGCACCCTGCCTCAGCCTCTCTCACCTCCTGTCTGCCATGTTGGATACCAATAGCTTCCTCCTCCTAGAATACTCTTTACTACAACCCACTCTTCTACCTGCTAGATCAACTGCTTCAGCCTGATACTTCAGCCAGCCTGCATCCCCTTTCCCAATCTTATTTCCCATTCTCCCTTAAAATGGTTCCTTTTGTGGCCTTACAGTTTTTGAAACACTGTTGAGTCTCTTATCTGATTTTATCCTCTTAGAGTCCCTGTGAGGAGAGAAGAGATTTAATCCTGCTCTAGACAAGGTGACCTGCTGGGATCTTCACTCTGTGTTCTTCTGCACATGCTGAGGGAGAAACCTGGAAATCCTCGTTCCAGACACGAGAGTTTACACCAGAACAGGGTTGCCCAGCCCTGCATGATCATAAGAAACACCTGGGACACTTCCTTAGCATGTACTTATGAATCAGAGTGCCCAGGGGAGGGGGCCCCAGACATCTGTAATAAACCAGTGCCCAAGTGATTCTGATGCATGGCCCATTATGGGAACACTGCCCACAGCCTAACAAAGGCCCATGCGAATATCCCAAACCCAGAGAAGTGAGTTGTCTAAAGGCGGACATTTAAGGAACTGTGATAGGCAACCATGGAAGGAAATTGGAGGGGCAGTGGGCCTTCCAGCTTCCCTCAGGTCACCCCAGTGAGCACAGTATGTCTGTCTTCTTAAATATTAGCCCTTGATTTTAGAGTCTGCCCCATGGCCTATGGAATTATAAAACAGTCACTGGCTTGCTTTATTGTGCCCAACTGTTGATCCCCATCCCCAGTGTATAAGGTGCTTGAAGTGGAGAATGTGGGGAAAAGTTAAGGAGATGGCAGTGGATCAGAGGGTGAGGAGACAGAGGGGAGCTAACCTGATTTTTAAAGTAGAAAATCAGCCCTCATTCTGTAGTCCTCTTTGGTCCAGTGGGCCCCTCTGCATTTTCAGAAATCAGAGAGTAAGTCTGGAAACTGAAAAGTAATAGCTGGGACTATGTGCTGGTCCGAACATCTTGTTTACATTGACTCCTTGAGTTCTCTGGGTAGGTTCTGTTATTACTCACAGTTTATAAATTAGGAAACTCCAGCTCAGAGAGCCTAGTCCCCTGACTAAGGCCACAGGGCTGGGACATGGTACAGCTGGCTGCAGATGCCATCCCTGGGCATCAGAGTCTGTTCTATTGCCTCATTTCACCCAACCAGCTGTCTGAAGAGATCCGGCAGAGTCCATACTTGTGCTAGAGCAAGAACCATTTTTGAATGGCTAGCTATAGTAGGCTCTGCCTTTGCTTAGTTCCCCAGAGGTCACAGTGACTCATGCAAGGTCAGGTCAGGTCTCTACTCTTAGGCAAACTGAGCAATGATCAGGTGGGGGTGGTAGAGCCTCCTCAAGACCTGCCGGTTCTCAAGCCTCTTCCCCACTTTTCTGTCCAATAACATTAATTCCTATCCTTTGATCAACCCCTTTGCAAGGCGTGTCCCCCAGAGGTCCTTTTTAAAATATGTGTTCTCCTGCATGAGGTGCACATGCACGCTGTGGCCCCAGCTGCTACACTAGCTAAGATTGCTTTATCGGGTCTGCAGAAGGGGCAGAGGATCTGAAGGAGGCGGAGAGAGAGACCGGCAGTACTGCGTGCCCCTGGGGCACTGTGGGTACTGTGCTGGACCCCCATCGAGGCAGAGAATAAAAGTAGCGTCTGTTGTGTAATGTGGGGATAGCCTCCAAAGACAGACTTTGTCCTCTTGCCAATTTACCCAAGAGCTGACCATTGGCCAGAAGTGCCTCAGGATTTTAGGGTAAGCTTTGAAGCTCATCTTTGCAAGGATTAAGCCCTTGACATGAAAGAAGCCTTGTGTTCACTCCAGTCAGCCTTTACTCCACTAGTGAGGAACAGACTCATCTGCAGATATATAATAGAGTCACGCACACACACACACACACACACAAGAAATTACAGACAATTTGTGAGGGCACTACAAAGATGAAAAATAATAAATCAAAAGAAAATTAGCAATATCATTTGTGGACTCAGTGGATTTCATTGAATCCTCGTGGGATTCCAGCAGTTTCTAAGGAGCCTTCTATGGGACACTGAGACCCAGAGAACTTAGGCTATTATAATGCCACACAGCAGACTGAAGTCAGGATGTAGAATAGAACTGTTGGCTGGTTTCACTCCATGGGCCCTGCCTCACCCATGCGAGGGCCTTTCTGAATCACTGTGAGGCATGGGACGTGGCCAAAGGCCGCAGACTCTGGGAGGCAATGTAAAACATACAATGTTTTGCACATCGACGATGCTCTAGACATTGTGGTAGCCCCACTCTATTTAATTCAGCATCCCTACTGTGATAATGCCATGCAGAAGGCATATTGTGATTGTTTTACAGATGGGAAATCTGGGGCTTGGAAAGATTAAGTCTTTACTTGGAGTCCCATGGAAAGTGGTAGAGCTGTGATTCAAACCTAGGAACTACTGCCTCTTAATGTACATTAATCATTTAAAAGAACAAAATTAAAGTCATGCTTGCTTGAAATAAACTTTTCCATGTAGCAGCTGCTATGGAGGTCTACCAGATGTCAGGCCCCGCCCCGGGGTCTGGCAGGGAGAAAAACGTGTACCAGGCAACATGGTTGGGCCCTGGGAGAACTTGCAGTCTGGGAGCAGAGGGAGGGGGGGGCACATGGACATGCAGGAGGACCGTGACCCAGAGGCGAGTATAATGCTGCGGGAGCTCCAGACAAGGGACCTGGTATTGGGGGGCACTAAGCAGAGTTTTGCAGCACAATTAGGGAAGGTTTGGCATTCAGTTCAGGAGCAGGACCTGAGGGGAAAGTCCCAGCCAAGGTGAGGCAGAGAAGAGGGAGGGTGTCATTTACCTCTCCCCTCAACAGACCTGCTGCCAGGACAGGCTGTGGGAGGAGCAGGTGAAGGAGAGATCCTGTATTCTCCTCCCCTATCAGGATCCCAGGAGCTCCTCTTGACCAGGAAAGTCAGGGTGCCACTAGAGAACAGCCATGGATGGAGTGTCCCTTCTGGTGACCTTAAAAGGCAGTTTGAAGCTTATCTAAGCCTAATGCTCTTCAAAAAACATTTTTCTACCTGGGTGCCAAGAATTACGCTATCAAGGGTGAGGCACCTTTCATTTCGGAGTGGGAGATAAACAGCCCTCAGTGGAAATGCCCGTCTGGTGAACACTTTGGAGTGAAGGGGTACCTCCCTGTGTATAAACAGAGATCAGTCAAGGGGGGAGAAAGGAGAGGTTATCAGATGTGCCCCAGCGAGGAGGCCTTTGTGATGTGGGGGAAGGATGGTCTATAAGGAACTGGAAAAGAGACCAGGGGTGGAAGGTAAATGGCAGCCATACCATGGCTCTGCTGCCTGAGCTGGGTGCTGAATTCCATCAGCTGGGTTTAAGCAAGTAGGACAGGAGCCAACTGAGAGTGGTTACTTTGAAGTCACAGATCAGATGGGTCCCCCCTCTTGGCTGACTGTTTCCCACAAGGGACCTGTGTGGCTGTCATTTTATTATTGCTGTGTATATATACCATATATATTATACACAATATAGATATAAGGTACATATAAACTAGATATATAGTATCTGACATACACTGTATGCTCAAATAGTGATATTGCTATATAAATTCATACATATCTTGGCATTTGTTCCATATTTACCAAATATTTGTTGACTAACAGAGCAATACGATGGGGTTCAGGAAACTTGATGTTTGTTTCTGCTTCCTGCCATTCTATTATTTTGGACTGGCTGTTTTTGCATTTCTTCATCTCTAACATAAGATGAAATTCTGTCTGAGGTCCCTTTCTGTTCTAAAAATGGATTCTTTGATTCTACTCTGTGCTGAGCACCGTGTGAGGCCCTAATGGGGGATGCCACCCTCCCGCAGTTTACCACGTACTGGGGGAAGGGTCTTCGAGCTCCTATAGCCCAGGTTGAGGCCAGTGAAATTTTTCCAGAAAGGGTCACTTAGTAAATATTTTCAGCTTTGCGGTGCATAGTCTCTGTCACAGCTACCCAATTCTGCCATTGTAGCATGAAAGCCACCGTGGGCTATCCATAAACACGGGATTTCTCTCTCTTAACCCTGCACTGGAGTAGTTCTGTCAAATGATACCCTTGACGTTTACTGCTTGGCCTGGCTCTCACCAAGCCACATGCTGCTAACCCCTGCTGCTTCTCCGGGAACGCACTGACAGCGGTGTGCTAGGACACGGCCCCCTGGCAAGGGGAGGTACAACGGTCTGTACAGGGATGTCACTAGGCGGAAATATAATGACGATCTCATTTCCCAACCGATTTTGTACACGATGTGAGATAGGTAAGAAGTTTAAACAGGCAAGCCGATCTGTGAGGCCTCAGCTAACTGTTCCAAAAGGTAGATATCTGGAGAAAGGAGAATGTTGTCTTATAAGGCAAACATACATAATGGTAAACCCATGGGGTGATTTATGCCCTTGATTCCACTGTGTCCTTCATGAAGACGCTTGAACTTGGTGGGCAGTTTTTCAAGTATGAAATAGATGTAGCAACATTCCTAGGCCTGCTGGATCCTGGCCTCAATTCAAATTGTGTAAATTCTTGGAATCCACTTACAGTCTCTGGCTGTTGTTGACTTATTTTAGTTATCTTTCACATTAGCCAGTTTCAGTGTGTGTGTGCGTGCATGTGTGTGTGTGTGTGTGTGTGTGTGTGTGTGCCCAGTTTCCTCATAGTCAAGGTTTTCTTTTTCAGTAGTCTCAGATACCATGATCTGGCAGAAATTGGTTCTTTCCTATGCCTCAAGTAATAATAAAGGGCACTTTTACTCATTATTCAGATTTTATATTTTGGGGAGGATTTTTCAAAACTGATCTCAATATTGGCATGTATAGTGGAGATTTGTCCTCCATGTTGCCCAGCACCATTTGAGCACATTGCTTATGGGTTCTGCTTCTTCAAGGCAGAAACCAGGTATTGACTTTGTAGACCGGTTCCTTCTCCACTTCATTTAGCTAGAGTGTGTTCTGTGGTTTGCAAGAAAGGATCATTTCAGTATTTCCTTAGAAAATCATTGTGCAATGGTTTCTTCTTTGGAGTCTTACAGATCCTAAGACATTAGTTATAACATCTAGTTTGAGTGCTTAGGGAATATTTATTTATTTTCTAATTCCAGGAAATTATTTGGGATGGTTTATAAAGATGGATAAAAATGTAGATCATGATCATATGTAGGACTTGTTTAGAACATAGAGTCTTCAGACTCACTGGGGCATCCTTGGTGGGAGAAATCATGCTGAGTTCTTTCTCCACCCTCCTCACCCCCTTTAGTGTCACCAAAGTGAGGTCTTTTCACTGAGGCAAACAGGTTACAATAATTTCCAAGAGCTCCCTTTAAGAGCAAAGAATAGTAATAATATGAACTAACATTTATTAAGTGCTTGCTCTGTGCTTTCTGTTTTACATGCAGCAGTCATTTAATTCCCAGGACAAGTTGCCTGCATAGTAAACACTATTTTAGTATCTCCATTGTATAAATGAGGAGACTGAGGCACCAATGTTTAAGTGGCTTATTATGCAAGGTCACATAGTGCATATGTATTTCGAACCTACTACATCTCTGAAAGACTGACCAAAGAACCCAATGGTGTATGGAGTGAAGGGATGACAGTCTTCCCTGACCACCCTTGGGCCTTTTTAATACCTTTCCTATCCCCTTCCTGAGTATGATAGTAGGCTTGACCATGGATAATATACCAACAGTACCTGTTCACTACGCATATCCCCAGTTCACACCAAAAACTTAAAGATTAACATGGAGTGGTGCCCTGTAATTATCTGCTGAGTGAGGGAGTGGGCGGATGATGCCAAGAGCAGGCATAATTGTGACCGACTGTCAAGGGGGCTCAGCAGTGCCCGCAGGGAGGTGTGTATGGGGTACTCCCCATGGTGCCCATCACAGTTGCCCTCTTTGACTTGCCCAGATTCATCTGCCTCTTCCACCTCTCACCAGACATGGTGTTGGATAATAAAGGCCTCGTTTAATGCTAGTCAAGCCACTCACTGCATGACACATGTACAAGTCAGTCATTAAGTTTGCCCTCAGCCTACTGAATTCTCATCGTTCAGCCTTTACTGCAGGTGGGACCTGGCTGAGGACATCTACTGACCATGAGTCCTGCTTTTAGTCAACCACATGGAGGAGGAATTAGACTCATTTGTGTCAGTCCCACAGATGAGAGCTGAGGGCTGATTTTAGATTTTAAGTGGGGAGGCTGATTTTAGTTTACAGAGTGAAGAACTTTCTTGCAATCAGAGTTGTCAAACAGACCAGTGGGTACCTTGAGAGATGGCAAACTCCCCAGGAATGATGTATTTAAATAGGTTGCATGACTTGCACAGGGCTTGGTGTAGAAAGAATCACTGTATTTGGACCCAGAGCATAGTATTCAGCACATAGTAGGCTTTCATCAAATAGTAGCAGTTGTTAGCAAATCTGTTCCTACTCTAATGGCCTATTATTTTAAAATTTTTCTTGGTTTACAGCTTTGTTATAAACTGGAAAGAATGTAAGTGGTCAGTATATCTATTATGCTTAGAGTTTGTCAAGGTTAAAAATGTTCTCTAATGATGTTGTGCTTTTGAAGGGCCTCAGTTACCCAGAGGAGCGATGAAGTGGCATCTCTCCCATGTCTGGGGGTTGCTGTTAACTCATACAAGAGTTGAGGCCCTCAGACATTATATCCGGTTTAAGTTACAACAAAACTGGGCTGTAAGATGTTTGAAAGCCACTGCATTGATCTTTATTTCCACATCTCCTACAAGTCTTTGCACAGAGCTAAACAACTGGCAGGTACTCAATGAATTTTTCAGACATGGATAGAATGATCATTCAAAAAAACTTGCCTGTCCTGGTGACCAGATCTATAAAATATTAAATAATCTGAAGGCTCTCTTTTGTCCAAAATGCATTCTTTAACATAGATATATGGACTTAAAAGTTGGCAATAGCTGTGTAAAAATTAGGATCTCAGAAATTTTCCTTTGACAAACAATTAGGTGTTTTCTGCTCATGTGTCTTCATAAGTTCTCTCCCAATTCTGAAAATTTGGAAATCAGGTCCTGCCCAGTGAGCTTCAGAAGTGGCTGCAGTTCCCCAGTTTTCTAATTGCCAGTATCTGTTTCTTATAAGAATCGCTAGACCAGAGCTTCTCTTCTGATTGGTTGTGATGAATAGGGAGCCTCTCGTCTAGGAGCTCAAAACACATTGCAGGTCTCTTTCCCAGGAGCCAAGGATTTACATGTGTGTGTGTGTGTGTGTGTGTGTGTGTGTGTGTGTGTGTGTGTGTATGCATGCATGCACAGATGCATATACAGACCATGTATTCTCAATGGGAGCAGTATCTCCCTAAAGAGGATAAAATTGGTTCTTGTGGAGAGAAAAATCTTACTCTTTATATATATAAAGCACACATATATGTACAACAAATAAATGTAGAGTATATCTGTGGTATTAAATGTTCATGGGAGGCAATGAAGGAGTCTAAAAAGGCTCCTTGGCTGAGATAGTAATGAAAATAGTTGATAAAAACTGATACAGACTTATGCAGACATACTGATGCACATGGATTTGTGCATCCATACGCACCACACACACATGTATGTATCTCTATGAGGCATGAACACATAGTCTAGTAGGTTAGCCCCCAAAATTGAATTGATGGCAGGGACATGTTCTTTCTAAAACTATCTGCAACTAAGAATCTCCCTGTGAAGGATTCGCTTTCACTTCCATGTCCCCTATTAAAGAAATGATTTTTCATGAACTGCCATTCTCATTTTAATGCAGAGACCCTTCAATTAACATCACACATAGTCTTCAAACACAGATAACCCATATTTTCTGTCATTTTCTGGAAAGGCTGTCTGTTAGAAATGAGTGGAATCAGCAATTCACTTCAGCAGACATCTGAGGGGGGCACCTTGTCTGTGGCAGTGTTGTAGAGTAACACATGGGGTGTGCAAAGGTGGAGCACAAGGCCCCAGGGTTAGGGACCCCATGGCAGAGTCAGAGTTAAGGATGAGGACTTGTAGGATTTGCTCTCAGCACTTATTTAAAGCTTGTGGCTTTTGTTCCTTCAGTTTATCTCGGTATTTCATCTTATGTCAACAAAGATTCACTGAGTGGTTTCAGTGTCCCATGTTGTGGCCATGCTGGGCTCAGAAATGACAAAAATGAATCAGGGTGCCTGCCCTCGATGAGGCTGCAGGGGAAAATACCACTTCCACACATGCTTGGCAGTGCAAGATGGAGAGGAGCAGGAGCCAGGGGCTAGGCTAGGAGCAGACAGCAAGGATTCTAGGGGAGAGCTGCCATTTCCAAGCACAGGAGGTGGAGGAGGCCTTCCGAGACGCCCAGCACTTGGGGAAGAGCTTTGGAAGGAGCAGGACAGGTAATGTGAATGGGTCACACTTCGTCTCTTTGCATCTAGACTCTGCTCAGGCCTCACCTGCACTGTCATTTAATCCTCGCCATCTGAAGTAGGTCATCTTAGAATTCCTCCTAAGGATGGGGAAACTGATGTTTAGAGGGTTAGTCACCAATGCTCAGTATTTCAGAGCTAATAGGAATACTCTGGTGAGGCAGAAAGCAGTGGGGAGTGGAGGAGACACTCCAGGCAAAGGGGGCCGTGCAGAATATGACAGAATGTGAAAGCGTGACCTGGGGACAGGTGGGGATATCCAGTGAAAACCCACTTCAGCTATGCCCAGGGAAAGAGTAAGAATTGCACCTCGAAAGGTTGGTTGATCAGATAATAATCAAATGATCGAACGTTTGACGTGTGCTGTGGTGCTTGGGCAAGGACTGGAGGCCCCATGTCATACCTGCTATTCATTCATTTGTGCTGGATGTTGGGGAAATCTGGAGGGTCCCAGATGGGGTGGCCTGGGTGGTGGTGAACAGCTAATGACCAACCAGTGCACATATTTCAATTCTTGAACAAATGGCACAACCTGAACATCTGCTGTGTTCGAGAACAAATCATGACGGTTCTTCAATATAAGGTAGAGGAGTTTGGAGTTTGTTCTGTAGGCATTGAGGGGCTATTTTCCTAACTTTAGGCCTGAAGTTATTATTATTAGTTATTTTTATTATGATCATAGCTTGTTGACATGAAACTAAAAGGTAATTTTTTAAAAAATCTGAACTATTTACAGCTACTATCTCTATTTAGCTTTGAGCTACAGAGATCTACAAGCGATTGAACCGGATTCTCCCTGACGTGTGCAAGTAGCTGCTATTCATAGGTGGCATTAGGCCCTCTCTTTAAGGGGCCAGAGATTAACACCCCTCTTCTTCAATAGGATAACCACTACCATTCTTTTCTATTTTAGATTTTTAAAAACTATTTCCACAGTGATTACTTTATATTGGCCTCACAACATCCTTCTGAGCTGAGTAAAACTCATGCAATCATACCCATTTTGCAGATACGGAAACCAATATTCCTACACTCAGCTGAAAATAAGAGATTAGCCCAACTTTACAGGGTAGGTCAGCAAAACCAGAGCCAGGCGGCCCCTGCACAGGCTCGTGGGGACCTGGGCATGACCAGGGAGGCAGGGGCCGGGTGAGGGTCCACAGCACCACATGGGATGTCTTCCCAGCTACTGCACCAGACACAGTCCTCCACAGAGGAACAAGATATGTCTGGAGAAGCTTCCTCTTCTTCTTCTCATGGCTACTGCAGCCGTCCTATAGATGGGATAAAGGTAAACCTTCCTTCAAACCAGGCCTATCTCTAGGAAATGATTTCCAGAAGCAGCCATATATTGGTTTTTCATCACTGTTGAACAGTGCACCACAAATTTGGTGGTTTAAAATTAATACACTTCTTATCTCAGAGTTTCCATGGGTCAGGAGTCTGACAGTGGCTTAGCTGGGTCCTCTTCTCAGCTCACCTGGAGTTCTGAGCCCTCTTCCAAGCTCCTATTGTTGGCAGAAGTAGGACTGAGGCCCACAGCTCCAGGGCCCGCACAGCCCCTACCACACAGCCCCCTACATAGGCAGCTCACATGAGAGCAGCCCTTCTTTAAGGCCAGGAGGAGATGCTTTCTTTTATGAGTTTTCTCTTGATTAACTCAGGCCCACTTATCTAGTCTCCTTTTGATTAACATCAAATCAACTGATTTGGGGCCATGATTACATCTGCAAAATTCCTTCCCCTTTGCTATATATTCTGTTGGCTAAAACAAGTCATAGATCCCACCCACACCCAAGGGAGAGATTATGTAAGAGCATAAAGGCCAAGACAGGACCTATCTGGGGAGCGTCACCTTTGGGTCTGTCACAGCTAGATTGAGCTAACGTTCCTCTACACATAATAACATTAGCCAAGCACTTCATGTACACTGTCGTCACATGTCATCATGATTGCATGAAGAAGGAACTGATACGGGCCCATTTCATCGGAAAGGAAACTGAGGTTTAGATCTCCAGCCCCTTTCCCAAGGTCACACAGCTAGTAGTGGCAGAACCTGGTTTTGAATTCAGGTTTATCTGACATCAAACCAATCAGCCAAAAATCTGTGGGTCACTTCAGGTGGCTGACAGTCTTAAGCACTCAGAGGACACCACTGTCCTGGAAACTAAAGTTTCACTTTGACCTTCCTGAATGCTCACCAACTTCATTTATATTTCTTCCCAAGCTTAGATTAAGAGTGTGACTGTGACCCTTGGACTTGTCATCAATATATTTTCTAGGGAAGAAAGACACCCTTATTATGTAATAGAGTTTTCACATATATTCTCTTACAACCATTGTGCAGCATGAATGTTAGTGTCCAAATTTCTGCTGTGAGGAAACTCACCTGTAGGTTCGGGGAGGTTGGGTGACATTACACGTCTTTTAGTTGCTGGGAGTCAGGTATTAAACCCACCATCTTGTTGTCACACTTTATTCCATCAGACACTTGTTGCCTAACTCAAATCATTTTCTAAAACAAAAGACAACACAAATAAACATCAAGATGGAGGTTTCTTTTTGTTTGCTTCAGGCAGTTATATTTTTAGCTGCCTCCTTACCTCACTGACCATTGTTGGAATGGAAACTGGTGACTTAAACATGAATGGAAACCACTTTAAAAAACAATAGCACAACACTGGTGCCTCCTGCAGTGAAACACTGAAGTTTTCAGAGAAGTGCAGAGAAATGAATAATATCTTTCATTTGTAAAACAGACTGTAACCTATAAAGCATATTTGCATAATTGTATGATCAGATTGTCCTAACAACTCGGTTCATGTATTTATAGGTGAGGGACAGGTTTAGGAGGGCTCTGTGATTCTGCACGTGCATACAAGGAAGAGCTGGGTCTACTGCAGGCATTTACTGCAGGCTCTCCATCTGTACTCCCTTCTCAAGAGCAAAGATGGATCTATGGGTGGAGATGTCATGGAAGAAAGCTTGCAGATGTGAGACGAATCCCATCATGGACCTACAGAAACACCCAAGAGTCGACCACAGAGTTCAGCCAACAACATCCCATCGGTGAAACTCTCTAGCCCACAGCTGGTATTCTTGCTATCATCTCCCATCCTGGAGAGCGATGGGACTTGCCCTGCACTCTGCTTCTTGGGGAACTTTAGTGCTTTTAATGAGATGCCTAGATTGCTGAATAAAGTTTATATATTTTCAAATCCTTCATTTATAAAACAGAGTCAAGGCAGAGAATCCTTGTAGAGAGCAAGATGGGCCCTTCCTATTTTCCCATCCAGATTTAACTATACACCATGGTTTACGTGTTCATTGATATTGTGAATGCACTTTATTGATGTTGTGAAGGCAGTACCTAAGATCCTGGACAAAAAATTATGTTAGGCACAAAAAAGTAGTGACTCTAGAAAACTACTCGCATTGATCTGCATCTGAATCTGGGGGTTTTCTTTAATGCTTTTCCCAAAATTTCAAAGCATCCTTACTTTTGCCACAAAGATTATTTTTTTTATAGAGGTAGAGTCAGGAATTAGGATATTTATAGAATAATACAGCTTCAACTGGATGCTGGGGACTACTTGTAGTAGTTGGAAGGGAGCCTCCGAGGTCTTAGTGTTGACAACCAGAAAGGGGGACCCAGTTTATATAAAATGTCCCTGGGGACAGGGAGAGTATTCATAGTTAGAGTCAATCATGTTGTGTGTTCCCTCCCCCCCCGCCAACATTTTGACAAGAGTGAAACAAGATTGAAATGTGTGTCAAGTGTGACATAGAAGGGGACCAAGCCCCACACATCAGCACCTCAACTGCAGAGCAGTTCTACCCATACGGGCAGGAGGTTCATGAGAGGGAGAGAGTCTTGGTCCTTAGAACTGACCACGTCTACTCACAACCAGGGCCCCATGAACCCAGACTGAGAACTCCCAAGATTTTCAGTCAGTAAGCTGGAGACATCTCCCAGGAGAGTCAGTGGTATGGTTCTAGTCCAAGGCTGAGGGCCTGAGAACAAGGGGAGCTGACAGAGTAAGTTCCAGTTTGAAAGCTTGCAGGCTCAGGATCCATGAAGAGTTGATGCTTCAGCCCAAGTCCAGCAGTAGGAAAAGGCCAATGTCCCAGCTCAAGTCATTTAGGCAGGCGGAGTTCCCTCTTGGTTCTGTTCAGGTCTTCAAGTGATTGGGTGAGGCCCACCCACATTAGGGAGGGCAATCTGCTTTACTCAGTCTACTAGTTCAGGTGTTAATCTTATCCTGAAACACCCCTGCAGACACACTCAGCATAATGTCTGACCATATGCCTGGGCACCCCACGGCCCAGTCAAATTGACAGAAAAAATTAACCACCCCAAGGGGCCTCAGGAGTCATCTGGTGCAGCCCTGTCTCCAAAGCATGAATCCTGTGGCCACTGGCCATCAATAAAACCCAGGAGGTTTGTACCATTCCTACATATTATCCTGTTTGTAGCAAGGCTCTACTAAATTGCTGTCACAGACTAAGTCTAGATTAAATTCAGAAAGAGTGTGAGCTCAAGGTATATATAACATTTTTAAGCGAAGACTGTCACTGACCTCTCAAGTTCTTCCCCGTAGACATTGTGGTGCTCACCCCGCTAGCAGGTGCCCGTGGGAGAGCAGAGCCGTTCCAGGGTAACACAAACATGGTCACCTCCCAGACTCTGACCTCTGGCAGGCTCAGTGCCACTGCACCACTAGCAGGGGTGGGCGATGGCTTGGGAAGACTTTGGACTTCAGAGTTGATGCTAGGATGAATTAAGACTTGTGGCACTGTTGGGGTGGAAATGAAAGTATTTTGCATGTGAGGAGGACATGAACTTTGGGGTAGAATGCTATGGCTTAAGAGGCCCTAAAATTCATATGTTGATACACCAGCCTCTGGAAATGGGCCTGTTAGGAGGTAATTGAGGTTAAATGATGTCATACATTTGAGGCCCAAATCCAGTAGGATTTGTGGCCTTATTAAAAGAGAAAGGAGACTCCACTCCCTCTCCACCATGTGCGGATTCAGTGAGAATGTGGCTGCCTACAAGCCAGGAGCAGGGTCCTCACCAGGAACTAAATCAGTTGGCATCTTGATCTTGCAAGCCCCAGCCTCCAGAACTTTGAGAAACAAATTTCTGTTGTTTAAGCCACCCAGTCTGTGGCATTTTGTATGGCAGCCTGAGCAGACTAAGACACCTTTTAAGATCTTTGTGTTATTACTACTCCCCAAAGAACATCCTTTCATGCCAATTTTTACCATCAGTCAATAAATCGACTAACATTTTCTCAGTTTCCTCTGTGTGTAAGCTGGAGCACATGTTCCTTTCTCCAATGGAGACTACAGTTTAGCAGAAGAAATACAGGTTGTACACATAGGTATCTAACTTTAGGGTAGCTAAAGATATTGCTGAATGTTGAGTTTGGAAGGAGGAGCAATGACTTCTGGCAGGGGAGTTATCAGGAAAGGTTTTGTAGAGTGAGAAGTGATGTTAATAAATGGAAGCAGATCTTTGCAGAGCTTTCCACATACCAGCTAAGTAACGGGGTCAAATGCTTGGATTAAGTCCACAGTGCCACTCATGTTGCTATTCTCAGTGTCTTCCACTGACTGCCAGTGAATGGGTATCAGTTCTCCAGTTTCATGGGCAACACAGGAGCCACACTGACTTTCAAGCAACACACAACTCTCACTGATACGTTTGAGTAGTTCATGGAAGATGACTCAGGTTTATGCTATTCCAGAACTGTGCACAAGTCATATGGCCCTGGGTCGTCTGTCCTTGCACAAGCCTCATTATGTTAGGTAAAGTCACAATTACTGCCTCTTTGTAATTTAAGCAATTACATGATGCCATGAGTGCTTGAGGTTCTGGCTGCCATACTTGTGGCTCTTTAATCTCAGCTCTGAAAATTAGAAAAGACCTCATAGCTTCATCAAGCCTAGTAGTGTTCAAATGTTTCCTGATGGCAGGGATTTAATTTTTTTCAGAGTAAATCATATATGGAACCTCACTAGAAGGAAAAAGATAAAAGAAGGGCTGCTCTGGCTCAACATCCCCTCAATCCCTGAGGTACCTCTAAAGAACACCAGAGCTCAAAGGACCCTGGTCCCCAGACTCCAATTGCTGCCTACCACCACTCTCTGTTCTAGGCAACAAAGTCCTTGCACCCAAATTGATGCTTGGCAGGATTTTTGCTTGTCTAAGGTCACACAGCTACTCGTGGGCCAAGATGGGACTGGAACCTGGGTTTTTTGACTCCCAGCCAGTGTTCCTCACCCGTTAGGTGGCCTTGTCCAATGTCACAAAGAATTCTGACAACTCTTCCTTCCTGTTACACAGAGAACCCAGTGCACAGAGAAGACAATGATAGTATGTCAGTCAGGAGCTCAGTGAAAACTGTAGGCACCTCCAGCCGGGCCCTTGGAAGGGAGATGAGTGAAGGGGTTATTTGCAGAAGTAAGAGCAGGGTTTGGAGGCATCCTCAGGAGATAGTAGAGAAATATTTCTGAGAGCAACGGCAAAGCCCTTTCAGAACCACCCCTAGACATGAACCTTTCCCTGACCCCAGAGAGTCACTGGAGGAGTGACTCTACTGGCCTCAGTAGAGGGAGGCAGCAAACCGAGAGAAGGCCAGTAGTGAGGGAGGCAGGGCAGTAATTACCTCTACCTCCCCTCCTTCGGGCCTCCTATCTTCTGGTCAGCCCCATCCTTGGCCTCTTGACTCTGTCCCCACCGTCAGTCTCCCAGGGTCCAGGCCAAGCACAGAATGGGTTGGAGGGGTGGAGATTGCCCCCCACACATCTCGTTAGGAAGTTACACCACCTGGTCAAACACATTTGAAGTGTGTTTGCTTTTTATAGAAAAGTACCTCTGGGGAGAAATTAACAAGGGGTTTAGAAATGCATATTTCCTGCTCTGCTGTACTAAAACCGTACAGCGACTTTTAGATTCTCTCCTTCAGGTTAATACGTGAGGTTAAATCCTTACGTTCCTGATCTGGATAGAGTGCATTGCTGCAGGATCTGCTCCCTGTTTATTCTCTGGACCCACCTCTCACCATTCCTCCCTCACTGCCCCAGTAACAATCACACTGAACAAAGAGCCTGGGGCTCCCGCAGGGGCCAGGCTCTCTCCAAACTCTTCTCACGCTTCTGTCTGCACCATGGAGGCCCCTTCTCATCTGCATTGTCTGGATTTCGCTCTCGGAAGCCTTTTCAGCAACCCCTCCGCGCACACTGTTGGGTGCTCTCCCTCAGTGCGTGCACGGCTGGGTCCCTGCCCCCACCCCAGGGCCTTCCCTCATTGTGCTGCAGATTCTGTCCACCCTGGAGGCAGTCGTGGGGTCAAGGATGGTAAGTGGTGACCTTATTGCCTTGGTATTAAGACAGTGCCTGACTCCAAGCTGCTCAACTAATATTTGTGGAGGGAAAGAAGGATTTCTTGCATCCCAGTCTATCTTTGAAAACAAAGCATCATGGAAAACTCAATGAATTTTCAACAAATTATTTTGATCAATGGCTTTAAACAAAGGCACTCACCTCATGATTTATTGTTTTCCTCTAAAGTCCACTCTTAGAACTCCCTTTTGTGAGTAATAAAGTCTTAGTGATGCCATGAATCATTGGAGGAGGCAACCCGGTGGCTGTCCAGTAGTGAACTTCTGCATGGGATTTCATCATGTGTGGGGTGTGTGCTTTACGTTACCAGTTTGGACCTCAAAGCACAGCTATGGGAATGGGGGCAGTTAGTCTAAATGTCATTATCCCTAGTATACTGGTAGAGGAGAACTCAAGTTCCAAATCACATGTCTCGTCCCCAAGTCACGCAGACAGGCACAGGTCTGGGTAGAGCAAGACCTGCCTTTCTGACCTTCTGTCCTTTCTACTGGAGCGTCAAGTCTAAGGACAGCACAGGCCACATGGAAGAGCACAGCCATGTCCAGCTGAAGACGGCAGCGTCTCCGCCCAGGTGGAACGGGAAGTACTTCAGAAGTAATTCTGCTCAACGCTCTCACCTGAAATACAAGGAAATGATACATTCATGATTCTTCTAATGTTTGCTTTTTGATGCCAAATACCTTTTCAAATTTGGAGTGCAGATGCAATTTTGTAGCGGCTTTTCCTTTACTGTCCCTCTAGGTGCTTTTCCACACTCTCTTAGAATCTCTTCTCAAAGGATCCATGTTCTGTTAGTCTCTGTGAGTTGTTCAATCAAAAAACAGTTTTTGAGAGCCCCGTATGGGCTAGGAATTGTTCGACGTGCTAGAGTACAGCAGTGAACAAAGTAGACACAGTCCCTGCCTTCACTAGGCTTATGTTCTAGTGGGTAAGACAGACAGGACATAAAGAAATAAGGAAAGCAAATTTCAGATGATGAAAGTTGCATTAAGGAAATAAGTAAGGAGCTAATTGAGATGAAGTGGTAATAAAAAGATGTATCTGAGAAAGGCACTATATCCTGGTCCCTAAAGCAGAGGTTAGCCCTTTTCAGGTGCTAAGGAAATACTTGGTGAATGAATGCATGTGCGCCTAAGTAAAATGAATGAGTGAATAGTTATTTGCATTCCCTTTTTAGCCAGACATGCCCATGACCTGTTGCATCTTCGCACCAGCCAGTCCATATTGAACTTTTCCATGCGGCTCTTCCCCATGCTTCGGATACCTACAGCTCCCTGCGGTACAGGAGCTGCAGAAGCCTGATCTGAGCTCTGCAGAATGCCGCTTTCACTTTTCCAGCGAGCAGTGAGGAAACCTCTCCATGACAATCTGTGGTGTTTAAGAACTCCTTTTCCTGTCTTGACTTCACTTACCCAGTTGAACCCCCACTCAGGAGAGTAGGAGCATTACACTTTCAATGGCACTTTGGTGGCTCTGTGCACACCTGCACACACCCTTTCCTAGAAGGTATGGATTTCACAGCTTCCCAGTAAGAATACTAACAAAGCCCAACCCAGCCATCCCCCCACACTCCTCCCTTCTCGGTGCTGGCATGAGCGTTAGAGTTGATAGGATGAGACTGTGAAAAATGTCCCTTGGTAGAGGTTCTGAGGATTTAACAGTTTTTTTGAAAACTATGGGCTCTCACTGAGAATATTCCCCAAGGACTCTCAGCTCTTGTTTTATTGGTGATTGTCTCTTCCACTCCCAGAACATGAAAGCTTTGCCCTGTGCAGCCCATAAAATTAGGGAACCGGCCTCACTCGTTCACCTTTTGCTTGCATCATTTCTCATCTTTTACCAAGGCTTATTCCGTGTCTGGATTTATTGTTATTCTTTTCATTTCTCACAAGCTCTAATTGCATGTCATTCAGACTGACTTCTAGACAAGAGATAAAAGTGTCAGGCAGTACTAAAAGTTAATCATTGGCTTCTTAAGTGTCCTTAGTAAAACCACTCATCTGTGCAGCCATGCAAACTGAGACAGAATTGACCCAGGTCTTTATCTCTATATGTGCAATCTCTCGTGAGTTGCAGAGCTTGTATATATAATGTCATAGACTCATCCACTGAAAGAACTGGGAAAGCCTTAGACTTGAACTAGGGAATGGAGTGCCAGGGAAGGGTAGGAAGGGCTCACCCAAACCCAGCAAACTGATAGGGACAAGAGTGAGAGCCCCAGCGTGGTCTTTCATTGGTCTGGTGTTCTTACATTGTTCCAAATTGCTGGTTTTATGGACACCACACGTATGTACCTATATGTTTTTCAGTGTGTTTCATTCACATTTAATCAGTAGCATTTACTCTTAACATTAGGTATCCTTTTACATGTGGCACTGGGTTCTGAGGCCATTCCTTACATGGCGTTTTATGAGAAGTGTGTGGGTTACACTGAGGAATATAAGGAAACAATGTCATCAATTGTTTTTTATAGCAAATGCAGTAGAAAACTTTTTATGCTGATTTCTTCTATGGATAGTTGGTAAAAACTGAGGCCAGGACATTAAAATGTAATTTAGTGAGGGTGATGTTCACAGGTATTAATCTTATGCAGTAGGAGTATTTAACCACTGGCAGCCCAACATGATTCCAGACCAGGCAGAAGGCCCAAAGGTAGATGGGGTGAACGTAGCCCTAGCAGGCCTGCCCTAAAAGTCACTTTAAAGAGTGGGGCTTTTGATTCAAAGCTGCTTTAAGGTTTTGAGTTACTGGGGAATTTATTCAAGTAGTTGGCTTTTTAAGATACTAAATAATACTTCAGTGAACTGGGAAAGGATACAACTTGCCTAGAGGATCTCTCTTCTATTCAAGGGGTCAGTTTGGGCTAGAAAAGGGGAGGATATGTCCCCTACCCGACTCTTCACTTGGGTCTCCAGTCAGTACATAGGTCCTGGGTCCTCCCAGCTCTGTGAGGTGTGAAGGGAATGTTCTTAACCTAACTTTATGAATAAGGAAACCAAGGCTTATAGGAGGTTAAATGACTTATCTAAGGTCATATTCCGTGAAGGATGGAGCTAGGAATAGAATTTGGGTGGTCTAATGAGGGTCAGGTTTCACCCCATTCTGCTGTGTGTTGTTTTCTTCAGACCCTGGCTGTTGATTTTTTTGGAAGCCTGACCCACAGCCCTTTCATAGTTGCTCTGTATCTCTGGCACTTAGTACAGAGGTTCTCAGAATGTTACTTCTAGACCAGAAGCATCACCTGGGAGCTTCTTAGAAATACAAGTTCTTGGGCTTTGCCTCAGACCTACTGTATTTGAACAAGCCTTCCAGATGGTTTTAGAACCACTGGTTCTAGATGTTCTTAATAAATATTGTTGAATGAATTCTTCCTAGATACCCGACTGACTTTCATTAACATGTTAAAAATATTTCAGAACTCCCATTTATAATTTTACGTGGACACTTCCAGTGACTTCTCAGGATCCACCCCTTACTAACCAATCCCCGGTAGGAGGGAGGGGTGTTTTACCACAGAGTGATGAGGAGACCCAACACCGAGGTCTTATACGTGGAAAGTGCACGGAGAAAGGAAGGCACCATGGGGACAGACAGCATGTGTGGGCAGGTCAGACCACACATAAGATCATGACATAAGTAGTGATTACTATGCTTCTATTTTGTGCTGCAAACTGTCTCTAAATGCTTTCTATGAACTGTCTCATTTAGTCCTCACCACAACTTGGAGGAACGTACCACATTGTACTCTCACTTCACAGATGAGGAAACCAGGGTAAGGAAACTTGCCCAATATCACAAAGCTACAAAGTGGCAAAGCCCAGTACAATTCCCAAGCAGGGGCTTACCGGCTGCTGTATGTCACCTTCTCATGCTCTGCATCTTTGCAGGGAGATGGGCGCTGTAGCAAGCCGCAGGGGAAGACAGCGTGTGGAGACCTGTTGGACCTAGAACAGTACCCAGCACATTGTTGATGCCTAATCATTTCTCCAGTAAATCGATGAAATGAACTCTCCATGAAGTAATTGCAACAGGGGTGGGCAGAAAAGGCTTACTGGGGAGGGCGGGATCTGAGTCGATATTTGAAAACGCAGAGGTGGGGAAAACGCCATCCAGACCCAAGAAAGGTACAGACAAGAGTACATATAACATGGCAAAGGGAGCTCTGACAGCGGCCGTGGAAGCCGTTTGTCTGGAGGCGGCATGGGGAGGCATAGGAGGCGGTTCCGAAAGGGGAATACTGATAAAACTGGGAAGAGTGAGTGGGAGCTCCGGAGCAGCCCATGGAGGCTGGATTTCATCCTGTTATCAGTGAAAAGGGTTCTGAGTGTGGGCTCCAAAGGGCCAAAGGAACCATTTACGGTGCTCCAGCAGATCTGCCCAATTATTTTTAATTTTACAAATGACAACAGAAAGTTGGCTGGGCTACAGTTCTGGGGGAGTTTTCTGGGATGGCAAAATAAAAAGATCTTTCCAAAAAAGCCACAAAGCCATTTTGATTCATTATAATTTGCATGTAGTCATAATTATAATATGACTGTCACTAAAGCTTTCAATGGCATTTGATAAAATGAGGTTTACAGGTCACCATAAGAAGCCTGAAGTGTTGTCATAGGAAAAAGGGACTTGAAATCTAAAGAAATACAGGGCCAAAAGTGAAAAATGGAGAGGTTGTTATGATTCCTGTTATTTGAGGATAGAATGAAGCAATTACCCAGTCAACTTATTTAAGTTAAATGTCTATCACAAGTACTTATTATAAGTCATTATGTAGCTTAAATATGGTGTCTTTGCAAAAGACAAAACCCTAAAAGGAAGTAATTTCCTCTTTTGATATGTGGGGAGGTCTGTTTGAACTACACTGCCCGTTCATCAGGGAAAAGGCAAATACGGCAATACAGTATGCCTCTTGCATCACACTGCACACAGATAAGATCCGCCTTTAGAGAGACTCCACAATGCCCCTTTGTTATTGTTGTTCTCCTGGCTAACTACCTTTTACTGGTCTTAGTTATTTTAGAAAGAACTCATAGATCCGAGTCATTACAATGTCCATCACCCATTTCAACAGTCTGGAATGATTATCGATACTGAGAGTTACTAGATTTGATCTAAGGAAAGACAAAATTGTAGTGGTTTTAAATAAAAGAGGATTATATTATTCCCATTGATTTGTGACTTGCCTTTTTCTCCTACCATGGCACTCCCTCCAGAAAAATACATACGAATCCAATTCATTCCTTTTTTACTTGCTGTATAATACTCCACACACAGATCTCACACTGTAATCAGCCATTTCACTATTGGTGGACATGCCATTTACAGCCTTCTGCTTCTGAAGATCAAATATTAGTGATTATAAAAATATAACTTATCTGCAGAGGTTAATTTGTTTTGTGTATATTGGCATGTTGGTTGGCAAAGTAATCTTTTTTCTCTCATTATACAGAGACAAAGAATGTTTTTTTTTAGAAAAGAATTATTGGCAACAGATTAGCTTCCTTGTTTGTCTGCACCTTTCTATGTAAGCTTTCTATGCACTGGGGATGGCAGGCAGGTAGCCTGCCAAGCCCCTGCCTGCACAGCAGTGGGCACTGGGAGCTCTGAGTGTGGCACCTTCAGAAAGCCCTGTTCACTAACCCTGACATGTCACATTTCCATGACTTAACCTCTCAGGTGAGGGTCAACATCTGACTAGTCCCACAGGCAGAGGGGCAGGTGACTTCAGGGGACAGAGAGTAGGGCCCGCACAGAATGGATGTGTTTGATGATTCTTGGCTCTGGGGGTTTCTAATGGACAGGCCACATCATGGAATTTCAATAAATAATTTAACCCTGGCTCCAGTTTCAGCTTCAGGGTTCACTTTCAGCACCAGGCTGCCATTGTTATTTGCAAGAGGGCCCCTCCCCTGCATGAGGTATGGAAATTTGGCTGAGATTCACTGACATGTTTAGAAAGCCATAGCGCCAGATTACTGCATGCAAGAGTAGAGATATTTTTCTAAGTAGGAGTAATGTGAAATTCAGATGTGCAAAGATGTACTTTTTAAAATAAAAGAAATGAAAATCTGGTTATCACTAGCTCAGTGCCCAGGTTCTGAAGGTGTTGGCATTGTTGCGCTCTGAGGCCTTTGTCTTCCAGAGGTTCTAAAGACCGGTCTTCTCAAACACTAATAGGCATAAATCACCTAGAGATCTTGTTTAAAATGCAGACTGTGATTCAGTAGGTCTGGGGTAGGGCCTGAGGATCTACATTTCTACCAAGTTCCTAGGGGAGGCTGATATGGCTGGTCCGTGGACCTACTGTGAGGAGCAAGGCTGTAGAATTTTCTCCTATCAACACAATTGTTACTTTTAGGGCCATTGCTGGGAATTCTGGATGAGAGAGAGAAAGCTCTTAGTGGAACGCAGTTGAGGGCTGGGCTCGGGTTCATTTTCCTTAGAGGGCGGTAGAGCTATAGGACGTGGTGTTGTAGTTATGATTTAATCCACTGATAAAGAAGGAATGGAATAGGAGGTCGTAGCATTATTATTGTGCCTCATCCTTTCAGAGCACTTGCATGTGCATTATCTGATCTTCACAAAGAACTTATGAAGCACCGGAGCAGCTATTATGATTCCCAGTTAAGGATGAGGGAGAGAGCTTTGAGGCCAATTCAAGCCATCTTTCTCCCGCTACACCCCCATCCCATGCGGAAAAGGAGTGAGAAAAGAAATGCCTTCTTCTCAAAGCTAGTTACAGAACTGCCAGTGCTATAGCATAAAATCCTATGATCACACTCTACTTACATTCAACTTGTTTCTAAGGTCTTATTTCTCTTCAGCCCCACAATATGTCTCTGAGGCTGTGGTCTTTGCACGCAAGCCACATTTAAACAATTAGACTGAATATGTCTGGCCCTAAACTATAACACAGGACTGAAAAGAGAAAAATAAAACAGCATCTGTTTTATGACTTGGTTGAAAGAAATCCCATATTAAAAAGATGTGATAAGAGTTCATTGGGGGAACATGGAAATTATGTTTCTCATTTTAGCTTTGCCCCTTTCTTCTACTTGTGCAGCAGGCCTCTGCTGTCTGTGTAGAAGTGTCTACAGAATTCCATCTAAGGTTAGTATTATAAGTAAAATACAGAATGATGCTGTCAGTCTTTCCAGTTGATCCTAGTTGAGACCTCAGAATTTTCTACGTCATCTTCCAGCAGATTCTTCCAGTATTTAGGAGGTGAAGCACATTACTGAGCCTGTATCAAAATATAATTTGAAGGGGCTGCTCATAAACATTAAATAGGATCCAGAAATCTACCTGCTATTAAACCTTCAAGGCCATTGCTTAGCATCATCTATTCTAAACATAGCCCAACAATAGCAGGCTTCCTTCCTTAGATAAGTCTTGCAAGTAAAGGGAAGCTATTGTGACCCGCCTTGTCCCAGCTTACAAAGGTAGAACTGTCTTGGTGGGGGTTGGGGTGTGAAGGACATAATTTTTAACAAAGAGGTGCAACTACTGTATTTGGTACCTTCCAACTACACAGAGATACAGGCATGCTCTGATGACTTATCTACAGTTACATAAACGTTTGCCCCAAACTTGTGTGTGGAGCAGTCTCTGTTAGAGCTGGAAACATGGCTTCACATCCCCTGATGTACCACGTGGCTGATTTGAGATCTGTGGATCTCAGCATTAGGATGTGGAAGTCAAAACAAGGTTTTTTGGTGCTTGTGAACTTGAGTAGCCCAGGCGCATCACTCCAAATACTGAGACTTACAGACCAAGTCCAGGAGAGAACAGTTCCTGCCTCGCCCGTCTTTGGGAGTTATGTGGGGGTAACTTTGTATTTTTAATGGGCACTTCCAGTTTTTCCTCCTAGGCATGAAGTGGAGAATTTACATGATAGCTCTACACAAGCAAGGGCTCTTTCTGACTTCTCCATGTCCAATTAATACTGCTGGGCAGTGAGCGTGGGCAGTTAGTCACTACCCCATCGTTCTTTCGCTTTATAGGCAAGGATGCAGGCCACACTGAGGCCCTGACTTGCTCAAGGGTACATTTATCTTGCAGAACAACTGGGACCAGCACTCAGATCTTCTGACTCCCGCTGGCAGAAAGCAGGGCCATCAGTCTGTCTCTGATAACTACAGGACTTATGAAGGAAAAATGGTAGAACTTGGAAAAATTCCCTTTCTGAAGAGAAGCAGGGACTCCACCTCAGGCTGTGGCTTCCTGGGTGATGGTCTGGACTACGTGTGTGGTGTAATTATTGGGTTAAGTTTATTATAATGTTTTTAGAAATACAATAAATAGAACATTTCCTGCCTTAGTCTGCCATTTGGAAAAGCTTTTCATTTCCTCCTCTGGACCTAGGGGATTGCAAAAGGCAGACTTCTTTTCAGTTATAGTTCAGCCTCAGCTTGAACATTGAACTCAGCCAGGAGCAAGCTCAGATTGAGTTTTTTCAAGGCAGAGAAAACAAAACTGGGTCATGTTGACATGAAACCTGGCTCAGCTTCTAGTCTGTACCTAGGAAGCTGTTTTTATTTTTTAAAATTGTTATTTTTATTGTGAAGTTGTTTTTGAAACACAGAAGATAAAATCGTCCAAGACCACAATCTTCATCATAAGTTCTGCAGGAACTCAAAAGAAATCAGTCGGGTGGGCTCATGGGACAGGAGGCGCTGGCTGGCAGAAGCATTTCCCTCTTGCACGATGGCCCTGCAGACTTCCTGCAGACCGGAGGCCCTTTGTGCCCCACTGGGGTGGTGAGAGCGGCGAGGAGGGATGGGCCCAGAAGGCCTCAGAGGGCAGAAATCTGCCTCGTGGAGTGCCTGCCTGCTCCCCTCCAGGTGCTGGGGTTACCTTTGGCTGTGTTATCTCCCCAAACCCTCCCACTCACCCTAGGGGGAGAAGGGGTGTGGAGAGGAGCGATTTAGCTACACAGCTTCCCTGCTATCCTCCCCCTGAGGGATCAGGAGCTTCCGTGAGCACCTAGCTCCTCTGTCCACCCCTGAGTGAATCCTTCACATGAAAGCAGAATAAACTTTGGTCAGAATCTGTACCCCACAATAATCAGAATTCTCCTTCCTCTGCCTTTACCCTTTAAGATAGTAAAATGACAAGGAAGTAAGGGCAAGCAGGAACATCTCCAAGGTCCCTTTTGTGAGGATTCGGTTCTCATAGTGTCTGTGACTATGTCTAAAGTACATACACTGATGGTTTTGACTGAGATTTCAACCATCTCTATTCGACTGCAGACTCCACCCCCGCGGATGGTCTGTGGACAAGTCATCTAAACTTATTGAACCTCTGCTGGCCTAGTCTGAAGAATGAGGGGGTTGGATGAGGCTTGAGGGACCTGGGAAGGGGTGAAAGGGGGCAGGCAGCCTCCCAAAAGGGATGCTTCTTCACCACTTTTTAAGGTAACCTGCTGACAATACTATGGGGAGATGTTAGAGGGAAGTTGTGAGAAGGCAAACCCTTGAAAGAGACTGTGAAAGTGGTTATGGGCGGTCCCTGCTTTGTGTCCACATTTCCCCTCCAGGCTGCACGGTGATGACCCCTGCCCAGCAGGTCAGCTGCCTGCTCCTCAGGGTGGGATGCCAGCCCCAAGCTCCATCCTCTCAGCAAACACTTGAGCCTGTGCCATGAGCCAAGCTTGGCTGGGCCCTGGGGGCTGTGCTAGCTTGTGGAGGCTGCTCGGCCACTGGAATTCTCAGGTGCAAATGAAAGACTCAGTGACAGTCACCTTCTCCCAGCTACAGTTTAGAAATATTTTTGAATGACCTTCAATGTCATTTCTAATGTATCCTCTTTGTAAATAATAACATTAAGGCCCAGGGAGGGGAAATTACTTGCCCAAGATAACACAGTTCTTTGTTCTAAAACTAGGTCTGGAACACAAGACTCCTCATTCTCTGCTTTGTATTACGCTCCCTTCTTTTGCTTGAAGGACTATCCGGGGACCTGAACATTCTCCTCACATTCTGGCTTAGATCTTACTGCACACGCACAGAAAAACATGACTATCCCAGATTCATAGTGCTCATGTTAAAGGCAAGTTCAACATTCCTATAGTCTCCCACCTCCAGATTAATTACAAAGAAATGTGTTGTTTTTGTTTTTTAAGTCTTGCCCTTTCAGCTAGCCCTGAAGTAATTTAAAATAGAGCATTTAAAATGGAAATTGAAGCAGCTTTGCGATAGAAGGGCTGCCCTTTAGCCGGACGCCCATTGTAGAAGTTCTGCTCTTGTAACGCTGCGGCAGGAAGAGCTGACCGGCTCTCACACAGGCGCTAACAGGTAATGCACACGTGTCTGGTTTCAAGACTTCAGTTGCTGTTGGCCTTCTTCCTCCTTTCCCAGGTCCTCGCTTGCCTGGCAGATGCCTGAAGCCCCACCACTGGGCCTTAACATCTGGCCCTCCATCAATGATTAGGCAATTATCCAGAACTCACACTTCCTTGTGAAGCTTTCAGGACTGGCTTTGAGAGATGGAAGTGAGGAAGATGCCATGCTGGCCAAGGTGGCCAAGTGATTAGGGGTCAGCCACCGGTCACCGCAGGAGTAACGGACCCAGGGGACATTAGAGCCCCCAGGAGATCGGCTTTTGACTGTTTTGCGGTTTGCTTGTGATTAGGCTGGCATCCCAGACTGGATGTGGAGGGACACTGGGATTCCCGTGTGGGTTTCCCTGACACAGCACGGAGGGCAACACCAACTGCCGGAGCTTCCCTGACCACCCACACTGTGTAACCAAGCCTCCAGATCTGTGCTTATGTGGTCCCTTGTGTTCTGATGTCCTTACCCACGGCTTTGCTTGAATAAGTTCTGTTACTTTTGGCTCATATCGAGGTTCATTGCTGCCCCCAAACCTTCCCTGAGCTCTCAGGTGGGCTGCTTCCGGCTCCCACCCTACCCATGCTCTGTCATTCCTGGGCATCACATAGGACCTGAACATCACCTCTTTACCTTTTGCTGCCCCCATGTGGGCCCGCTTCTCAAGGAGAGGGGCCGGGTCTCCTCCTTCATGCACCTTCAGGCTCAGTACTGAGCAGGCCCTCGGTGAGGAAGCTGCTCCCGTTGCCTGGACATGCCCTGTGCGCCTGGCCAGGTGACTGCACATGGTTGAGGATGGAGCCGAAGCCTCCCAGTGCTCCCCAGGCCAGGAAAGCTTGCTGTTCCCAGAGGTCTGACAGGGTCCTGCAGTGTAGAAGAAGCAAAGTTTCTGGCCATTTGCCAGCTAGAGGATATTGCATGGGGAGAGGAAATGTGGCTGAATACATATGATTCTCTAAGAACTTGGGCTGAGAGGGTAAGATTTCTGGACCTAATCACAGTGCTTTCTGTCACCCTCCAGGGGGACCCACCTGCAGAGACCAAGGGCTCTATGTCGAGGTGCAGCATAAAGATACCAGTTAGCAAGTGAAGCTCCTGACATTGTGGGTGCATTGATTTGAAATTCTCCATATGTCTTTCTCCAAAACTTGCTCTCCAATCCCTGAACAACTCAAAACGGTGCCCTTCATTCAGGTCCTATACCAGGGCCGAAGGTGGGGAGGATCGGCAGTGAAAGTGGGGTGGGAGACAGCAGGAGGGCTGCTATCTCAAGGCATTTCCAGTTCAGACAGGGAAATAGGGAACAAAGAGAGAAGGGAGGGCGCCCCAGCTGTCTCCCTGAGACTCTAACTCTGTGTGTTTGGAGTGCGCTTAGGGAGCCCTCTGGTCAGGTTTCTTTCTTAGCATGCTCCTTAAGGGATTCTCTTGTACCCGCTGTGAATGCCGCTAGGTCAGAGGTGCCCAGGCCTGGCTGAGCATTAGAACCCCCTTGAGAGTTTGAGGGAAGAAAAGTCTGAGTCCTACCCCAGATTCATTAAATCAGAATAGCTGAGAGTGGGGCTTTGGCATGACATTTTTTATTGAATATCAGGATAGACTTTTCAACTCTATAAATATACTTTGCTGACATATTATAGAGTACTAATTTTGCAAAAAGAATTTTCCCAGAGGGTCCCAGATTTAAGTGACCCTATTCAGTAAATCTCATGACTCAGATTTGACTTTAGTGTCATAGCTTTTAATTCATCGTATCTGGGAGTATGGTGTAGATGAGAGCTACCAAGCCCCGTTGAGAGGCAGGATGAGAGATTCTGTTTCTTTAAACTCTTCACAGAACAATCTGTGGTATTAAAGATGTGATATTCAAACCTCCACATTCAGACAACCAGAGCAGGAACTGAAGAATCTCCACTATCTCAGGATCCCAATCATCAACCTTTGTGGGAGAAGCAGAGCTCAATGTCAAGATATTCTACTTTTATAGGAAGATGATAGGAAGTGCAGGCTTGTTCCATGAATGTAGGGGAAATGTATTCTTGACCAAAAGCTGGAACTAATTTCTGTAGCATCTTGAGTAATAAATAAAAAAAAATATGTCAAGGGAGGAAAGCAAAACTTTTGACAGTGGCCTAATGAAGTGGAAAGCATGTTTCCTCTATTAGGACTGGTATACAACGGAGGGAGGCTTAAGTGAGAAGACATCTTCTTCAAATCAAACCATGTGGGAAGGAGTTCTGTTTGTTTGAGGCTGTAGATTTGTATTGCTCTTTGTTTCCTGTGCTTTGGTATATTTCTGAGGTGGAAGAATTCCAGCTTTCCTGATTCAAGCAATGAGACACAGTCAGGCCTGAAAAATAGCATGGCAATATTGTAAATATCTGTGGCAAAGTTCCTGGATATTGAAAGACCACAGTGGCTTCCACAGAAAATCACCAGAAATCTGTCACAAACCTGATCCCTGAGCTCCATCCATCTGTCTTCCTTGAGTTCTAGTCTTTTCTTGTCTTTGGCTCCTGAACTACTTGATAACAGTGTATGGTTGAAGAATGTTGTTCTGGAAAGAACTTCAGTGGCCTTGTAGAGAATAAACATGCATGTATGTATGGTTGTACCAATAGCTAACCAAATATGAATCACTTTCCCCATCTCCCTTCACGGTCAATGGGAGATTGCCCTAGTTTAGGAATACTCTTCCCTGGCCAATGGACAGTGGCCATAGTTCTTTCTGTGTTTGCTTCCTCTGTTGAATGTATTGTTCCACACACAAACCCCCAAAAATGAGGTATTGTTAAGTTTTTGTTCCATCAGAGAGAAGTCTGCTGACTTTTACTAAGGCATAGTGTTTCACAAACAGGGATGTTGAATTACATCTTCCTAAATGTATATCTTCTGCAGTCGTAATGATGATAGCTGTAGATTTATAAAGCAAACACCATGTATTTTATACATACTAATATCCAGTTGTATAATAACCCTGGCAGAGTAAATATTTCTGCCCCCAATTTGCAGATAAAGAACCTGAGGCTAAGTGTGTGTCTGTTATCTTCTGGGTAACAACCCCCAAAACTTAATGACTTTAAACAATGAAAACATTTATTTCACTCGTGAAGCTGCAGTTTGGCCAGGCCTTGGTGGGCATGACTGATTTGAGTTCACTAAGTGTCATGTGGGACAGCTCAAATGCTGGGGGCTGGAATCATGTAAAGTGTCACTCATTAGCATGTCTGGTGGCTGATGCCACCTGTCATCTGAGAACTCAGCTGGGACAGTGAATCCAAGAGCTACACGTCGCCTCTTGTGCTCTGGGCTTCCTCACAACATGGTGGCTGGGTTCCAAGGGCCAGCTCCTGAAGAAGAAAGAGTCACCTTTTCTGTCCTGGTCTTAGAAGTCATACATTGTGACATTCTTCCATTCACCTAGGCAGCCATAAAGGCCTGCCCAATTTCAAGAAGGAAAACAGAGATGCCACCTCTAGGGAGTATATGGGAATGGGAGCAGTGTTGTAGACACTTTATTTATGGGAAATAGAATCTGCCACATACAGCTGGTTGATATCAGGGCTGGAATTTGAACCCAGGTCTGCATAGCTCTAAACCATGCCCTTTACACTGTTTCTAAGAACTCTGTGAAGTCAAGGAGACAGCCTGCCTCCAATGCAATGGAATTTAGTTGTTAACTACTACCCTTGGGGATGGTGCAACAGAAAGAGCCTAATTTAGAGGCAAAGATCTTGAATGTTGGGGCCTCCCAAGGCTTGGTTCAGGTTTCTTGGTGCAGATATGATCTGAGAGTCATCTGTCTTTTGAAACATTATGGAATCTTGGGAGATATATGGGAGCAATCGAGCCTATATTTTCTGAGCACCTACTGGGTTCCCAGGGCTTCATAAAATAAAAATAAACAAAACAAATCACCAAGTCACATCCATGCTAATGGAAGCTTACCAACTGGATTATTAGAAGGACAGATTACTTGGGATCAAAGATATTAACACAAGGAATATTATCAGACTTTACTAATAAAGAAACCTCAGGTATCTAATGACTGGAGAATTATTTAATTGAAATGAGGCAAATTCTAGAATAATATACACTTTTGGGGTGTGATTTGATAGCAGATGGAGCGAATGTGGAGGATGTGAACCAAGCAAACCCTGCGGCATTTCCACATTGTCCCTTTTCTTCTTTCTTTTTCCTTTTCCTCTTTTTAAATCTCAGGGGACAAATAGCATGTTTATAGATCTAAAGGACAGAGTTTTTGCTGACTTGGGAAAGATAATCATGTTCTCAGGAGCAGATGAGTTCTCCAAAGGGCATCAAACATGGAGGTGGAAGAACAACTGGGTGAGAGGACAAAGCCCAGGAAGAGGCATGTGTCAGCAACGGAACAAGAGGGTCACACGCAGGACACGCGGCCTAACTGTGGGACCCACTGCAAAATAAAAACGAGGGACCCTTTGTTTAAAAATGACTAAGAATTTTTAAACAAGAAAGCAGAGCTCTAAGCCAAGGCTGGGGCCCTTCTGAGATCAGGCCTCTCTCAGCTGCACGGGTCAGGTACCCCGGAAGCACCAACCAGGCAAGAGCGCCGGGTGACAAGAAAGGCTGCAGAGAGCTGCGTTTTAAGAAGAGATCATCGAAAGTTCTGGCTATGAGAGGAAACTCAAGAAGGAATAAGTTGGAGGAAAGAAAAGCAAACAAACAAAAAGAATTGCTTAGGCCCAGAATGTGAGTGAAAGGGAATCATTTTAGGAGAGGGTTTAAGTGGAAGCAGGACTGGCAAGAAGTTTGAAAGAGACCCATTCACTTATCCAGATAGTTGGGACATAAAAGAATAAAAATTAAAAGCCATGTAGGAGTGGAAAGAAGGGGCTGGGAGAAGGGACATTGGTGTTGGGTTGGAAAGGACAGTTCTTTCTCAGGAAGTGTGTGGAAGGATGGGAGGGTGAATACAGATTCAGCGCAGATTGACATAAAGCTCACAGGCCAAGGGACACTCCCAAGGGACCTCAAGCACAGCAATATTATGCTACATATATAGTTGTAGGCATCTTTGGGCTCAAATCCACTATCAGATGAGGCTGGTTACTCAGGGTCAAAGGCACCCCTAGACCTTGCTCTCTTAATCAGACACTGAAACTGAATAGCCTTTTGGATATGGAGCCTGCAGTTCCCTTTGGGAGGGGCTATTTACATAACCATATTCAGTTGTTTATAAAACCATCTGGTGAGCTAAGATGTTGATGACAGATCCCAGATTGATGGGGTTACTTGTCTCAGGAAATATTTTTAACTTCACCTAGGGTGATGTTTAATTTTGTCTGTCAGCTTGGCTGGGCTACGGTGCCCAGAGAGTTGGTCAAACATTATTCTAGACGTTTCTGTACAGATGTTTTTTGGATGAAATTAACATTTCGATTAGTGGACTTTGAGTAAAGTGGATTCCCCTCCATAGTGTGTGTGGGCCTCATTCAACTAGCTGAAGGCTTAATAGCGCAGAGATAAATCCCCTCCCAGGAAGACGGGATTCTGCCAGCACACTGCCTTTGGACTCAAACTGTAACACTTCCCTGAGCCTCCAACCTGAAAGAACCACCCCATCAGGTTTTGGACTTACCAAGCCTCTATGATCATGTGAGCCAATTTCTTAAAATAAATATCTATATCTATATCAATATATCTCTCTACACACATACACACACTCTGCTGTTCTGTTTCTCTGGAGAAGCCTGACTAATGCTCCCAGAATTCGTATTGCACTGTGCAAGCAGCCACCTGCATAGAGCTGATTCAGCCTTTATAATCAACTTAAATAACTGCTGAGAATGCCTGAAGCCTCAGATGTATACTTGTCACCTGTTTTTTGAATGAAAAGTGCCTGAGTGACCTCGGTAATTAGGCCTATTGTTTGCTTCTTCAAGGGTAGAACTTCCCATCTTCAAGTGGACCACAAACCACCAAGTTTCATCCCTGGAAGGCTAACCAACCGAATTATTGGAAGGAAGATCATTTGGCATTTAAAAAATAGTCATAATAAGGAATACCATCTGACACTAATGAGGGAGAAGTGGTGGCTCCAAATATTGTTATTATAAAGGAAAATTCTTTCTCTTCCATGTGACATGTGTCAGTTTACTGTACAGATGAGTCACTTTATATCCAAAGGCAGTCGTATCCCTGAGCCTTTATCAGTTTGACATTCTTGTGTGAGATAACTACCAGCCTTACATAGCGGAAAGCTCGGAGTCAGGAATCAGGAATTATGTGCCTGATTCTGCCATGGGACCATGCTGTGCAACCATGGAAAAGTCATTGAACCTTTCTGGGCCTAATTCTTTACCAGTAAAAAGAAAGAGACCATATCGTCCCTGAAGTCAGTTCCATCCCCACTGTTATAGGATTTTTATTTGTAAACTTGAAACAATTGCTTAATCACTTGAGTCTTTGGGGACAGGTTTCATGAGCTAAAACAAAAAATTGAAATGTGCCATAAATGGTGACTTAACAAACTTTCTGGAGAAAATTGAGGTTTCTGTCTTCTAGCACCTCATCCAGTACTTAGCCTTGCTAGGTCTTTGAAGGAATCAAACAAAAAGCCTAAAAATCTTGCATTTTGAAATATCAGACATTTAAGCATCTGTAGTAGTCAGGAGAGAAAAACACACTGTAGTTTAAACAAAAAGGAGAACTTTAATGCAAAGTATTAATATGATGAAAGAGTAACCCCCACAGGAATGGAACCTCTAGAGCTGAAGGAGAAGAGCCAAGGAAGGGGTTCAAATCTCACTGGAGAAGTTACAGAAACGCACGGAAGTTCACTGGTCTGGTCTGGCTAAGCCGGAACTGGTCTGGAGTCGCTGAGCAAGCAATAGGTCACCCTCCGGAGTTCCTGCAGGGAGCAGATGATCGACAACGGTGGCAGAGGCATCAGTAGGATGCAGGTGTCAGCGGGAGCTGGAGGCCTCCGCAGCCGGGGCTGGCAGAGAATGCATCGGATTGGTGTGGATGCCCTGACCGTCGGCAAGCCGGACCCAGGTTACATGGCGGCTTTGGCCTCTGTGTCAAGAGGGCTGCAGAGAGGCTAGCACTCTGCAGGGTGCTGAGGCTGAGGCTGCAGGGTGCCAGGGGGATCACATTCCAGGCTGGGGCTGGGCAGCCCTGTGGGATATCCTCACGCCCATACCACCGGCTCCAGCCCACTGCATAGACGGTAGAAGCGCCTCGTCCTCCCGCAGGGCCCCTCTAGCGCTCTCTCCTAAGAAAGACACCTTCATGCTCACTTCAGAGATGCTGGCAGGAAATCCCCCCCTATTCTCACAAAGCATTTACCGAAGGGTGCTTTCGGAGCTGAGAGACAATAAATTGATAAGTGTCATAACATCTGTCAAGCTTAGATGTCATCTGTCCATTTCCTGCTCTTCCTTCTTGGATCCTCTCTAAAATTCCATCTTCTGGACCTTGGTGCCCTCATGTGACTTTTGGGCAATTATCAGCTTCCCCTCATTGTCTGGAAATGAAGCTGCACATGCACGGTCTGTTCCTGGGGTGTCTTACACCAACAGTTCTCAAGTGTTGTTCATGGAGTCCTGAGGTCCCCAAGACCCTTTCAGGGATTCTGAGAGGTCACAACCATTTTCAAAGTAATATCATTTCACCCTGGGATTGAAATTCCATCATAAAGCTGCTGGTATTTTAGCATAAATGGAGGCAGGGGTAAAAACAGTCCTAGGAGTCATGCACATTCAGAAAGTAAGAGCCAGTCTCATTTGTGAATGTCCTGGATGAAGCAATAAAAAGTATATAATGTAATTCAATCTCAATCCCAAGTACATGTGTTTTAAAAGATTCTGGCTGATGAAATGAGGAATGCACATAAAGCTTTTCAGCCTCATTCCGAACTAAAATGTTCGTCTAAGGAACAGTTCTTGGGTGACTGAGCTGTGGGCTGACTCGCCGCTTCCCTCACAGAACACAGTTTTCACATCAAAGAACAACTGGCAGATGAACTATGGTTTTTCAGATTTGGCATTTGTCAGCCATTTCCTGGCAAATCAGTGAAATAAACTTGTCATATCAATGTATAATATGCAAGTCTTTATGAGAGAATAGAAATGTTGGAAACCAGACATCTCCCACCCTGACCTTGATAGCTTCTCTTAGACTTTTCTGGTGGGCTTGCTGGTGACATTACTGGAGGAGATATTTTGATATTGTATAATGAAGGATATCAGCATTTGGAACATCTGCATAACATACAGAAATGATGTTTTCCAAATGAGGAATTTGTGATGTTACAAAATCATTCATGGGTAAAAGAACCATTCAAAAGTGCAAGAATGGGTTTTAGAAGAACTTCACTGAGAGGGTTTCAAATTCCACCAATCCACTAAGCCTTTAAGAAATTACCACTTTTTGAGTTTCAGTATGGTATTAAAGTAAAATGACCATGATTATCTGAAAAGGCTATTAAATTACTCCTACATTTCCAACTAGAGTATCTGAGTGAGGCTAGATTTTCTTTATATACTTCAACCAAAAAGCAGAAGATTGAATGCAGAAGCCAACTTCTTTAAGTGAGATATTGAAGATTTTGCAAAAATGTAAAACAATGCCACTCTTCTCATTAAATTTCTTTTTAAAAATTTTTCTTTATATTAAGATATTTCTGCTAACATAAAAGAGGCTTATTTTTATTTTATTTTAATGAATAAATAAATAAATATTTAAAATATTTTTCAGCTTTCATTTATAACACAGTAAATATCAATAGCTATAACCCACATAAACAAAAGCTCTTTGATATTTTCAAGAATCTTTAAAAGCATGTAAGCATTCTGAGACCAAAAAGTTTGAGAATGCTGTCTTAAATAAAATCTCCATTAGCTACTTGCATTCACAAAACCGCAGGAATTTATACATGCATTTGTAGAATCAAGAAAGGGTGGTGACTTACTTACTCAAGGTCACAAAGCAAATTAGAGGCAGAGAAGGATCTAGAACTACAATCTCCTGCTACCGTGTGTTATACAACCCAAGCTTTTTTCTCAAGATGCACTTCAGAATGCCAACATCACCATCTTGAAATACTTAAGCTGTGAAATATGGTGATAGCAGCCTTCCCTCAACATGTATCCACTCAAAAAGGCACTGAGTATATCAACCAAGTTTCAGGTACAGTGATGGTTGCTGCAGAAAGCAAAGTAAGTAAAATAGCCCGTGTCTTGGGGGTAGCCAAGCTCACCATCTCTAGAGAGAGACTACATGAAAGGCAATATCTCATAGCATATAGTGGGACTTAGCCAGCAAATAGCATGTAATATATAATCATACAATCTATATAATTACATTATGCTGCATTGTTATCATATGTAACATTATAAACTATGTAATATTTTAGTTTCATTATAATTGATAGCGTATAATATAGTAGAGAATAACTTACAGTAAATAAATGTACTGTCTAGGGAACCGGAGGTACTTTGGGGTCACAGCTGGCTGGCAATTGTGTGCATGCACATTGGGCCCAGGGCAAATCAGAATTGTGCACTTGGGAAGTTCGCCATTAGCTATACACCATTCTCCTTTTGACACTTGGTGGCTTGCCTTCATTTCCTAGGGCTGCCATAATAATTATAAGCTTGGTGGCTTTTAGCAACAAAAATTTATTCTCTCACAGTTCTGGAGGCTAGAAGTTTGAAATCAAGGTGTCAGCGAAGAGCATGGCTCTAGCTCTAGGGAAGGATTCTCTTCTAGCTTCTGATATTTGCTGGCAGTCCTTGGTGTCCCTTGGCCTATGGATGTATCACTCCAGTTTCTGCCTTCATCTTCACACGACCTTCTCTCCTGCATGTCTGAGTCCAAATTTCTGTCTTCTCATAAGGGTACCAGTCATATTTAGGGCCCACCATGATCTAATATAATTTCATCTAAACTTGGTTTCGCCTGCAAAGACCCCATTTCCAAATAAGGTTACACTCACAGGTTCTGAGGGGTCAAGAATTTGGGGGGAACATTTTTTCAACCTAGTACACCACTTTTGTGCCTGTCCGCAACCCCCATTGCTTGGAGCCTCTTTGGACTAAAATGCATCTGGATTTTCCCTCACACTTTTCAGGGCCTGGGTCCCAGTGAGCCCTACCTGGCCCTTTATGATTGATGTTTCAAGTGGTTGCCATGGGCACCCCTCATTTAACCCACGAGTTTTGTAAATGATTTATCCAGGCCACACAACTGGTGAGTTGTGAGGGAGGAAAGGAAGACTACTGAAGACAGTAGTAAAACAATGAATAAGCAGGCTGAAAAATGGGCTAAGGGCTTGAGGAGACATTTCCCCAAAGAAGACATAAATGGCCAACAGCCATATGGAAAAATTTCAATGTCACTAATCATCAGGGAAATGAAAATCAAAATTACAATGAGATATCCCCACACACCTGTCTGGATAGCTGTCCTGGAAAAAACAAATGGTAACAAGAATTGCTGAGGATGTGGAGACATGGCAACCCTGTGCCCTGTTGGCGGGAATGTGAAGGGGTGCCACCACTATGGACCACAGCATGGAGGTTCCTCCAAAAATTAAAGGTAGAACTGTGTATGATCCATCCATCTCACTTTCAGGTATTATTCCAAAATAATTGAAATCAGGATCTCAAAGAGATATGAGCATTCCCATGTTCATTGTTTGCCGCACTGTTCACAATAGCCAAGATGTGGAAACAGCCTACGTGTCCATCAGCAGATGAATGGACCAAGAAACTGTGCTGTGCGCACACAATGGGACACAATCCAGCCTTAAAAAAAGAAGGAAGTTTTGAAATATGTGACAGCATGGATGAACCTCAAGGACATTATGCTAAGAGAATTAAGTCAGTCACAGAAAGACAGACGCTGCATGATTTCACTTACATGAGGTAATCAAAACAGGCAAAGTCACAGAGTCACAGAATGGGCTGGTGGCTGCCAGGGGCGGGGGAGGGGGACAGGAGCAGCCGCTGTGCCAAGGGAGCGGAGTTTCTGTTATGCAGATGAATGAGTTCTAGACACCTGCTGTCCCACGTTGTGCCTACAGTCGACAGTAATATATTGTACATTTAAATATATTAAGAGGGTAGATCTCATACTACGTGTTGTTACCAGAATAAAAAAAAAGGAGAAAAAGAGGAGAGGAGAGGAAGCTGAAAGAGGGATGCAAAGACTGAAGGGTAAGCAGCAGAATCCTCACATACTATTCTATCGGTCCTGTGGCAGCTTTTGTTTCCTAAGCCTAGAATCATAATTTATGAGGATGATGAAAATGCGGGGGAGCTTGGAGGGCTACTGCCCTCTACTTGCTTGCACAGCCGTGTGCACGTGGACTGAAGGGTGGGATGTGTGCACATGATTCCAGTGCCATGAGCTCCCGGCTAGGTGACCTTGGGCCAACATGGTACCGGTCCAGGTCCTCAGGATGGACCAGGGCACAGCGGTTCAAAGCACTGGCCGCCTTGGGAGCCAGAACCCCTGGCTTCAATCCAGGGACCTTCAGGTCAGTTACTTCCCCTCTCTGTGCCTCAGTTTCCACATCTGCAAGAGTGATAATATCCCACTACATAGACTTCTCATGAGGAATAAATGAGTTGATATTATATGGAAAGCACCGAGAATGATGCCTGACAATACACGCATTAATTGTGATTATTAACATCATTATTGCATTACATTTTCATCCAGCTAATAAGAATGGCAACATTGTACTAGTTCCTCCTTCAATTCCCTTATCCCCGCCCCCACCCCCAGAGATGAAACAGGTGGCAGTATGTGCTTGCTGCTTTTGTTTTTGCTTTTTAATTCTCCACTGCCAGTTACATTATAACTGGCTCTGGGGGAAAGTTCCTTGGTCAGGATGTCTTAAAGGACCAAGAACCAGGTGCCTGGAGGGAGTGCTTCTCAGAAAGGTCTTAGAGAACTGACATCATAAATGCAAATTGGCACCGAGCTATTATTAAATTAACAGTCGCCCGTCCCATGTGCTTTATTGGTCACTTTAGCTCTGTGGGCATGTGTGGCACCCACACTGTGCACTCCCACCTCTCAGAGTTTATGGGATGGAGCCCGCATCTCAGCTGTTCGGGGGTGGGTCTGTTTCCAGCTCTGAGGAAAGTGAGACCTGAATAGGGACAGAGCTCTCAGTGCTGTTAAGAGAGGTAAAATAACCATCATTTCATAGCAATTACCTACAACCGACACTGGCAAGGGCACCAGTTTTCCATTATGAACCTGAGCTCTTGTTGGGAGTGATGTGCACAGTAGAAATATGCACACTCTTAGGCTCTCACTATGCAAGTAGGCATGCTGCTTCCCTGTCCCAGCACCACAGCAAGACAAACCTCGAGCAGAAAAATCCGGTGTTGCACTTTGGGATGGCAATTTTTTCCTCCCTACAGGAATTCGTGTGGTTTGTTTGCAGCTTGTGAGCGAGCCGGAGGGCCCTCACTCCCCAGGGCCTCCCTGTCAGAGGAGCCCTGCTCCAGCCACCTGGCAGGGCCACGGTTTCCAGGGACAGCCCACAGCCCACCGGAGTGGGTGGGAGAGTTCTCCCTCCAGTGCCTCGTGGGTGGCCTCTAAACCGCTCAGTGGACGTGAATTATAGAGATCAGCTCCTCAACCTGTTCTCTTGTTGGTGTGTTTGCTGAAAATGAAGTCCTTAGAAAGTTCATGTCTCTTGCCATCCATCCAGAAGTCAAGGAAGATTAGCCTTGCAGATGAAAAGAAACAAAGAAACATGCTGCTTTGCTGAGGGTACTGAGGAGACTGCAATGAGCAGATGTACACAGGCACTCAATCAGCTATTTGTTATTGACATACATGTGTTCCTGTCTTACCACCCAGCTCACCCCACGGAAGGCCATAAGCTCCTTGCATAAATGAATTTTTGACTCCCCTGTGCAATTTCTCCCGTGCCTTGCACTTAATTAATAGTCAATACATATTTGTTCTGAAAAAGGATAACTTAACAAATGCATGGTTTGTTGACCCTGAAGGTCAAATACTCATTGGAACTAGGTGAGGTATTGATCAAAGTCTTAAATCTACTGCCTAGATATAGGGAGAAGGGATCAAAGTCTGAGATATTCGTACTTGTGACGTATCATAGAGCAAGAACCAAAGGACAGAAGAGGGTAAACTACAGAGGAATGTATTTTGGCTAGGTATGGCCAAAGAAAAGCATTTCTAATTGTTACAACTATCCCCAGAATAGACTGCTTTGAAAGATATAAATTACTGGTGAAAGAAGATATTTAATTATAAACTAGATGATTACCTGGGGGGTGTACAAGTTGCTAGTCTGACATCATTTATATTAGATTATGTGATGTTGAAGGTCACTTTTTAGCCTAGGATGCTAGGGTTCTACAGTTTCAGAAGGTTAGGATTATGTAATCTCATGCTGGAAGTTCAAATTCAGTTCAGCACTTATTTATTGAGCCCTTACCCTTTGCCAGGCACTGTCTTGCACAGACTTAGGAAGATAACAATGAATAAATATAGGGCAACTACCCTTTAAAGTTAGTCTAGAACATGGATTTAGTCAGTTCTCCTCAGACCAGTGTTTGGGGGTTATAATCCTATATTCCTTCTTGCTAATAGACGCGTGCCAACTCAGGACTCTGGTTCTCTTCTTTCTAGGCTGGAATTGATGGGGAGAGCATCGGCAACTGTCCCTTCTCTCAGCGTCTCTTTATGATCCTCTGGCTGAAGGGAGTCGTGTTCAACGTCACCACTGTGGATCTGAAAAGGTAAAAGATGCTGTATCCATGAGGACTATGTTTAACTGCAGGAACAGAGACCTTCCTGTAAGGAAAGGTGAAATTTCCGTGGCTTCCCACAGCCTGCTACTCACACCTCATTGTCACGACTGTGTCTCAGGGCCCTCCCCTTGTTCCAGGGGTGGCTGAAAGGCCAGTATCTCTCTTGGGACTGAACACTTCTCTGCCCATTTCTCCATTTGATTAGGAAGAAAGAAGGAAGGAATGGGCATTGGATACACAAGTGAGAGTGCCTGGCACAGGCCGGGCATGGACCAAAAATCAGGAGTGAGCCCTTCTAGTAGTGCTGATGTCCCCATCCTGGGGGGACCCGGGCAGGACTTCAGGTGTAAGAGTCTGACTTTCCAGAGTTGGCATCCAGACCATTTCCTGGCTATGCTCCCATCTTTAGAATTCCTTAGTGTGAGAGTTTGGGATTACAGGCTGGGAGAGAGTTACTAGTGTTCTGTTTTTAAGCACAGTTTTCGTGGCTGTTAAAACTACCAGGCATCCGTCGTGATCAGGGGCCACACCCGTCAGTCTTCTCTTCTGCTCCCTCTCTTTTGCTGGCCCCGTGAATGTGGAATAACCCCGGGCTCACTCTCTGAGCCTCTGTGGCCTGCCTCTGCCTGCTCCCCTTCAGCATACTCTCCCTGTTGCTTGTATGCAAATTATCCTATGCTCAGAACCCTGTTGTCTTCTGGATATTTAGACTTACATTTTCCATTGTCTCTTTAAAATCTACATGTCAAAAATTGCATCTGTCACTTTTTCCTTTGAGTTGTGCTCCCCTTTCTAGGCACCTCAATGTCTCTAGCTCCCTTCTCTTGCCAGCTGCAGGGTCAAGCAGCCACGAAGGCCCGGGCATTCTCCCACTGTGTTGTCTCTTACCTCCAACTCTCTGGTCCGTTCTCAGGCCCCACACCCCGTTCAGGTCCCACCACTGCCAGTCCGACTCCTTCTTTGTTCTTCTAACTGCTCTTCATCCTTCCGGATGACCTTTCTCTCTCTGTGTCTCTCTCTGATCCATCCTTTATATTACCCTGAGGTTATTCTTCCTAAACAGTCCTTTAATCTTGTGGTTTCCCTTCCTCAGAAAACCTTCTGAACTTCCCATTGCCCATGGAATAGATGCCTCTGCTGCCCTCCTTTGTCTTTTTTTTTTGGTTTCTTCTCGACATTAGCCCCCAGCGCTTCTCGCCAGGACCTGTCCACCTCTACCAGGTTGGCCATGTTCTGCTGCCTTGTTCACCCTGGCCCCCCGCCTCTGGCCAGGATGCTCCCTCTGCCCTACAGTGGCTGTCCCCACCCTCCTGAATGGACAGTACTGACCACTCCAGGTTCCCCTGGTCTCACCCAGCCCCTATTGTCCATGTCACCTGGCCATCAGCATTTAGCATTTCACTGATGTACAGTATCTGTAACCCCAGCGCTCTACAGCTGGGGGTACTTTCCCATGGACGATCACACAATGTGCAACCAGTGGAGAAGGACTTATTTCTTTGTTTTACACAAGGAGACTGAGATGGATGTGTTTAATGCCTAGTCCGAGGTACCCCACTGGAACTGCAGTGGCTGCTACTAAACACCCATCTCCTTGGTTCGCATACCATGCTCCTCAAAACGCATCTGTTATGAAGTTTGCTTACCTTTTAAATGAGACCTGAAATCCCTCAAACATGGGCCAAGATCATGTTTTAAGTTCCTTTGTATCTGCCATAGCAGCTGACTCACTGAGGCCCCCAACTAATACCTGTCAAGTAAATTAACATGCACCTGCTATGCAATTATTATCTGTGACAACTGAAGAGGGCCAGCATTTATACAGTTTGAAATAATAGCTCCCGTCAATGGAGGCAAGGAGGTCTTTGGATTATCACCTGTGAAAGTGGGCTTGTATTTGGCTGGAGATCAGAATGGGGCAGGGAGCCTCCCAGCATTCCTAAGATGCTTGTGCGGCCCTTCGCTATCTGTGCTCATATCTGGTCCTGCCAATATCCTTGGAGATGCCAGGCAAGGATCCCAACTCCAGTTTTATAGATAAGGAAACTGTCTTACCGCCTAAAATTAAAAAAAACAGAAGAAGAAAAGAAATGAAAACAAAAAATACACAAATATATAGTAAAGAATGAAGGACATTTTTTCAAGTGTATGTTACAATGAAGTTTAGCAATTTTCAAGAAACGTGATTTCTTATCCTGGCACCACCATTTTTTGGCTGAGTGGCCTTGAATAAGTTACTTTACTTTTCTGAGCCTCAGTTTCCTCATCTGTACAATGGAAATAAGAGTCATGCCTTGTTTATACGGTTACTGTGAGGATTTGGTGAAGCAGGCCCTGTAAAGCGTTTGCCTTCAGGCTTGTGCCTGGCTTAGAGCAAGAACTCCACACCTGTCAGCTATCCTAGGCATCATCTCTGCCCTCACAGAGCCAGCCATCCAGCCTGGGAATGGGGACCAAGATACATTAAATAATCTGTCAATCAGACCCTGCAATAGGTAATTAAGTGCCAATTATGTCATTTCAACCGGAAATGCTAAAGGTCAACAAAGAGAGAGGACCACACTGAGCAGACTCCCACTGACGAGAGTCCACCTGAGCTTCAGCAGCGGCAGACGCACTTCCCAAGGATGCCCGACTCCAGGGGCCATTGTTCTCTCAAGTCACAGGAAAAAAAAAACTCTGTATCTTTAAGCCCTGGAGAGGTACTTGCTGAAAAATAAAATCAGTATGAATTTCCCCACCCAGCCGAGAACCCAAGCATTGTGCCAGCTCTAAAAAAAAAACACAACAGGAGAAGGTAAAGAATGTTCTCGCATTGTCTGAAATGAGGGACACACACAAAGTAAACAAAGGGACTAAGTAAATTAGATTTTAAAAATACTTTCAATCTCGATTGCCTAAGGAGTTCCAAGCGCCACACAGCACGCAGCTGGAGGGTCTGAGTGTTTGGGGACAGCCGTGGGAGTGGTACCGTAATTGAAATTCTTCCCCTCCTCTCCCAAAGGGATTATGCCAGGAATTTGTTTCATTACAGAGTCCTCTGCCCCCATGGTCTACTTTTTTTTTCAGTTCTTCCATCTAATGTTTTCCACTCCTGACTCCCACAGGAAGGGTTGCTCCCTCAGAGAGCGCATTCTGGGTGCATGTCACGCCCCAGCGCTGCCTGCAGAAGTCTCCGCCATTATTCTTCCTCTTCCTTACTCTTTTCTCAGTGCAAGGAAACTGTCGCTCCCTATTCCCCCCCATCTGCCAACCTTTCTCCTTCACTCCACCCTGGCCCTTGCTTTCTGCCCAGCTGCTGGAAGCACAGAAGCACACCTTTGGACAAGATGAGGGCCCCGTGTCAAACACAAGGTCACTTTCTTTCCAGTTGCACATACCCTTAACAGTGCAGAAGACAGTTTTTAGTATAAAAGTGTGATTGAGTCCATTAAGTTTTAAAGTTTGGAATTCTGTGTCATGCATTTTTGAATGAAGTGAAGGTGACTTTGAAAGCAAAGGCCAGCCTCTGCCCTGGGCATTGGAAGCAGGGTGTTAATTTAGGTATTTGCTGATCACACTCTGCTTTCTCAGTGGGGCTCAGCCCCTTCATCCTGACTTGCTTCTCTCTCACTGACTTGACTTCTATGGGACAGGCTTTCTGTGTCACACCACAGCCCTTCAGCACTTTCTCTGACCTCCCCTGCCCTGTATCTGACAGCATAAGTCTGTTTCTGCTGACATGCTGGGCAGCCCAGAGAGTCTAATTTACTAAGTCCCAGGTTCCCCGGAACGTGAAGTGCCCTGGTGTAAGCCCCCTCCTGAACTTTGCTCTCCACAGAAAGCCAGCTGACCTGCACAACCTAGCCCCTGGCACCCATCCGCCCTTCCTGACCTTCAACGGGGATGTGAAGACAGATGTCAACAAGATCGAGGAGTTCCTGGAGGAGACTTTGACCCCTGAAAAGTAATGAGCTGCTTATTTCTGGAGCGAATGACTGGGAGGGGCCCATGTGGGAACCACAGAAGCAGAGTGCTGGCTTTGGGGAAGCCTCTGCAGTCCAGAGCATAGAATCCTCTTTTCAAAGAGAGTCCAGGATGACCCTCCCCACAGCCAAAGGGCCACCAATCTCAGAACTGCTCCCCAAAGTCCACTTCCAAGAGTAGAAATCCTATGAAGTGGAGCTGATCACTCCCTCCTAAAGAGATCAGTGGGAAGGTTACCATCCCTCTGTCCCCCTAAATCAGTCCTTTCTCTAGCTCATTTTACCTGAAGGATCCATAAGTGAAGGCAAAGCCTCTCTCATTTTAGAACAAGAGCTGAAAGGCTGACAAAATGCAAACAAGTCAGAAGAGAGGGAACCCCATGACTCAAAACTGCACTGAGTGTGAATAAGAGCAGAAAACAGACCAGGTGTGGTAGGAGCCCATCATTAAAGACGAGAAAACTGATGGGGAGCAACTTCTCTTTTGAAATGAGCTCAGGAAGGAGAACGACTGGAGGCTGTAGGTTCTTGTGGGATAAAGAAGCCGCTCCCAGAGGAAAATATTGTTCATTATATTACGTTGTAATCGGGGGGTTAAATCAATCAAAATCTTTTTAACTAGAAAAATAATGTTGCATACAGAGCAAGGCGTGCACAGACTGTATCCTGTAGGATAGCCACTGAAACGTTATAAACAAAGGTGTTGGGGGGGGTCAGTTTTCAGGCTTACTTTGGGGGTGGGAGAACCTGAGGAAGGCAGAGAATGGAAAAACTGGAGGTGGAGAAACCAGTTAGGAGGAGCCACCTGGGGGCGTCCTGGTGAGACAACTGCGTGGCTGAGCTCAGGCAGTGACAGTGAGAAGGGGGGGGAGTGGTAGGAATAACTGAGGGCATGCTCAGTAGGTAAAATTAAATTAGTGGGAATTGACTGTTAAAAACCACCATCTTGCATTTATTTTAAGGTTTTATTTTTATCAACACATAGCCCTCATGGAGTGCCTTCAGAGATAGGTGGTATCCTTATTTTCATTTTATAAGTGGGGAAGCTGAGGCATGGAGCAGTTGAGTAACTTGCCTAAGGTCGCACGTCTAGCAAATTGCTGTTAAATTGAAATACTCAGTAATGCTCTGATTAAGCCATGAAGATTCTTCCTAAAAAGCATTCTTTGTCATCCACATCAGGATGTTTTATGCTCATTCCAAGAGTGGAAAGCTACCCTAAGCCCATGGGAAACTGCTGAGTGTAGACTTGAAATAATTGCGTTAGTTAAATTGGCTGGGCAGCCCCCGCCCACCACACCCGTCTCAGCCACCACCAGAAGCCACCCACGTCTCTGAGTGGGCCACCAGCCAGCCCCTTTGCTGAAAGGGTCCTGAGGGGCTCAGGCTCCCTCTGCCTCCCCTGGGACCTCTTGCCGGTGCTGGTTTGAAATCCCACAGGAGAAAGTAAGTGCTGTTTTCAATGACTAAGTAGAGTTTAGCCTTTGCCTGGGAGACCCAGAGGAGAAATTCTGTGGTGATGTTATGCTCTGTTCTAGGAGTCATGCCCACACTCAGGAGTGAGTGCCTCCGTCAAAGCCGGGAGGGATGGAAGCCTGAAGCAGTGAGGGGCAGCATCCCACCTGGTCCTTCGCCAGGCCGGTGGGTGGGGGCGGGCAGGGCTGGGCTGAGCCCAGATGCCGAGGCCCACTCCGTGTTCTGCCAGCGATCTGCTGTGACCCCTTGAACCGTCCCTTCTCTGCTCTCGGCCTCAGTTCCCTTCTGAGAAAGGATGACCCAAGAGCCCTTCCTGCTCCTCATGCCCGCCTTAGTCAGGCTCTCTCCACCCCCAGTCCAGCTGTGCCCGGGCTATTTCTCTTACTCAGGGGTCTCTGGTCCACATCCACAATGGACCACAGGGGCCCATGAGACCCCCGGAGCTGTGTGCCCTTCCAGAGGAGGCACGTGTTCATTCTCCCCTGGGGGAGCCATCATCAGATCCATCATCATTTCTTGAGATTCTGAGACGCTTCCATGATCCAAAGAGAGCTAAGCAGAGTTGGGCAGGGCCGCACCCGCGTTACCGTCCTGAGCCCTGCTGCTTTGGGGCGCCTCCTCCTCTGCCCTGCGGCTGTGCATAGGAGCTCTTACAGAATGCCCTCCGGCCCTGTCAGTGATGTGACTGCCCACCCTGTCCAAGCAGCAGAGCCCCCAAACTGTTAAAATGCACATCTCCAAAAGGCCACCAATGGGAGCCATCGAGAGGAGACCATCCACCTGCTGGAGCCCCCGGGCGTTCTGGGTGCCTTTGTATGGGTCCAACTGGAGCCACAGTTGCCTCGCAGAAAATGTCACCAAGCCAGTCCCTCCCCACAAAGGGACACCTGCTGTTCTGCCCACGACACAGCCACCAGCCTTGCCTGCTTCCCACTGACCCGAGCTGGGAGGTCAGATGGCCCACATCCTGAGACCCCTGGAGGAGGGCAGCCCGACCTTCTAGTTCTCTACGGAGCGACAAATCCCCCGTAACTGTCCACTGAACTGTGGGCCATGTGTTTTTCATCACCTCACTGTAAAAGTTGCTAGAGAGCCAAGAAATTGTGGGAGCCTTTTTCCCCCTTAGCCTTATTTTTTAAAGGAAAAAAACCACATACAAACACTCTAACAATTTTTTAAAATCACATCTGGTCCCACAGAGCATTTGGTGTCAAAATGAGGAATCCAGGAAATCTAAAGTAGTCTCTACGCGAGACTGACTTCCACCCCTTTCTTTAGACTGGTCCAGTTAATGCTCAACAGGGACGCATTGGGATTATTGTTGAAACCTGCTTACCCTTACCTTTCATTTCCCTGGAATGGCCAGAGTTAATAGGATCCAGAACTCAAAGTCAGGAGCCTGAACTCCAGCCATCTTTCTACAGCGCTTATTGTATGAGCTTAGGTGAGTGTCTATTACACAGAACCTCCCCATTTCCTCATGAGGGGGTGAAACTACATAGTCTCTAAGATGCCTTTCAGCAGAAGTTCTATGATCTCATGATTTTCTCAAAGTGCTTTTCCAGAGCTGGTTATTATTTAAAATAATCCTAGTGAATAGATGTTGTGATAACAAGTGAAGAGGGTAAATTGATAATGTAACATAGCATGTCATTTAGTCAGTCAACTAGCAAGCATGTATTGAATATAACAGGATTCAGACAGACACTTTGAATTCATATTTTAAGAAATGTTTATGAATAGCTCATAATAGTAAAAGACAGGAATGTTCTTCTAACTTCTGGGAGGAGAAACAGCCTCAGTAATATGACAGGATGGCACCGTGGCTGAGAGTATGGGCTCTGGAGTTCAAATGACTTGAATTCTAACCCATACCACTAGGTTGTGCTGTGCTGCAGTAACAAATTAGCCACAAAATCTCAGTAATTTAACACAATCCAGATTTATTTCTCGTTCAAGCAAATTTGAGTAGGTAGTGTGGCCATCTTCCATAGTGTAGCTTTTGGAATATGTGACCTCCAAGACTTCTTCAGCAGAGAAAGTGTGAGGTTCGTGCAAAGTGTTCTCAAGGGCCAAGGCACAGAGTGGCTACACCACTCCCCTCCCAACCTGTTGGCCCAAATCCAGTCACATGACCCCCACCGAACTGAGAGGTAGAAACACATGGATATTTAAGGAGCACGGGTGCTGTCTGCTATAGGTACATTACTTAAAGCCTCTGTAGTCTTTAATTCTCACATATTAAAACAATGACCAGAATGTTTGACCTCATAAGACTGTCACAGAAGTTAATACTACTTAGCCTAGCACCTGACATAGACTAAGAGTTCATTAAATAGCATCTTGAAGAGTTAGAAAGAGAGGTCAATTCCTTTTTTTGACTGTCACCCACATACAATCATTAAGACAATTGATAACCATAGGTCTTAATACCACAGATCCCACAGATGGCTTGCAAAGAAGCCAAGCCTTCTAAGGGTCATTTGCTTGAATAGCAAAGTCAAGAGAAGCAAGCACACAGTCGAGGATCAGAAAAGTCAGAAGCACTAACCTGTTTCCCAAGTGAGGTTTTGATGAGAGGTGGAATCAGAAATAAAGGAAGGGGGAAAGCAAGAGTCCTTCCACTTTTCAGCTCACGAGGAAAAGGAATGTCAAGCCTCAAGCCACCAGCTGAGCCCCTAGAACCAGCAAAGTTCACTACATCAGGGCAGGGGGACTGTCTCTCTTTTTCTCCAGTGCATTTCTAAAACCAGGGGCAGAGCCTGGCCCTTGGCAGGCACTTAATGCAGTTGGTTTCACTGTGTGGGTTCCTTTTGTTCAGTGGCATGGTGGCCTGTGGCTAGTCAGTGAGACGTCACTCTAAGCCAGTCAGATGTCTTCCATCTGCAATCACTTTTTTAATTTTTTTGCTACTACTTAAAAAAAAAACACTTTTTTTGGATGAGAGGTTGGCTGTTTTACCTTCCAGACTGAAACTTATGTGTATATCTAAGGCGAATGCATTTGAAACAAGATATCTGGAAAACAGTGGAGAGAAATTTTCATCAGTTACAACAAGGGTCGGCAAATGTTTCTGTCAATGGCCAGATAGTATTTTTGGCCTTGGGGGATATATATATTTTCAGTCATAATTCCTCTGTTGTAGAGTGAAAGCAGCCAGAGACAATATGTAAATGAATGGATATGGCTGTGCTCTAACAAAATATTATTTATGAATACTGAATTTGATTTTCATGTTATTTTCACTTGTTGCAAAAACAATATCCTTCTTTTGACTTTTTCCAATCATTTAAAAAATGTTAAAACCATTCTTAGTTCATGAGAGGCACCGAAACTTTCTCCATCTACCTGGGCTGGTAGATGGGCTGGTAGATAATGGGCTGGATTTGGCCCATGGGCTATAGTTTATTAACCCCTGACTTAGAAAAAAATCACCTGCTCTTTGATTGTCATCAGACCACATCACAATCTTATTGCAAAGATGTTTCTATGAATGAACATTATTTTCTAGTATTTAAAGGAACAGAATGTACTCTATAGCCCATTTAGTTGTATATTTAAAATATGTTGTAAATATGGAGCTAAGCTGAATGCACTTAACATGCTGGCTGTAGTCACCTTCCCAAGTCTAGTTACCAAAATTGGTGAGAATAAGATTTAAAGATGTACTTCCCACTGGGACAAACTTCAAGGGGGACATTATGCTATAAATAAAGTATCAATGAATCATTGTGCTCAGAAAACAGAATGGCACTACCATGGTCTCCCTGAACACATGGCCCTTTATCATCCACCTTGGAATTGTTACCAACCACTCGTGTTTGGCCCACACTGATAGTGAAGAAATGACGAGATTACTGGAAGTCTGATCAAATGGTAACATAAAGCAAAACAAAACAACACATGCAAATAGTCCATGGAAAATTGATTTTCTAGACCCTTCTCTCTTTACATCATTACCTTATCAAGCAAAAACAAAGAGTAGTTGATGTTTATTAATAATAATCTAAGACTACTCAAAGAGCATGCCAGGTTCAATGTGAGAAGGCCAAAATAGGGAAGAATGATGCTATATTCCCATGACGGCAGATTAGTTAGCATCTTGCAGGAAACCTTGCTTTGTGCCCACAGTTACAGCAGATGCATTTGATAATTCCCAGGACAGGAAGAATGCGTGTGCAGATCAGAACCTGTGCAGAGCGCCCTCTCCAGGTAGATGGAGAAAGTTCATCATGGCACTCAGCTGAACTAAAGGGAGGGCTTCGGGGCTTTGAGGGCAAACAGGAGAATAGATGAGAAGCCACAGGACAGGGAACTTAAGAGCCGGCTTCCAAAGTGAAACTGCCTGGGGTGGAATCCTGGCTCTGCCACCTAGCCACATGATGTTCCACAAATTGCTTGTCTGCGCCTCATTTCTGTTATGTAGGAAATGAGGCCAATGATAGTACCAATACAATTGTGAGGAATAAATGATGCAGACATGTAAAGGGGCTAGAACAGTGCTTGGCACATAGCAGGCACTCAATCAAATTTAGCTTTTGCTGATATCAGAGAAGAGGTCGATCAAGTAGGAAGAACACTGGTCCAGGGGCAGGCTGGTTCTCATGGTCCTCACTATTTGTCATCTGTGGGATCTTAAATAGTCATTTAACCTCTGGTCTCCAGTTGCTTTCCCCATAAAACGATGACAATAATGCTTTCCTTGTGTGCCTGATGGCAGAGGGCTACACCCAGTGATGACAGCAGAGGGCCAGACCCTGTGACTTTCTGAGGACTCTCCCAATGGCAGTATTTGAAATTGAACAGCCACCTGACATGGCTCAAGAGTGAGGACAGTCCTAGGTAATGGGTCAATTGAGGAGCAAAAAAATGGAAAGAATAGCAAATAATTTTAAAGGCTTTTGGTTCAAATTATTTCAAACATTAAAACAAACCAAAAAAATTTTTTTGCTTTTTAAACATAAGAGCTAAGTCAACAGCTATTCACCCAGAGATCACAGAAGTCCACATACTTAGTAATAAAGATAAGCAAGCAATTGGCCCCATCCCTTTCCACCCCTGCCTGGCCATATGCATAAAATATTTGTGAAATAGTATTTTTTTTAAATTAAAATCACTCACTTAGATGGTGCTAGTGAGGTCAAAGCCATGGATTCCCACACAAGCACATTTTTAGGGCCAATAGAAAATAATCCTAACCCCAGTCTGCCTTTTCTGGTTTTGGAATGAAAGACTGGTCCAGGGAAAGAGGCTGGGCCATTGCAAATCTCTCTCCATGCCTGGAAATAAAACAGTTGAAAACACTCACCCTGCTGATGGAGCCTGGTACTTCCCACACCTTAATACTGCACACTCATAACAAGTGTGCGAAGGATATTTCGGAAGAAGACTGGGGCACCCTTCCCTCTGAGAAATGGTTTCAAGGCCTTGGTGCCAAGGTGCCTGTCCCAGAATGAGCTCTGTGCAGCTAGGGTTATAACTGTAGGCCCGGCAGTGGGTAGTTACCTTAATGTGGGTTGCAGAAATGCCAGGGACCTGCCAGATAGAGGCAAGCTCATTCAGAATCTTGATCAAAGCCTCCTTATTGGCACCTGTTGGTGGTCCCAGGAAGAGGACACATCCTGTTCCCTCTGAATGGTGTTCTGGTCCCTGCCCAAAGGCCGTGTCGTGGGGCAGCTCTCCTCACTGGCCTGTTTTCTCTGTCATGAACCAGGGCTGAGAGGAACCACCTCCCTGGGTGAAGAACCCATAAAGACGTGTAGATCCAGCCAGACGCAGGCGCGTTGCCCACCGTGCTTCTTGTGATGGAGACACGCTCTCCCTTCAAGGGGCTCCAAGTTCTCACTGATGCTAGAACACTGCATCTCCCACTGCAGGTACCCCAGACTGGCTGCGAAACACCGGGAATCTAACACGGCAGGCATCGACATCTTCTCCAAGTTCTCCGCTTACATCAAAAACACAGAGCAGCAGAACAATGCGGGTGAGTGACCCCCTCCCACCAGGAGCCCCGGTCCCTGCCAGGGCGTCTCAGAGGCTCAGCTCATAGAGGCACCTGGAACCAGGGCTGGCTGTTATTCACCACCCGCGTCCCCCTTGACATAGGGGTTTGGGTGCAGATCCTTCTTTCTATGGGAGAAAAGGCCAAAGTGCCCCAGTGCTGAATTGGGGGAATGGACGTAGTTTGTGTTCTGAGCCTGCCTCACTGCACACCGTGGTGCCCTGCATGGAGGAGGCCACGCCTCAGCCGCCCTACTGTCCCTTTGTCCCGGTTCACAGCCCCGCCTGTGTTCTCAGGAAGTCCTGATTGGAACAACACATGCCAGCTTCCTTCTGGTCCCTGAAAGACGTCTCGGGCTTGTCCAGAGGCCACCGTGTGAAGGCGCGGTCACCATGGTGGTGACAGCTGACGGCAGAGCCAGCCCCCTGCACCCTCTCTGCCTGGGGTGCTGGAGGCGCTGGGGAGGCCACTTCCCACAACCCGCTCCTCCTTCCCCTTGGCTCCCGAGCTCGGACTTGTTCTCTGTGCCGCCTTCTCACAGGAGTTTGAGGGCCTCACTGAAGCTCACAGCACCTTTATTTGGCAGGTCCTTTAAGAACTAGCTGAACTGAGCATGGATGACACTTGCAGAGCTATTAAGCCATGTGAGGAAGACAAAGAAGGGTGAGAAAGTTTGCTTGCCCACCGAATGGGAGGCTGAGAGAGCTTTACCGGCTGGAGCCCAGCCCAGGGCCAGGCAGAGCAGGTGCTTCATGAGCCTCGTGCATGAACGCGTGAGGGCCTGAACACTGCCTCAGCGCAGTGGGCCAGACCGAGGTGGGGTAGGCCTGATGCTCCCGGAGCTCAGAGGAGAAAGGCATCTTTCTGGACACAAGGTGATCAGGAGAGGCAGCCATGCGTGAGGTGAAAGAGATGAAATTTTGTCAGGAACAGAGCAGGTGTAGTGGGAAGAGAACCTGGATTGTGCCAGGCACAGAGCTGGATTCTAGAAAATGAAACTAGAAAGAGATAATTTCCCAGTCTTCAAGGCCTGGCTGGTGCAGAAGAAAAGGCTTAAATTCATAAAGAGTCAAGTAGCAAGACGAGAGATGAGTGGTGGCTGAATCAAAGGGCGTCTGAGATGATGAACTGCCAGGTAAAAGGGGAATGGCGTCTGCCTGCCTGAGGTGCTCAGAGCAGTGTGGATTTGCCGTCTGGGCCTGTGGGAAAGCTTTCTGAAGGGGTTCCAGCTGGGCCGTGGGGTTAAGGAGGAATCAGTTGGCTGGGAACACAAGGTGGAGGATGTGGGAAGGGCGGGAAAGCCCCTGTGACAGAGACAGGGAAGAGCAGCCAGAGCCTGGAGACTGGGCCCCATCCCGTGGGCGATAGCGGCCGTTCGAGGTGCAGGAAGAGGCCCTACCAGGAGAGTGGCCTATTAGGAGCAAGAAGAAGAAGGATGCAGAAAACATCTTAAATATATTCGGCACTCTCGCTTTTCTGCTGTTTGGACGCTATGATGGGCTGAATAATGCCTCCCACAAATCCACGTCCCCTGAGACCCCAGAATGTGGCCTTATTTGGAAATAAGGTCTTCACAAATGTAATTAGGTAAGGGTCTTGAGAGGAGGTCGTCCTAGATTTACTGTGTCCGTAAGTCCAATTAGGGGTGCCGTTAAAGAGGAGAGGGCACCCCTAAGAGACATAGGGAGAAGGCCATAGGAAGGCGGAGCAGAGAATGCAGTGCTCAAACCCCAAGCTAAGGGCCCCTTTGGACACTGGAGGTGGAGAGAAGCAAGGAAGGATGCCCCAGGGCCCTGGCAGGGAGCAGGGTCCTGCAGACACCTCGATTTTGGAACTATGAGAGGGTAGGTGGCTCTGGTGTTGAGCCACCTAGTTTACAGCCCTCAGCCGTAGGAAATGAACGAGTCCCTCGGCCATTGTGCGGAAGGTCAGCCGCTGCCCCGGGCCTAGCTGCGGACACAGAGCAGGTGAGGGGACCAGGGGCCTGGCCTTCCCCCAGGGGCAGAGCTAGCGCCCAGCTCAAGTTGCCAGATTCCACACCCAGAGTCCTTTCCTCTCAGCCACAAATGTCCTCCTTCATACTTGTCAAAGCACTTCAGGGAGGTTGTCTCGTCTGAGCCTTCCAGATTCCCCAAGTTACAAATCGTATTTACGCGTCATCCATGTTTACAGTTCTCCTGTCCCCAAAGCCAAAGCAACAGTACGGACCGAACATCACGTATCACTTTGTTATAAACTCAACACTTTCCGGTTTTCATTGTTTCCACTGCTTCTGTTTTACTGCGTTTCTCTGCAATGGGTCTTGCCCTTGTGATTCCTGCTCCCGCTAAGTCATTTATACATTTCGAAGCTCCTGCATTTGTGTTTTCCCAAAGAGCTGGTCCCTCCCCCTCACCTCCTCCCATCTTGGTGCTCGCTGCTATTCTCCTCTCCTGCCTTTTAACAAGGTGCCCCCCAAGACGCCCGAGTGGGGCCCTTCACTGTAAGTATAGCTTGCCCATCCCCAACTTCCCTTCCCCTTTCCTACCCCCACCCCTGCTCCCAGTTCCTACACTCCGCAAGCCAGAGGCCCAGGCTGCTGTGGGGCCTGACGTCCTGCAGCGTAGCACCGTAACGCAGCCCACACAGCCACCTGCCCCGTGCGACAGACCATATACCCCCACCCCATTGTTCTGTCCCTTCGGCCTTCCTTCACTACTTGCCCATTTTTTTCTCTCTGGATCTTCAGCTCCGCATCTATTTCTCCATGGCCCTTTCTTCAGAGAGCTCCTTTTGTGGTTTCCATTTCTTTGTCTTGAGCGGAGCCCTCTCTCGCAGCCCCTGTACATACACTGGCCCTGGTTAAGGTCCTTTCCTCCCAACATCAAAAATGAAAAAACCAGCACTGTGATGTGGGTCTGCACCGTGGATCGCCGCTCCACTCCCAGCGTGGATACAGGGACGGCCATTTCAAAATTTCCCTGTTTCACAAAACCACAAATGTCCCCAGCTATCAAAACCCAGACCCCACCCTGGGGAGCAATACACAGCACACAAGAAAACGGCCCATTAATTTGCACATTCAGTCATTCCATTATTCACTCAACCAACACAGACTGTATGGGGTGGCTACAAGTCTGAGCTACTGTGTGAAGGCATTTCTTGTGTGCCAGACCCTGTGCTAGCTTCTACAGTTGTCAGGACAAATGAAACAAAGTCATTGCCCTCAATGAACCAACTGGGGGCTGTAAAACATATAAACAGGCAATTACTGGCCTGGATTTGAGATCCACCACGTCTAGCTGTACGACTTTGCCCAAGAGACTTATTCTCTTTAAGCCTCTTTCTGCATCTGTTAAGATACACTTTCATTTCTTTATCTGCTAAATAAGGCAATTATTAGCATATCCAAGGCTTGTAATGCCGACTTACTTGTAAATCTGTCAATCCTTGTAAATCCTTTAGCATAGTGCCTGATGCACACTAAATGTTCATTAAATGTTAACTTAGATTATTGTTATTATCACAAAAAGAGACAAATGCGAACTGCTGCTCCAGCTTCTTTTCTCCCCATGCAGCCCTTTCAAATCTCCTATGCATTTCGTCCCTTTTCTACTTGGTTAACTTTGTTGCTCACTTTCTAATGCATTTCCCTCCTCCCCAAAGTAAACATCAAAGAGTGTCAGTGCCCTGGTGGTGGCTGTGACACCTTCAGTACTGTTGGGGTCGACTCCCGAGGTCATGGTTTTGTCTGTTTTGTTTCCAATCCCTGCGCTGCTGCCTCCTCCTCTGTAATGGACAAAAATCAGGCCCCTTGGACCTGCTGTGACCAGAGGCCACCTCCATTCCCCTCCTTGCCCCCTGTTCAGGCTTGCTTTGCACTTCACTTAAAGGCAGTGTGCATTTTCTCATGACAGAGCTGTGAGAATGGGCTGCTCCCCTATCACCTGGGATTCCTCACCACTGTCCCTTGTCTGGGGGAAACAAGGACTGTATTTATGGACGTGCTGCATTTCCCATGGCTCAGAGTCAAGTGACTGTGGTGGCTCAGCTTAAAGACTCTGAAGCCAACTGCCCGGTTTCAGACCCCAGCTTCACCTCTTGTTCACCTTGTAGCATTGGGAAAGTTACATCAACTCCGTGTGCCTCAGTTTCTTCATCTGTAAAATGGGCGTGTTAACTGTATATCCTTCATAGGTATGTGTGGAATAGTGCCCACCACTGTGTACGCATGTCAGCTATTGTTCTGGGCTGTTACTTAGAGGCAAACAGTTGAGCCTCAGCAAAGCGCTGTGGGCTGAGAGTGTAGTTGGACGAGATATATACGGATGTGTGATTGAGTCCAGGAGTCAGAAGAGGTGAGTGGTAGAGATCACACTGAAGGATCACCCCCATTTACAGGAGGGCAGAGGGAGCCGAGTCAGGGAAGCAGATCAAGACGGATGAGCCAGTGGGGGTGGAGGGTGGGGGATTATGAAGATAAGGAAGAAGAGCTTTAAAAAAAAAAAAAGAGTGATCTGTACTATAACTGCTGCACAGAGGTCAAGAGAGACTGTTGTGCACAGCTGCCTGGACATGTCCTCAGCAATCCTTCTCTGACGGCTCTTCTCGTCTGCAGCAGCCCCTTACTCAGATCCCACAAACGAGAGAGCCCAGGCTGCCCGCGGAGGCCCAGCGCTTCTCCCTTGGCAGGGGAAGTGCATGGGGTGTGGTAGGAGACCACAGGAACGGGATCAGGAACCACCTGGAAGAGCACACATGGCCCTGAGGAAGGATGTCTTTGAGACGGAGGGAACAGCTGCCTTTAGATTTGGCTATAGGGCTCCCTGCTCTGGGCCTCTGAACATTACCTTCTCAGTCTGTTGGGGAAAGTTATGTCATGTGCTCAGGACTGAAGGTTTATAGGGTCAGCCAGCCTTCGGCTCTGTCCCCACCCTGAGCCCTCACCCTGAATCTGCCTCGTGACAGAATCAGCAGTGGCCTGGCCTCCACTTCAGCAACACTGCTGGTCCCCATCGCTAATGTCCTCCCATCTCTCTGAAAGTGTCGCTGTTGAAATCCCTCAGCTCCTGGCACTGCTTCTTTCACCCTCCTCGGAGATGCCACCATGGCGCACAGACCCCAGGCGACCTAGCCTGGTGAATGGTCCCCAGACGCAGCCGCTCAGGGCCTCCTCGCCGCCCCCATAGCTGACCGGCCCTTTGTGCCTGGGACATCCGACTGGCTCCTCCAGTCTATCCCTTCCCTTGAAGGGTTTTTTATACCCTACTTTAAGCTGTCACCCTAATCTGTCATCCTGTAAGAGATACAGGCTTCTGTCTCTGAGTATCCACCACATATTTTGCACTTCTTTCCCTCAAACTGTCATTTGAACAAACTCTGAAAAGCTCTGCCAAACTTCTTGGCTTTCAAGAAATTCATTTTAGCTACTTAACCTAATCTAGACATAAAGTACTATTTTGCTTCATTTTTCACAATCTTTTTCCTTATGCTCCATCCTATCAATTCTACTGGTTTATTGCACTTTTTGTACACATTGCATGTTTCAGGCAATTAGCAAATCAATCTAATGTGCATCTTAAGTCTTCTCTTCTTTGCTTTTTAAAGTCCCTTTTAAATTTCTTCCAGCCCTATCATGCTTCCCCAGGTACAGCTAAAATCCCTGCCTCATATTACCATCTAGTTTTTGTCAGAAGTGTCATATTCCTATGTATTTCCCCCCATTTTCTATTTGAAAGGATGTGGGCATGTAGATGCATGTAGACTAAGGCAAGCATCCAATATTTCTCCCACTCTAGTTGCATTCCCATCTTCCATCCTTCATCTTGTGCACAAGTCCACTTCCATGGGCCTCTCTCCCCGATCCTAAGAGGTCTGCAAAGTCCCAAACCCAATTTCTTTTATCCAATCCATATGTCATATGCAGCCTTAGGGCTTTTTCTAAACACATTTGCATTTTCTTTTTAATGCATCTCACACACATACATCTTAGGCTGCTGGTGCCACATAGCTCTGTGCTAAAAGGTGCTTTCCCCAGTCTGGATGACTTTGGTCTTTTGAGGCTTCCTTGGAATTCCTTCATCCCTTCCAACTTCAGGTCTGGTTTCTCTTGTGCTGCTGCCTCTGTTTTCCTCTGTCTTAAGGGCCTTCTTTCTATTTTCAAATTTATAAACCACTTGCTCCAGAAAGACTATAGCTTCACACAGGGATACATAAAGCACAGCAAGGCAACACACACGAGAAAGGAAAGCAAGAGGGGACCATAAAACAGAGCTGAGGGGGGGGAGCTGAAGCAGGTCCCAGAGCTTCGATGCTGCACACACGTGGCAGACCACGAATTTGGCGCTACACCTTCTTGTAGACAAAGCTGAAAGGGACCCCTGCTCAGTCAGCTATGGAATGGTTCTCCCAGAAGATGAAAACAAAAACCACCCTTCCAAAGGAATAGCAAATATTCCTGATTTGGGGGCTTGACTAGTAGGCACGGAGGAGTTGTTGTTTTTATTCTCTTCCGCCTCCCCCTGCTGGGACTCCCCGCCCGCTGGCGTAGTGCTGTCACGACTGCTCGCCGTTTCTTCCCTGCACCTGCAGGCTCCGTGTTCACCCGACCCCTCTCCCACCCTCTGGGCTTCACTTGTGCCTTCCCTACTATGCCTGAAAGCCATTCTCTTCTTTTTTCTTCCCATCTTCTCTTGAAGACCCATGCGACTCCCTGAAGCCTTAGACCCCTATTCCCAACTTTGCTGTTCCTCTCTGTCATTTCCAAGACTCAGAGCAGCCTGCTTATGATGCTTGTCTTTTTATCATGACTGTCGGGCCCGCATACTGTGTTTGCAAAATGTGCCCCTTTCCATTTATGGAAAATACTGTGATGGTCTAACATACTTTTCTGAAAATATATGTCCTAGTGAAATACTTCCAACATCCTAAATAAGATCCTAAAAACCTTCCTTGGGAGTCTGTGATGCACTGGACAGAGGGATGTGTTCGGAGTACACGTCCCATGCTCAGACTGAATTGTCTCCCCAGCTTTGGCCTTCACTAGTTATGTGTTGTGGCCATATTTTCCAAATTGAATATCTAATGTCTAACAAATTGCCTTCATTGAAAATAATCGAATCATAAGAAGCCAGTACTGTCCCAGAAAATCTGGGACACATGTCCTAAAATGAGAAGCACCTGGTTAGGGCCTAGCCCTCTGCTTGCCCTCCCGGCTAGTCCAAATCCAAACCTGGCTGGCCTTGCGGAGGGAAGGTGAGTGTCACAGTTCCTGCCACCTCCAGGTCCCAGATCCTTGGCCAGAACGGGTGAGGTACCATTAGCCATGATGTTCTCTGAATAGTCATGGTTCTGTTTACAAATAAGGGCCAAGGTTTCCTCCTTCCCATGGGTCTCACCAGCCACCTCACTGCCTGGGACCTGGAAGCAAGCAGTGGGCTCCCTGGGTTCATTCTCAGAATGTGGATCATCCTGGCCACATATCATGAAGAAGACTCTTGGGATGTTCGAGCAACCTCAGTAGATTCATCTTGTCATGGGGTTGATCTTTTCCACTTGATGGAAAATGTGATTAGAGGATTCCATTGTGGTTACTATCTCAGTGGCAGCCACGCTGTAGCACTGGCCAGCTTTCTTTCTCCTCCATATTCTTAGTGGTTTGTGTCCACACAAGCTCATCCCTGCCTTTCCACCTGCCTGGCTGCACCAGCCTGCCCTCCATCTGCCGATTGCTCTGCATCTCCCTGCCCAGTGGTCACAGTGCCTTCTTCCCAGCACTTGCGCCTCACTCCCTTTTAATACAACCAATAAGACCCCTTAAATAAATGCCTTAAACAAGACCATCGCCCTTTGGTGTATAGAAAATTGAGGCTCACAGACCCTAGCTCACTATTAAGAAGTTTATAATTAAATCTGTAGAAGGGGTCACCAACTAAAGAAGTGAGTGTCCTGTCAATGAGAAGATACAAAAAAGAGGCTGGAACTTTGGCAGCAGGAGCTGCCTAATCTTAGGCATCTTCTGTTGTAAGACTTCTATTGTACCACTAAGAAACAAAAAAGGCTTTCAAGTAAACAGAAAATTCTTTCACTTAAACTCTAACATTTTGTTTCTAAGACACAGTCTAATTTCAAAGATGCCAAATGTAAAAAAAAAAAATGTGCATTTTAGAGGAAATATGACAGGCAATTCCCAAAGCCCTTTCCAAATCTAAGATCCTATTTTTTCCTAGAGGCTCTGTAGGGAAATGACAAACTCTCCCTTCTGCTTGACCTTGAGGTCTCCTGTTGAAAAGAAAGTAAATCAAGGTCAACATTACTTCCAGGTCCCTCTGGGTTAGCTGTCCTAACTCCATATCCAGGGAGCTGTCAGCTCTGCTTTCTGTCTTTCCTGCCTGGAAACAGGTAGCATCGATCTCTTAGGTTAAGGGGTAGCAAACGTTTTCTATAAAGAGTCAGATAGTAAATATTTTGGACTTTGTGGTTATAAAGGCCTTCACTAAAAACTGGCAGCTCCACTGCTGGAACTATAAAGCAGCCACAGACAACACTTGCACAAGCAAGTGTACTGGCTGTGTTCCAATAAAAATTTGCTCATGGACACTGAAATATGAATTTCACATCACGTTCAGGTGTCATAAATAGTGTTCCTCTTTTGACGGTTTCCTCACCATTCAAAAATGTAAAAACTATTCTTAGTTGAAGGGCATGCAAAAATAGACAGTAGTCTGGATTCAGCCTTCGGGTTACAGTGTCCTGACCTCTGTCTCGGGCAGCCCCAGGCCACAGTAGCGCATTCTTTTCATTTCTCTACCTCTCAGCCCTTCATCTGTAATATGGAGATAATAGTGCACTGTCATGTTAATGAAATGAATGACTACATTAAAGCACTCAGGACAGTTCTTGGCACACAGTAGGCACATATATGATAGCTATTGCTGCTGCTTTTAATTTCACAAATCCTCCCGTGAAGAGTCCACCACCCTGTGGGCAAGGCAGCCCAGCTCTGCCATGTGGAAGCATGTGCTGCCCTCTTCTGGCAGATGGAGGAATCAGCACCAGGGGTGGCTAATCATGTTTTAATATAAGGAGGCCTGTGGATTTTCAAGCATCTTCTGCAAACGGGGACTCTCAGTTCTGCCTGAGATTTGACTGGGGGTTCCAAAAGAGGCCAGGTCTCCTTCCTTCCACTATCTGTCCTCCATCTTCCACTACCTGTCCTTCCATTATCTGTCTTCCATTATGGCCACCAGCCCTCATGGATCCTCCAGAGGTTGCTGGCTGGCTGGCGAATAGCTGCCCCAGCTGCTGCTTTCTCCCTCTCCTCTCCCCCTTCCAGCACCTCCACTCTTTACTTTTATGAACTTCCTTAACCTAAAGTAGGAACGTATTTGAAAGGGCTCAGAGCAGCCTGGGTGGGCTGTTAGCCCAGAACTAACAAGACCCTTGCTATCAAAGGCCCTGTGCTTTCTCCCAAGGCGTCATGAAAGCCAATTGCTGTCGGGCTGAGGGCGGGAGGAGGGTGCTGAGGAGATGAGGTGGAGCGTTTTCCCAGATTCCCCAGGATGTGGTGAGCCATGTTTAAAAGAGAATGTGTGTATTTATTATTCCAAGTCACACCAGTCACAAGGCTCTTCCTTCCTCCTCTTCCTCCCTCCCAGCGCTCAGCCCCCTGTGGTCGTGGGCCCCCTTCTGGAGGCCCAGCCTTTGCAAAGGGATGGACACGGCCCCCGCCTCCCATTCAGCCTCGTGCTCTGAGGGGAAAGCTAAGGCAATATGCAAAACACAGTAGGGATGTGAGTTATCATTGGCCTGCTCAGAGGCGAAGGGCACTGGGGTGGCAGGGGAACTCCTTATCTATTCTGTCTGAAACACAGGATGGCAGCTGTGTCCCAACTCGGGACGACTGGCTCCCCTGGAGGAAGACCTCAGCCTCGGCTGTTATCACGGTGGAGCCTCCCGGGTGGTCCCTGGACCACCACAGTGGTGAGGATAACGAGGGGACTGTCTTACCACTTCCTCATAAAGCAGCCATTGCTGTCCTGTTTCCAAAACACCTCTGATCATAAAGGAACCCTTCAGGCTGCCTTCCTTGGCCACCCCTGCGTGCAAACAGCCAACTCAGGGTAGTTTGTTTGTTTGTTTGTTGGGTGAAAGTTTGGCTTTGATTAGCATTCTTACAAGGAAAAACAAATAACCTGGTCTTGGTGAGCCCTACCTCCAAGGTTTGGCGCATCCTGCGTGAGCGTGCCCCCACACACGCAGAGCAGCCCTGAGGCTCAGGGCAAGAGGGAGGGGAAGGAGTGAATATTCCTTCTGGCCCCTCCCAGGACTTGCCCAGGGGATTCCTCCAGAGGGTCTTTGATTTGGTTCATTATCAAGGCGGATGCTGGCAATTCATAATTTCACAAATTGTGCTCCTGAAGCAAATCCTTGGACAGTCGTAAGGAAGGCGGTTGGTGGCGGGTGGTGAGTGGAAGGGCGGGCTCGGGGAGGGACAATCCTGCATGGGTGGGCGCATTCATTAGTGGAGGGAGCTGAGTTAGCTGGGTGGGCCTGCGGCCGGAGGGGAGCGGAGACCACCAACACTATTCCACGTGCTGGAATTTCCCACCGTCTGACCAGAATGAGTTCTCCTGGCCTGGCCTGGACTCAGATCAAGGCCTGGGGAATCAAGGAACATTAAATGACTAATTTAAACATGAGTAAATGCTCTTTCACCTCTGGGTACCGTTACCTCATCCTGGGCAACTGACACCTCTCGCCTTTGTGCAGTCTACACCAGGGAGCTAACCTTGTCTCCTCTGCACGTGCACCGCACACACACGCACACACAGCTTGTGTGTGTTCTGATATTTCTCTGTCCTAGCAGAGACCATCAGATACCTCCTTACAAGTGCAGCATTATCAATTAATCTGAAAACGAATGTGCTTGCATGCAAAGTTGTATTGGTGACGGAACACACAAAGCTGTAGGTCTCGCAGCTTTACTGTTAAACACAATTGTGTTTAGACGACAGAAGTGCAGCCGTGTGTTCATGGGGGTGCGTGTCTACATTTCACTGTGTAGGCATAGGTCCAGAGGGCTGTAATTGGTTTACACAATGGCTGCTCTCACAGTCCATCATCTGTAATTAGAACATAGCTTTGAGGGAAAAATATTCCCTTCTCTCTGTGACATGGAGAGTGGCTCTGGGTAAATTAGCATGGAGAACGGGTGCCCCATAGTTGGTAGAGCTGGGGCTCAAAATGACAAAATAAACCTTCTATACAAAGACTTTACACCTCAGTTATAAACTCTCCTTGTCAAATTTGTCCCTCTCTTGACCAGGCAGGCTGGACACCATTCTGAAGCACGGAAATATGGCCAAGAAGATGTGAGGGAGCCAGTGATGGGCACAGGGCAAACCAGGCATCTCTCAGCCTTTAAACTCTTTGGCTACAAACTATTTAGTATTATTTAATACTAAAACCTAGGAATTGAAGCCAGGGGTTAAATCCAGTCTGGTATTCTGAATCAGCCCCTTAGAGAGGTTAATTTGCTGGGGTGGGGTGGGGTAAGTCACTACTTGAAATCGGCAGCTTTCTTTAAACATCTGCTAGAGAGCTGGCTTTCAGGAATGCATGGCCCCCTCGGCCCCCCTCTAAGCTGGTCCCGAGTTAAGCCTGAGTAGCCTCATTAGCTAAAGAGACGCATATGTTGAGGACTTAGGTGTCAAGTTAGCCTCCAGTTTGTTTACCTTGTGATCCCGACCATTTTCCAACTTGAATGCGCATTTGAATCCCCCGCGGGTCTTGTTTAAATGTAGGTATTGATGCAGTGGGTGGGGTGGGGCCTGAGAGCTTCCAGGTCACTCTGCTGCGGGTCCAGGAGGGGCTTTGGGAAGTCGGATTTAGGGCAGCAGTTTCCCTGAGGGAACGCGCTGCCTGTTTCTCAGTCATCGTTGTTATCCCAAGAGCCGAGCTCAGCATCTGGCCCAGAGCAGGTGCTCAATAAACATTTGTTAAATGAAGGAACAAACCGTACCTCAAACACTTCCAGACACCTCCACCCTGGTTGCTGGTTGACCTGAAGGATGGTCAGTGGGCCCATCCTGCCTCAGCACATCAGGGCTGTTTCCTCCAAGCCGCTTCCTACGCCATCTATCCGGCCCTCATCTTTAAGCCCTAAACCCACATCCCAGGCCCTTCTATTCTCCTGATTATCTTTGAAACTTCCCAGACTCCATTTAAAGTTAATGATCTTCTATGACTGGAACTATCTCTCACCTGAGAACATACAATATCTCTATAACCACTGGTATAATTAATAAAGCCTCATGGTGGAAAAATAAAAAAGGAATAACCTTTAAATCCAGTTAGTAAACGAGTATAAAAATCTGAAAAGTTCTCCTCATGAAGACCACCACTGTGGTGGAGGTAATGTTTGTTTAAGCGGTGTTTTTCGTGTCACCTTTTTTTTCTATAACTCCATTCAAGGAACATCATATTCAGTGTTGAAGGTAAAACTCCAACAAGATTCAGAAGAGAAAACGGAAGATTAAATTCTAGTGTTCTTCCAGCCCGAAGCCAGAGGTCAGATTATTTTTCTAAGAAAACATGGTGGAAACATCACTTAATGATCTGGCTGATAGTAAGAGCTGTTTCTCCGTGCCTGCACCCAGAGCCCCTTCCATTCCTGAATATTCCTGGGAAAGGGTTCGGACCACAGGATGCTCAGGCCCTCACATCCAGCTCTGACTCTGATGGTCACATGCCCATTGATGTTTGTGTTAACAGTCACCTGAGTTTTGTGTTCACTGCGGGGACCTCAAAGACATGTTTTACTCAGCACTTTGCTCAGGTGTGGCCCTGGCTTTATGTCTACCTGTGTCACTTGGCAGAGAGGTGCAGGTCTGCGGTGGCCTATGCTCCTTGCTTGGCTCTGATGACCCTGCAGGAGGGCATGCCAGGCCAAACAAATAAAATCCCTTCATCAGTCCCCAAGAAACCAAGTGTTCTCTTTGCACAAAGCAAGGGGACCATTGCAGGTCCTCCAGCGAGAGAAAGCTAGCTGCATATGCATGTAGAGACACAGAGAGTCACCTTTTAGGGTTTCTCACCTTTCCTCAAACCTCACTGAATAGCTCATTCTTCTATAAATAAGTATTTATTCAATGCCAGGCACTGCATAAGTTGCTATAACAGTAATGTCATAATGAAATATTGGTGATATCTATGTGTATTGGCAAAGGTTGTGTCTGGCTGCATGTAGTAGAAACCTCATTACAGAGGCTAAAGTAAATATTTTATTTCATTTAGCAAAAATCTATATAGCATTTTACTATGTGCCATCCCTTATTCTAAGTGCTCTTTATAAATGTTTACTCCTTAATGGGAGTTTGCTTTACTCACATAACAAGAAGTCTAAAGATTAGAGAGTTCCAGGCAGTTGTAGTTGCTTGAAGAAGTCATGGATCCTGCTCCTTAGAGCATCTGATTCTGCATCTTACTGTGTGACTTTCATTCCAGACATTACAGCTGAGTTCCAATCAATGCCAGCTGTGTCTCTCTTTTCTGTCCCATAAACCTGTCCATAAATAAATTTCCACTTACATCTCATTGACCAGACCTTGGTCACTTAGCCTCCTCTAGCTGATAATCTGGGAAGATAAGTATTTTTGACTGGGAACATCGCTATTCTGAAAAACTCTGGGTTCCATTCCATCAGTAACAAAGAAGGTAAGAGTGAATTCTTGCATGTAATTCACTTTCAACTTACAGTGACTTTTTTTTTTAAGCTAAGGTGAAAGTATCTGATCTCATCATGCCAAAGAAAAAGACACGCTATTTCAAATTCTCCTTAGAGATTGGCCAAATATGGATCATCACCCCACCTACATTTTAAGGAACAGAAGTATAAATTTACACATTTAATCTCCATTTTGAGGAACAGAAGCATAAAATTGCACATTTAATTTTCAATACTCTTCAAACTTTAGAAGATGCAAGACTCATGTAGTAAAACATGTGCAACCAGAAAGCCCAGTGGATAGCTTCTGTAACCCATGGCAGAGGGGAGGGGGCAAATGAGGGCACCCAGAAGGTGCTCTGAACAAGAGGGGCTGCCAGTATAATTGTGGCATAGCTGGGAAATTCTGCAAAAGTTTCAGTCAACCCCAGCCCCTGCTAAACTTACCCTCCATGCTTGCCCCACTACACAGCCGTTGGGAAAAAGGTTCACCCTGGTGGGATTGTGGTTACAGTGGCAGAGTCAGAGAGAAACATACAGCTGAGTACTCCAGAAAAGACTTGAATAATTCATCTGGGGTGACTTCCTCAGGGCAGAGGATGAGACCAGCCCAATTATTTCTCAAACAGGTATTTTTCCTGCAGCACCTCTAAGAACTTATTAGCTCTTTTGCATGCTTTGATTCTTATACATCAGCTTCATCATCCACTGCACATAAGGACCACTCACCATGTGGCAGGCTTAGTTCTAAGCCCTCTCCATTACTCATTGCAACTCTTTAGGGTGTGCTGTACAGTGATTCATCTTTCAGATGAGGAAACTGAGGCACAGAGGTTAGGCAGCCTGCTCAAACTACACGGCAGAGCCAGGGTCCCAACCCAGGCAGCTGGCCCTGTAGTAGCCTATCCAATGACCTGTGTATATTATACATTTAACATAATCCATTATTTTAAAAGCATGTTGCGCTGAAGTTTTAAACAAGAGTAAGCAAGTCATTTAGGAAACTGATCAAATCAGTTCATAAACCATTGAGCAACCAAGCATGTGTGTTTCCCTAAATATACTCAACAATCCCAGCTTCACTGTTGAGTCCTGACTCTGTGATTCATTAGGGACACGGGGCTCCAAACCTGGCCCCCAGTGGGCGCTGATAGATAACCTGTTCAACAAATGAAAGAAGGGGCAACTAGGAGAGAAGCTATACGATAGTCACAGAACCAGTGATGATTTAAATTTAGAGCTGTAGTGGCTGGGTGGCAGTTTTTAAATTTGTTAATGGCCTGATTTAAAGATGTGGGCATTTGAGGATGAAGCAAGACAAAATATGGGTAAGTCACGTTAGCCTGAGTGGAGGGCAGGAGAGCTGAGAAACAAACTCTTTAGGTCTAAACACTAGAGCAGATGACCAAGAAAGTCAGAATCTCTGTTGACCAGCTCACGCCACATGTTTGAACATCAGCACTAAGCCTAATCTATGGCCTGATACTTTAAAATAACCTGTTATAAAGTAACCATAAAAAACTCACAGTTTTCAGCCCGATTCAGTCTGCTCCATAAACTCCAACCAGCATTAATAGCTTCAGTCAGCCTTTATGTCCTTCTTTCCATTAGCACAATGGGTTTTACAACCATTTATGAGTTCTGGAAAGCCTAATAGAAAACACACATGCGTGTTTCGCTCTGTAAGATGCAGAAGAATTTTCTTTGCTTAAGGAGAGACCAGAAGGGGTCACCCCAGCCCCATGGCTAAAGTCTGGCCAGGGCTCCTCGCCCGGACCCTATTCTGGCCGCTCCCGCTAGCTCAGCCCTCCCCGGTGAGCTGCTGCAATTGACTTTTTAAACTGGCTCCGTTCAGTCAGCCTCTGTGTATCTTTCTCTTCATGTTGATAGATTAATATTTGGGGAGTTTATATGGCACAGACTGTGTGCACCAAAGGAAACCTAAATTTGAAGACCTAAGTGAGAATCTATCTCTTCAAATGTATACTGTGGTCTTTAGGAGAATTAGAAACTTAACAGCGTCTGGAATGGTCTCTATGAGCCGTACCTCCCATCATACTTTAAAAAACGTATTATGAAAGGTATGCTGAAGTTGTCCTAAATTATTTACCATGCTGGTGTTTTAAACACAGCCAAATAAAGGCAAACACTTGCCTTTTTAAAAGTTAATTGTGTTTTGTTGTGGTTTGTTTTGGGGAATAAGACTTTTGAACATAGGGCAAGTATCAGGTTGATTTGTGAATCTGTATAAAAAAGATGATTCTTTACAATGATCCCCTGTAGGGGTTGGGGAAGAAACTATATGGAGGATCTGTTTCTTCCTCAAGGAAAAGTCACTGAATCCCTCAGAAATAGATCCAAGACTGCCCCGCCTACTCAGTGATTTTCTCCACCCAAGGGAGGAGGGAGCATCCTATGTCCAGATCCACCATAGCGGCAAGATTTGAATCCTGCCTGGGGAGTGAAGAATCCTTTACAGGCCTTTTCCTGGAAAGAACCGTAGGAGTTTGTCACTTAATTCAGCCTCCCACTGAAGGCCAAAAGCTTTCCTACAACAAACAAGTAACACGGGAGGGGCAGGAGCTGCAGACCTCTCGGGCACCGCGGGGGCCGCAATGCGGAGCAGTGGGGAGCCTACTGAAGCTCGTTGCATTTTGCTGTCTCATAAACCACTATTTGTCTTCCCACCTTTCCGGTTTTCACCAGCGCCTAGAAAGAGAGGTCAAGGAATTGCTTCCCACATGTGAAGCCCTGGGTCTTCCCCAGCCAGAGCCAATTTGACAACCTTCTTCTTTTTGGCTGTGAGACCAAGTGCAGTGTCCTTGGGCTCATGCCAACGGTGGGCATGACTCCTCCAAACTGTCAGACCCAGAGAGTTTGACACACCCATGTGTCCTGGAGAGAACAAGTCCAAATCCAAAGAGAGGATTCAAGGCAACTTGGGATCCTGAACATGTTGGGAAACGCGAGTGAGCATCATCTTCTGGGCTTGCTTGGAGAAGCTGCGCTTCGGACGTTCAGCTCCTGCCTTGGGTTGATCCCTTGCTCTGTGGCCGTTCACTCGGTCCCTCTTTCCCTCACATCTTCCCATAAACTTAAGCATAATAATAATAACTCTTTTGTTAAGTCCCACTATGCACCAGGCTCTGTAGAAGATGCTTTAACAGCGACCTGTGAACAACCAGAACCAGTGGCAGGATTCAAACCCAGGTCTCTTGGACATCCGAGTGGAGGCACCACTCTGCTACCTGTCTATTATAGGGGCCTGATTCAGGGCTCTCTGACCTCCCCCACCCAGGGTCTCTCTGTCCCTTCCCTTTTGAGACCAGTGACATGCTAACATGGCTAGACGGCCCAGACACAGCAGAGGGGGTCTCACCAACCCTGAAACAAAGCCCTGTTCCCATCTCCTACAATCCTGGTGCCATTTCTGCCGCACTGAGGCCTGAGGATCAGGCATGGATACTGCTCCAAAAGACAAGGAACCATGGGGATCAGCTATCCTGTCCAAAAGAGTCACTATGGGTCTGAGAGTGTAGACCCCAGTTTCCACCTGGTTTTGCCTTTATGTGGTCATTCAGAATCATGTAGCCCAATTATAACAGAGTCACCTTACTCTTTCTTAAGGACTTTTGCAACAAAGAAAAGCTACATGACTCCAGTGTACAAAATCTGAAAGGTAAATATAGATCTTTACAGGTTTCTTGGGGGAGAGGGAATTACACTGCCCATCAGAAAATCCTAAAAGCCCCCTTAGAATATCTTTTTCTTTCCTCAAAATCGTTCTCTTGATGAGAGTATTTCTGTGTCTGTCCACCTGGCCTGCTCCTTGTCTTCTCCCAGCCTTCATAACTCTCCTGGGCCTTGCTGTCCTTCCTTTCTGCTGGATCTTTGGCCCGGAGCATCTCACAGAGAGCAGTTTGACCTCTCTGTTTCTAAAGAAAGTCTTCTTCCTCCAAAAAGATAAAGGAGAGGGGATGTTAAATTTTTATTGTTTGATTTTCTTTTTGTTCCCATCACATTATCATTCATGTTAAAATTTATCAAATGTCAGCAAGGTGTGGCCATCTTTGAATTTCCTCTGTAAGAATATGTAAGATGGCCAGAAAAATCTCCTCAGTGGCCTCCTCAAACCGCAGCTATTTTTATTTTGCATCCTTTGGTTCTATTGACATGATCTCCAAGAAGAAGATTCAGTCCTCCAGGTGTTTCTCAATATCTAGATGTTTCTTTCTTTATGAGCAAAACCCAAGTGGATTTCTCACTCTTCACCCAGGTATTTCACTGTCACATAGACAACGCGGCAGCAGTGGCCCCAAGGACAGGCAGAGGTGGGGTGTGCCGCTGAGGACTGTAGGGCTGTGTTAGGCTCTCTCCTCGGAGGTAACTCCTGGGCCCAGTCACTGCACTGAAAGCACCAAGAATTGTATTAACAGAAGAACAAGCCTTTAATAGAAGAAGACAAATGGGTTTTCAAATTAGCTGGAGGGTAAAGCATGAGGAGTGATATCCTGAAATAACCACACTCTTACCAGGGGAATAAGGGTACGTGGAAAAGGTCTGCAGCGTGCCAGCAGGAGGGCAGGCTGCATAGACCCCCAGGGAGCAGTGAGCCAGTCATTGGCACCAAGACAGGGCCCTGCAAGGTAGAAGAAGTTTAAGTTTTGAAATTCAACCGTCCTGTTTTTAAATCCTGATTTTGCTCATAACTTGAATGGTAGCGTTGATAATTTGAATGACTTTTCTCTTTGCCTTTCTGGGAATTTTCCTTTCTTTGCCCTAGGCATCCATTGGCCCCAGGAGAGATGAGGGTACTAAAGAACGTCTTATAAGGGGAGAAAAGGAATTTAGTATTTAGCTTCTGATACTCAAAACAGCATTTTCAACAAGACAATCACCTGCAAGTTAAGGTATTGTCTTTAAATGTTCTAAATTCCTTTATCTCTCAGTTTTAGCATGAGGACTCCTCTCACAGAGAAGAGATGGCCCTTCTGCCTGCACAGTGGGCCAGGAAGGCTTGCTGCTCTGTGGTTGACGGACTATTTGACATAGGAAAATGAAAAGGAAAGCCCACCTCTTGTGTTCCAGGGAATTTGTGGGGGAAGGTGAAGAGAAAGGCAGGTGGGCCAGGAAAGTAGAGACTTGGCTGGGAAGCCCATGTGCTTTCCTTGGAGCCCCTCCAGGGCTTTGGAAGGAAGCAGGCAGCTCACTTCTGACCACCACCCTAGGGTCAATATTCCCGTGATTACTCAAGAAGGAAGTGGAGGTTCAGCATAACTGAGAAAAGACGTGGGACCTGTGGTAGCTCCCCAAAGTCTTTTACCCCAGAGATCCCAGGACACCCACCTTGCCAGAGCCTTCTCTGTGCCCCACCCTATTTGTGGAGGGAGAAGAGCAGAGGAGAGGGGAGCTTTCAGAGAAATGAAGTATTTTTATGTAAAAGAGACTGAGAATTCTGTAGAGGAACTATTTAATTATTACATCAGACTAGGTTATAATCCAGAATGGATGAATTAAAATTATTGTTTTCCTGTTACACAGGGGTTGGGAGCTTGTGAGGAAGACCACAACAGTTAAAAACAAAACTAGGGACGTTTTCATTGTGCACTCCAGAAGTAGTTTGTACAGTTTGCTTGGACAAGCATGTGTGCCTTGGCTAAATCTAAGACTCAATTTCTTTATCTGTTAAACGGGGCTGAATAATAATTCTCATCTCAATGGCCTCATTGTGTATTTAAATGACAGATGGCATATACATCCCTGGTTCACTTCCGAAATGCAGTAAATGTACTTGTTGCTGGTACTGGAAGAGGATCAGAGCGCTGACAGGAAGATAGCAGAGCAGAGGGTGCTTGGCCTGGAACCAGCTCCCAATAGCTACACGCTCCACTGGAGAGTCGAACAGACCACCATCCAGCCTGCAGATGACGGTTAGAGGTGGACCCCTGTTTTTTCTCTCTTTGCAAGTTCATATGCCAGAGAAAAAAACATGCATGAGGAACTGGGAGTACAGCAACTGGGGCCCACAGAGCTGCTCCTGTGCTTTCAAAGAGCACCTTTGACATCTGTTCTGCTGCAAGTGAATTTTGAGCCCCAAAGGGTCTGCATGGCTGCTTGCCCATCAGTACCCCTGCTATTCAAAGCAAGCCAGCATCCCAGGGCTGAGCTGTGCCTGCAAGAGCTTGTTGGAGGCTGAGCTGGAGTCTTGGTTCCCTGGTCCCCATTCAGCCTCCATGCCCTGGTAAGAGTATATTATTTTCTTAGCTCAAATTGCCGTTTCCAAGTCATTATTTCTCTATGACGAGAAAACAATATTGGGTCTTATGTAATATCAACCTCAATGAATCTGGAAGTGATCATGGAATGGGTGGATTTTTTTTTCCTCCTTAAAAAAGAGAAAAATAAATTCGAGATTGTTTGCATATGGCTGGGAATATTTATGAACTATTCTCCTTGTCTCCTCATCACATATTTTACCCAGTGCATTTGTGTGTGGTGGAGCATAAATCTTTATGGGAAGGGCGAGTGGAGAGGGGAAGAAAGCAGTTGAGGGACCTGGGTATCTATCAAAGGCCTGGGACATTAGTGGTCTTGGGTCTCAGGGTTCTTTGGCCTCAGGCTGGCCTGCTGTGGTCTGAGGGTTACGCAGTCCTGCTACTCAGAAGAAGTGTTTTGGAGGGAAGGTTTCAAATTCAAGCACTGAAGGAATTAACATCTTGTCACTCTGGTTTCTTTCACAGCCCCCTCAATCTTACTAGAGCAGAAAGTTCAACACCAATGGTTTCATGACCTGGGTGCTGTCAGCCAAAAGAGATAATGAAATTATATGGATGCCAAATTGAGCCCGGGTCAGAGGAATGAGTTGGCAGGTAGAAAGGAAAAGAACTGGCAGAACATGTGTTGGTGCTGGCGTTTGTTATTTGATAATACGGTGGTGTGTTAGTACACAGGCATGTTGCATCTATTTCCCTGTGGCCATGCCTCTCAGCACAGCTCATCACCAAGAAGGAGCCCAGGGGGGCCTAAGGGATGGGTCTGTGGCTATACATCAACTTGGGAAGAGCAGCAAAGCTCTGGGCTGTTGATTTCCTTCTCTAGGGACCAGACCCCAAAACTGGAGCTTCCTAGCATCTCTCATTCTCTGCAGCACCTCGGATTTTTGAGGACTGTACTGTCCAAGACTATGGGATAAGGAACAGAGAGCAGGGTGACCACCCCATTTGGCGAGGCAATAGCAATGGCTGTTATTCACAGATGTCCTAAGTTGGGCCAGGCACTGTGGGAGGCACTTTCCCTGTACAGTCTGCGTTGGTCATCTTGATGGCCTTATGAGGGTTAAGGATCTTTAGTCCCATAGAGGAGATGAGAAAACCTAAGCTCAGTGAAGTTGAGAGACTGGCTCAAGGTCCCACTCAGTAAGTGCCAGTATCAGGGATGTTTCCAGGATTTGTGGGGTCTGAAGCCAATACAATAAACATAAATAAGGAATTTTAATAATCAAGTACAGGGGCTTGGAAGGGGTCCATACAATTAAGAGAACTTGAAGCTTAAACCTCAGCAGCATCAGAGTAAATACAACCTGGGCAGTGTCAAAATTAAAGCACAAGGTTAGCCCCTGGCCATGTGGCCCCTTCCCTTTCTTTGTGGCCTCGTCTCTTTTTCTCTCTTCCATGGTTGTCACCAGCTCGGTCTTCCACATTCCTGATCAAAAAAGCACAAACTCGAGTAGCAAAACTGACACATGGAGACATCCTCAGAACATGCCAGCTGGGTATGTTATATGGCACAGTTATGACCTAAGGCAACGAACGTGCCCAGTGCCAACCTTTATCCTGCCATCAGGCAATCATTAGAGAGATCATTTATTCAGAACTTTTCTCCCAAGGAGTTTCAGTTGCCATTCTAGGCTGCTTTCACCAAATTTCATGACAGTTCCCAGACTGGGTAATTTGGGCACAGATTTATGCAGTGGCCTGCTTTGGTCTCCGAGGGGTATTTTGGAATTAGAAACTTTCTCATTTTCCATCAGGAATCTCTTTCCCTTGGATGAGATCCGTTGGTCAAATTTCAACAGGCATTCTATTTGATTTTTTCCTTTCTCCATTATAATCAAGATTTTTATCATAATCTCCATAACTGAAGGGGGTAGAGAGATTTGAGGGAGCAAATGAACCCAATATACATCACAAGGGCTTTGTGGGGGAGGTGTGGGGAGCGTAAGCATTGTTTAGTGCTCACCCTCTGCCACTGCCCTTGAATAGGCCTGCAGTCCCATCCCAGTCTGGACAATTACTAACGGGAATACAAGCATTTTTCCCAGCCTTGCTCACTCTGTTCTCCCAAACTGGAAACACAAAGCAGATGATGAAGTACAAGTTCAAATGCCACACCAGGGAGAAGGAAGTATTGAGAAACTATGTCCAAACTCAAGTCTGTTTTCAAATATTCCAGTAAGTGTTCAACTGATTTATCTTGGGCTGGTGTCATTTCATTGTCTCAAACAAAAGGCCTTCTATTAAAAGACAAATGCGGTTATGTGGGGAGTGGCTAACAGAAGGCACATTTAGGAAAATCTGAGCAACAGGATAGGTTTCTAGGCTCTTCCTGCAGGGACAGCAGTCCCTTTGCATTGGGATTGATTCCCATTATCTCAGGGTTACACTCTAAACCAGAGTCTGGGAAAGACAGCCACTGGGATGAGACTAACGCAGTGGCTAATGACCTGGCCAGCCATCCCCTCCACCTCTGTCCTCAGAGCTCAGGTGGACAGTTTCTATGTTAGTGTTGCATTGCTAGGATGAACTGTGTGATTTGGTGGAAATGACTGGATGATAGAAGCTTCGAACAGTTGTTCTTTTGGTATTTTGCTCTGCTCTTGTGTCTAAATGAATTACTGGATAGATAATTATTGGGGAAGACTGTGAAAGTCCTCTGCCACATTATCTTCCTTTGGATGTTCATTAGTTCATTATTTGAACTGTGCCCATGACAGGCTTCCAAGCAGCTGTGATCACTCATTCCAGGGGGAGCCACTGTCAGGTGTGCTGGCCCCTCCATTTTGGACAGTCTGGTTTTTAGAATAACCTAAATTAAATTCAAGTATGCCTCTCTGATACCCACTGGCCCTCTAGGGTGATTACTTTCCTAGGTCATGTCTTCCTAGAAGGCTTATCTCCATCCCTTCTCAGGCTTGGTTAATTAATGTTTCCATAGCTAATGCTTCTACAAAATCTGGCACATACCTCTAGCCTAGGACTTCAATGCAATTGTTATTTACCTATTTAAAAGCCCTTTCTCCCTACAAAATTATTATGAGGGTTAATTGTGGTGTGTTGATAAAATATAGATAAAAGGAAAATGAAAAGTTGGCTATTACCATTGCATCTGCTGGAGATAAGCACCATAAAAGCTTTGATGTATGTCCGCATGGTGGTATTTATGTATTTTTTACAAAAAAGAACCAGGTAGTGTTTATTGCTTGGATCAGGTTTGCTTTTTCAGGCCACTCAATAGTCTTCTGCACCTGCTTGATCGCTGTTCCATAGGGTATGGGGAGCTGGCAGTGTGACGAGTTGGGCAGGATTCAGGGTAAGTTACTTTACTCTGAAGACACTGCGGCTGTATCTGGTGGTGAGAAGGTTGACTAAGGGTCCTTCTTTTGCTCTTCCGTGCCAGCCCTTGAGAGAGGCCTGACCAAGGCACTGAGGAAACTGGACAACTACCTGAGCACTCCTCTGCCAGAGGAGATCGACGCCAGCACCCGTGGGGATGATGACAAGGGCTCCCGGCGCAGGTTCCTGGATGGGGACGAGCTGACCCTGGCCGACTGCAATCTGTTGCCCAAACTCCATGTGGTCAAGGTAAGAGAGCTTGGCTCCCAGGGGCTCCCCAGATCCAACTCCATCTTAGGTCCAATTGCCTGTGTTTAATGAGTCAAGGACAAAATCACCTGCTGGTTGAGAACCTGGCTCTGCAGTCACCTGAACAGAACTCGAAGTCAGCCTCCCCTGCATGCTAGCTGCATACCTTCTCCGAGTTTCAGCTTTCACCTGTGAAATATGCAGATACTGCTTACTTCCAGGATTGTTAGGAGAGTAAACAAGGCATGAAAGTTCCTGGCATGTTGTAAGGGCTCAACAGACAACAGTTGCTATTGTCCTGTCATACACAGTGATACAGTCCTTCCCGCCAAGGGCTTCTTCCTTGTAGGTTTTCCCTGGCCACGCCCCGACTCAGTGCACCCTCCTAGGCACAGTTTCCTGGTGCACAGACCCACCTGCTCCTTCCCTGCAGCCACTCCCCATGGCATGCAGGCATCATCTCCCTCATCTATCCGCTGCAGAGCAGGAGGTTGCAGGAAGCCATGCTCACCGACTGTCCTCAGCATGTGGTGCAACCCTTTCCTGTAGGAATCTTAGGATCTGAGGGTTGGAGAGAAGGTAATGCCAAGGTCGTCCAGAACAATCTGGACGGCTTTTTGCGTGTCTGTGACCGGCTTGGTGCAGCTGCGACTGCGCAGTTATGAGGGCAAGAGTCCTCTGCCTAATAAGCCAGCCCTGCCATTTTGGACTGCTGTGATTATTAAAACATTTTTCCTTGTTTGAGCCCAGACAGGCCTCCCTGCTCGCCTCTGTTAGATCAGCAGCGCAGAGGAGGGCTGCTCTCTCGCATCTCACTTGAAGACAGCAGTTGTGTTGCCGAAGTTGTTTAAACAGACACTTCTCACATCCTTTCCTGACTCTCACTAGCCTAGAGAAAAACACAGTGGGATGGTGTAGCTACACTGCTCTCTCCTTTTACACATGTTTGTATATTACCCTGTCAGTGAGACAACACGCTCTGTGCGGATAGGGCGTTCTCGGAGTGTTACAGTGGGTAACGGTGGGCACGTGGCAACCCTTCATAAATATTCATTAGCCATCTGATCACCTAGCTTGTGTCTTTATGATAACCAGTTTCTTTCTGCCCTTCACTGAGAAGAATCAGATTCAATCATTTACCAGCTGGACATCTGCCTATTGGTTTTCAGCTGAAGTTCTGTGCTAGACATGCAAGCTTCCCTCCAATCAGAGAGCACACCAGCTTGAATTGAAATCTCAGCTGTGCATACACTGGCGGCCACCCAGACTCAGTGAGAACTGGAGACTGGGAGGGAATCACGCATGCCAGTGCTGATGGACTGATCAAATGCAGCCCATTGCTAAGAAGACATATTGGGTTCTGGGCCAAACCATCAGTCACCTGTAGGTCCAGCAAGCTTATGGCACTTTGAGTTATTAGTTTCTGCATGCCCACCCATACCCCAAACATCCTTTATTGTCTTTTCTGAAAAATAGGTGACACCATAGGGACAGTATGATTCTAGTTCAGTCACACTGTGTCAAAGTGATATCATAGAAAACTCCCTTTCTAGAAGTCAGGAGATCCAAGCTCTACTCCTGTATCTGCCACCAGCTAGCAACATGGGCTGGGGCATATCGTTCAGTCTACTTGGAATTCATTTTTCTGATGCTTTAACAGGAGAGATGTGGATTATACTCCTCATCTCTTTTTTCTTTGTTCCTTCACTCCTTTCTCCTTTCTTACGCCAACACGTATTGACTACCCACTTAAGAATTCCTTGGAGAATAAGAAAAACATGTGGACCCCAGGCCCCATACTTCATGCTATGATTTCTCCAGTTCCTTCCAGCCCTAAAGGACTGTGTTATGCCCCGGCCCTTGGATGCAGTTCAGGGAGTCGTTCACTCAGGGAAGCCGGGGATCAGAGGGAGGATGGCCTGCAAGGGGACAAAGGCTGGGGCTCGCCTCCTGTCTCCTCGGATTTCTGCTGATCCAGCTTATCAGATCCCAGAGACCTGGCAAACCTCTGAAGTGCAGAAAGAGCACGGGGGGAGCCAAGTCAGCCCTCCAGTTTGGCTTCCAATCCAAAAGTTAATCTGGGCTGGGGGAGCTAACTATTTTCATATGCAAGAGCAAATTCGGAACGTGAGCACGGAAGGTCCTGCGAACATCAGAGATTCACGTGTGCATCCTCTCTCTCTGTCTCCCTCTCTCTCTGTCTGTCTCTCTCTGTCTCCCTCTCTCTCTCTCTCTCTCTTTTTCTCTTACTTGGCTCTCTTTTGAGTTCATTCTCTTTCTCACCGAGAGCCCGGCTTGGACTTGCACAGTCTGGCTCCCTGCTAGTTACCATCCCCCAGGTCAAGCCAACATGTGAGGAAAGAGCCAGCTCTGTGGAAAAAGCTGAGGGTGTGCCGGTCAGGCAGGGGGCGCCTTTCACAGCCGCCATCAGGGCCCTAACCCAGCACAGTGATCTGTTCAGTGCCTGAAGCCAATGGGAAGGGAGATACAAACATAAACACAAATATATATCCATAAATTGCATTTCTGTGGTTTTAAAGGTCACATTACATCCTGTATAAACTTGAAAACAAATCCCAGTGTGGAGAGACTTGCGGTTGTTATATCAGTTTGTCACCCACCACCCCTGGCTGGGCTTACTTGTCAGCCGATACAGCCTCTGCTCCAAGGCCCTGGGCTGACCCAGGGAACACTCACCTTGCAGTTAACAGAGGGACGCCAAGGAGAGCTGGGGGCGGGGGCGGCCAGCACTCCCTCCCTCACTCACGGCAGGTGCTCTGCCAGAGGACTCTGGGTCCATTGCCTTTGCTTGCAAGACACACCTGAGCTGGACAGAACACTGGGGAGCTGGCCAATAACACACCAGCCAGTTATTTTAACCAAGATAATTTAATATAAATATGTACTAAGCACTGAAGAACTAGGCAGGCAAAATGTACTATGAGGCTCCACCTTCAGGAGGAAGCTACTACCCCTAGTGCTGGAGGGGAGCAAAGGGAAGAGGTTGGAACCATCAAAACTTAGAAACTCGGATAAGGGCCCCCCAGAGCTGAAGCTTAGATCTCTGAGATGGGGTGCTGCTCAGCTGGTACCAGGGGCCAGATTCAGAGGACAGCCCAGGGGGCTGGGACCCAGTCTCTGCAGAGGGGCCACTGTGCATGCTAGGCTCTCTGAGCCCGTTGAGGACACTGGTTCTGCGAGAGTTGGCAAAATGGCCAACTGGATTCAGCTGCAAAGGAGATTCTGACAGGGACAGGACGCCACTGGGACGAGTCACGTCTCTTCTCCTTCCTGTGGCCTTGCAGGCTCTTTCCAGCATCCCCTCTTGGCAGAGCCTAAGAAGCAGTCCCTGGCCAAGCCCCAGTGTGCTTTGCACTTCCCAACCCCAATGTCACAGAGAAGCAGAAAGAAGGGTGTGTTTGTAGCTGAGTAACTGGCACACGGGATTCTTTATCACTTACACAAGCTCCATGGCAAAGTGGAGAGAACTGGGGATTAGAAAGCAGGGACTGTAACAAATATTAGAGATCTCTCAATAGACATTGGTTGGATTAATTAACTCCGTGTGTAACAGTGTGTAAGCCTGTTACACTTAATCGCTTGCAGCTTCCCTTCGCTCCTTGCTAAGCAACTTCAGTCTTTAAACGTAAGTGATTTTATTACATTTGACACCAGATGCACGTTGGTATTAGGATACCTGAGGATAGTGAAGATTACATACAACTGTTTGTTGAGTCCCTACTTGTTTAACCTCTTCTTGCCTCACTTTGCTCATCTGTAAAATAGGAATGTAATACCTTTTCTGTTACAGAGTTATTTAGAGCTTTAAGTAGCTAAGTGCTTTAAGCAGTCCCTGGAGCACAGCACAGAGTAAATAAATGTTTGTTATTGTTACTCTCATCAGTAGCATACTGACATTATGAGGGGAACAGAAATGAAGACACTGGGGCTCCCACCCTTATACTACTGACAAGCTAGGGAAGACGGAAAGGATGCTAACACAGTACATGTGATTCAGAATAGAATAGAGCTTAGTGTTATAAGAGAAGTTCAAAACTGATGTAGGAGAATGGAGAGGGGAAAACGCATCCTCCTTAGGAACGTGGTTGTATTTATGAGACTGAGTTTTTCTTGCAATAGTCATTATTGTCCTTCACTCTGCCCAGCTTTCCAGGGACCCCTGTCCATCCCTGGCACCAAAATTCAGGTGAAAGCCCAGGGTGGCTGATCTGGGGGATTCTGTTAGTGAGTGGGAGGGTCCCAGAGCCAGCAGTCTGGAGACCTGTCTGAAAAAAAAAAAGCAAGGGAAGAAGTCAGAAGTCAGTGCTTTAGGAGAGGGGCTGCTCTTTGCTATCCCCACCCCAGGCCCAGAGGGCTAGAGGCAAAGACTGCTCATGTGCAGGCCCCAGTGCACGGTAACAGTAAAGGGGCCCCCGTCAGGAGTATTCAGAACTTTCAGACGTTGATAGCAGAGCATTAGACCACGATCAGGGCCCTTCTGAGTGCAAGGCCCATGTGACTGCATGGGTCTCACATCTGTGAAGCCCTCCCTATCTAGGGAGACCTTATTATAAGAAACCACCCCTGTCCCTACCTGTGAAGGAATGCATGCAAATGGGCAAAAGGTGGGTCTCACTGAATTATAATAATAGGTAATGTTTCTTGAGCACTTAATATGGGCCAGTCACCCATCAAAATGTCTTATGTGTATTAACAAATTTATTACTCCAAGGTAGATCCTCTTATTTCCTCCATTTAAGAGAGAAATTGAGGCTCAGAGAGGTTAAGTAACTAGCCCCGGGTTACACAGCCATTAAGCGGTGGAGTCAGGATTGCAGATCCAGTCAGTGGGGATCTGGAGCCCATGCTTTTAACCATTGTGCTACTATTTCTCTCAACACAAAATGCCACTTCCCCAGAATGCCCAAGTCCACAGCCCTCAAGTGTGGCCAACCAGGGACAAAATAGAAATCATTATTTGTTCTCTCCCATATTATACCCTGAACCTACATATACATTCCAACATCTAACTTACATTTCATGCTTTTTATTCCCTTCTGTAAATAAGGATGCTTGTGTAAAAACAAAATGGATAAGGGGGAAAAAAAAACTATTAATTCTACCAATCAGACCGGTAATATAGTGGCATATACATTTTGGTCATCATAGATATTTCCACAAATGCATTATACTGTGCTTCAAATTTAACAATCCATCTTGAAGAATTTTCCAGAACACTGGAGCACCATTTTTTATAGCTTTCCAATATGTATTTATGGATGACAATATATTTATCCATTCATGTACTGTTGGACATTTGTGATGTGTACCATTTTTTGCTAATCCAAATAGTACCATGATCATATATGTATAGCTAAGTCTTTGTGTATATCCGTGATTATTTCCTAAGGAAAAAAAAAAATCCCTAAAGCAGAATCAAAGGCCCAAGGGCAGGCAAGTTCTATTAGGAAACATAACACAAAACACAACAAAACACAATGAAATAGAGGGCAGCGCTGCCACCTTGCATCACGAACATCATTCCTGACCCATTGTGATGCACACAGGGCTCTCCTGCTGTGCGCACACGGGGTTCCACCACGAACACCTCAGTGATTTGTTTCATGCCTTCACACCATCTCTGTCCTGCCATCTCTGCTGTAGATTGTAGCCAAGAAATACCGCAACTACGATTTCCCAGCTGAGATGACAGGCCTGTGGCGGTACCTCAAGAACGCCTATGCCCGGGATGAGTTCACCAACACCTGTGCAGCTGACAGTGAGATTGAGTTGGCCTACGCGGACGTCGCCAAGCGCCTCCGCCGATCCTGAGCACGGTCATCTTGCCCCATCACTGCTGGAGAAAGACTCAGCTTCTCTAAAGGACTCTGCCCCCTTCGCAGACTCCTCTTCCACACCTTTGTTTATTGGGCCACATCTTGCTGACATCATCAGAACTCCAGCTGCTGTCTTTTCCGAAGGTCAGCACCAACCCCATCTAATCACGCAGGAATCTGTGAGCAGAAATGATGCATATCGTCAGCCTCTCAGCCTTTGGGCCCTGATCTGGGCTCAGTGTATTTGGGGTCAGTTTAAGAGAACCCATATATGGGACTGTCACTGGCCGCTTCTGCCAATATCAAAATATCTCCTCAGAAGCATTGGAAACACGCAACACTATGCCCTCCTCCCCCCTCCTCTTTGGCAGTAACTCCAAGACCAAGAACAAATGTCATCTCAGTTCCTATTGGAAAGAGACCCTGTCGTTAGAGGAGACGGAGTGGGTGAGAAGGATGGAGCAGGCTGTGGGTTTGAGCATCTGGCAGACACACCTCAGTCACTCAAGCTTTCTGACTCTCCTGTCACACGGCCTTGAAGGCCAGGTTGGAAAACCATCTGGGACACAGTTTGCTGCAGTGCTGGGAAGCCTGCAATGCTCTCAGGCACCTGGCTGACGCTGACCTCCGTTTTATGCGGTCTGGGCCTTGCCAGGAAAGGACATGGGTGTGCAGTTTCAAACTTGGGTGACTAGAAAGGAAAGGGAAGGGGCCAGTGTCTATCTATGTGTGCCAATGCCAAAAGGCCCCAGGAGGTGCCCAGCGTGGGGTTGGCTTGCTTAGGAGTAATGGTTTCATTGGCTGGGTTTGTGTTTATCCACGGGTGAATTTTGGTCTGTGAGAAGGCAGATGGGACTGGGAGGCGGAAGGATGGGGGAAGATAAATTCTTGATGAGGCTTGCAGTTCCCTGGGAATCTTTCGGACAGGTCTTCTCTCCCGTGTAAGTCTTGAACTGGACATGTCACATACCTACCAACCTTATATCAAAAAACACGAACTGGCCAGAAATGACTTTCCAGCCATTTTAAGTTTTCCTAGATGCAGGTCTGCTAGCTGGGTGATCCAGTTGTGGTCTCAGGTGGGTGAGGGGTACACTTAGGAGGTGGCATGATCATGGAAGACCTTAGGAAGGAAGTCTATGGGCCTTTCTGACAGGGAAACCATGTGGTTTGAACTTGAAGAAAAATACATGCCCATCTGGGTTAATTTTCTGAACATCTGACACAAAGCGAAATGTTTGTAGTTACTATTTCGCTCCTGAAAGGGTTACCTCCTTAACAACTTACCTGGCTTGGGTATGGGGACCTGTGCAGAGGAAACTAAGAAAAATGAACTAAGCATTAGCTCCCTGTCCCAGCGAATGCCCTGTGAGGAAACCCACCCACCACAGACCTTCACCTCCAACAGTCCCCCCTTCTCTGGTGCCTGTGGGTAGAGGATAGGGCTCCCAAGTGCGGGAAACCCCAGGACTTGGCTCATTGCTCAGGGAGGGCAGCCGGCACAGGCCCCTTTCCATAGAAACAGCCACAAACTCTAACCCCAACAATCCCCGGACCTACCTGCCTCCAGGGACAGCTGAGGAAAAGACTGACCCATTGATCAGAGCGGAGGGGAGGAAGCAGGGGCTCCGCTGACCCACCGAGGAAGAGGAAAACGCTCAGCAGGACAATTTATAAGGTGGAGGGCTTTGCAAAGGTGGAGGAGTTCGTTTATTTTCACCTCTGGAGGAACCTTTTCAAGGATTCCCTGGAAACTTAGTCCCCGGCCATGTTTAAAAGGGAGGGCTGGCGAGGAAACGGTCTGTTTTCCTGTAGGGAAAAGCCCCATATTGGCCTCCTGGGAGACGAAAGCATGAATGATCCCAAAGGCCTTTTAGTTAGTGTGAAATCCTGTTGTCCTCGGGAATTCTCCTGAATTCGGCAGCACAGCGTGTGGCGCGGTGACCTAAGAGGCCGTCCACTTTCTGCAGACCCGCAGTGGCGCTGTTGAAGCACAGCCGAGGAGCACAGCCCGTGCGGCGGGGTGGGGGCCCAGGTGGAGCAGCGCCCCCAGAGGAGCTGTCGGGTACTGAAGACTCTGTTTTCATCCTTAGAATTCAGCAATTGGCCAGACTTCAAAAACAGTCTTTAAAAACAAACAAGCCAAACCAAATCAATATTGTTCTTTCTACATGTCCCTTCTGCAGTTGACTTAGTTTTATATAAATAGTAATATTAAGACACAGGGGAGGGGGGCAGTTATATGATCAATTGCAATCATTTGAAAGAAGGGGAGGAGTTACAGATGGCAGGCACTTGTGGATACTTGATTGAAGAATATCTATTTCAAAAGAAGATTATCATATAAGAAACTGACTATTGGCTCAGAGCTTTAATGTCTCCTGACCAGATTTATCAGAGTATTTTTAAATGACAATAATATTACCTTCTGATTAGGTTTTTCAATGGAGATTTCTTTCCAGCTCCATCTGCCTCCCATGTTTTGGCCATAACCTTGTCATATACACAGCAAATCCTCTTCCAGCAACAATGTGGTGAGGCCCTTAAGCATCCACAGAACCAGCTCAGAAAAGATAGAAGGTTTGCAGTTTGCACTCCAGATTTTAAGAGAGGAGGTGACCCTTGTCATTGGTCTTTAATGAATACTGATCACTCTGAAAGAATTTCAGTGGCACTGAAAGGAGATTATTTGGGTTGAGATCATATTTTATTTTGAATTTATTTCTCTCCTTTGACTTCCATGTCACTATTTTTTTATGGGGTACACAGGGACAGGCAGAGGAAGAAAGAAGACTCAAACTGAGAATGACTTCCTTGAATTTACCCGTCTACTCAGCCCTCCCCACCTCTCTGGTTGACTCAGAGAGGGATGAGAAAAGATTTTCGTAACTATGAAAGATGAGCTGGTTAAGTAAAATGCTGATTGTTCCAGAGCATAGCTGCTTCTGTGGTGTGCCTTCCCCTACTGACAAAGGAAGTCCAATGCCTGGCAATTCAAAATTGCAGGCACGAGTCTTACTATCTTGATTTAAAGGAGGGATGTAGCTGCCCAGCACCAAACTAATGAGGGGGAAAGTGAAAAATACGTTCAATTGAGTCATTTGGTCACGTGATCTCGGAGTTGTTTCAGCTCCCCAGGAAATGCCACTGTCCTCGGTGTTCACTTCTGCTGGTGGGGCCGCAAGGGTCTTGATCTTTTCTTTAGAAAAAGGCTATGCCAAGAGTAAGATTTCCTGGGTGGCACTGTCTGGCATTTGTCAAATGAAACAAAAGAAGCTCTTCGCAACATCTGTGCCAGCCAGAGCCTCTGCAGACAGACAACACAAAGCATCTTAGAGTTGTTTCAAAACGAATCATACGTGGAATAGGCCCCGAAGGTCTAAGTCCTAGAGGAGTTAAGGCCTGGGCAATAGAATCAAAAGGGAAGCACAGTCAGGAAGGTGCAGGTCCGTCTAGTAAGAGTTTTCTATTATGAGAAACCAATGAGAGTCTGCATCTAAAATTAAGCTGGTCTGGAGGCAGCAGATATGCAGTAGGTATGTCTGCTCTCACCCCTAGTCCTGCTGGTCAGGAGCCGTTTAAACAGCAGAGCGAATCAAAATGCCAGCGTCTCCCTCCTTGGAAAGATAAAGCATTAACTCATGGTTACAATTAAATTCAATGATTCCCAAGGGATCACTTCATATGTTTTTTAGATGTCATTAAAAAGAATCTTAACAATTAGGGAAAGTGTGTATGTGAAGCATCCCGGTTCTGATGTTAGAACAGATGTGGTCACATCATTGGCCTTGAGGCCCTTTTTTGCACACAAGGCCTGTTGTTTTCCAATCAATGCCCTTTAGCACTCCTCATGAATGCATGCTCCCCTCCCTCTGCCAATATTCTTCTCCCAGTTTAGTGTCAGGATACTTTCATTTCATTATTAGGTATGATCCAAAGCGTGCACAGTTTTATTTTATGTTGCTTAAGGAACTAGCTCCAATGCTCCCTTCCCCAACAAAAAATAAAAGATTATCTCCATATAGGGTTTGGGTGAATCTGTGTTTCTATAAAAGCAATTTGATTTTTTTGGCAAAACATAGTTTTAAGAATCCAATTATCTAAGGTATTTTATTTATAGTTAGAGATCTTGCAATATTGATATTACGCATATATTTAAAATACAACCTATCCAGCTGATGTTGGAATTTGTCTTACTTTCCTGCCTACCTGCTTGTCCCATTTTATAAGCTGGGAACTAAGTAAGTTGGCAAAAGATGCCTAGCTTTTATAAAAGAACAAACATTTTATTTTATTTTATAAAGACACTCCAAATAATGGTTACTTGATTTTCTCAAGACCTTTAACTGTGGTGATAAAATAACAGGACTTGCTTTTAAGCCTTAATACAAATTGCCTTTTAATGAAGATAATGCTGAATGTTTTCCTCATGAATCTGAACCAGATAGATATTTGTTTCCCAGTCTTGATTGATATTGACTGATTCAAATAAAGTTGGTTCATTTTCAAATATTACAAAAGCGATCATTAGACTTCTCATTTGAGGTGGGGATTGCCTATACTGTTTTACATGACAAATGTGAAATATCTCTTTTTCTCCAAATAAAGCTTATTCTGTTTTCCCATTATAAAAGAGAATACATTCATTCCTCTTAGAAATCAAAATCAAAGAAAAAGAGAACAAAGAAGAGAAGAAAAAGCAAAAATGCTCATGACCCAGCAGTCCAAATATCGATTTTTATTTTAGCAAGTCGAAATTCTATCACAGTACATGGGCTAGGTTAAAAATATGTATATGCTGATGCTCCTTCATGTGTGTCATTTCAGTTTCCCATCTGTACGGTCATACAATGGGGTAGGCCAGCAGTGACAGCCCAGACGTGACTGAAGGAATACCGTAAAATCCTGGGCTACCTGTACCCAAAGCTGTCACTTGGCCCTCGGCTGCCGAGTCCTGTCAGTGTTCCTGGCACTTTTCGTACCAGCTCTAGCACCACATCACTGACTCTGGGTTAAGGTCAGAGTCCTCAGGAACTTTTACTGGAAGTCAACAGAGCACCCAACAAGGACGTCCATGAGCATTCATATTGTTAAAGGTGCAAAGGCCTTGAGACTCCCTATGTCCTCCGGGCTTTGTCAGGACAGCTTCTCATTACCTTGGAAAGGATGAAACAGCAGACCCAGAACGAGCCCTGAGGAGAGGCAGCCTGGAGCTCAGAGCAGGCGTAGTAGAGGCTGTTGGCGGTCATGTCTCCACCTGGGGACCCCTGCCGTCCTCTGGCAGAGCTCTGACTGGGTCGGGAGGCTACCTCCCCACTCCTTCCTGCACCTCTCCCACCGCTAACTCCCACCCCACCCTCACGTGCCCCAGGTGAGAGTTCTTCCGACCTCATTTCCTCGGGTGCATCTGAACAGTTTGAGCCCATCCTCAATGTGGTTGGTTTCAGTGTAGGCTCTTGACCACGTTCTCTCCAGTATTGTGAGGGGAGATCTGTTCAGGAACTTCTGAGAAAGATCCCTTTTCCTTAAGAAATTGACTCCTTAAGTCACCGCCTCTGGTGCTGCCTCTGGATGTGGGTTTGAGGGCCTGGCAGAGCCCCTACCCACTGGAGACCATGAGGGGCAAGCTTCAGGGCACAGGCAAGACACTGCAAAACACAGCAAGAGGGGAGCGAGGCTGGCTCCTTGATGGGACCATTGAGTTGTTGAACTGACAGACCCTGAAACTGGTTCTGACTCTGCGTTTCCTGTTCTACAGGACGTACATCCTAGATTGTTTGGGGGTGGGGGGTTGTTTGTTTGTTTATTATTAGGAGTGGTCAAAAGCATCCTAAGTGGTATATTAGCTACACTTGATGCTGTTGATGTTTTCAGTAGCCAATTAGATCATCAGATTGCTCATCCAGGAGATGTTCCATGTTTCCATCGCTTGAATGCAGAGGGTCTGACCAAGGGCTGGGAACCCATGACCCTTCATCTCTCCGCATCTTGGTTTCCTCAGTTGTGCTGCCATGAAACCAATGGGCCATGAGGGACAGTGCCTGTGCCTGGTGTTGAGGAGAACTGAGTCCTGTTCCAGGAAACCTTCCAAAAAGTGGACTTGCAAATAAGAGCATTTCATTATATACTGAAGGTGCTGTGAGCTGTGTCTCTTATTTTTATGTCTAAAAGCTAAGACCCCCAGAGTACCCAGTAAGTTTTACTTTGTGGTGAAAGGCCTGGAGTATCAGACTGGAAAGGTAGGAAGTTCAGGACTGAAAACAAGGAGATCAGAATTCTAACCCTTGGTCCATCACCAAGTCACTATGTGAACTTGAGCAAGGCCCCTTCCTAGATGTCAGTTTCCCCAAGAGAGGTTCCTGAGGCCTCTTGTCTATGAGATGATAAAATCCCTAATAAAGAGTACTTATTGATAATAGAGGTTTATTTCAAGAGGAGTGACATCTCAACCCATTGGAACTTTGGATCTATAGGAAGGTCTCACTGTGATCGATCTTTAATGGAAAGAGGGTGACACTAGATTAGGAATTTATAGGGTCTGTCTTCTCCAAGGTAGCCTAAATTTCAGGCTATCTTGAAATTAATTCACATCCCTGTCAGTCTCCTATCTTTCTGTTTTACATTCAATAAAGTCCACATCTTAATGAAATGAAAATAACCCTGAGGCTCTACAATTAGGTTTCTTAAGCTGTAGTTATTTATGCAGAAAGTAAAGCAGACTCAAATATTAGAAAAATTTTCAATGAAAAGTATGGTAATCAAAAAATTGTTGAGTGTAACCTCCTTTAACCAGCATATCTCAACACCCAAACCTTCTTATCTCCGAATTTATATAGGACTTGGAGTCTAAACCACACAAGACCCAAAATACAAATATTGTAATAGAGACCAGCATTGAATGAGGTGCTATGCCTTTTCTGGAGTGTGCTTGGTCACATGCCACAACAGAGTACAGGTGATTCAATTTTTGTGCCATGCTTCACTTGTCTAGCATTCAGCAGATATCAGATGCTTAAAAATACTTCTCAGTGGTTGACTGGAAAGGTCATGAGACAGTATTCTAGACTGCTGGGTTCACTCTAGACCTCCCTCTTCATTTCCCTGGAGTCTCTGACACCCACAGCACCATATTCTGAAAATGGACTGATAAGAGAGAGTCGAGGAGAGAAACAGGTGTCTGTGTTAAATATACCTCCAATATACTTCTGAAGAATGGATCTCCTAAAACAGTCTATAGCACTTACCTTTCTGCCTGAAAAGATGGAATGCTGCCTAATGCCTACCGGATCTCATGGTTGTGACTATGTAATGATTTAGCCAGTTTCCTAAATTAGTCAGAAAATTCTGCCTAGATTGGGTGTTATATTTAGAAATGAACTGGAAGCTTTCAGGTGAGGATGACTCTGGATACTGCAGTCCTGGAATTATCTGAGTAAATATGAATTAAACAAATGCATCTTTTGTTCTGAATGTATGTTCATTAGAGAACATTTAGTACATGCAGATGAGCAAAAAAGGAAGAAATTAAAGAGCACTTGTAATCCTTCCATTCAGAGATAACCACCTTTAGTTTGTAAATAAATAACTTCCTATACTTTTTCTAGTGAGATAGAAATACAAGTATGAATAACTAAAAATGTTTTTTTAATTTTGGTATCATTAATCTACAATTACATGAGGAACATTATGTTTTCTAGACTACCCCATCACCAAGATTCCCCCTCATGCCCCATTACAGTCACTGTCCATCAGCGTAGTAAGATGCTGTAGAGTCACTACTTGTCTTCTCTGTGTTGTACATCCCTCCCCGTGCCCCCCCCACATTATACATGCTAATCATAATGCCCCCTTTCTTTCCCCCCACCCCTTTATCCCTCCCTTCCCACCCATTCTCCCCAGTCCCTTTCCCTTTGGTAACTGTTAGTCCATTCTTGGGTTCTGTGAGTCTGCTGCCATTTTGTTCCTTCAGTTTTTTCTTTGTTCTTATACAGATGAGTGAAATCATTTGATACTTGTCTTTCTCTGACAAATATGGATAATTTTTAACAAAAAAGAGAGCTATTATTGAGAACTGAAACCTATGTACTTTCCTGTCTTTATGATTAACAATTATGGGAAAGCATATTTTCCTGTGTCTGTACCAAATAATACTGGGACTAGACAAGAATAACTTTCTACTTGCTTACTTATCAAGATCAATAGCTTGCTAAACATTATTTGCTTCAAGATCTTACCTTACTGTGCCCACCAATCAAAGTTATATCACAAACTGCCTTATTCCAACCAGTTCCTGAGCTGGTAAAACCCCCCTTTTAATCACTCAGCTCCAAAATGCTGTAAATTATCTTCCTCCAACTTCCTCCTTCTGAAATACTCCTAAAACTGTGTCAAGGAGGTGTTCTTTATTGAAATAAATCTAATAAACTCAGATTTTCTTGATCAACAAGTGTTTCTAGTGTTTTCAGTTTTTTGTTTTTGGAAATTGTCAGCTAAACTCTACATACTGGTTTTTCATGTTGTTTTTTTTTTTCCACTCATATAGCATGGACATCTTTTCATGGAACTTTTCATCTATAACATCATTCTTATGTATTCATTCATTTAACCAGTTCCCTATTATTTGGTCTTTAGGGTATTTCTAATTTGTTACTAAGATAATCAATGCTCTAACAAAGTTATAGTAAGCTAGATTCATCATTATTTCTATTTTCTCCTTAGAATAGATTTCTGCAGGTGAAATTGCTAAATCAAAGGCATACATATTTTAAGGATCCTGATACACATTGCTGTATTTGCCTCCAGATCTTGAAGCAAAGAAAAATATAAGTGCTTCTTTTCTTACATCATTTCCAGTATTAAGTTTCATTGTTTTTCAATTCTTTGCCATTTGATAAGTGAAATATACCTGATAGCTATCTATTTACACACTTGTTGAGGATCTCTCCCAAGTGCACAATTCCACTTTCTTTACTGTCTTTAAGTTTTCACTCTCTTACAGTGGAGTGTGCCAATTTCCTCCTCTGCAATTTAGCTACTGCACATCCATTAGTCTGCCACATCCTGGAATGAGTAGAGTATGAACTGGTTCTTGTGGCAGTTGTTTTTCTCCTTTGTATTTCTTGATATATTTTTAAGTAGAAGGAAAAAAATGTAGAATTCCTTCTTTAAATAAAACGTGGCAAGATAAAAAAGAAAAAAATCCTTGTTTTAGGTCCCATAAGGATGCCATCCTGGATTGAATCTAGTGCATACTCTGCCAGTAAATTCTCAGGGCTGTTAGGGATATACTATGGGGAAGGTGTGTATGTGTGTGGGGTGGGGGTCAGGGCGTTCTCACTGACTTATAGCTTTGGAAACATTAGTGTGGGACTTGTGAAGAGCTCTTTTCTGCCAGAAATTTCCACCAGAAATTCTCACAATTCATTGAGCTTTTGGCCTTTAGAGCAAGGTCAGGCCTGTCCTTAGGGAAGTTGAGTGTGGATAAGTGAAGAGAGAGAAAAATGGTGAGTTGGCAGGCCCCACACTGGGCTTTGTGGAAGTATGATAGGAAAGTGAGACAAAATAACCTGAAATCCAGGTCTGTATTTCCAGGGTAAATGTCTCCAGGGTACTGTGGCCTCAGAAATAAGACTCAAGAGACAGACAGATCTTCAGTCTTAAATGTGAGACTAATTAATGGGGAGAGCAGACTTCACATTCACCTGGAACCAAAGGACTTTTGGAAAACGGTGGTCTTCAGTCTTTCCTTTTGCCCCCATCTACTTCTCATGCATCACACAACTCCACGAGTGCCATCCTTTAGCTCTTATCACAAGGTCAGTGATTCTCAGAGGGATTCCAAAACACCAAACAGGGTGGCACTAATGATCTAGCCTCTAATGCATCAAGATGCCGTATAACTTGAAAACAAAAACTCAAAGAAAGGTGATGAATGTGAAGAGCATGAGTCTCTAACTGAGCCACTACACAATAAAGAGTGCAACAGGGCCAAGTTCGACATCCAAAAGAGACATGGAGCCCAGAAACTATCATGTGGTTATTTAATTCTAGAAAAGGAAACTATATGAGGGTGTTGAGGGGGGTAATGAAAGGAGCAGTTAAAATGTAAATTGCCCACTAGAGACTATTTTAAAATGTTTTTTTGGAGTTCCTTGCAAGGAGGTCCAAAGTCAATAATAAAAGACTCTGTAAATGCATCAAGGCAGAAAGCCAACTAGATAATCAGTGGGACCACTTGACCCAGAACTACACTGGGAGATGAAGTGGAGAGGCAGTTATTTCTCTTTTTAACTGTAAAAATGCAGAAAGACTACATGGACATCCTCACTTCCTCTTTTGAAAGACATTGTCATAAATATTGACCCAAATACAAATAAGCCTAACAGACTGAAAGGCAACAGCTGGCAACAAGAGACATCCTAAGGGGGAAGCCACTGGATCAAATTCATGGTTAAAAGGTAGGAATGAGCTTCCTTAAGAGGGACTATAAAACATCCTATACAGGCAAGAATACTGTCCCAGTTGTACCACAGAACATTAATTCTCTGAGATACTGGCCAAAAAGACTAACCAAATGCTGGGCTTCCTCTGGAAACAGGCTTTCCTGGTGCAAAACCAAGGTGTGATCACTCCTGATTGCAGTTGGGATTGCCATATCCCAAGGACTTTTAACGGTGGTGACAGGCACCATGTTGAATGCTTTGTCTTGGGTCCTCATGTGATGCATAGTGTGTATTTGCATTATCTCGAATTCTTATGACATTCCCATAATGTATTTAAGTTTTCACTTACAGATTGGGAATCTGAGGCCCATAGCAGTTAAGCAACAGTTCACTTTCACAAGCCGGTAGGAACTGGGATTTCAACCTAAGAGCCTGATACCATGTCTTAGAAGGGGAGAAGACAGACTGAAATAAAAAATAGTCCATCAGTCTGAAAGGCAGACTTGTAATATGATCAAATCCAAGGCAATGAAAAACACTGTATATTGGCCAAGAAGCAGAAGTGTGAACCAGGTAACACTTTGTTTGGGAATCCCTGAAACAGCTAAAGTTAAAAATACAAATTGCTTAACAATGTATCTTGGAGACTGTTCTGTGTAAGTACATAAAGGGCTTCCTTGTTAGTTTTATAGGTCCACGGTTTTCACTGTATGGATTTCCCCTTATTGATTCATTTGCAAATACTTTTAATTGAAAAATAAAATGCACACAGCAAAACAAAAGTCACCCAGTTCAATAGGCATTACATGAGAAGTAGTGATTTTTCTATTACAAACACTTCCCAGAGACCACATTGTTAACAATTTCTTGTATTTACTTACAGAAATTTTCCATGCACACACACACACATGCATATTACATTGCACGTAGATGTTCTTTATTGTAAGAACACAGGATATGTGGTTGTATATGAATGCATTATATTCATTTTATAAAGAATGAAAGCATGATATATTTTTATCTTGCATTTTTTTCTTAATATTTCTTGGAGAGTTTTCCATATCAATACATGTTTTGCATTCTTTGTAACATCTGCATACTGTTTCACTGTGTGAATTTAACTTAATTCACTTAACCGGTCTACTTTTAAAAGATATTTAGATATTTGTTTCCAGTCTTTTGATGTTAAAATTATGCTGCAACAAACATTTTTGCAGGTATTTTTGAACATGTGTGAGAAAATATTATAGGGTAAGTTCCTGGTGGCATGATTATCAGATCCCATGGACATGCAATTAATTAATTTTTAGTTAAATAGGAAACCCATTTTAATGATTTGAAAATTAGAAAAATGTAACAAAATAAATAATGGAAAGTCTCACCCCCTCCCTGTCCCTAATCATACCTCCTTCATCATCTCTAAGTAAAGATTTTATTAGTTTCTCATAAATTCTTCCAAATTATTCTTTATTCAGTTGCAAGAACATGCAAACATATATTCTTATCCACCTCCTTTCTTACCCCAGCAGTACATAGTACATACTGTATTTACATTTTTTACTTAATGTGTCCTGCAAGTCTTTCTACATAAGTACAAAGGACTTATCCTCATTTTTTTTTTACAGGCACATACTATTCCTTAGGGTAGATATTTGGTAAATTATTTCCAATTTTTTACTACTTCAATGTTAGAATAAACAAATGTGCTATATTTTATATTCACATGACTAGATATAGGAAAATACTTACAGCATGCATTTGTGTAAAAAATTAAGAGGAAACAGAATTACACAACTGTGTCAGCTGGCAAATTTTTATTACTTCTTTGGAAGGATAAACAAAAAACTAATGACAATGTCCTTGCTGGGAAGGATGAGAACCGAATGGAAGGGAAGAGACCAGAGGAGACTTTTCTCTGTGCACCTGTTTATATTTTATTATTTGAATCATGTAAATACGCTATAATGCTGTATATAGGCAAACCTCATTTTTTAAAAAATTTTATTTTGATATCATTAGTTTACTAGGCTTCCCCCTTCACCAAGTCCCCCCCACATACCCGTTCACAGTCACTGTCCATCAACATAGTAAGATGCTGTAAAATCACTACTTGTCTTCTCTGCAAGCATACCTCATTTTATTGCTCTTCACTTTACTGCATTTCACAGGTATAGTGGGTTTTACAAATTGAAGGTTTGTGGAAACCCTCATTGAGCAAATCTGTTGGTATCATTTTTCTAACAGCATTTGCTCACTTTGTGTCTTTGTGTCACATTTTGGTGATTCTCACAATATTTCAAACTTTTCATTATTATTATACTTGTTATGATGGACTACGATCAGTGATCTTTGATGTTATAATCTTATTATGTAATGTTATAATAGTAACCACACCCGTATATGATGGCAAACTTAACTGATAAATGTTGTGTGTGTTCTGATTGCTCCACCGCCCGACTGTCCCCCATCTCTCTCCCTCACTTCCAGCCTCCCTACTCCCTGAGACACAACAATATTGAAATTAGGCCATTTAATAACCCTACAATGGCCTCTAAATGTTCCAGTGAAAGGAAAAGTTGCACATTTCTTACTTTAAATCAAATGCTAGAAATGATTAAGCTTAGAGAGGAAGGCGTTTCGAAAGCCTAAATAGGCTGAAAGCTAGGCTCTTTGGGTCAAACAGTTAGCCAAGTTGTGAAAACAAAGGAGAAGTTCCTAAAGGAAATTAAGTGCCACTCCAGTGAACATATGAATGATAAGAAAGCAAAACAACCTTATTGCTGCTATGAAGAAAGTTATAGTGATCTGGGTGGAAGATCACACCACCCACAACATTCCCTTAAGCCAAAGAGTAATACAGAGCAAGGCCCTAACTCTCTTCAATTTTACGGAGGCTGGGAGAAGTGAGGAAGTTGCAGAAGAAAAGTTTGGAGTTAGCAGAGGTTTGGTTCATGAGGCTTAAGGAAAGAAACCATCTCTGTAACAGGAAAGTGCCAGGGGAAGCGGCAGGTGCTGATGTAGAAGCTGTGGCAAGTTATAATTATCCAGAAGATCTAGCTAAGATAGTTCATGAAGGGGCTCCACTAAATAAGAGATTTTCAGTGTAGACAAAAACAGTCTTATATTGGAAGAAGAGCCATCCAGGACTTTCATAGCTAGAGAAGAGAAGTCAATGCCTGGCTTCAAAGCTTCAAAGGACAGGCTGACTCTCTTGTTAGGAGATAATGCAGCTGGTGGCTTTCAGTTGTAAACAATGCTCAGTTACCATTCCGAAAATCTTAGGGCCCTTAAGAATGTTAAATCTACTCTCCTGTGCTCTATAAATGGAACAACAAAGCCAGTGTAACAACACTTCTATTTACGACATGACTTACTGAGTACTTCAAGCCCACTGTTGAGACCTAGTGTTCAGAAACATATTCCTTTCAAAATATTATTGCTCACTGACAATGTACCAGGTTACCCAAGAGCACTGAGAGAGGTGTACAACGAGATTAATGTTGTTATGCCTGCTAACCCAACATCCATTCTGAGCCCGTGGATCAAGGAACAATTTCAACTTCAAGTCTTATTTAAATAAATTTGTTTCATAAGACTACAGCTGTCATGGATAGTGACTCCTCTGATGGATTTGGACAAAGTAAATTGAAAACCTTCTGGAAAGGATTCACCATTCTAGATTCCATTATGAGACTGAACTACTGCAGTCTCATGATCAAATTTGAATGGAGGAAGAGTTACTTGTTAGGGATGAGCAAAGTGGTTTATTGAGCTGGAATCTACTCCTCGTGAAGATGCTGTGAAGTTTGTTGAAATAACAGCAAAGGCTTTAGAACATTACATAAACTTAGTTGATAAAGCAGCAGCAGAATTTGGGAGGATTGACTCCCATTTTGAAAGAAGTTTGATTTTGGCTAAAATGCTATCAAAGAGCATTGCAAAGAAGTCATTCAGGAAAGGAAGAATCAATTAATGTGGCAAATTTCACTGTGGTCGTGTTTTAAGAAACTGCGAGTCCTAGTCTTCAGCAACCACCACCCTTGTTAATCGATGGCCATCAACATAAAAAGAAGACCCTCCACTAGCAAAATGATTATGACTCATGGAAAGCTCAGAAGATGGTTAGCATTTTTTAGCAATAAGGTATTTTTTAATTAAGGTGTATATGTGCATTGTTTTTTAGACAGTGTTTTTGCACACTTAATAGACTGTAGTAGAGTGTGAACACAACATATTATATGCACTGGAAAACCAAAAAATTCACTTGACTTGCTTTATTATGACATTTGTTTTATTGAGATGGTCTGGAACCAAATCCACAATATCTCTGAGGTGTGCTTCTATTTTGAAAAGTATGTGATATGTGTCAAAATCTGTTTGTGAAGGGTTCAGATGAACTCATCAGGGTTATTTTTAAAAATAAGCTGTCAGGGCACCTGTAGGCTCTTGAGACAAAGTTACACAATGCCATAATGCTCCTTTTCCGAATTCATCCCTTGGTGCTCTACCTGCATCCTAGCGCCACCGTCAATATCAATTTTCACGAATTTTCCTCTTCACGTGGTTAACTTAATATTGTTAATGTCATTCCCTTTTCCTGAAACCCTAGGACCATTAGAAATATAAGTTAACAAATCCTTCCTACAGAATTAAATTAATAAATGTAATTGATAGAAAATACAAATAGATCACAAATAGATCCAGCATCAGATAAGGAGATGACATATGGCTATACAGAATCCCGGGGCAGCCTTGGTTTACAAAGCGTATTCAAGGGCCATGTGTGCAATCGAACCACACACTGCTTTGTGCTCCAAGCCCTTTGGGGTCCCCAGGCGTGAACCCACTGAAGCTGCTCTCACTTCTGTCTTCTTCTCAGAATTGCTATTTCTATGAATACCCGATGGTCCCCCATCACTTAGACCTTTGGGGGATTGTAGGACCGCACTCCGCATTCTGCTGCTGCATTGTCAGTTTCTTTACCACGCCCCCTCCTCAACAAGGGATCACTTTTCTTCCTCCTCTCAGACCTTCTTCTCTCTCTCCTTCTTCTAAGGGCTTTTCCTGTGACAGTTAGGCCTCCAGTGGCTTCCCTTCCCCCTCAGGCTGTAAACATCCTAATTTCTGTATTGCAACTTTATTTCGTGTGAGTTTATTATACATTATATTACATTACAGTACATCATCCCAGATTATTCCTTTTTAGGATTAGAGCACACACACACATACACACACACACACACACACACACACACACACACACACACACACACACACAAAGCCATTGCCTCTTTTAGAAGGTGAACCCAACATTGAAAAGACAACGATCCAAGACTCTGCGGCATTCCATGTATTCATATGATCAATTACATGAATATTAATACTGGCTGTTTTTTCACATATCCGTGTGTTATGGGTTGAATTGTGTCCCCTCAAAAGATATGTTGGAGTCCTAACCCCCAGTGCCTGTGCCTGTGATCTTATTTGGGAACAGGGTCTTTGCAGATGTCCTCCAGTAAAGATGAGGTCATGCCCTAATCCGATCTGATTGGCATCCTTATAAGAAGATGAAACATTTGACCACAGGCAGATGTCGAGGGGGCATGGCCGTGTGAGGACAGAGGCAGAGGCTGGAGTGAGGCTGCCTTAAGCCAAAGATTACCTGCAGCCGCCGGAAGCTGGAAGAGACATGGAAGGGTTCTCCCGGAGAGGCTGTGGAAAAGCATGGCTCTGCCAACACTGATTTTGGACTTCGGGCCTCCAGAACTCTGAGCGAATAGACGTCTGGTGTTTTAAGCCTTCCAAGTCACGGTACTTTGTTACCAAGCCTTTTTGGAAACTAATACACCCTGTATTTGCTCATTTCTAAAACTGTCTCGCACTTGCCCCTTCCTGATCTGTTGCCACATGTTCTCCCACAAAGTGGAGTGTCACTCAATCAAGCATATTCAGAGAGGCTGTCTGCTGCAGCAAGGTGGGATTTCAGCACCCATGCCCTGAAGTCTGAGACCAAGAGGCCTGGCACCCCTGTAAGCCTTTGGGGGCCTGTGCCCTGAATGGGGCACAGGGGATGTCCTGAGAATGTTTAGGAGAGCAGAGGTCTGGCTCCACATCCTTACTTTGCACATAATCCCGCATCTGAAGGGCTTCCCAACCGTCTTGACCGGCTCCAGGTGTTTGGAAAACAGGTCTCCAATGGCGTCCCTCCACCTCACTGTGTAAGGAGGCACCCGCCAGCTTTATCCACCCCAGTGCCTTTGAGCTCCACAGGGACAAGAAAAGGGCATAAAAGGTCTGTTTTCAAGGCTGTTTGCCTGAAAAGCACCTGGTTGGTGCTTTGACAGGTTCTTCCTTCAGCTTTCCTTTCAGGTGATCACAGATTTGGCAGAGGGGCGCTTGGCTAATCCTCAAAGAACACAAATCACAACACCCATTCTACTGTCCCATAATTACATTATCCAGTTACTCCCCTCAAGCCGGTAATAAAAGGGAATCTACTGAGTGGGTGCTGTACAGGTGGCCTTAAAAGGTGTAAACTGCCACTTGAAGCTGGGCTGATGAAATGCGTCTGTGCAGGTGTGACTTAGGTGGACGAGGACATGACACACTTGTTAAGGGTGGGGTGGCTTAGAGCACATAAAACAGTGGAGGGTGAGGCAAACATCTTCTCTCTGTGGTTCACCTTTTGTTGCTGACCTGGAAGCTGAAAAAAAAGCCTGGGTAGGGCCAGCGCTGCAGGTTGTACCTGGGAGAGGTGTTGGGATTCTGCTTCCTCATGTCCCATGGTGCCACCTATGGCCACAGGCAAACCCATTTCAGGACCTATTCTGAAGAGACCCAAAAGATCCCCTTAGGGTGTTCTTAGAGTGTTAAAAGGTCAGCTCACTTGGGGTTTAATCTTTCGGATGGTACTCTAGCCAACAGGTCCCACTCTTTTGCATCCACCTTCAGTTATGCTCCCCTGCATCACCCTAAAGAAGTTCCTGCACCATATTGGCTCCTTTAGATGGGAAGCTCTGCTTCCTCACAAAGCTCATGGTTTTGTTATGTTTTGAGCTCCTCCCATCCCTCGTGGGCCATCTCCACATTTGAAGCTTATGCATCATATTCATTTTTCTTTGAATTGAGGATCTCTTTCTAAAGTCTCCTGCAGACATCTCTAGAAGCATAGTGTTCCCTTAGCTTGTAGGTGCTCTAGAATGAAAGGTCTTTTTTTTTTACTGGATTTTACAACTTTCATTTTGTCAACCTTCCTTTTGTTTGAAATTAGATTCAGAGGAAATCTAGGGCATTGCGGTTCCCCATCTATTCATCCTTTTTCTGTCAAATTTATACCCACAAATCTGTGCCTTCTACACACTTCCACTTTGAGGGACTGACTACTCCCACACCCTTTCAATCAGACCTGTTTCTTTGGGGGAAAAAATGATCTATTTTTTGTGGGCATGTGACTAAAATATTTAGGAGCAGTTATCCCTGAGTTACCCTACATAAAGCCTCTCAATTGGGTCTCTCAACTTACCTGTCTCTTTTTAACCCTTAGTAAGAACTTTTAAAACTTGGGATTTTTAAAAACTTATCTCGTGAGGTATATGGCATTTGTCAAATTTGTCATGTACTTTGAACAGTTTATCACATTTGGGGCAGCTATGAGTCATTATTAACCTCTGAAAAGATGAAAGAGTGAGGGGTACATGATCCCCAATATGTCCTTTCTCCCCAAAATTGTGGTTTCCATAGTTCAGCTTTAAATTCCATTCTGCATACATCGAGCCATATTACCTTCCAGTTGTTTGGCACTGGGCACCACATGCATTACAAAAGGTATTCTAACTGCTGTAACTAATAACTGACCAATGAAATAAAAGGTTAATTTCTCATTCAGGTCAGAGCCTTGCTGCAGGGACTGAATCCTGAGTGGTCTCTTGGTTACTGAATCCCGCTTTGACAGAGACTCAATCTCTCAGCCTCCCTTGTGCTAGGGATGGCCACATGCCAAGGTTCTAGCCAATGAGAGAGAAGGTGAGTCTTTGGGAACACCTGGGAGAATTGTTTTCCATGATAAAAAAAGAAAGCACTTTTTCTATTTATCTCCTTCTTCCAAGTCCTGCTAGGGAGTTGATGTTAACATGCAGTATTTCTTTGCCTCGGTAATTTCAGTTCTAGGCTGTCTCCTGCCTCTGCTCTACCTTCTCCCACTCCTGCCTTTACACGGTGGCCAGTCATCTTATAAAAACACCCATCTAATCGTAGCACTTCTCTCTGTGAAAAAGAAGCCTGGCTTCCCTTGCTGATAGGATACGTCCAAATGCCTGCAGTGAAGGAGGAGGTATATCATCCATGAGAAATATGCTTGGTTCTGTGGCAGCCATCGACTGACATGAGGTAACAAGCATGTGGATGAAAAGCTAATATGCTGCGGAGCAGCCAAAGAGAAGGATAGGAGGTGCCCGAGCCCCGGGAGGCATCACTGAGCTCCCGAGCCAGTCCCAGGCCCTCTCATTACGGACCTCCACACTCACTATGGGAGATAATTAAGTATCCTCTCTTTGTTGCTGCATTGTTACTTGCTGAGATAGACCCTGTATGGTCTGGTCCCAATCTCACTGGGCAGCCTTCATCACGATGTACTTTATTTTCCTGCCATTATAAGCCACTTCAACATTCTCATACCTTTTTCTCTTTATTTCTGCTCCTTTTCCTGTCTAGAATGCTCTCCTCCTGCTCCTGCCCCAAGCATGTAGACATTGACACCCCTCCTTCAAGATCCAGCTCTGATGTTTTTTGGCCTATGGGAGGGAAACTTTCCTCCAGGCAAGCTTAGTCTCCTTGGAGCACCTTGTTTCTACATCAGTGACAAGCCAGATACACATTTTACCATGAACACTTATTAACATCCCTTCTCCTCCACCATTAAGAGCCACTTGAGATCTGGAGCAATGTTTCACTTCTTTCTGAGTTTCTGACACCCAGCAGAGTACACTGTATTTGTTATACTTTATACTGTTATTATTAAATTATGCTATATTTATTAAACTCTACTTATTAAGTACACTACAGATATTTAGTAGATGTTTCTTTATTAGTTGGCATAGGCTTTCTTCTCAGCAATGACGCCCCACTCCCAGGCCAGGAGCCGTCACACTCTGACCACAGCTCACGCCACTTCTCTTAGGCCTTCTCCTCCCCACATGCTCTAGCTCCATGCTGGCTCATGAATTCCTGGAATGTTGGAAGAGACCTTAGAGTTTTCCTAAGGTTTATTAGCTATGGAGTGAAATAAAGAATTCCAGGAACAAATATGTTTGGGAAACACCGAGTTAAAATTTAAACACGTCCTTCACTTTAGAACTTCTCAGAACCCATGTGTGGATAAAATGAGAGTTCCTGTGGCCAGGATTCTCACCTGGCCCTGGTTGACTAGGTCACTGCACACCTGTGGGCAATACATGGCTGTTGACTCTATATAAAGTGCTCTGGGCATGACAGGGTGGCAGGGCTGCAAGGCTGCAGGAGAGCAGAGGCTGGAGTGGTGTTAGCACTGAGAACAGAGTTCCAGAGGATGGTTGTGTGGGACAACAATGCAGAGAGGCCCAGAGGATGGCTGTGCGGACAGAGGGGCCCAGAGGCAGAGGCCAGCTTGCTGCATACACACTCGCTCTGAGTGAATGGGATTTTAGTGACTGATCTGCCACCTGGAATAAAGTTGGGTATAACCCTTTCACCCCGAGAACGTTTTGCTGTCATTTTCTTTGGTCACATTGAATCCATAGCAAACTTGTCCGGGGCTGAAACCCATTGGCAGGACACCGTGACATGCTAATATGTGTTGGGAATCTGTGAGAACAGAATGCGGTGACATCTCTCAGTGCCCTACCACCTCCCTGGAACTCTTTTCTCTCAAATTCCCTTGGATTCCGTTTTGTGAAGCCCACCCTGGGATACTCTCATCCACCACAAGCCCCTCATTCTACGGTGAGAATTTACTTCCTTGGATCACAGAGCCAAGCCAGCACTGAGGCTGCCTGCCTTTCGGCTCAGAGTCTGTCCCTCCTACTCTGTGGCTCCATCTTTATCTTCTCTGCCACTTTCTGGCCACACCACTAATTTAGCACTTTGCCTGGTTGGCCATGTATGCACTTATGACTAGAACTAAATTATAACTTTCCGAAAGGGATGGGCCATTTCAACACTCTTCTAATCTCCTCCCCGCTGTGCACAGAGTCAGGCATGCGGTCAATATCCTCTTCCGGAAGAATGAATGGTGAAGGAGTGAGTGAGAAAGGTAAACATTTATCACAGTGGTTTGGAAAGTCCCCTATCTCTTTGGGGACTAGAATAGATACACCATTATTTTATATACCACTAGAAATGGAGATGCTTTTCATCATCAACTGTAAGAAATACCCTAATTTCGAGGGTGCTAAAACAAAAACAAATGTGTATCTTAAAATTAATGAAATATACTAAAGGCATTTAATCAAAGCGAAACTCAGTTCTACAGATAACTTCATTCTGCTGGAAACTCATTTCAAAATTGCCCAGAGTGGGAAGGGAGCAGGAAGGAGGAAAGGCCTGGAGTCACAGAGGTAAAGAACAGCTAAGGGAATTCTCCCAAGGGCCAAAGAATTGAGTGTCTTGAAGTTTCCAAGGGTGGTGGCCCTTGCTGCTGGGTGGGCTCCAGCTGAAGCCCACCAGTCAGGGCACCCAAATGGCATCAATTAATCTGAGCTTGGCAATGACATGTTTGTCCTGGACTAAAGGAATGCCATTGTGGCTTCACTGCAGTCGTCGGTTGGTGTGGACGGTGGGTGTGGAAGTGCGTCCTGGAACGGTATGGCCCTTGGGAGCCATTTAAGAGGCTTCCGGGGTGTTTTTGATAACTAGGAGTCTCTTTGGTAGTCTGGAATCTCTGGGTAAAAGCATTTACTCAAAGAACCTCAAAGAAAAGTGAAAAGCAGCAATTGCTCGTTGGGAACCTGTGAACCAGAGGCTGACACCAACATGTTGATGGCCACAGGGTAATGCTCTAGTGTTGAGCTGCACATCTTCAGATCTTTTTTATTTTTTTCAAGGAAGACTGCTTTCTCTGACTGTACAAACACTGGGACAAGGGAAAGTCATTTCCCCATTGCCAGAACATAGTCCAAATTCATGAATTTGACATTTCAAACCAGACCCATGCCCTTGGTGGTCAGGTTGGTTTTCCCTTTGGCACAACACAACCTTCTGCACTTGGGAGAGGGCTGCCTGGGAGGGAAGGGCACTTCCAGAGCTTATTAAAAAGGGCACCAAAGCCTTCTGGGAGAGAAAATAGCTCTTTGCAGAGAGCTTTTCATGATTAAGTGCAAATGAATCTAAAACACATGGATCGAATTTCCCTGGAATTGCACACAATTTTTAAAATTAAAGGGGGGAAAGGGAATGGGTTTTTCTGGTAACCCCCAAACATCTGAAGAAGAAACACACATACTTGTGCATACAGAAATAAACCAAATGATGGTGTCTGAGGCCTCCTATCAGTGCGGGATCAAATGAGCTGGCCCTTCCTTGGTGAGGCTGAGGCCGTCCCTCTCTGCAGCTCACAGGGAGAATATGCAGTTGGGGGCCCTTCATAGGCTGAGATGCCCTGCAGTTTTATGGAGGGAGGCAGGGCAGCCAGGGAGAAGTGCATTTTCTGTTTGTTCAATCTCTCCTTTAGTTATCTTTACCTTTATGAATGCTGTTCAGATTTAGGTTTGACATACATAACTTTAAATCAGTAATATCCTTCATGGTTCCATGATTTGTTGGCTTCATATGTAACCTCTTGGCCCATTAAATTGGCTCCAACTCAAATCCTGTTGTTCCTTTACTTTTCACTTTTTTCTTGGGAAGGAGCATGGAGTAGAGGAGGGAGCAGGCAGGAGAAATGAGAAGAAGCAAGAGAAAGAAGGGAAAAATGGAATTCCTTCTACTGAGATTTCTAAATGTGGAACTCATTGTCTGTACTGGCTTGGAGGCAGAAAAAAACTAAGAGTTTAAATATTTGTTGAAGTCTGGATTTCTCCCTGCACCCGTTTTCCCTCCCTCCCTCTGAACCGTTCCCTCTTATAAAATTAAAGCTGAAGCTAGCAGTTCACGTCTAGCTCTTGAAATGTCACCAGCAACACCGCTATTATTCTGATTTTCTGGGCAACGCCCGTAGGTTCCCTGCTGCAGCTCAATTAAGCTAACTCGGCTTCTCTCGGATCTGGCCTGACAGCTGCACTGAATTTGGGCTCACTGGGTAATTTATCAGGCCTGCTGATGTATAGCTGCATGATTTAGGAGTGCAAAAAACCCTGGAATGCACCAAAAAGCAATATATGCATTATTATAAATAATAATAATAAAGATAAATGTCAGCCCCAAGTGACTCTGGTGGCCCTTGCCACTCCATTTAACATTTTAACAGTGGCATGTGGCCCCTGTGTGGCACTCGGGTCTGTCTGGTGCCTTCAAGGTTGCTAAGAAAAGGTTATTTGTCAAATGCTGGGTCAGATTCGCGGGGAGGTATTTTTAAGCTCTAGGTCAGACCAGCCCAGCTGCATTCCTGTCCCTGTCATTGAACGAGCTGAACTTTGTCACATTATTAAGCTGTCAGCAACGCCAGGGCGTTGTTTAGATTTCTGGTGGGAACTCCTCACACATGCTCCAGAGCTCCATGGGGATTTTATCAACACCACTGTAAAACATGCGTAAATGAGCCCTGCTGGAACTACCCTGGGAAGCCTGGGCTCACTTGGCCTCATCAGGCAGCAATGGAAATACCAGAGCCAGGCCCTGTGCCACCCACAGGCACCCTCCCCGGTGCCCTTTGCAAACACCCACTGCACCCATTGCTCTGCTGTGTCACTTCTCCCTGGGTGCTGATGGCTGAGAGTCCTGCCTTGACTTTGACCACATGGGATGCTGAGAAGCTCTGAGTTCAGATTCATGCGGATCTGATGTGGCCCAGTGGGGCTGCAGGTGAAGTCCAAGTTCAGTCCTTCAGCTGGTCCGATCCTCTCTCTCTCTCCCCACAGTCCAGTTCGTCCCTCACCCCGGAGATCCAAATGTGCTCATATTGTTAGTCTTCTAGGCTAGAAGCTGAGAAAGCTCCACATACAATTTAGAGAAGTTGAACTGTCAAGAATTATGGGGTGCCCTGTCTCTGTAAGGAAGGCACACACTCAAAGGGGACTGGAATCAAGAGCCAGGCTTCAAATTTTCGCTATCAGCGGTGATTCTCCAGGGAAGGGATTTGGGGCTGGGGGTTTCTAGCAGCCCTCAAATCACACCGCTGCACACAGCCAATGCTTCATTTCCCCACGGAGCTGTCTCCAAATAACGGATATGGGGTGCGGAGGGAGGGGCATGGGCAAAAATAAGTGGTAATGGGACACCTGCAGTGTAGCTCTGGGGTCCCTCAGGTCTTGGAAAATAACGCTAGGAAAGCAGTGTTCCCACCATGGCAAGCCCGCTCCTGGAAGGCAACAGGAAATCCCCACAACAGCGCAAGACACTGGATCTTTTCAAACACCAGGTTAGCTGTGAGCAGTGTGAAAAAACTTTATCCTCTCTATGCTCGGTGACCTTGAGCCACATGTGCAGTGGATGGGCTTTGTAGGCCGCTGCGGGGGCCAGAAGAGAGAACACAAATGCCAAGGGACAGAGAGTCCTGAACAATGCCCGCAGCTCTGGCGCTCTGTTTCCTAAGGAAGGCAGAAGCCAGGCCGGGCTCCTCCTTGGCATTCCTGGCTATTTCTGCAGTGGCATGAGGCTTCTCCTGGTTGTAGGCCCAGCTGTGCCACTAACCAGCTCTGTGAACTTGAGAAACACACTCAGCCCTCTGGCCAGGAAGCAAGGTGCTCTGATGACTCAGTCCTCCTCTCTTGTCTGGGATTCTTTTCCAACTTGCACGATCAAAACCAGAGCGAAGGGGTCAGAGCCACTGCTCAGAATCCAGGGGCCGCAGGGACTGAAGCAATGTAGGCAATGACACTTACACAACCGAGCGACCCAAACCTAAGTGAAAACACATGGCTCTTCCCCTCCCTGTTCTAGTGCACACATCATGTGGGTGGTCCCTGCAGAGAAGTGGAAAAGATCGTGTACCTGCTCAGAGGATTTTTTCCACATAAGATGAGCCCAGATCTTTCTCCAGACCTCCCACTGCCAACAATTTGTTCCATCACCCTGCAAAGAACTCCTCAGGGCTGGGAAACATCTCCTAAGAAGGCCCCTCATTACCATCAAGGGGAGCTGGCTAATAACCTCATTAAATCAGGTCCATCCAGGCCTCTGGATGGATGTTCTGGGTCCATCAGGTGAAAGCCACAGGCTTCTCCTGAGACATACAAGGCATTACAATTTCTCCTCCTTCAGAGTCTGTGGTAGTGAATATAGTTTAATAAAAATTACAGATGCCATCATGTTAGTTACCAGGCAAAGCCAGCAGAAGTCAGGTCATTACCCTGGGGTACGAGACACAGAGATACTGGGACAGGTCACTGCCATGGCACGGCTCAGACTTGGGACTTAGATTGAGGAGACCTGTACTATAACCCCATTCTGCCATCAGCAAACTGCTTCTGCTCACCGCGCCACCTCCTCAACTGCAGACTGGGAAGCACGATGACAGCACCAGCACTGCCTACTTCTCAAAGGGCTCTGGCCACTAAGGACCAAGAGTAGAAATGGGGCTTGGCAGAACACCTATCTCCAAGAGGATTAAATGAAATAATATACCTGGAGTTCTTGACACAAAGGTGGGCATGCACTAAGAGCTTAATAATGATTTGCTGTTATCATTGTCAACCTGTCTACATTACAGATGTAGTCGGTGGCTGGATGCTGAGTTGGGAGCCATGAAAATAATATTTCACTTAATCTTCATGACTTGAGGGGGATTATGTTATTTTGCACATTTTACAGATGAGGAAACTGAGTCTCGAAAGGATTGTTTCTCAGGTTCTCTGGTCAGGGTCGAGACTCACACCCAGGCTCTCAAACTCCAAAGCTGGTGTTTTTTCATTTCTCACTGAATGAAATCATGTGTGCAGAAGTCCAAGACTGCTGATAACTCTTATTAGTTTTATTTCACTAAAGAGCCTGGTTTCCTAGTATAAATCTCTAAAAGATAGAATGAATTTGGCCATATGCAATAGGATTATCAGCTATCAGTGGCCCACATGATAAAGACATTACATCTTCCATAAGCACAAGAATGGAGAGCGGTAGTTCTAGGATTGATTCAGTAGCTCTGTGAAGTCAGAACAACAGAGGTGGGTTGGCATCTCCATGATTCTCTGGCCTTCCCCTCATTGCTACAGGATGGCTGCCAAAGGCCCAAACATCGTGCATTCACATCACAGCATCCCAATGTAGAAGGCAGGGGAGGGTCAGAAGGGCTTTTTATCCCGCATCTCCCTTTTCTTATTATGGAGAAAACTCCTTTTCAGAGACCCCTAACAGAATTCTACTTTTATCTTATTGGCTGAATTGAGTCACATTCCCATCCCCAGACCGATCACTGGCAAATGGGAAGAGAGAGGCTGTAGCTTAATTAGAATAATCACATCCATGCCCTGGGACTGCTAGAAGAATAATTAGAGCTCTGGGCAGCAAGAGGAAGGAGGGAAAGGCTATTGCATAGTGTTCAAGCCCCACTCCTGTCTCCAGCTCACAGCCCATTCCTCCCTGATAGCCCTACCTTTCGTTCCTCTCCTGTTGAGCCTTTGCCCTGAGCAGCCAGTCACCTCTTGACCCATATGCCACACTCAGGCCTATTTCCTGTGTTTCTTCTCTTGGTGTTCCTTCTGTTCACAACAACTTTCTCTCATTGCGCTTGCCAGTGACAACCTTATCCCACAGTAAGGGACAGTCACAACTCATATTAGTCCCCAGTAAGTGCAGTTCACACCCATATCGCCTTTTTGTAAACACAGAAACACTTAATTTCAAAGAGAGGTGGTCTAGCGTGGCAGTGAAGAGCATGGACTCTAGAGCCACCTTGCAGGTACTTGATTCCCGCTTGAAATATCTCCTAGGTGTATGACCTTGGGACAGTCACTTGGTCTTTTCTGGGCCTCAATTTCCTCATCTATAAAATGAGAGCAATAATAGAACCCACCTCATAGGATTGCTGTAAAAGCCAAAGAGATTAATGTAGAATGATTTGAGAGCAGTATCTGACACATAGTAAATGCTATTTGTGTGCTCTTGCTTTATTACCGAATGATCCCTTTCATTACTGAAGTCCTAGATTATAGAACTAAAGGAGATCAGCGAGATCAGTCAGTTCATGTGGAACTCCTGAAAACTGAGGTCTAGAGAATTTAAAATGGACTTTCTCAGGGTCACAAGGGCAATTGCATACTGACGACAGGTCACTGAAATATGGGTGTTTTGATGTCAAGGGTGCTCTTTGGGAAACTTTATGAAATGTTTCTGAGCCTCTGGATCAGGGTTTCTCAGAGCCTGGGACTTCACTGCCACCGTCAGAATCCCCTGGGAGTGTTAAAAATTATGATTCCTAAACCCTATTTCAGATTCCCTGAATCAAGCTGTCTATGGGTAAGGCTCAAATTGGCTGTTTGAACAAACTTCCCAGATGATTTATGAGCCAAAGATTGGTATCCACTGCTGGAGGGCTTAGCAGTTCCTTCAGACATAAGGCTCACATGGACAAGACCTAGGACAGGGATAAAGGCCTCTGAGGACCCAGGCAGACCTCCCGGAGGACAGGAATGTGGGCTTCAGGAGGCACAGGGTAAGGATCTCTCTAGTTCTAGCAGTCGGAAGAACGTAGGATTTTAGAGACTGAGGAGTTTGGTCAACACTGAATTCTCTTGAAGGCATCATGTTGAGGAAAGAGACAGGATGGGAAATGGCCCCTCTCCAAGACCGGGCCTATCACACAGTTCTCGATCTGGGACATTTTTCCCAGGGCTAAAAATGTCATTAGAGAAGTCTGACAACTTGGAGGAAACATGGGATCAAAGAATCCTGTATTATTTTTCTATGGCTGCATAACAGTTTGCTACAAACTTAGCAGCTTAAAACGGCACACATTTATTCCCTCACAGCTTCCGTGGGCCCGGAGTTGGGGTACAGCTTACCTGCTTGTTGGCAGCATTCAGCTCCTTATGAGCTGTTGGACCGGGGACCTCGATTCTTTGTCGGCTATTAGCTGAAGGCCACTCTGACCCTCTGAGCCTCTCAACATGGCCACTCCTTCATCAAAGCCAGCAAAGGAGTCTGCTGCCAAGAAGGAAGTGGCAATCCTTTGTGACTTAATTGTGGGAGTGTAGACTGATCGTATAACCTAATCAACGTTTCTGTTTTATTGTCTAGAAGCCAGTTACTCAAGGCAAGGAGATAATACAAGGCCATGAATACCAGGCCATGGGGATCCCTGGAAACCTCTATATCAAAGGTGTTCCTCTCTCAAACAAAGCAGTTGCAACCATTGAAGAGAACTATAGGAGATGCAAATATGTTACACAGGCAGAGTTATATTAATCCATATATATATATCATCTCTCAAATTATTATATTAGCTAGGCATGAAATATTGCTATTTATTCATGAAATATTATTGATGACTGACTAGACATAGGTGTTGCCAGGCATACTAGATGAATAAAACAGGGGACGGCTCTCAAGATGAGTTTAGTCCAAAAGAGGAGAGAAACTATTAAAATATCTGCTGTTAAAGTCCTATTGTCAAAATACTCACTCTGAAGCCTTATTTGGGAGTGAGAGAACAGGATCTCCTAAAGGCTGCTATTAAATGCAAATTTATTATCCCAGGAGAGAGACTTCAAGTGATATGTTATATTTCAGCAAGATGTGGCTCACAGGCACAGAACAGGTGTAAGTAGAAACACAAACTCAGACCTGGTGGCAGGCTGGTCCAGCCCTTGGAGGCTGTAGAAGGGCACCTCCATGACTAGGGAGGCATTGAGGCAGAATTGAAAGGGTAGAGACAGGCGGCATCAAAGGACATTCTTCCACCAACAGTTCTGTTGGGGGTGGACTCAAGTTTCAGTCAACAAAAAGTTAGCAAAAACAGGTGCTTGGTAAAGAATACAGACTCCTTTAGGCAACATCCACCACCTCCAAACATTGTTAAGGCAAAAGGAATAATACAAGGAGGTTCTTTAATTGATTTTATGCCACCAAGTATTTATTGAATGCGTTCTCTGTGCAAAGCATGTGCGCTGTCTTTGCTCCTGTGCAGCTGATTGTGACCACAAGCAAGATAACTCCACGCCCCCCTTGTAATACATGGGGAGAATCATTCCACAGCTCACATGGGAACCCTGCCAAGCAGGATAAAATATGGCCCCAATTCTCCTTGCATGGAGCTCTCTGTGAGAGAACAAAGAGAAGCCAACCTGACATTTATGAAGTGGGATCCTGCAGTGAAAAGTTCGTCTTGGAAAGAGCAGGAAGACAGGGGCCAAGAGCAGCAAGAGAGGGACAGAGAGGCTTGGAAATGGTATTTGATAACAACCCTGAAGGGTCTGCTTCTTTGGGGGATTTTAACATGCCCCCTGAACTCTATCTGGGATGTACGGATGAACAAACCATCTATTTGAAAGAAGGCATGATGCTTTCCTCCCAAGGCCAGGCTGGGGACAGGATGCCAGGCTCACTCTGGGCCAGAGAGATAGCAGGGACAGGTCTCTAACTGAGGCTCCAGAGCAGAGTCAACTGCATTTTGCTCTCCAAAGATCACGGTTGGAGGAAGAGAGGAGAGAATGTTTGCTCTGAGATATGTAATTCTTGTTCTGTTTTAAGCACCAATATTTCTTTATTAACACACAAGATATCTGTTCTGCATCCCATCATTTTTTAACTTTGCTTATACTTGTCCATCAATTTCATTACAGTTCATGGAAACCCCTATGCAAATAAAGAGTCCCCAAACCAGTGTCTCTGGCCCACCTTGACCAGCCTCCCATGCTGGAGGCCATGCTCCTTGGTGTTCAAGAGCTCTTCAAATTCAGCTCATGCTGTGGATCCAGCATAGTGGAAGCTGCACCCCTGGCCTTGAGAACTGCCTGAGAACTTCATCTAGAGTGAACATCTAACCACAAGAGCTCTGGAAAGAACAATCTGAAACTTAAACAGAGCTTAGAAACCTCAAGACTCACTAATCACAACACAAAACTCAGGACCAAATGAGGCAAGAAGGTGTTTCTCTATCTGGTAGAACCAGATGTCTCTGCTGGGACAAACACCATCTTACAGAGCTGCTGAGTCATGAAAATGCATGGGAGCTGCAGGAGAGACACAGTCTAACTTGGTGGTTGGCCTTTTCTGGAGATTGTGCTCATGATTTTCTGTTATGTTTTAGTTTCTCTTCTGATTTTAAGATTTGTGATCTTTGCACAGTCGGAGAACCAAGACCTATACAACAGGCGTCACAATTTACTGTGTGAGTTTATGTGATATTATGATGTGTTTTCTTTCACACTTCTAACATTTGCCACCCGCCCGCCCCAATAGTTATTGTTCTGGAACATGAGGGACCACATTAAGAATTGTCGGGGTGGTACGCTAGGATGTGTGAATACTGGAAGGGGCAGGTGGGGGCGCTAGCATGGACAGAGGATTGCAGCGACTGCTCCCACTGCTATTTGGTAGCTGTGCTTACAACCTGCAACTAATGTATCAGATTTGCAGAAAAGTGACTAGAAAATGAGGAATCTCCAAGCTTTAGAATAAAAAGCAACTTGAAGATCCTCTGCTGTAATCCAGAAACCAAGAAACGTTAGGTAATTTGCCCAGGTCACAGTAGACAAGGAGCAAAACAGAGACATGATGCTGGGCTCCTTCCCCATGCTGGGCTGCCCCCTAGGAAGCTCAGAAATTGACACCACAGAGAGACTGAAACACTCAATACATTTCTTAGGCCTTTTGCAATAACTGCTTTCTACTTGAGTATGTAAATCTCTGAGCTATCCTCCAATGAGTAATATGTCCTGACTCCTGCTATGTCTCTTCTATCATGTCGGTCCCAAATGCCCAGCCATCTCCCGGGCCCAGCAGACAAGAAGATGCATGTCCGTTTGAATGGAGCGCCTTGGTAGCAGCATACCCACCCATCTCTCTAACTTTCCCCATGGTAATCTTTTAGCAACTTTTTACACACACACACACACAGAAACTAACAACAGTTAACAGTATGAATCCCAATCGAAGGATATGTGAATATTTAAAAAGCGAAGAATACATTTTAGTTCATAGAGCAGAGCAGATCTGGAAATAATCTGGTTTCGATATGCCTCTAGTGTCACCCTTCGAATATAAGACCCTTGCAGAAATCACTATCTCTAATTTCTTTTGTTGCAATTTTCCAATAAAATCTGGCAGTGGCCCAAGTTCTCAGAGGACTAATAAGGATAAGAATGTCCCTGATTTTCCTTCAAAATGAGAAATCATTTCAACGTGAGGAGTCCAGCCACAACTGGCACAATCCCCATGGGTCTCTGGATTTCAGGAAAGGGGCCTGGGCCTCTCTCTGGCCATCCCAACAGCCTCCCAGACTTATAATTATTTAGTCAGCAGCCCAGAATTGTGGCCTACTTAGTTTTCTCTAAAAGCACTTAAGGACAGTTTAATGAAAGGAAAGAGCAGCAAAGAAAGGGGAAAAATGCTTTTTTTAGGAACAGAACAAAATATCATGTTTTCTTCTCTCTCTCTCTTTTTTCCCTTTTTGCAATATTTCTCCTCAGAGAAAATTACAGTCTTTAAAGCCAGCAATGTGCTCTGTATGTTTTGCTTATTACAGTGGTTAAAATGAGAACCATGGGTGATGGAGTATCATTATAACATTCTTGATACCCCTGACATATTTGTGCAAACATAGCTGTGGGCAATGCATGCGCGATGATGAAGCCCATGTTGTCTGGAGAAGTTTCTCCTTGTCTTTGTTTATTTGCTCAGCTTCTTACCTTTCTCTGGAATCTGTACTTTGTATCCCTTGATATAGTTTCTGCCTCTTCAAACTCAGTTTTTCTTCAAACTACCTTTGTTTCCACTTCCCTAGAGCAGCATTGAAATGTTTCCATGCCAAGCAATTTGCAAAGGAAATGGTTCAAGTTAGAAATGGAGTTAAGATGGAAGCTATAATCACCATGTAGGATTTCTGGTCATTACCACTTCATTCCCTTGGTTTGTATCTTTCTCTGTTTTCTAATCCTGTCCGTAGGGTCCCAGGAAGAGGCCCCCCTTTCCTAAACAGGGTGTCTAAGAGCCAGAAAATAAAACATTGAAATAAAATCACAATACCACTCAGTGACAGTATTGCATCTCATTGAACCAAATGCTGCTGGGACACCAAGGAATAACACCCTTCTCTAGCCGTTCCCTGCTCTAAAAATGTTTATAATGCACAGAAAGAAAAGACATGAACCATTAATAAAGTGAGACAAGCAAGGGCCACAGGAGTTCTGAAGAGTAAGAGGCTCCTGTTGGCTGTGGAATTCCTGGCAGGCTCCAGGGGGGATCTGGGCCCTGGAGAAGCAGTGAGAAAGGAAGGGGACCTTTTCAGACAGAAGGAGCAGTAAACCATGAAGGCAGATCGGGCAAGTCACCACCATTCTGTGGGGCAGTTCAACGCTGGGATGCCTGTTGGAGTCTCCATAAGGGGATGTTCTAAACGGGCACTACTAATATTCTATATTAGTCAATAAATTTGGTCTCTGGTGTGAATAACTTTGAGTTTGAGCCCTCTTCTTAAAATTTTGTTTCCACTAAATCTAACTGTCTGGGAACACAAACATTTTGGGACTCTGACAAAAGTCATGGACTCTCTCCCCAGAAAAATTAACAGAAACACAAAATTATGCTGGTCATTTCGGGGACCCCCTGAAGCTTCTTCATGAAACCCAAGTTAAAATGCCTTGACAAAGTCTTCCCTGAGGCAGAGATTGTTTTGTATTCCTCTTAGTAGCTCAATGCCTAGAACAAAGCAGTTGATTAATAAAATCTGAATAAAAGGCATAAGAATGATTCTGTGTGGCTCTCACTTTTTGCCCTCTTTGAGCCATAGACTCAAGTTACCTGCTGATCCCAGTGCTGGGGTGGGGCAGGGGGTGGGGGGATGGCGGAGACCTGCTCATTGTGCTTTCTGTGCATATCCTGGTTTCCACAAACTTATTCTTTCTTAAATCCACCTTCTCATTGTTATTTGCCCATCTTGCATCTCATTGCCTGAGCTCTGTCTGGCACTAAGATCGTAGTCAACCATCTTAGTTAAAGAACTCCACGTCAACATGCTAAAGGAAGAGAAATACACACGTCCCATTCCTCTTGTTTATGACCCAGGTAAATCCCATGCATCTCCATGGTTGTTTTCTGGAAGCAGCACCTCAGTCTTATTTTCTGATCCCAAAGTATCTCCAACGAGAGGAACTGAAACCTAGTGGAAGTGTGTCCTGGGGTGGCTGGAGAAGATGCTATGTCACAGGGGTAGCTGGTAGTGCCCCTCTGGTCATACTCCATGTTAAGAAAGATTATCCAAAATTTCAAAACAGTACAAAAGATTACGGAGTTCAATTTCAATCAGACTTGAGTATTGTCTCACAAGATTTCCTAGGAGTCATCTGATCCTGTCCTGGGAATATAGCCTTTTTGACTTATTATTTAATACTGACTAAGAGCCCAGACTTTGTAAAGTTAAATGTTAATTTATAGGAGATTGATAGATTGCAAATAATTGTTTTTGGTACAGATGCAAGCAATTTCTGCCTAGTAGAAAAGATAACTTCAAAGGTTATGGTTTTATTGCCCCATGGGACTTTAAAGTTTTTAAAGTATTTAAAGTTTCTATCTTTTCTCAACAATCTTTCTTTTATTGACTATGTATACCACAGTCTCTTTTCCTTCTCTTTTAAACTAGTTTTAACATCTTGCAGTTTTCTTGATTACGTTCAATAAATCCTTGACTCATGTTCACTCCGTTGTTGTATAGGAATTACGGTTTTAATTTTTTGATAATGTTCAGCTACATTTCAGCTCTGGGCAGATGCCAGTGCCTAAGGCTTTTCAATACCCAGAGTGCTGTACGGTGGCGTTTCTCAGACTTCAGTGCACATATGAATCACCTGGAGATCCTGTTACAATGTTGATTCTGATCTGGTCATCCTGGAGAGCGGTACTTCTTATAAGTGCTGACTGTGCTGGTCCCTGGACAGGGCTTTTAGTGAGGCTATAGAATGCAAAACAACTTTCACAAAAGACTGAATGAATCCATGAATCTGCGTCCCCTCGCTGTCTCCCACTCCGCTAAAGGCACAGCAGAACCAGCCCAAGAGACAGTCCTGACTGCTAAAGAACTGGGCTTGGTGGGGAAATTCTGGGAACTTTGGGGGGAGTTAAGTGTGTGTAGGAGGGTGTGGGTAGGAGGGTGGGGCAACATAAAGGAAATGAAGTGATTCATGCTCAACTGCGATTGCATGAGCATTAAATACCATCCAAGGGAAACCCAACCTCCCCATTGCAAAGGAGAGCATCCAACTCAGCCTTGCTCTCCAAGCAACACAGCCTCCACCCTCTCCTGTGGGACCCACCTAGACTTTTCCCCAAGGAGGCTCCAGGGCTGCCATGTACATGGACAGTTCTCAGACTCCCATGTTTTATATGGCAGTTGAGCTGTTTCCTCCTCCTTTGGGAAGAGGACGGGTGGGTCCCTTATGTTTTCAGTGGGCACATTTCAATACTTTGGTGGCCTGACTGCTCAGCTGCGTGCTTCCATAGATCATGGTGCACTCATATTTTTAATTCTTCATGTTTCCTGGAAACATACATATATCGGAGACTCCAAGAAATACACAACTGGTTTAGTTCACTCTTACCCAGGGGCCTTTAGGAAAACAAAGATGCATGTGTTCCCAGGGAGAACGGCCAGCTTTGGTTCTGAATCTCAAAAACCTGCTCATGGACTGCACAGCATTGAGATGACAAGAAAAAGCTAAAGAGTGAAAGAGAGAAAAGGAAGGAGGGAGGGAGGAAGGGGAGAAAGGCAGGCAAGGAGAGAGGAAATTGTTCACAGAGTTAGATTTATTCCATGAAAGAGCTGTCCTTTTTCCTGAGAGTATGCTCTGCCTTTTTTTGGAAGTGGTGTTAAATGTCTTCTTTGAGATGATCTTGGTAGCAGATGACCAGGTTTTTGTTGGTTTGGTTTGATTTTGCTTATGCGTTTTGTGAGCTCATTCAGTACAATTAAAAACTGGCCATCCCCTGTTAGTTCTCCAACTTGGGGGGAAATTGTTCTACTCTGGAAAGCTGCCTCCAGGCCCCACCACCCACTTACCCCCCTAGACTCTCGGACTACAGATGAGGTGCCCCTGAGTCACTGAGTCCCCTCTTCCAGCTGTCTGCAAAATCAGCCCTGGGCTCCCAGGAGCAGGAGTTGGGGGGAGGCAGGTAACTTTCTCCCAGATGTTGGGGAGCCCCTCTCCTCCTCCCTTGGCCAGTCTGCTTGAAGGAGGCACACTTGACAGGACACAGGATGAAGCATCCTCTGCAGTGGTTTAATAGGAAGTTTGGAGATGGGGAATGCACTGGAACTGGAAAACTTGGGAGTGAGTCTTGGTTCAGCTGCTTAAAAACTGTGTGAACTTTTGCAAGAGGTGTAATCTTTTTGGAGCTGATAAAAACTTTCAGAGTTGCCAAGAGAATAAAATTGTAATATATATGAAGAGCTCTATAAAACATGATATGGAAGAGCTGTGAAAATATAATCTATTATTACAAGATCCCTCTCTCCCTCCCTCTTACCAAATTTTCACAGGAAAATTCAGCACTGCTGAGTCGATAGCTAAGAATTTTGGCTCACTCGTGCCCACATTTGGTGTGGGGACAGTTAGATGACCTTAGAGGTCAGCAGTCTGATTTTCAACTATTTATTAGGTTTTAATGATATAGGGTCTATCAGGGCATCAAGAGTTGTATAGGTAATTTGAATGTATACCCAAAGCCAACTACCACTGTTTACAGGAACTGAAGTAGTGAAAAGACACCTAAACTAATTAGAGAAGTTGTAGCTTATCAAATGCCCTGACATAATAATCTCATTTAACTCAAAAAAAATTGAGTAATACTCTTCCAAATCATACATGAAAAGCAGAGGTTTCTAGAGATTAAATTACTGCCCAGGTTCTCACCATCAGAGTGGCAAAGACAAGACGCTAAACTAACTGAATTCAGACTGACTCAGAAGCCTCACTCCCCCTGTGCTGTTGGAGAACGAACATGGCACCCAACTCACCTGCCATGGGGGGAAATCCTTTGGATAGGGTATCAAGGGTCAGACTGTTCCAACGTTATCACTTATCAGAAAGGCGAATTCGGACCCATCCTTTCTGATAGGTAGGTCCTGTAAGATTCATAGAAAAAATGTAAAATCCCCTCAAATAAATTCCAGGGAAGTGATTATAGAAAACAAAAATAAAATACTCAGCAATTGTAAAAATTATAATCACTCACTGTCTCTAAAGAGCTCACCATTAGCCAAGATAGGCTTTTTTTTTTTTTTTTTTTTTTTGCCATAAATGAAGTATAATACAATGTCATTTATTTTTCTTGGTAGTTCTGGAAAATGGAATTGCTCATACCCGAAGGGTTAAATACAGTATTTTTGTCTTATTTATGTGAACATTAGCAAGCACCCCGGACTAATACTGGGCATGATCCCATCAGTATACATTAGACATTACACAGGCATCTGTTACTCATGTTAAACATCTAATTGGGGGAGTGGAAATATAATATAATAAGGAACATGTCTATATGAGGAAAACTGAACTCCAAAATGCTTTAAATTACAACATGATGCCTTCCACTTTATTTAATCAAGTCCTTTCTCATAACTCAGTTAAAATGAGAGGGAAGAGAAGAGAGAGAGGGAAAGTAATACTAAAATTTATTCCTAATTTTAACTCTGAAGTATACAATAATCATAGTGATTTGGTGAAATAGTTTGAAGTTTCCAAAGCAAAAAAGGAATAGTTCTGCATTTTTCCTGTAAGGCCTCTCTTCAAGAAGATAAATACAGAAACCTTACCTTAATCATTCTAATATTCCAACCGAGGAAAATTAAGAAGTTGGTGACATTAACACGTATGTTGTAGAAATAGACATGGACCAATGGTGGTGGGTCTGATTGACAAGGGTCAGTATCAGAAGGCTTACTGGAGTTCTCAGAAACTTATAGACAAAACAAATTCGACTGCCCAAGCATTTCAGTTACATCCAGTGAGGTGACCCATGTGGCTGCTTTTATATGCTAGAGTCTGATTGACTTAAAAAATGGGGAGAAGCAGCAAATAAAGTCTGTGTACTTAAGAATTCAATCTTGTCCATCTGGCAAGCCATCTCTCTTCTTTCAAGTCCCTCCTGCCCCTAAGTCACCAAAAGGTGGTGACGGCCCGTGATGATGGCCTCACATAGCAGCTGTGGAAGACACACTCCCACCTTGAGGGCATCCCTGTCCTCCATTCAGGAAACTTCCAAATGAAAGGAGGTCCATTAGAACAGGAGTCAACCAACTACCCATTTTCCTAAATACAGTGTCCTGGAATGCAGCCGTGCTATGTGTTGACATATTGCCCAAGGCTGCTTTCACCCTACAAAGGCAAATGGAGTCCACCTGGCCCACAAAGGGCTAAAATATTTACAGTCTGGTCCTTTACAGAAAGATCTGCTGATGCCGGTACTAGAAAGAGCACCAACCACGGAGCACCAAGATGAGCATGTTTAAACTCCAAAGCTCCAGGTCTGAATCCCTCTATAACCCCAGCACACCTAAGGTGGGCAAAACCTATTTCCATCAGCAATATCATCTTAACTCCCAGTACACACATATGCGAGAAAGGCACTTGCCATGACACTAGTGAAATTTAAGCTTCCGGGTCACTCCCTTGCCCAATTCCTTGGGAGGGGCCCTTGCGATGTGTTCCTCTGGTTATAGGTTTGTATATTTTAAGAAATAAGATATAGACACCACTGTCTCTTTCCATTAGAGGTTTCCTTCCATCAGTCTTCTCTAAGTGTTGGGTACCGACTTCGCTGGGTCAGAGAGAGGCCCCTGGGGAACCAGCACAGCTCAGGACCTGGCCTTCCACAGGCCTCCACCTCGCCCTCTGTGTGCTAGAAGGGATGTGGGGATGTTGTGGATCCAGTTAAAAACAGAAGTTGAGTTGGGTAGCTGGTGCTGCATCTAGTTTGGATTTAGTGGAATTCAATCCACTGGAATCCACTGGAATCCAGATGGCAGAGATGGACAGAGAGAAGCTGTCTCATAACCACTTCTCTTTATGGTTAATTTATTGGCAGTCCTCCCACATTAGGAATGATGTACAGGGATAGTCCTATTGCCCAGGGCACTGGCCCACTGGCGTCGTGACACAGACGTGCAGCCATACTGTCCTAGCACTACATGAACATGTCCTACGGCACCCACCGCTAAGACTGTGGTCGGGGGAGGGCAGAAAAAGTTTGAAATGTGTGAAACCGGAAGCTAGTCTATGGAAAATTCTACCCAGCCTTATAAGGAGTTCATGTATGAAAGAAACTTAACAGATTTTTCCCAAATACGACAACAGTCTTAAAATGTTGAATGACATTATGAATCACACGCTGTGATGCTGAAAAATTCTTTTTTATCAATAATAAAAATCTTTTTCAATTAACCATGGTAAAGAAAAGGTCAAATTGTCTGTTTCTTTCTGCCAAAAATTATGTAATATTGCAGTTACATAAAGACATGATCAAAGAGCCAACAAATGTATGGAAACCGGTGTTATGGAGTGTCAAACCATTCGTTAATAAAAACATGCTGTTTTCTAGATTTTGTGATGTCTGTGGTCGGTTTTCAAAATCAGCTATATGTTACAATTTTATTTTTATTCTAAATCCTTTTTCATCAATAGGGCCTCCCAAATTATATAAGTTTTAGTCCCACAAAATCTGGCCTACTTACATTCTTGCACATCTGCATATAATATTAAAACAGAAATTTTCTTTTCTCTTTTAATGCTGTCATCATAACCTACTGCACTGACGTGGCCCAGGAATGGAGTAGGATTTGCAGTTGAAAAAACACTTCCTTAAAAATCCTTGCAAACAAATTGTTATTTAAAGTGCATCCATTACTACATGGAGCATGACTTCTTCCAAATTACCTTGCTAAATGTCCTGGATGGGATGGAATGAGCCTAAATTTCAGAGCTCAGATAACCTAGATCAGATCCTGACCTCACTTTTTGTGTCTGTCTGTTTCTGAACATATTTAGCTTTGCTGAGCCTCGGTTTTTTTATCCATCAAACAGGGAAAATGGTGCCCACATTGCTGGGTGAGAGGGAGGTCCCTGGGTTGCAGGCACAGTCCGGACCTGGCCTGTCCACAGGCCTGCACCTCACCATGCGTGGCTCTCTAGGGACCCCCCGTGGCTCGTGCACAGAGAACACAGCTGGCAAAGAGACACTCGGAGGAAAGCCTCTGTAATTAATGTCATATTCACTCAATTTCAGGTCTAGACAATATTTTTCTAAAACAATTACTTCCAAGGGCCAGTAATAAAAACAGAACAATGTCAGTCATCAGAACTAAGAAAAGGGAGGATAAATACTGCCTGACGGGTCCGTTCTAACTTTGATCCAAAATTCTGCATTCCTCTGGGAGACTTGTAGTAAATGATTTCCACACTTCCCGCGGCTGTTGGTCCTTGCTATGCACAGCCTGTGTCTCAGGAACAAAAAGACAGGAATGCAGAGAGAATATGGCTTAAACACTCTCTTTTAAGGGATCCAGAAGGCTTAGTGACTGGGGTAGCAGATATTAACTGCCCTCCTGAGATCATGTCCTACATACAGTGTGAGACAGGTACTCTGAAAGCTATGGGCAGCCCCTAACCTCTGACCTAGAGAATTTCCCCAAAGGGCATTCCAGGTGTCTGAAATTCCCGTCTGCTAGTTAGGGTTCTCCCCTAAGAGCAGCTGCCTGTTTCCCTGGAGCAGCAGAGGAGCAGTTGAAAGGGACTGCAATCTTCCCTGGTGCTGGGCCCGTTCAAAGGGGTCCCTGCTCTTCCTCATCCTACCGCTATTCTCACCCCATCTTCATTCTTCCTAACTAGTTCAGGATCAGGGACTACAGAAGGCACAGGTCACAGCCAGCAAAGTATCGTGGCTTTGAGAGGGTGACATTTTGGTGGGATCTCGTGCAAATAGTGCCCCTGAAAATGGGCAAAGTTGTAGTCCAGGTGCCAGCAACTTGAAGTGGTCCAGAGAAGCGTGTCCACGTCCCCCTCCACAGAGAGAGAGAAACTGAGACTAGAACAAAGAAATAGAGAGACTGACAAGAAGAAAAGGAGAGAAAGAGATGGGACAGAGAGAGCAAGGGAGCTAGAGACAGAGGCTGAGAGTCTTTGCTACAGTCCAAGGGAATAAACCCAAGGCTTTTCAGTAAATAGAATTCAGCAGAGAAGCAGGCAGATGTTCCCACAAGCACAGGGCACAGCAGGGCACAACAGCCCAGCACTCAGACCTCTTTGCCCAACCTGGCGTTTTATCACTGGAGGGAGCTCTCCTGATTAGCAGGGGCCCTGGGAGTCATTAGTGTCTGTACCACCACTTTAGATTCCCATATTTGAATGAAGAGAAGCCTTTGTGATACACAAGGAAAACCTGCCTCCTCCTCCCCACCGAAACCCCCCTGGTTCTGAACCTGGGGATATTTAGAATAATACTGCTCACAGCAACCCAAAGTGGCATGCCATCTGCTGAGTATACTCACTCCCCAGGCACCCAGCAATGCATTTTAGAGTTCCACTGCATCCTCCAAAAATGGGTCTTCCTCCTGTGGTTTCTCTAACCCAATCAAAAATCTCCTTCTCTTGTGAGAATATTCTCAGCTAAATTCCAGGGGGAAATGGATCTAACTAAATCTTACTCATGTGTGAGTGACTGACAATCTTCCTCAACCCTTCCCAGAGCATTAACACTATAAAAGAGCAACTTCAGACAAAAACAAACGAAAACCCCCACAACAAATCTCTAATTGGTAGGGTTTTCAGGTAGGGTGGCAAAGGGAAGCAAAGAATTTCAGGAATGACGAGAGCCTTCACGGAAGGCCCGCTGGTCTCCCAGGGCTTGTTAAGTCACATCGTGAGGGCAACTGCTTACTAAGGCCAAAGCTGCTTCTACATCTAGGAAGTCACACTTCTCCTCGGATCAGAAACCTGACACATCAGCTTTCTGCCATTGCATCCGAGCAGGAGAGTCAGGTAATATAAGGCAGAGCTTCTCAAAGTGTGAGCCCCAGGCCATCATCATGATTCACATTAGAAATGCAAAAATTCCTGGGCCCCTCACCAGACCTACCAAATCAGAAGCTCAGGGGGATTGAACCCAGAAATCTCTGTTGCAACAAGCCCTCCAGGGAATGCCGAGGAATCGCCAGATTGGGAACCACCTGTAGAGCTTGGTGAACTGGGAACCTCCCTCATGCTCCAACTAACTTGACCCCTTGAGAAATTCAACTCACTTCTGGGAGCCTCAGTTTCCCCAAATACAAAATAATTGTTGGAATTTAATCAGAATCCTGTGGAAAACTGGTTTCATCAGATGCTCTGCAGAAATATTTTATGGCCAGAGCACTCTGGGAAATCCCTTCTTAGATACCCATAATACACGATAGCCCTTCAAAGAGCATGGCTGTCCTCTGGGTCATTCCCCTCTGAGACAGGCAGGGGTTGAAGAAACGAGAAACTGCAATGATAGTGGCTGTCTTGCCGATGCCTGAGCACCGTCATCAGCTCAGTCCTGCCCGGGTCCTGCTATTCTCTGTACGAGCGTCACTCTGCTCTCGCCTCCCCTCCTCCTAGGATGTCTTCCTCACCTCTCCTGCTGTTTTCCCACATGCCTCACCTCTTGCCCTCTAAGCTGTTTAATGTCCCACTCCATCTTTGGTTTCTGTCCAGGTGGCAGAGAAGGATAAGATTGTCCATGGCACTAAGAAAATCAGGGAATGCACACTAAGTCACAACGTAGATAAACTCTGGTCTAGGGCACAAGCTGCAGCAGATACAGGCCGGAGTGCAGCCAGCCAGCTGACCTGGAGCTGTGCGGTGTGGACCTGCAGGCTGTTACAGTTGGAAGAGACCCTGGTGGCCCCCTAAACCCTCAGGTTCCACATGTTAATGGGCATGACCCAGAAGGACAGCCATACCCAAACATGTTTCCCATGCATGATGTAAACACAGCTAAGCAGGCTTCTTTATTTATGTTTGGATTTGGGGGGTCTTTCTGATGAGTCACATGCATGGAACACCCTAACAGCTGAAAGCAAAAAGCAGATGATGCCAATAATAATAATCATTACGAACTAATAACCATTAGACTGTTCTGCAGTTTACAAGGTATTTCTGCACAGTTTTTTCCCTTAATCTTGGTTATAACAAAGCAGTGAAATAGCAATTATTCTTATCTCCATGTTGCAGATAAAACTGAAGCTCAGTGGGATTTTTCCCCCAGGTCTCAGAGCCTATAACTGGGAGGAACTGAATTAGATACTAGGGCTATTCTCCCATATCCTGGGTGACAGCGGTCTCCAAGGGCACATTATATACTCTGCTAAATCAATTTCATCAAAAACCCTCATCAGTTTGTGAAATGGTAAAGTGACCTCACACCAACCCACTGCAGCCCTGGCAACAGACTGGACAGTCCCTAGTAGTGTAATGGCTAAGAAAGTGATGTTAGAATCGATTGCTCAGGATTGACCCCCAGCTCCCCACACTAGTGTGTGATTTGAGATTTTGTGGGACTAATTGTGCAAAGTGTTTAGCCCGGTGCCTGGCATATTTCACTGCTGAGTGTTGGCTACACATCCATCATTGTCAGAAGACAAATCTTAGCTGTGTTCAGGCACTGGGAAAGATAATAGTAAGGCCCTGAGGGATGTAAAGCCGCGGACCATGCTTAAACCAAGGAGACGAGGAATGCAGATGACAGTGCACTCAGACCGCAGGTTCTGTTTGAAATCTTCACTTTGCCATTTAATTCCAGGTGGCCTTGAGCAAAGAACTAAAATGTTCAGTTTCTCTTCTGCTTATTGGGGGTTGTAATGCCCAACTCGCTTTCTACACAAGACGGTTTGAAGGTCAAACAGGCCAGGCACCATTGGTTGCCTACCTAATAGCCACTCACCTCAACCTCCTGATAATGGAACCCCAGCTTTGTTCAGGTATCACTTCTTCCACATGGTCATGCACCTCAGGGAATGTGCTCTGGTCTAAGCTCATGAAGGTGGCTCCATTCTCCCTGCAGTTTACAGGTGAAAGTCAGGGCAGATAATGCAATTCTGACCACTGAGCTGTGGGGTGAGGTCCCCTGGGAGGTTGGGTTTCCTTGATTTTAAAAAGACTCATAAGGAAGAAATGGTACCTTCTCCCCCTGGACATGGCCACATCTGGATGGGATACTGGCTCACTGCTGCAGACAGCTTCCTGCCATAAGGGGAAACGCTTGACCAGCCCTCTGAGGACGGCAAAGCAGAGAGATGGAAAGCATCTGGGTCTTTGATAATGTCACCAAGCCACTTAATTAACTGATCCTAAGATGCCCTCATTCTGCAATTGCCATGTGAAATAATGTGTTATTTGCTTTCAGCATTGGAGTCAGGGTACCAAGCTGCTTGCCACTCCAAGCAACCCAACATATGTCAGGCAATGTATCACAGTACAGCACCGCCTTCTGTATATATGGAGCTGTTATTTGGACTGAGTGCTCCAAACTCTCCGTATACATTGGAAAACTATAAAAAAATGACACAGAAAAGACCCAGGGCACGGCAGTGCTCAGGAGACAGGGCATAGATCAGGATGCGGAACAGAACTGGCACAACACTGAGCCCAGCTGAGCTTCGGCTTATTGCCCTTTCATGAGATTCAGAACTACGCCTTCCAGATTTTTTTTTTATGTTCAACCATGAGTGAACCTAAGAAGTGTTCACTAAGATGAGTGGCCTACGAAGTAAAGGAGCAAATTCTCTCATTTCACCATATTTATGGGTAATCTCTTTGGCATCCAGATTTCCAAAGTTTGTATCTATTGTGCATCAGAACACAGGCAAACCAGCTACATGAAATAATCTGGATGTCACAAGGCCATTGCTTCTATTTTTTGTTAAGTGACATGGAGAGGTGCTGGCTGTACCAAGCATTCCATTTTCCAAATAGAATACTTTGTTTGGCCAGGCCAGATATGACCTAACGATGGAGATTCAATTGCATCTGAAGGGAAGATAAATTAAAATATAAGTATTAAAACTTCACATTCTTACTAAGCTGAACATATGGCAGGATTTTTTTTTTTCTTCTAGTAGCTGTTCACTCTGATTATTCTCTCTGGATTGATGGCAAGTGGTAAATGTTTTCAAAATTATTTTAAATGCTGTTGGGCTGTGTTGTTTTGAATTTTGTATTGGGAAGGCAGGCAACTGTTCCTGGTAAAGAACTAAGACGATGTCACAGGAACAATGTCTTGATCAGACTTGTGACTCTCAGGAATGACAAAACCCATGTTCATTCCTGACACATAGTAATTGCTCAACAAATATGTTTTAAAGAACTGAAGCACAATATCCTGTTTATTCTAAGCAGAAGACCCTGAGTGTCACCTAAAGATGGCAGTTTAATATTCCATGAACTGTTTTGAGATGTAAATTGTAATAAATTAGTAGAATAAATGTTGCATTCATGGAAAACCTATGCTTTTTAAAAAATATATGGCCATGACAATTGAGGTCCTTGATGAGCCATGGGATTCACATACTCTAGGCACCTTAAATGGAAGCATTTATATAACAAGCATGAAATCTGGAGTCCACTGAACTGGAATTCTGTCCCTGGCTTCTCCACCAAGTAGTTGCATGGCCACAGGTAAAAAAAAAAAAAAAATCCAACCTCTACACCACAGCATCTTTATTGGCCAAATGGATGGTGACAAGAGTGACTGCCTTAGACTGTGTTTTTGAGGATGGGCTGAGATAATGCGTCAAAAGTGCCCTCATCACGGTGTCTGGCATATTAGTCTTTGTCAGAATCTCCCAAAATAAAATGAATGAATGAATGAATGAATGAATAAATAAATGAGCTAGGTAGGTGATAGCTTTCCAATCCCATCTATGATACTATGTAGCCTAGTTCTATATAACCAATTCATGGGTAATATACACAGAACTCAACTAACTAGATTCTCAACTAACTAACTCAATTAATCTGATTCTTTGATTAACCAAGGTTGTTTCTACTATTGCGTGTATCTTACTGTGCCATCATTATTGGTCTGCAAATTTCTCGATAGCTAGAAAGTGAAAGTCAAGCAGGCATGGATAATAATCATCTTTTTATCTCCAATATACAACTCAGCACTTGGCACTTAATAATAAAATGAATAAGTGAATAAAGGATTTTGCTTTGAGCCAGACTTGTTTTCTGTAAAATATTAAGGGATTGACAGGTAATCCATTGGTAATTACTAAGACAAGTCAAGATGAAGCTACTCCAGAGAGCCCTCTCTGTAGGCTGAAAACTCTAGGCTCCCATTGCCACCCGGCTGCGGAATGAAAACCACATTGCGTGGCAATTGACATTGTGTTCTTCTAACATCAAGAGATTCAAGACAGCCTGGCTCCTGCCATCTTAAGAGCAATTCTGCCCCAACACACTGGCTACTGTTCTGTCTATTGAATTGCAACCTTTTTTTCCCTGGGTATCGATAAACAGCTGCAGAGTCAAATTAGTACTGTTTACTGTCAAATTAAGATGGAAACCGATCCTTTCTGTTCTTTGTTTACAGAGCCCGTACTGCTTGTCCCAAAGCTCCAGCGATACTAAATGCGAATGGACGGCTTCTGACAGTGGATGCTGTCCCAGATCAAACAGAAGGCAGATTTTGTTTGTCTTCTAAAATAAACTATCTTTTCAGGTTCATGGGTTCGGAATAACAGCTATCATATTTCGCCAGCTGTTTTTTATTCCTTTGCTAATTTTACAGCCTGGTCTTTTAGAAGGAGGGCTCTGTCTTTGTTCCATTCCTATGGTGCTGGTTCAAGGCCAGGGGAGCAGAATATTCATAGACATTTAGGAAGCCAAGAGAGAGAAGAGTGTGTTTGTGATTTGGATGCATGGATAATAGCATTCTGAAAACTCATCGTGAAATAAACTGTGTTTATTGTCAAAACCTAAATACTGTAGCAATTTCTAAGTAATAGAGGTTTTCAAATCCTGGTGCTGTTACTTAACATTTATTTTCTCTGCAGGCTCTTTGCCATTTGCATATTCGATAAGCAGACCTACATATTCTTCTAAATTCTTTTCCTAAAATGTTGAACTAGATGAGAGCATACCACTTGGAAACAAGTGGAAGCAGATTGACATCATTCTGACGGATTCCACCATTTAGACGGTATGTTTTAAAATGAGCCAAATGTGTTGTCCTGCTTACATCTCATATCTGGTTCATCAGCCTGTTAGGAAGAAGAATCTTCCAAGTTGTCTCGCTGCAATCCAGACACTCTACTTCTATTCCATTTTCCAGATGAGTCAGGCAACCCTTACAACAAAGGGAACGATATGTGCTCACATGAAGAGTTCTCAGGGAGCACGCACTGCCTCCTGTCACTTACAACATTACAACTTCTTTATTTCATGCCCACAAGCCCAGTACTCAATAGCTTGATCTTGAATCTCCTCAAAGAAGTCCATCATGTTGATTATTTAGCAGTTAGTAGAATCTGCCTTCTTACCCTTTTTGAAGATAGGGCCATTAATTTGCCAAATTCATTTACCATTCATTTCACAAAGAGTAATTTTACATACACTATATCATTTAATCATCATGATTTTAAAGGGAAAGTACCATATCCCCACTTGATAAATAATGCAGAGAGGTTAACTACTAGAACTGAAACCTGCTTGCTATTGCTAGTCTACACCCTCTTGCCATCACACCCTGACCTCCTTTTGCTAGAATTCAAAGCCTCAGACCTGGCTTCTAAGTCATCTCTAATATGACCCTACTCTTCCATTTCAAATTTCCGTTCCTCCAGGGTGAAGCTCTGGCCAGACTAGACTACTCTCTGAGCCTAAACATGTCTGTACATACCTGCCTCCACGTTCATGTCATTCCCTAATCCTCCATTAAAATATCAGAGCTTCTGCAAACGTGTCTCATGTAAACACACTTAGAGCTGTTACAATGGGTGCTCAAGCAATTGACAGTGAATAGAAAGAGCACCTTGATGGGAGGGCATTGGGCTTTGTAGTCTTTAAGCCAGTTGAGTTCAAGACTCCAGCTGAGGAAGACACTTAGAGCCAGGGACTGGGGCAGACCAGCTAGGAATACGGGTGCTTCGAATGCCTTGCATCATTTTCTTTCCCTCACTGGTGCTACCCTCGGGGATGCAGATCCTTCTACATTCCTTAGCATGCAGAGTGACTGTCTTCTCCTGCCAGAATCAAATGCAGGATCAACGTCTGGAACCCTCGCTGTTAACACAGTATGCTGGCAGTCTCCTCGGTCTGTGAAAGCTGGAGCTTCTTGTCAAATCCACCATTTACTCTATTAACTCTTCAATAAGAAAACATGAACCGCTACCACTGGAAAACACAACAGAGAATAAAAAGATGGATAAGAAATTGTCCCTAAGCTCAGAGTTTATTATTTGGTGTGAAAGATAACCCCTAAGATCGTTTCGTAGTACCTTCTCGAGCATATGAAAACAAAAAGAAACACTTTCTAAGTTCAGATGAAGGGGAGACAGCCTCACTGGTTTTAGAGACAAGCTAGAAATTGAAGAGTTGGAAGGATTTTAGGAGTAAAGACAAATGTGTGAAGGTTGAAATTGTATGGTAAATCCAGACAATGGCAAGCAACTCTAGGCTATAGCACACATTCCATGCAAATCATGGAATCAGTTAGGGTAAGACTGAAGGCATCTGTGAGAACCAGCCTAATGAATTTGTATCCTTTGTATTCTTCTGGATCGTGATGGAGAGCCACTGTAAGTTTCCGAGAGGGGCGCAACATGAACACAGTTCCAGGAAGGTTAAACTGTCATTCTGTGTGAAATGGAAGGATGCCAGAAGAACGGCTCATGCAGTTTGCTCCAACTTCATCACGGTTGGAAATCCTCCTGAATATTCTGTGACTTCTCACTTCTGGCTCACCTATACTCATCACAAATTGTAAGGAAGCCTGGAGTGAAGTCCCAACATCTTTTTTTTCCTTGCTGTTTTCTTTTTCCTTTTTTAAGAATAATGTGTCTGTGCTAGTTTTATTTATGCAAACAAATAGCTATGGTTGAGTCAGAAAAGCTCCTAAAAATTGAAAGGAACTTGATCTGGTATAGCACAAAGTTCATTATCACATCATCCTCATCTCTTCATCACCATCATTACCACCCTAGTAACAACTACCTGTACAGCTTGCTATGGACTCACTTAATCCTTGTAATAGCGTAAGCTACAGAAAAGGGGCCGACCTTTACTTTGGATCAGCACAAGGTTTTGATTCCAGATTCTCTGTGATGCATGCACAGTCCAGGCCCAGAATAGAATTTCTAACCTGTGTCCTAGGAACCAGCTCAGGGCTCAAACTGGGTATAGTCTGTAGTTCTGGGACTATCTTTAGATCTGATCAACATTCAGATCTCAATTTCTTTCATTCATTCTTTCAATATTTCTTGAGCATATGCTATGTGCCCAACGCTTTGGTGAATGAGGCAAATACGTTTCCTCCTCTCATGGGTAATTTTTTCCCCTGGAATGCCAGAGTAGAAATCTTCACCTCCAGCTCATGATAACAAGGAAACCTGGGTCTATGACTTGGCTCAGATATTGCTGATTCTGGGACCTTGGCCAAGCCTCTAAGCCTCCCTGAGTCTCATTTTCCTTGTGGTTAGAAAGACAGAATTCACCTGCAGAGTCCCAGGTCTTCATCAGAGTCTATGATTTCCAATTTCAAAAAGTGAACTTGTGTTGCAGTCAGATGCCTTCCCAGTCTCTCTCTCAGCCTCACTGCTCTTTAGGCCGGAATAGTTCTGGCTGCAGTGACGTGAGATCAGCACAGATTTCAGGCCCTTCCCTGAAGTTAACTCGAGTCATCCTCCTGGGGGCACATCCACCTTCCACCCGGCCTGAGAGATTCATTCAGCCCAGCTGTGTGCTCTGTGTCACTCTGCATCTGAACTAGTTCCGTTTTAACTTGACATTGTTTCTCTGTTTATTTTACCTAATAAGTGAATCATTAACCTCATAAGAAGCACATTTTGAGATGGAGTAGGAATTAGGAAAGGGTGATGCCGGTCGTTCCTGCTGACCTCCTCTACCAGCTGAAGTATAATACTCCATGAGAGGTGACGTCATTCCCTGAGACAGAAGCTAGGCATTCGGGGATGAACAAAGTTGCTATCCTCTCATTGGAAAAGACCATGCCAATGAGTTATGCTGGGCTTTTCAGAAAATGGAACCCAGGAACTCAATTCCAGTCTCCTTATAGAGATACCACAAAGTCTCTTTGAATGTAGGACTCTGTTGGCTTACTGTGTACTATGAAATCAGAAATAGGATTAAGAAAGGCAGTTGCAAATCACAATGCATTTGAGCTGTCATCCATCTCACTTTCCTCTGCTTCCAAATGAGCATGCACCTTCCTTTGCTCAGTGCATTTAGCATCCGGGGACCTAAAGCCATTTTGATTTTTCCTATCCATCTGTGGTTTCAGCCATGTATCAGAGGCCTCTTTTTCACAAATAAAAAAATTCATAAAATACCCAAGATATTGATAGGAAGACTGGAATTCTTTCTCTAGAAGCAGGGGAGAAAAAGTATGAATTAGGTCTACAAAGAAATTATTTAATACCTTGGGCCAGCCATTATGTTCTCTGAGTCTTAGTGTCCGCCTGGGAAATTGGGATGATAGCTACTTTCAGAGCTGGAGAACTTCACAGAAATATTGTATATAAAACACAAAGCACTCTTTCCTTCATGTACTTATTCATTCATTCAACAATTAGCATGTGCCTCCTCTGTATTACACAGGGACAACTTTTAACTCCTCAAAAATATGAGAAGACCTAGCTACTAAACCTATTAAAACATACATAAGAATCGGCTTCAGAAACTCAGTGTTTAATAATAACTTCATTTGAGTAACCTTTTTTTAATCTCTCCCCCTCCTCGCTGAGCCCAAACTTCAGTGTAGGGAAAACTTCTGTCTGTGACCCCAACTCAACTCCCTCATTAATCTTCTTTTGGATCCAGAAAATCAGACTGGGAAAAGGTGCTGGAGAAAAGACACACATGAGAAAGAATGAATGACTTTTGATTGATTCAGTTCCCAATAAAATCTCAAAGGGCAAATTCATTCAATCCCACAAACACCTAGTTAGTGCTTATTAAGTGCACTGCTATGTGGAATGATAGCTCAGGAAGAACTGAGTTCTAGTCCTCATTCCACCACTAATTAGATCCCTGACACAGGCCAACTCTATTGCCCCTCCAGGCCTCCTTGTTTATAAACAAGCCGGAACAGCAGTCACCTTTCATTTATGATGGTGATGAGCACAGGGAAAGAAACCGAAAACTCGCTCCTGAAAGAATGGAGCAGCTTTGCCATTTCTGTTCTTTATTTGACCACAATTACTTAAATTATTTAGAACATATTTCCATGTTGAGGTCTAATTACAGAATTTTCTTTCTTTCTTTTTTTATTTTTTTTGCTCTTGCTGTTTGAATCCAACTTGTTTTGTTCATTTCCTCGGGTGGAAAGTTTTAGCACTGAGTGCCTTTTTATGAGTGTTTTTAAAAGAGAGATTTAGATGCAGTCCCTCTGCCTCGGTATGGAAGTTCCCTGAACTTTACAGGGAAAAAAAAAATTTAGTCACTTCTAATCTAGGTCAAACCAAATTTTAATATCCAAAGAATTTAATCACAAGGCTGGAGTCTACATTACTGCTTTAAGATACAAGATTTGGCAGGTATTCTATTTTGTTATGAAGGACCCTACCCACCTCAAGGCTAATGTGGTACATATTGGCATTCAAGACCTCAGGAAATCTCATTTTGGTTTAAACTCAACTCCATATATCCTATAAAGGAATCTCTGCTTCAGATGTAGTCTTGTAGATCATATCAGATTTATTTCTCTAGCTTAGGATGATTCAAGAGTCATCAAATGGTTCAACACATTCCAAAAGTATACAGGGTAGCATCTCATTAATTTAGACCTCACTAATTTAGAATTGATGCACCCAGAGGGTACATAGGCAAATCTAAGCAAATTAGTAGTGTAAGTGGAATTTAAGGAATTAAAAAAAAATATTCTTAAAGACAACATTGTTCTAACTGCACTAAAAAGTCTTGCATTTTAAAAGAAAAGGCACTAAATACAAATGATCTAAAGTTAATCTCCAAAGCTGACACAGTGGCCCCTCTTTGCACAATATAATTTCAGTCATTATTTGTGACACCATTTATAATAGAAATTCTTTTTTAAATATTCTATGATTCTAGCTTTTTCCCTTTTGGATGTTCTGGTGCCGCAACTTAACAGAAATTAATAATATTGCTGCTGTGTAATATACCATGGTGGAAAATGCGATGTGTTTGATCACAGGATGAAATTTGCTTTGTCTGACTCATGCCAGGGTAATGATGAAAGCATCTGTGGTGGCAAGAATATTTGAGGTGAGTTTGTATAAATGCAGAAGGAAAGCATGTCATCAAAGAATTGATCCAATTATCTGATTACGAGGCAAGGAAGGCCCAGACAGACAAATTAATTTGCCTGGGGTTCCTCAGTTTAGCAAGAAGTGGAGCAAGACTTAGAAATCATGGCTCTTTATTCTCGGTTCAGGCTTTTTCACTTCGTGGAAGCAGCCGACTTCACTCTCAGTCCATCTTGCTCTTCCACAAATGTTATTATGCTGACCCCACGCCTTGATGTCAAGCAGCCGCAGATTCAGTTGTTCAAGGTACACTGAGAGGCTGCCTATGAAATTGCTCAATTTCCCCCTGAAACCGTGTACTTAGCCTCTAGGATCTGCTTTTGTTTCAAGACATTTGACTCACTGATAGCCCCATATAGACACAGTTACAGAGGGGATATGTATTTATCCTGTCACATTATTTAGCTTGACCCTTCTGCCCATTTCCACCTCCTGCTCATTGGTAAACCAAGGGTAAGTGGGTATTTTAATGAAAATGTCCTGGGGGACACCAAAGCAACCTGAATTTTCTTCAAGTTAAGCTGAGAGCCACAGGCCACAGTAACCTGATTCTTGAAATGTTCACCACTGATCTTGGCAGCTGTTTTCTTTCTGGTTTGTGATTTTCAGTAAGATCCCAACCAACCAAAGTTGTCGGGGGGGCGGGGGAGCGGGGAACAAGCAAAGAGAGAAAAATCCCTAACCTTCCAAAACCAACCATTTATCATAGTCATTCACACAACGACCTCAAGGAAGGTCACTGCTACTTAAGGTTGGCGACAGTACTGTGGTGAGCACCAAAAGGCATTTTTGGCCTAACAATCCAATTAGCCAATGATCAGATCCACTTCCTTGCTCCTTCCTGAATTTCTTAAACATGTGTTTCTTGGAATCCACCTCTTTTGCCACATAGACCAAAGTGACAAATCATCAACCCTGAAGGACCCGTATGCCCTGCAACAAACCACTAGCGTATGTTGCAACTGACAGAGGGCAGGAGGGAGCAATAAGCCAGACTACCAAATTTGGTTAAAAAGAAGGGAAAAAAAGAGAGAAAGAGAAAGAAAAAAAAAAAAACTGTTTGTACTGGCTAAGAAGTATATCCCAAAGTACAGTGATGGCACTTACTTATTTGCAAAATGACCTGAGATCTGTTACAGTTAAGCGGATGCCTGGTGAGAGGGAGGGTGTCGTCAGGAAAGGCTGGCTGGCTCCCAGGGAAGCTGTAGCTTGATGATGTTTCCCGTAATCCACACTCTGGTCCTCAGCCTGGCTGGTCCAGCAGAGAGATTTAGCCCACATGTACCTAAAGGTGAAAGGTCACTCTCTTACAGACAGGTGTTTGATAACCAAACACCTAGGGGGCTGATGTATAAACCAGAGGCTAATCTATTAAGTAACAATGAAGCTGACCCTCTTCCAGAGCTGACATGCTCTCTCCCTTTCCATCCCCATCAGGATACTCTTCCCCAGACACCTGAGAAACCATCTTAAGAACCAGAAGTCAGCAAGCCAGACTGCATTGTCTCAACAGCAGAGGAAGATGGCCTTGAAGGACCTTTCAACCCAGCCGAACCGTCCCTCTTCTCTGAATGGGTGTAGATGACTCCTGCACATTTCTCTTTTCACAGTTCTAAGCTACCTGCTTCCCTACTGATCTCATTCTTTCCTGAATCTCCTGAGCCTGTAAGTAGTGGAGCCAGTATTTGAAGCCATATATGTCCCTCTCCAAAGCCCATGTACCCAACCACTTCAAAGATGTCCTTGGTATTTTCCAGTTTTCTGGATTTCCTCCTTCCCTTCAGTCATTGATTTTCTAACTGAAAAAGTGGAAGGTGGGGCTATTGCTACCCATGGCAGAGAAAGGACAGAGAAGACAGGAGGGAGGAGGGCTGTGGACACTTGGAAATAATGACACTAAGTATAACCGTTGAGAGGACAGAGAATCCTGAAAACCAGCTTGCTTCAGTTACAACAAAAAAATCCACCTTTTAGGTGCTAATGCTTCTAAAATGCTTCCATTGATTTCCCACCTTAGTCACCAGTCTAATAAACATAACTGAGCCTTTTTTAGGTTATTGAATATATGATGATAATAGAACACTAAAGATATAACTGTAGTTGGTATAAAAGATTGTATTGAAACTCATTTTCCCCCTATCCCCTGTTGCTAATGTGAACCTGTTTTCTTGTGATTTCTCCTAAAAATTGAGCTGAAGTAAGATAAATTCTATTTCTGTGAAGATAATGAATAGTTAAGGTCTATTTAATTAGAATGTTGCAAGCATGAGAATGTATAGCTGGGGGGGACAGTGGTGATCTAGAATCCTATCACCTCATTTCATAAATGAAGAAATAAAGGCCAAAAGAGAAGTCACTTGCTTATGGACACTTGATCAATTAGTAGTAGAGTCAATATATAAATCACATCTTCTGACTACAAATAAAATGTTCTTTCTTCCTTGAGGGAGTAAGATTGACAAATGGCCAGGAAAGCTGCCACAATGATGGAGGAGAAAGACACAGGGTTATCCTCATGCATTTTTATGTCTGTGTTGAGACCTCAAATACAAACATCACCTGCTCAAAAGGTGTTGGAGGCCCCTTGCTTTCTCCCTGTAAGCCCTGGCTTTGTAGGCTTAGGGACTGGGTGACATTCTGGGCCTCTCTTACCAGAATTGAGGGAAATGAGGACACTGACCAAGGTCTTTGTTTAGTAAGGGAGCCTGTGTTTCCTGAACTCATCTCAAGACTCTCTATAGAGAGGTCAGAGAGCAGAGGAAGGAAGATCCAACATTGCCTGGGAAAAAGGCCTGTAGGAGTCACGCTGGGCACATGAGCCAAGTGGGAACCAGTTGTGGTCTTGGCTGCAGCTGGGTTGGGCAGCTACGTCTGCGGCACCATGTGGGTAAAATTCCAGTATTCCCAGAATCTCTCCCCTGGCCTTAGTGCATCTCCATATCGGTAGGTGTTTCCAAGGGGTAGAGAGAAGAAGTCCATCTCCATATCAATAGGTAATTACAAGGGGAGCAAGCCTATAACTGGACCAGAGAGGTTGCGGGGCAGGGGTGGGGGGTTGTCCCTTTTTGCAGCTGGGTCACAAGAGCCACTGGCCAGTAGAAGTGGACAATTGCTTGTAAGCAATAAACGGGTTTCTTCCACTTTATTTCTCCCTTTGACTGACTTTGGTTTCAAAGGTTATTTGCCAGGGGCTGGGAACAGATTTCCTATCCCCCGCCCTCCAGAGTTACACAGCACATCTAAGAAAACTGGTGAAGAGCTAGAAGATCTGAAGAGAAAAAGCCTGAAAAGACACCCAGAGATGATGGGCGGCAGGAAGCAGGAGCCTGCTGATGTCTGTCGTGGCTGAGTCTGACAGGAGGGGAAGGATGGCTTCTCTCCCAACCTCACCTCAGCACTTTAGACATGGCAGATAAGAAGGGGGCAGAGGTCTAAATGCTCTAACTCCCTGCCCAGGTCAGATGCAGGTCATATGGGGCCTGAAGCAAATGCAACTTATATTCAGTCTAAAACAATTAGAATTAGCCTGAAGCTAATTACGATTAGATTTAGGTGAAAAAAAAATGCAAAGGACATTACATATACTGAATTTTGTTGCAAATTATGTGTTATAACTGTGAATATTTACTTAGAATGAGAAATCACAAGATATCACAAACATTTTAAAAGTCTTCAAATACCAAAAACATTACAAAATAAAAGTAAAACCTTAATATTTTTATCAGTAACCTTTCTGACATAACTCTATACTGCTGTATTTTTTCCTCCATTTTTGTCTGCATTTTCTTTTTGACGTATCCCTTCTTCACATAATGATGTTTAAGTATTATTTCTTAGATAGAGGTGGGAAAAGCAATTCAGTCTTTCTTCCAGCATGGTTGATCAGAATTTGTGTTTTGGATTTCGGTGTTTGGGGGTAATAGTTTTGAATAGGCATTACTGAGATATCTAAATCTCTACTTACAAAGAACTTTCTACAACAGAACTGCTGGCTCCATGCAGGTATATCTTGCTTCTCTTCCACTAATCTCACACTCTCAGGGCCAGATCCTTAGGATACAATCAAAATGAGAGATGACTTTGACTTTGACCCGGCACCCTTTTATCATGATGTAGAGAAAGTCCACCCAGGGGCTAGAGTACTCCTGCCATTCCTACACCATCACCTAACCATAAATAGGAATAATGAAAACCACACTAATATACCCAAGAAACCTAAACTTAGATATTCCCAACTCAAGGGTTCTTTACTCAGATACCCAAAATACCCATGGCTACTCCAGTGTTAGCAGACAGGAAGGGAGGTATTGGAGGGAAGCAGAGCAAAAAAGACAGCATTCTTAACTGACTGCCTTGAAATAGCTTATTTTTGCCACTTTTATAAAGATGTATCAGCACTAGGGCCTCTCCCGTGCAAGTGAAGGAGGGGGGTCCCGAAACTTAAGCCTCATCAGCTTCATAGTAAATCCAGGCCTTAAATCTGGAAATGCCAGACCTGTTGATAAAGCTCTGTACACCCCCACCTCCCCCTGTAGGCTGGCTCACCTGATGTCTGGACTGAGGAGCTGATCTTCTTAAGTCTATAGCTAGGGGATGGGGGAAGGGGGGCATGTCCCATATAATCCTTAAAACAAATCCATATGTGGCTGGATGCGTCTGATGAGCAGGGAGGAGGGTGAGGAACCAAGACCAGCAAACATCTGTATTCATGGGTTGAGCAGCATCATGGGGGAAGGAGAGTAAGGAGCAGCCTAGGGTGCAGTGTGGGAGACAAGGAGGGGAAGGAGGGTGGCATAGAGTCACACCCACACCCACGCACACACACACACGCATATGCACTCGCACATACACACCCCTGCCCCTGCCAGTTCCAAATGTGTGTCTGGCCCTGTGAGGCTGGAGGAGGGGATTTCTAAAGGACTTGGTAAGTGACATCACCCCCTGCTTAAGCCCCAAATGACCAAACAAGGGACACAGAACGGGGTGGCAGCCCTTTCACATCTGAGCAGAACATGGTATGGCTCTGGCACCCTGCAGACAGGCCCTCTAGAGGAGATGGCCCTGACCGTGGATGACAGGGTGACAGTGGGTGCAGGCAGTGCTGAGAAGCAGCTCAGGAGGCTGGGCACAGAGAGGACATCGTCCGGAGGACCTCCCGTGGGAAAGGAAGGAAGCGGAGGATGCCACATGGGAACCCGCTGGCCCTCGTGAGGCATTCTCCCTGGAGTCCCAAAATGACTGGGTGGGGCTCTGCAGAGGTAGGCAGGTGGGGGCAAAGCCCACTGAGGACTACACTGTTGCCACTGAGGCCTGGGGGAGTGAGTTCCACTTATGGACATTAGCAGCTCAGCGGTTATATAAGCTCCATCGAAGCACTATTAATGATCTGATGTGGAAGTTTGAGGAAAGATATGGAGACCCTCCCAGGCCCATCAATTAGGAATGGGAGAGTCATCAACAGATTCTACTTAGTCATTTAATATTTGCTGAGTTTCTACTACATGCCAGGCACTGGTGGCAGGGTAAAATAGAGTTCCCGCTGACAGGCTGCCGAGGGGACGGGCCGTCACTGAGTAGGGGATTGCTCCCTCCCACGGGAGCTGATGTGCATACCGAGGAGGCGAGACAACACCGCCTGAAGGTCAGGGTTCTGGGCTCTGGACCCAAACTGACCGGGATTTAAACTCCTCACCTCCTTTTCCAGCTGTGAGAATTTAGGCAAGCTGCTCCCTCTCCCTGAGCCTCTGGTGTCGTGGCCTCACCTGTAAAGTGGGAATAATGGCAAGTGAGAGGATTACAATGCAGAGCCACGGAAGGGTTTAACACCATTCCTGGTGCGTGAGAGAGAGCTATTTGCAGCCTCATCAGAGTACTGCGATTGTCCCCTTGGGAGCTGTCCTGCAGCGCAGGGCTGGGGGCAGACCAGCGCATATGGGAGAAAGCACAGCCTTCCGCGGGCAGCAGCGGGGGCCGGTGGAGCGGCCTCCCTAGAGCAGAGCACGCGCTGGTAGCTGGGGGAGCCCGGCAGCCTGCCCCTCCTCAGTCAGGAAGGGAATCGGCAAGTGCCACGAGGGAGATACACAGTTGCACTCCAGCGGGCAGAGGACTCTGCCTGGAGACCGGGCGTGTCTGAAGGGCAGCCCAGGCCCGGGGCGCCAAAGCTGGAGGGCGGAGCTCGGCTGCACCGCGCCTCTCCCCCCAGGCTGCAGGCGGGGAACCCTGGCCTCTAACAGAGTGCCCGCTTCGTCTCAGGCCTGGGCAGGGAGGAGGCCTCCCCAGCCTATCCCATGCTCCTTGGCTTCCCCACCTCGCCTTACGTCCTCTCCCACATCCGAAGCACCCTTCTTCCTCTGTCCTCCTCATCCCTTCCAGCCCTCTAGGTCCAGAGCACACTCCACATCTGCCCTTGGTCTCTCCCCTAATCAGGTCAGTCTTCACCCGAAACAACAATGGAAGTAAGACTAGTCACCCTTGCCGAGTCCCAGCTGGCCACACATTGTGAGGCGTTCCTCAGCCATACGCTCATTCTACAAAAGGTAAGGAGCGCCTGCCACGTGTGTGGGGACCAGCCAGGAGCAGGGGTGCGGCAGTGCGCGGGACAGACTGGAGGACCTGCCCTCACGGGGCTCTGATGTGCTTCATGCCATCAGAGGGACCCTCCTGTCCATTACAGACGCAGTAACAGAGGCTCCGCCCGCTGCAGCATCTCTACCAAGACGCACAGCGATTATGTGTGGGAGCAAGCCTTAGATGACACTGGTCAGCATGAGGCCCACTCTCCAGGGCTGTGACCCATGGATCACCACCTGCAGCGTCTGCAGAGTGCGCGACCTTAGGTGCCTATGATGTTTTCTCATTATTTGGTGTGTGTTGGACTTAGCTCCTTAACTGAGATCATTTAAGGCAGGTGCCCAACCATTTGCGTCATTATTTCCCATCGCACCTGGTGCCATGCTGAGCCCAAAATACTTGGGAGTGAGGCAAGGCAGGTCTTATCTGTCTCCCGAGCTCTTGTCTCATTTTTTTAACCCATAAATTCAGCAGCAGGGGGATGGCCAGCAGGGTTCCTGGACACTGAGCCGCCTCTGGGCTGGCCTCCTGTCTCCAGTCCTCCTGTTTAAGCTTCCGATGGGCCCTCTAATGCTGCGGGAGTGCAGCTAATGCACTCGATACCCAGCATCTTCTAAACGTACTAATTAGCCACACCATGTAGTCCAAAGATACTGCAGCATTCTTTTTTATCTGTCAGGTAAATAACGAGTAACAAACAAGTCATAAAGCACTGACCCTGTGCCAGGCATAGTTCTAAAGCAGGGGTTCTCGGTTGGCAGCACGGGTATCACCTGGGAACCTGCTAGAAATCCAAGCTGCAGAGGGCCCAGCAATCTGCATTTTAACAAGCCCTTCAGGTCTCTGAGCACAATAAAACTGAGAACCCCTGGCCTAAGTGCTTTCCGTGTATATACCAACTCACTGAATTCCATTTCCAACTCTCTGAGGTAGCTTCCATTGTTAACTCCACTTTGGAGCTTGTGGATCTGAAGTACAGAGAGGTTAGGTAACTGGCTTGAAGTCACACAGCCAGTGAGGTCAAAGCTTCTAATCCCTCTTTGGGGGAGAGGACTTGACTTCAGGGAGTTTGGGGAGCTCCTGGTGGCATCTGCCTGAACCCTGGAAAAATGTCTAGAGACAAGAAGTTGGTGGGCCCAAGACAGGACTACCCTGGGACTTTGGTGGGCCAAGGGACATGCCAGTTTTCCCAGAAGTCGTGTGAACCTATGAACTGTCACTGGCTCCAATGCAGTGGAGAACAATTTGACCAAGTATGACTGAGATGGGCTATAGAAACACCACAGCACTTTAAAAATCATCCTCTGCCAAGTCTGGATTGTTCAATAATGTATGTGCTTCCCATACGTCCAGTGATGAGGAGCTCTAAACCCCCACCACAATCCTGTCCATCCATGGGAGGATGGGGTTCATTTATGACCAGGAGCCTAATTTGTCCTACAATGAGGGGACCATTTTATCTTAAGGGAAATGGCAGAGAGGGCAGAAAGAACATCCAGGAAACATCTTCCCCCTCCTTCCACCCCCAACCCCTGGAAGGCTCTTCTGCCCAGCTGGGATTCTCCATCTGAGGTCCTGGGAGAGAGCTATGGATGGCCACTGTGAAATGGTAGCACATTCCTGTGGCTGAAACCATGCAATTTTCTTTCAAAGTATACTTAAGGATTTTACTAGCTTTGGGGATTGGGGTAGGAGGGGAGAAGCACCAAGGAGATATATAGACAAGAAGAGACAGAAAGACAATAAAGATGTGAAACTTGACTGCCATAATTTAAGGAGAGCTGGTATAAAAATCTTTTCTCTTCTGTGCTGGTCCATCTCCTGACCTCTAAGGGACAGAGATGAACAGTCTTCAAGAACCCACACTGTGTTGGGTGATTTCCATGTATCACTTTGTTTCATCCTCACGACCACCTACCAGGCAAATACTACTGTATGCCCTTTGCAGAAGTCTTCACATTTCCATTCTGTTTATCACCAACCCAACATTTTCTGCCACATCACATTATCTCAACGAGTCTCAGGTCTTAATCTTTTGCCTGCAAAATGAGTCTTAGACTATAATGATAATTGGTACTTAAGTTATTCAATGTTTCTATCATTCTCCCTCTCATCGCTATACCTTGTTCCTATACTTTTTTCTCTATTCTCATTGACATACGAACTTGTCATGCTAGTCCAGGTGGGGATATTCATTTATCTATGAGGGCATGAAATGGCATTATTTGTTAGGATGCAAGTGTAGGTTGTCCGAACCGATCCAAAATCCACTAAACACAATCTGCCTCATCTGAAGACCTCATAGTCATTCATTGAAGGAATAGCTATTAATGCAAAATTTTCAAAATAAATGTCAAAGTTTACAATGGTAGACTGGGCCTACTTTACCTCTCCTTCCCAAAGCCCATTGAAATAACAATACATAAATGCAAAAGAATAAATCCATAACAACCAGGAAGGAGTCCCATCATCAACCCAGAAAATTTCACAAATGCCTAGAACGCAAAGAAGATGGGACCATATTGATGGATAAAGCTGAGCAGGAATATCTATACCCCAAAAACACATACAAGAAAAAGAACTAGCCTGGAGGTGGAGGTGCCCTTCCCAGCCAAACTCTGGAAAGACTCTCAAATCAGAGGTGCAGCAATAAAAAATAGAGGTGAACTGCGGGGACATTAATTAAAGGCATTTCCAAGTTCAAAGTTCTGGAACATTCTTCTTCCAAGGGCTGTCTGTTAAGTGATGTGGATTTGGTCATTCTCTTGGTTTCTGCAGGACATATTTTCATAATCACAATATTTTACATCTTGTGCATTGCTCTTCAGGGTTTAAATCAACCTGCAGACAAAACCTGGAAGTCCTAGAACATGCATCTTGCAAACCTGGAAAAGATAAAGCATATATTTATAGCTCAGGGAAGGGAGACGGGGAAGGTGGAGAGAGGAGGGAAGCGCAGGTGTGTGCTCTTGCCTCCTGGCATATCATCCATGCAGCAAACAGGAAGTCCTGTGTCAGGACTGTTCTGGGCCCCAGGAGGCAATGGAGAGAGACGAGGAGATAACAGGACAAATTATTCTAATGGTGAGGCAATCCATTGTGCCCAAAAGTTGATGAAATACAACATAAAGATTAACGTGTATTATTTAAGACTGAAAGTAACTGCAAGATTATTGAAGATAATAATACTATGTACAAAAATCCATAGAAGAGCAGAGATAGTGTAAATGTGCTAAAATCTCTGTCATAGTAGGGGGAAAATGGGTGCAGCTGAAATTGGACAAATTCAATAAACAGATGTATAAGGGAGTTATCTAAGTTTGTAGTAGGAATCACCAGAACTGAAACCTGACATGGTGAAGGAGCTACATCCGGGGCATGGGCCCCAGGCTTGGGGCAGGGGAGAGAGACTTCCTTTCCACCAGCCCTTGATGGTTCTAGGAGTGGGGGTGGGGAACTTTTGTTCCTATGCATATAAATAAATATTATACATAAATAAATACAGTGGTCAAAAACAACTTTACAGACTCTGGGAAAAATGTAAACCAGATATTTTCATTCCCATTTTGTATATGAAGAACCAGAAGCCAGCCTGGACTTGTGCCTAGAAATCAGGTCTATTGAAGGATGGCTCCAAACTCCCCACTTCCCTAAGCCTTCTCCTTCCAGAAGCAGACTGACGGAGCTTTGAGGGCTTGATTCAGTGCATGAACATTAGGCTCCTCACTATTCTTCTTTAGACCTAGAGTAAATCTGACCACCACCCCATGGCCCTGCTATGGGCACAGGCTAATTACCTCCCAAGGCCTGGTGCGTAACAGGCCCTCCAAAATGTCAGCTTGTTTCCTTTCTGTTTTTATTTTAACCTGTCCATCGTTTGGAACATTGATACCATTTGTCAATCATGTTGTCTTCTTATCATTTTGTGTGGTTATCACTAATCCTGATAAATGAGATTTATCACTCATTCTAGTAAACAAGTCTGGAAATTCATGCTAATGTGCAGGCTTGGCTCTATCAAAGGGCTTGTCTTGACATAGAAAGGTAAAGAATGTCAAGTTGAAAACATTCGGCAGGAGGACATGATTCCATTGATACATCCAACCAACACCCAAAGTAGGTGAGTTTATGGGTGCGTGGTGAGAGGGGTCACGGGAAAGGCTTTTATCCGTACCCCTCAAATACCCTATTCTCACTTGCCACACTGAGAAAGCACCCTCAGAGTCACTCCTTTGGACTCTGAAGAATTTTGGATTTCTCTGGTCCCCTATTCAAGTGCATGTGTCCCTGGCCACAACCATCCGGAAGGAGTGGCTGTTCAGCTGAGAGTACAGTCTCTGGGCACTAGACCCCAGGGAGGGACCTGGGAATGGGTGGAGAAGAAGAGAGAGGAAGGGAAGCAGAGAAGAACCAAAGGGGAAGGCGGTGGGAAGGCACCACCCCCGAGGAGCAGCCCTTCCTCCTGAAGGCAAAGACACTGCATGAATGGCTTATAGTTTATACCCCACTGTGCTCACTGAACCAAACACCCGCTGTGTGCAAATAGCCCCCGTGCTAATACTTCGCCAGCATTAGCTCATTTTGTCCTCACAGCCACCTCACGAGGGTGTTGTTGTTATCATTTCCATTTTGCAAGTAGAAAAAGTGAGGCACAGAGACGTTGTCATACCCAAGCCACCCAGCTGTGACAGAACCAGGAGCAGTCCCCAGACAGCTTGACGCCAATGCCATGTTTACACTTTACCACATTTAATAAAAGCCTGTCAGGGAACTCCTGTTTTCAAGAACTGCTAGCTTCCAAGTTCTGCCTTTCAGAGTCAGTGAGACAATAAGAATTTGTTTACTGTACGTAAGAGCACTGCTCTAAAACTAACTTAGTAGATTTATTTTCTGTCACTGCAGAGCACAGAACTAGAACTGAAGGCTGAGATTTACAGGAGGCAGACTGTAGTTCAACATAGGAAGCATAATGCAAGAAAAAGGCTGCTATGGTTGGTAATGAGCTCCCCGTCAGTGGAGGTATTGCTGCTTCAGCAGTCCCAGGCCAGGGATGGTCTACGCTCTGGGGGAAATTTGGAAGAGACAGAATCAAAGCCCTTCCTGTCAATTCAAATACACTTCTGCAGATGCATGATAAGTAAGACCCAATCAAGAGTGTACAGTGTGATTCTCAGACATTCTAATATCACCTTTAGAGAGTTTCTTCAGAGAGGAATTTGATAAAGAACAGGGCAAGGTCTTTCCAGTCATTTCTGATATGTCCATTCTGACTTGCACATTTACTCTTTGTGTTCTCTGCTTCCAGAGAATGCTATGAAGATTCAGGCTTATTTTAAAAAAAAGGAAAGAAAAAACACATGTATAATATGTTCTATGTCTTTTCCTCCTCAAAGGAAATGCTCTGTGTTACTGTAAATAATAATTTGCAGGTCAGTGAAGGTTGTTAAATGGCCCTGATGCTTTTTCTCACTTCCTTCCAGACTCTCGAAATTACTACCACTCTGAACCCAGCAGGCAGAGATGCCTATTTCTCTGTCCAGGAAATGACAGTAGTATGGTACCCTCATGTCACTGCAGTGAAAATCTGCATGCCTGCCCTGAACCCAGATCAGAGTCATTCATGTCCTCCCATTGAAACAGCCACATGGGAACTCAGCAAGTTATGGCCCAAAAGACCGAAGGCTGTGGGTCATGCACCTGGGTTCTAAAGCTGGCTCTATGGCTCTCAGCGTAACTCAGAGCCAGTCACAGACACTCCTGGGACTTGGTTTCTTCATCTGTAAAGCTGAGAGCACAATACTTCCTTTGACTAATAAATAGCATCACTATGAGAATTCATGCTTTTATTCAATCCTGCATTCTAAATATTTATGGGTCATCACGGAGTGTCTGGCCTTGCTGTGGTCCTGTTGGGGGTGTGGGTGGCAGAGTAATGGTAAATAAAACAGGCCAAAGTCTCTCACTCCCTAGAGCACCACTGAGGAGGCAGATAAAAAAGAGAATAAACCAAATATACAAAATTTCTAATAGTGGTAAGTGCTTCAGGGAAAATAAAGCAGGAAGAAGGCTGGGGAGTACTGGAGAGTGGTCAGGAGGGCATCAGAGAGGATGTTATTGGGCCTTAGACTCAAAGGAAGCAAGGAAACAGGCTCAGAGAACAGCTGAGGGAAGGGCACTCCAAGCTGCGGGAACAGCACAGGCAGAAGCCCTGAGGCAAGGGTGAGCTTGCCTGTTTAAAGGCCAGCACGGCCAGGGCAGGGCCCCTGGGGGAGCGCAGTAACTCTGAGAGCCCAGGAAGGGGGGCCAGACAGGGTAGGGCCTTGGACTCTCAGTGGGATGGGAGCCACTGGAGGGTTTTCAGCAGAGGAGAGACATCATCTGACTTGAGTCTTAAAAAGAATCTCTCTGGCTGCTGTGTTTAGAAAAGCAAATCAAATGAAATATTTTCCAGGTTATTTTGAAAAGCACCAAGTGTAGCATGAAAATGAAGTACAGTCAAAATCTCAGCCCTCCAGAGCCCTCAGAGAACAAGATGTCTGGAGACCTGGTGTGGCGGATTACAAAGGACCACACATCTGTTGTCACTTTCCCCACGGAGAGCTGGAGTTCACTGCTCCTCCCTTAAGTCTTGCGGGTCCTGCAGCTGCTTATCACAGCAGACGCGGAGGGGGTGGCCCTGGGCCTGGCCTAAGCCGCCTGTAAAGGGTAGTTCAGGGAAAGAGCTCAGGCCCCAGCTCCCAGGCCGGCCTTCGCTCACCTACTTCTCGAGAACCATTCTCTGCTGTGGTCTGTAGGTCCCCAGTGAGGCCAGGAAGCCCAAGAAATCCATTCCTATGAGAGATTTGCAGCACAGGGGAGGTGCTGTGTTCTGCTCCACCGCTTACCAGCCATAGGATACAGGCGAGTTGCTTAAGCTCCCTGAGCCTAGTTTATTCAGGATAATAAGGTCCACTATTGGGACCTTTATTTGTTATGACAAATAAATAAGATAATACATGTTGAATACCTAGCCTGGCATCTGACACTCATTTCATTACTGTCGTTGCTTTGCTGTGCCCTGTGTCAAGCCTGGCCCTAACACAAAGTGTGGGCCTTCCCACGTGGATGGATTCAAGCCTTTCTTTCTCCCTGTAATTTTACCAACTTGGTTGGAATGTTCCACCTCTAGACCCTCCCCTCTTGAGGATGGGATCTCAAGGCCTGGAGACTGGGAAGGCATCTACTAAGGTGTGTACAGTCTATGGGAGGGGCTCTGGGGGAACCCTGCCAGAATAGAATCCCTGTTGCTGATTCCTGCTTAGGGGACCAGCTGCTGGGCAAGGGCTTCCCTGGGGATGGAGAAGAATGCTGGTTTGCCAGAAAGTGAACGTTTGGAGAAGGGACACAACCCTAGAAGCCAGCCATGAGATGAAAATGCCTCCCATCCTGTCCCTTCCCTGGGGACTGTGAGGCCCCCAAGACTTGTTTTGGAGAGAATTTTAGTCAATACTCAGAGGAAAGAGGGGAAAAAAAAAGAACGCCAGTAAATCAATAACAGATTTTTCTTCCCATCAGCTGGTTTAAAGTATTGAGCCAATGTCAACCGATCTAGAATTTCTAAGTTGTAAATAAAAAATTGAATGGTAAGATTTTTATCTGAGCTGCTTCGTGAAAGCCACTATTCAGAGTCCCAGTTTATCACACTCCTCACGTAGTCTGAGCTAAGGAAATTCAGTGGGCAAGTTTTCATTTCTATCTGGCTCGGGTTATGTGCTTGGATATGGCACCGCTAATGGATCTTCTTGTTTCCCCTCTGACTTATTTCTCTCAACAGATTTCTTGTACCCTGAGCTAATCATACAGAAACAGACCAATGAAGTATATACGACAGGTCATTGAACAGCCTCTTTGTTCAGGATTTAATAGTCAATCAAGATGCTCTGTGTTATACCAGGCACTGTGGAGAATCATAGTAACAACAACACTAAAAGTAATGACAGTCATTATTTATTGAGCAACACCTACTATCTGCCAGGCACTGAACTAGACACTTTTCCGAGCTTTTTTCTGTTCTTCTCAAAAATGGACAAAATGGTTGTCATTATCCCCATTTCATACCCAGATAAACTGAGACTTAAAGATGTCAGGTAATTTGCTCAAAGCTGTACAACTAGTGAACATAAAGAACTATGATAATTCCCTTGTTCCCCAAAAAGACTTAAGAAACACTACCTCTCATCAATTTTCCAGGGATGTTCTCCTACGCTTAGCCATGCATTGACATTCATTCAACCAATAAACATGAATAAAGCACTTACTATGTGTATCTGCAAATACAACATTGGCAACAATACATAGAACATTTATTCAACTTCATGGCGCATAATGGAAGGTCAGAGAAGGAGGACATCATGGGCTGGAGGGGACGGAAAGTTTCAGTGAAAGAGTGAGACTTGAGTTGGTTCTTGAAAGATGAAAAAATAATAATAATCAAAGGGCCTTCCTAGTCAGGGAAGTAGGACAGACAAAGGCACTGAGACCCAAGTAAGCATGACAGGAGGAAGTATGTTGGAAGGAAGTATGAATAAGTCCTACACAGTAGAATGAGACAGTTCCTACTCCCTAGAGGGACTGGGCAGATAGATGGCATTTGTCTAGGAATTTAATTGGGCTGTTAAGAATGATAATTCCCATGATTCAAATTCCTTTTCAGAAGGTCTGCGAGTCTATTTAAAAAATGTTTGGGAAAAAAGAAAACAGCAACAAGTAAACAACATGGTGCTAAGTCCTTGAGTCAGTAACTCTGCTGTGAGAGTGGCAGTCTATCAAATAATGTGGTGGTTAAGACAACGTTTCGGTCCCTCTTTGTGGGTTGAAACTGTAATTTCTCTGAAAATTGATCTTTGTCTCAGAAGGTGTGTGTGTGTGTGTGTGTGTGTGTGTGTGTGTGTGTGTGTGTGTGTGTGTGTGTGTTTGTATCTGTTCCAACCACACTCCAGAAAACTGGACAAATAAGGAAGTGTAACTGCCCCTTACCTTGATGCAGAAAGCTCCACAGGGACCAGAGTTGTATCCACATCCCCAGTGGATTCGTCAGAAGGTCTTGCAATGTCAAAGACGAAGGAGGAATGACTTACTGCCTACTTCCCCTTCAGTCACCTCCAAGAAGGCAGATTATTCCAGATTCAGTAACTCTGATTGAGAGGAAAACTCCTGTGGGATGAGAGAAACTCCTCCAGGTAGAGTGGCACTTTCCAAAACATAGGAATTTACACAATGAAAGTGGAAGAAGAGAGGTGCTCTCGGAAAGAGGCAGAGACTTGGGACAAAGACATGAAGGCCAGATCCGGAACTGGGAGCACTTTCAAGGGGAGCATACTCAGATGGTTTGACTTGTGGATACCCTTGCACTAGGGAAAATTAAGATATAGGTACAGTTTTGAATTGTTTTCCTTTGTGACAGAACCTGTTAGCTGTCCTCCTTGTGCCCCTTTCCATCATAAAAAGTAATTTCTGGAAAGTAACTGCTCCATCAGAGGCCTCATTTCCCAGCTCCCCTTGCCTCTGAGGAGGGCCATGTGGAAAGTCATGTGGAGTCTTCCAGAGCATGGAAAAATCTTATTCCTTCAAATCCTCTCTTGCTTCTTCATAGGGAATCCATTGCTAATAATATTTCAGTAGATAGATTTCAGGATAATAACAGCACACTAAAATTAATAATTTACAGTTTTAAGTGTTTGTCCACATGCGTCATGTCCCTGGATCCCAATCAGCACACCTGCTATTGCTCCCATTTCAGAAACAAGGAAACTGAGATTCGTATCATAACAAAATCTGTTAAGTGGTGTAGCCATACCCGGAGCTGACACACCACTGAATAGAGTGGGCTAGTGGGTCAACCCCAGTTATGTGGCTTTTCTTCACTCCTTGCTGCTGTCACGCTCACGGTACCTGGCTTCATCACCTTCAGGGGATTCCCACTGAAACAATTCTCCCATTTTCACACTCAAATAGGCTAAAGACCCAGGAGAGATCCCTGTTGCTCACAGTTTAGCTTTGAATCCCAAATCAAATGACAATGGGAAATGCAGAAAGCAGTTTAAACTGAAGTCAAAAAGTCATGGCAATTGGCTAAATCTCTGAATACAGGAGTTTTTGCTCAGGTTAGTTGTCCAGCTCTAGGAAATGGAGCCACAAAATGACATCTCTAGTCATACATTACATCTCTTCATTCAGTCAATGAATGTGGTTTTCAACCTTTTTTTTTCTTTATGATTCTCCTAAGGAATCTTTTTAGACATTTTCACTCAACCACCCCATGAAAATGTAATGCCACAAATAAACTGTGTATTTATGTACTGTGCCCCTTAGAAACCATTTCTAAGATTTTTTTCATGCCCCTAGCCCAAGAATCATTTTTGCCCCTTGGGGTATTGTCACCTCCCTTGAGAATGCAGAGTTTAGAGGATTTACTATGTGTGAAGGATATAAAGTAAGGAAATCATACCTGATACCTGCATTCAGAAGTTTCTGTCCAATATGCAGTAGGCTGTGTCTTGCATCATCCACAATCCCAGTGAAAGAGAGAAACCAGAGGCCTGGGTGCATTTCTGCCTAAACCGCCAAAGGCATCTAAGACCCTTCTCAATCCAGAATTTAGTAGCATTAGGCTGGGTCTCAGTTCTGAGCCATCATCACTGGGGGCTCTACATACAAAAAAGATTGGCAAAGGCTGTGGCCTATGTGGATATATGGTTGGATGGTTGGGAGGCATTCACCACACATTGATGGCACAAAGAATAATTTTAACTAAAAAAGAAAACTGTTTATTATGAAACACAAGAAAGAATGGAGCAAAGTCCTCCAAAAAATTTTTTTAAATAGTTTTTTTCAATCACTTCTGTTGAAACACCATTCAGCGGGATTTAAATAGCCGGCCCTGCTCAAGATAATGTTTCACTTTCTCTAACGGCAAAGAATTTGAAGCTAAAAAGCCAACTGCTACTTCATTACTTTCATGGAAATCCCCTCAAGTTCTATGATCTACTCAACATGGGCTCACAAGTTGAGTCACAAAAAGGTAACAAACTCTAAGAAAGAGACTGAATGTGAAAATCATTCCATTTCACTTTGGCACCTTAGAACATGCTATTTTAATGCTGCAGGTGGGAGTGGGGGAGAAAATTAAACATGAGCCATGTTGCTTCATTCAGCAAATATTTATTAAGTGCTGTTATGTGCCAGCCACCATGTTAGGTGTTTAAAAAAAAAGTCCCTTAGGGAAAGAAGTGGCACTTCTCTCATACCTGTAGAATGTCTGGTCTTGTACTTCCTGGGTGGAGTATCTGATATCCATTATTAGAAAATTATCACATGGGGAACAGGAGACCTGAGTGCCAGATCTGCTTCTGGGTCTACCTGTGTGAACCTCTGTCGGTGACCTAATGTCTCTGGGGCTTGATCTTCCCATTGGTAAAAATTAAGGGGTTATGCTAAATGGTGGTTCTCAACGATGGCTCTCACCTGGGGACCTCCAAGGATATGCCGATGCTTGAGTCCTAGCACCACGTGTCTCAAAAATCTCTGAAGGTGGGGCTTGAGGGTGGGTGTTTTTTAAAAGCTCCCCACAGTGAGTCTTCCAGCTCTATCTTCTTTATTAAAGACTAAAGACAAAACCCTAAAAAGAGACTCACCTAAAAACAAGATGGCAGCCCTGCCATCCTGACTGTGGGCAGAATCAATGAAAAGAAGAAGACAAGGTTTGCCTTTACTACTTCCAGTCCCTGTTTTAGCACATTTATGCTTTCCTTTTTCTTTCCCCCGTTACCTTCTGTTTCCTGACTCCCTTTCTCTCCTGATCCGCTATGGCCTAACGCCTGCTGTACTTCCTTTCTGCTTTTGGTGAAATGTACAGTAGCATTTATTTGCAGCTAACAACGAATTCATCCCAAGAGTTCCTGCTCTTAGGCAGGATAACCTGAAACATAAAATGAAAGGCCCTAGAACCCTGAGAAAGCAATTAGAGGCCTCAGGCAAATAGGTTGGGACCCTTCTAAGAAGAGTTGGGAGCAAGGCCCAAAGCTGACACTGTCGAGTGGTCACTTCCCTGGCTGCGTGGAAGACTCATAGGCCCTTCACCCCCAGTGCAAAGTCGGACAAAACTGCTCCAGGCTTTATCCTAAAAAGCTAAGAAGTTTAGAATAGATTGAGAAGTTTCATGGTCAAACATGCCCACCAAGGCTCAGCTTCCTAGATGATCAGGGACACTTCTTCATGATGTATGCCAGTTTGTGGTACATCCCTGCAAAAAAAAAAAATGGAAATTCCATTAAATTAACACATCCCTTTAAAGATGTCCATGCACTGAAAACCCCAGGTGCCCTTGTAAAATCCAGTTATTTTATTTGCCTGAAAACACAGATATGAGCTGCCTTAAATCACAGTAACTTGAACATAAAAGTTATTCAATTAATGTTCCCTTCTCCTTCTTATGAAAGAACTATATCTTATACTGTCTAAGTTAAAATGGGGCATTTTTGCTCAAGACTTTTCTTTCAACCCCAAACCCAAAACCCTTGAAGGGTTGAAAAAAGTTCCCACTCAGCTTTTATTCTCTATCACTTAGAGAGTAGTTGGCACTAGAATGAATGAATGAATGAATTGCCCCCTCAATGGAAACTTCTATCATTTTTCTCTTGTATAAACTTGATGTTCCCAAAACTGCATTATTTGCCATCACAAGAAGATTCAGACTACTTCAAGATTAAATAATTCTACAACCCTGCCAAATGCCAACCACACCGTGTGTACTGTGTCCAAATGACACCCTCACTGCCCTTGCCATATACCTCCAGAAGCCATTGCCCACAGTGGTGGTGTGGCCCCTATGACATCCTTACAAAGAACTTCCTACTGTGGGTGTTCTATCTGGCCCCATGAAAGCGCCCTGAAGTCTTAGTAAGAGAAGGTTAGTTATCCATTCAGATCACATTCATCAAACTATTTCAAAATTTTTATTTTGAAGTAATTATATATTCATAGGAAGTTATAAAAATGTACAGAGAGGTTTCATATATTCTGTACCAAATTTATCCAACTCACCAAACCAAAATGCAGTTTGGCTGTATAACTTTTATCAAGTCTGTTCATGTGAGAAAATGGAAAATAGGGTCCCCAACAGTCCTTTTTGCCCAGAACTGAGGGCGTTCTCAGAACATAGCACTCTCAGTTTTAAAACCAGGACAGTCTTAGGCAAACAGAGATGAAATGGTCACCCTAAACATACCCAAATAAAACTGCTAAGCAAACAAAATTTTGAGGACTATATCCCCACTGCTCTTTTTTTTTTTTTTTTTTTGCCTCTTCTAAAATTCTCCTAAAAGCTTTCTAAGGCCCCGACTAAGGCCTCTGGCTATTTAATTTCTCCTCTTTGAGGACCCTCACCTCTCACTCATTGGATCTATCTTTCCTGCCAGATCTCTATTTTAGAATTATCCCCTCATATTTTCCTGAAAATCCCTTTAGCTATCAAAATTTGTATTTTCTCAGCTCCCACGGCTGGTCTCAGTAAGTTATTGGGAGAAAAAGCCTCTCATTCCATGCCGTGCAAAGAGCCCCAGCTGGAAGGCCAGGTGCGGCTCTCTTCCTCTCCCGCCACCAGTTGGCTGGGTGCCTTCGTGCAGATCATCTTCCAGCTCTGGACTCCTTACTTCAAAAATAAGAGAACAGATCGAAACCAGGTTTTCTCACCTTACCTTCACTGCTCACTTTTGGGCCAATTATTTGTTGTGGAGCTGGTGCTGTGAATTGTGGGGTACTCGGCAGCTTTCCTGGCCTCTATCCACTAGATGCCAGAAGCACCCCTGAGCTGTGACGATCAAACACATCCCCAGACGTTACTGAATGTCCCTACGGGGTAACATCAGCCCTAGTTGAGGAATGGTCTAAAATATTTTTTAACTCATTTCCAGTTCTGAAAGCATTTAATATAAATTAATCCCCAGTGAATTAAGAGTGATTAAATGTTTTTCCCACCAACTTCCCAAGAACATTTGCATTTTCAAAGTATTACCTATTTGGAAAAAAGTCCAGAAGCATCTCCACTGAAATATTAAAAGCAGCTCTATGTTGGGGCAGTAGAGGTTTATATTTCCTTTTTCTTCTTCTCCTTTGCTCCTTTCCCTTACCCCTCTCACCACTGCCCCCAGCCTTGTTCATATTCTTCCTCTTTATTTTTTGGTTTGATCTACATGATCATCAAGACCCGAGTTTGTTTGTTTTTTTAAACTGGGGGTTTCTCTGTCCAAATGAAATCGGTCAGTAGGTTTTCAGGCCAGCACCAGGGAGCATGGGCCTAGACAGGAGAGATTACAGTAAGCACAGGACCGCCCTAAGTCACGTCTTTGTGAGCTATTAGATGTTTTCATAGGGCTGTATTTGTTTTTGAATTTTTTATGATGTATTTATCCTAGTCAGATTGTTTTGGCAAAACAAACAAGAATTTTCAGAATACTTTTCACACCAGAAGCATCCCTTCAGTTCAGGATACCACAGCTGGTGCCAGCAAAACCTCATCAACCCTCACCTCCCAGAAGCACAGTCAACCAAAAACCATGGGCCTCTGACACGGGGCCTACCTGACTCAGGGACAGTCCTGGAGAAGGGACTTCTTGGAAAAATCTAAAACACTGCCAAAAGCTTTTGGATTTTCCATTTCATACAAATATGCTAAAGTTTAACTGAATCCATGTGAAATTGTGGATAGCTAACTGTTTCTGACCTACAAAACCAATTTCATATGCTTTTCCTCTAATAGTACTCAGTAAGCATCAAATAGATGAAGAATCACACCTATCAGCCCTGAGTGCCCTCTGGATGCCTTGAAATAGAAAGACAAGGAGGTGGAGCTAAGGCTTGTGAGAAAACAAGGTAGGAACCCTGGCTTCTAAATGAGTAGGGGTCCACTGGGGAGGATGGGGACCCCACAGCTGACTTGGTCCATGATGTCACCACGAGGGAAAGGATGAGAACCGTGGCTTTGCTCTGGGCACCTTGCAAGCTCCATGACGGCGGAAACCATCTGCTATTACACATGTCAAAGTCTCACTCTGTGTCCTCATGCCGCATTACACACAGCAAGGACCCCATAATCACTACTGACCGGTTTTGTGAGTAGGAACATCTGAGTCATATTCGATGATGAAGTGACTCATCCTGACCTTCGTTCGTTCGTGGATTATTTCATCCAAAGTGTATTCTTAGTATTTGCAAAGAAAAATGCTAGATAATGTGGTTGGTTCAATAATGTTGTCCCAGCTCTCAAGATATTTCCAGCCTATGCAAATTGGGTCTAAAGAAGTGGTTTCAACTCAAAGATCCAAGTGCAATGTGGTTCCAACTGAATGACTTTATCATTGAAATAAGTGGACTGGGGGAAATCCCTTGAGGCCATGTTCATGACCCCAGTGTCTCTGACAAATGACAGTACCCAGTTAAAGTGAAGAAAAAAGTCTACTGGGAAGAAAAAAATATGTTTACTTCATTAATGACTAAATCTGCTCATGCTCAGCAACTCATTTTTGGATTCTCAAAAACCACAAATTTGTCCCTACTGTGAAAAATACACAATAGCAGCAAATGCTCCAAAAATATTCCAATATGCTGAAGTCAGAGAGAAGCAATGAGGGGCGCTAATTCTAAATCTTTTGGATTGTTTTTGGAGTGTTTTTTTTCCCATAGAATTTATGGTTTTGGAGCAGAATTGACTTGAATCAGGCTTTCCCATTGGTGGAAAGACAATTAGATTCATTTCAAATGATCGGAGCTACTAGCTCTGGCTGGAGGTGAGTAGAATAAACAAATCATTACTTAAGGAGAAGCTGTTCTTCTATTTTCTATAAGAATTTCAGCAAAATCCTCAAAGTCTGAAAATCTCATATGCTTTGATCATTTTCCTGTTTTGGCCTGACGGTGGCATTACGAATAGCTTCTTCTGACATGGCTTTGACTGGCATTCAATGACTGCCAGAAATTGGGCAGGGCAGGTTATAAGGATGCACAAACAGCCGCGTGTGGTCCTGCTCGCTGGAACTCACTGATTCTCTTGGTCACCATGACTGAAAAACCTGTAACTTCAGCTGGTCCCTTTTTCTCATCCCAAGAGAACTCGGCCTGCCCCATCTCGCTTGTCTACCCTCTTCTTTGGCATCCAAGATGGCCACAGAGAGAAAAGATTACTGGAGGACAGAAGGAACTCCAGGGCAGGGCAAAGGTCAGGAGGAGAGCTCACCTCCCACCTTTCTGCCTCTACGGTCCCTAGAGCCAGTCATGTCCTCATCTGCAATCACAGAGGCTCACGTAGGTAACCCTAAATCTGCTTCAGGGTTTAGTTTTCTGTAGTTCTATGGCCAGTTATGAAAAAAGTGTGCCTCTTTTCTTTTGTTCTCCCTTTTTTTTCTTCCTTCCCCCTTCCTTTCAAGTCTCCACCTCTTCCCCACTCCGCCTCTCTTCTCCACAGGGCTTGTTGAAGGCTGGCAAATGCTTCCCAGAAGCCAAATAGAAGTCATTACCAGAAGCACTGCCGCTAAACAGAGGGAAATGTTTAGGTAAGCATTATAATGGGCATGGAAATAAAGAGACCACAATTCAAAGCAGAAGTCATCGTGGATGAGAATGCACATGTTGGGCCTGGGTGTATGAGACACGGACAGGACAGTGCTGTGCTGGTGAATCCCTGGGCTTGTGTTTTCTTAATGCCAAGAGTGATTTATTTTCTGGTAAACAGTTTTGCTCAAGTAGGGCATCCAATTACTACAAACCTTGTTTGGTATAAAAACTAACTGCACAGAAAAATATTGCCTTTGCAAGGTTTAACTGGTTGTTAATCCAAACATGTGGCAGAGCCCGAATTCCAGGGCTCAAAATATCCTCCCGATTCTCAGCAGCATCTGAATGTCCGGAGGAGATCATAATCATCACTCTCGATGAGGCGTGACTCAGGAGTAACGTATGGAAAGAGGACATTTCCAGAAAAACCGTGGTATGGAAACCAAGCCCGCTGGGGGAGGTGAGCCTTCCCTTAGGTTGAGGTCCTGCTCAGCTCCTTTGAAGTAGGAGGTCGCGCTGCTTTGGGAAAATGAAAAAAAGTTATTTAAATCCTCCTTTCTGCACAAATCTCCTCTTCACATACATACAGCTCTGTTCCCTGGGAAGTTTCATCACCTTAAGAAATATATTTAAAACAGACACGAGTAAGAGTGTCCTTTCATAGGGAAAGCAAAGCTCTAGGCTTTTATTTTTTGAACACAAAAACATTTCATTGTCTCTTTCAGATTCTCTGCATTTGCCTCTCAGCATCCATTAGAACTAATTGTCACACTTCAAATATTTTGTTTTTAAGTAAAGAAAGCTTAAAAGAACTCAAGAAAGAAAAATGAAAGAGAAAGAGGGAGAGGGAAATCTAGTCATCAAGAAAATCAGAAAATCGAGTTTCCACGTCAAAAAAATGTTTTGAAAAGAGAAAGAGAAGAGATGGTTTAACATCCAAGTCTCCCCGTTCCTCACACCTTTTCCACGGGGTTTTCCACCGTGCTGATGGCTTTCAGCTGCTTCTGATGTGTCCGGCGACCATGTATTGTGAGCTCTGCAAATGCACCCACAGCCTGCATGTCCTGGAGGATTTGTTTAAAATACTTTTCCTGTTTCAAGGTGGCAGTTGGCAGTCAGAAAGATCCTAAACCAGTCCAAAGGCACGTGAAGTGTCAGCTTACCCCTGCCCACAGACCAGCATCTGCCACAGGGCAGCGGGCTCCTGGCATCCCGCGCTGACTTCCCTGCCACAGGCAGCGCACTCAACTCACAGTCATGGCGCACCGGGGAGACTTGGCCTACGGGAACCCTCCGCTCGGCCATCCGCTCCGCAGATAACTCAGGCATTCCACCATGTTGATTCACACTCATTTCAGAATCCCAAGGATGAGGATTTCATAATCTTCCTTGGTTATTCATTCCAAAGCCTTCAACCAAGACCTGCTTCTTCATCTCTAACTCATCTCCCCTGATGCGATTCCAGCCTCTCAGCTTTTTTTCTGTCTTCACTAGAAATGAAAAACAGCTGGACACCATCTTCTGCATAATAATTTGCCATAAACTGGGAGACCATCATTAAATCAACGAGGTCCTGGTCTTCTCCAGGTTAAATGACACCAGTGCCTTCAGCCTTCACTCATACTTGCTGATTTCTAGCTCTTACTATTTTTGTAATTCTCCGTGTCACTCAAACTGTCAAGCCCAAACTAGAAATTTTATGAGGATTTGACTAATAGAAACCAAGTATGTATATGTATATGTGTCGGAGTACAGGAGAGGGGCAGTTTAGCTCACAGTTAGAAGTCAATTTTTTATATTTACTTATTGTGAAAGACATCAAGAAGAGTTTATATGGCATGCATGCACAGTTTGGAGAACAAACTAGAATGAGAACTCATGCACCCAGCACAAATTGTTTTTTCTATTAACATTGACCTTGTGTTTGATTTGCTTTATTTGAGAGGAGGTGGATGGTCATTTTACCATCACTTACACTTCAAATCACATTTACATTTACACCACACTGAACTACATTTTAAACCAACGATACTCTTTCAGCTCTTAAATGAGTTTGTCAACCTTTTTCTGATCTGACAATATTTAGCAGAGGCATCAAAGTTTTATAAGATGGCCCTTTCTAAAACAGTTAAACCCAAATCAAATAAAGAATCTCTAAACTGGGAATGTTTTCCATGAACCAAGTTCACTAACAGTCTCGTTCTCGATTATTGAAATATTCATGTCTGAGCTAAAATACAATGTTTGCATCAGGAAATGTGAGGAAACAGGTCATTGAATCATGCATCTATGGGATGATATTTGATGGTATCATTTCCGTCGTCCAGACAGACTGCCAAGAACTAGATGTGCCTAGCATTCAAGTGAGTTCAAGATTCAAGGCCCAGTATGTTTATTGGCATGCATTTTCTACTTCTTATCAGTCAAAAAGATGCTGCCTCATGAAAACATTTGAGATTAAATGACATTAACAAACCACTATCACTTTGTATGTTTTAGGCAAAGAAGTGTGTGAATGTTTTAGCATTGATCAGCTTTACATTAATAGTTAACCTGAATCTCTGTGTGAATCAAAAGCCCAAAAGCTTCCTGGACATTAAGTCTCAACTTTCAGTTCAGCCAACATGAAAGCATGTTTAAGTGCTTATTCTCAAGAGGCAGCTATGATCGCCTCTCTCATCCACAGGGCAGCCTGTCCCCTAATTACAGAGGAGCCTCAGTCTACAATCCGGGCTCTGCTTCCAGTGCTTTTCTGTTGGCAACTTTCCATGTTGCTGAGAAGTAAAAGCTATGCTCTCTCCACTCTTGTGTCTATTTTCCCCTCAAGTCAACTGAGGTATCTCTTGCTTATTTTTTGTTTTCTTTCTATTTACCTCTTCCACCAACTGATTCGCCACCATGGCCAGGACTGTATCTAGCTTGTTTACAGGCCCTCCTCTCATGACTTGATCAAGGTTTGGGATTTGGTAGCAAACTTATTTTTGTTTCTTTCGAGATTCTGGATCCCAAAATTGAGACTGTTTTGAACACAGACTTCAGCTGGTTTTATTACACATTTCCAAGAAGCTATGCAGAGGTTTGCTTCCTGCATCTAGTCCCTTCATCCCATACCAACTCTTTTTCCCTTGGCCTTAGAATGTTTTTAAGCCATCTCCATGCTTCCTGAGAATTTATAAGGTTTATTCGCTTCCATTTCTTTCCTAGCTTATGCCCATAGTTTACTCTAGTTCTCCTTGCTAAAACTGAGAAAGAGGCAGGATTTTTCATTTCTCTTTGGTAGCAACTTCATTATGGACACACCTTGCAAAGATTTCTGTCCACCTTTCAGAACCCAGGCCAAACTAATTCCCATCCTACAGCTGCTCAGGTACCAGAACAAGGGTGGACCCACCCAGCAGGCTCTGTGTAGGATCCAAGGTAGGACTGAGCTGGGCTACCTGTCTTGGAAAAGAACCATGGCCATTAGGGCCACCCACCTGATACTATCCTGGAGCTTTGGGCTGGCCTTTTAAGAGGGGAAGGGGAAAAAGAGAAAAAAATAACAGCAAAACTGATCTCAGCACTACCCATGGAATCATTAATGTGGTTTCTAGCAAACTGCTCATAAAATTCATGGCAGCAGCTAATTGCTACCATGTTCTTCCTCATACACTCTCATATTAAATTTGAAAGAAAGGAAGAAAAGCCCTTTCAAAGCCATATTAATCCATGCACAGCAGTGGAATGCGTGATCTAAAGTGAGCCTTTCACATCACCACAGCTATGTGGGCTGGCTGTCAAATGGTGGATTTCATGTCACTCACAATACAATGAGCAATGTCTTTGCCAGCCCTGGCTCTGCCTGGGCCCAGCAACCCCCAACCTCTGCAGTCCTAGCCAGCAGGGCGTGCCGTGTGAGTGCGCACCCGTGAGCATCAGCACATGTGTGAGAGTGTGCATATCGGCCTCCAGGCCACCTCCACGTAATTCAAGCTCAGTTTTGGCATGTATCTTTCTGCCTCCATCCCCCACACATGTTTGCCTGAAAGTCCTCAGTAGAAGAGCTGTGGCCAGTGGACAAACTGGCTGCCGCCTTTTCACTGCATATGCCATGCCATGTGCTAAGACCAGCCTTGCCTGGAGGCAGCTCTTGCAAGGATTTAAAGAACCACAAACTCACCAGGCCTGTCATACTTCCTGGACCTCTCACTAGTGGAAGGCTCCTATTGGAATTAATTATTCCAAGGGTCACTGGGACCGGGCTGCTCCTCAGCTGGTCTGCACTGTTGCGGCATCACTGATTGCTATGGTCAGCTTCTGTTTTGATTGGCCATGCTGTCCATTCAGACTGGGTGTGGAGTCCATCCAATTGGTCTTGGCGACCCTTCTGATTGCTCCAGCTGCTGTCAAACTGATTGTCAAATATCATAAATGTATTCCATGCAGTAAATCTAGGCAAGAAACCAATATGTTCAAACAATAGATCAGAATAACTGAGTGATAACTGGTCAAAGACGTGACTAGGTCTACAATAAGCAGTGCATCTGAGAATTTCCTGCTGCTGTATGAGAACGCGACCCTCTCCCAGGAATACTGGAGATGCCACTGCAGAATCACTACACATTAATGTTTCTTTTCCCTATCCTGCCTAAGCAGGAAAGCTACAGAGGGACTAATGGTAGTCTCCCTCCTGGGAAAGCCTAAGCCCGCAGCACCTTACTGGTGACTGCTTTATGTCTCCCGCCTGCCCAGCCTTATGTCCTGTAGGACCTGAACACTCTCTGTTACCACCCCAGACCGGTTCTGGCCCCAGGTCAGCCCTAAGCAAGCCAGGCAGTGAATTAGAGGTCCCATTCCACTCAATGGGCATGTTTGGAATTCGTTTGGATTTAGTCATATAAACTGATGGCTCACAACAATGAGGTGAGCAGTCTGTGTCCACCATACATCTAGCATCAGCCGGATCCCCCGTCCTTGTTCTTCCAGGGCCCGTTATTTCTGTGGGGCTGGGTGCACTGCTCTGAACTGAGCCTCCTGACCTGAGGCTCCACCCTCACTTAATAGTAGTGACACCCCCTCACCGCTAGAAGTCACTCAAACTCCCCCTCTTCTTCAGGTGGCTTCTCCAGTCCCCTTATCCCTCTGCTGTTTTAAACAGGAAGAGCTCTGCAGTCATGGAGTCTCAGGACAGAGTTAGAGCCCAGTCTCAGGCTGTGAGGCTGTGGGTGGGAGGAGATGAAATCGGCAATGAACGTGGCCGATGTTCTCTTTCTCTAGGGTTCCCCTTTTTGTGTGCACCCTCACTATGAGAGTGGAGAGAGTGAAACCATATATAGGTCCAAGGGGGAAGAGGCCAAGGGACCTGACTTTAGGTCTTGGAATAGAGGAGAAAAAATAGGGTCCTTATAGTTTGCATGTGACTCAGCCCAGTGCCTCAGGAATGATACCAGATAAGAATATGGGGCCAAAGTCTGAGTTAGAAATAAAGCATGTTCTCTTTGGGCCTCTCTCTCAGGAGCCTATGGCAATAATAAGCCACTGGCTGAATATTAGAGTTTCATAATCTTGGGCAAATTTATTTCAATGAACACATGGCTCTAGCCAGGCCTCTTTCCCTAGGTCCAGGGGCCTATTTACTATCCTCTTTCCCATTGGCTGGGGTTCTGCTTCTAATAGACAGAAGTTCCCAGGTGCACAAGGCACTCGCCCTCCAGTCAAAGCACATTGCCGCTGTCAAATACTCTTGCTGCTGAGCCACACACACCATATTGGCATCCTAGGGTGTTTACATCAAGACTTTACATCAATACACATTCAGCCCAAGTTCAGACATCAGCACCAGGACACACACTCAGCTTTCCTCCTTGAGGGCCAGTGCTAAGTTCGACTTCCCACTGCTAGGGTCCAGGACTCCGGGGCTTCTCCAGAGAACAAACCACACAGGCACGGAGATGTAAATCTAAGCAAAGTCTTTATTCAGCCAGCTAGCTGGGGCCGACAGCACCTCCCCTGACACGCAGGTCGAGTCCGAGCTGTCGACCCCTAGGCAACTTTAGGTATGGATTATATAGGGTTTTCACAGCCGTTGCACCGAAGCCCGCGCATTTCTACAACCAATAATTTTAAAACACATTCTATATATTCTATATTTTAACCAATGGAGTTGAAACGAGAACGCCCCGGTTACCTAACCGCTTCCCGTAATCTCTAGCTCACACAAGCGTGTCTTCGTGACTTATCACGGGTTATGTCCCAAGGCTACTGCCCACCTCTGGTTATCTAACTTAGGGCAGGCGTGTTAGCTTCAGGCAGTTTCTACGAAAACTGGGTGGCTATTGCTCTAGGGTTTAGCTAGGTTTTATTAGTTCTTTTTCCTGACTTTTGCTGCTCTTTGCACTTCTTTACACCCACATCCTGACATGCCCCCCTCTTCTGCTGCCCTATCATGCGAATTTCAGCCTCCCTTGAAGCCGTGGCAGTAGAACTGCTTGATGTATGTCCAAATGGAATTGTTGTCCCTGAACACTGCTACATGTTTTTTATTGTGTCAGAGGAAATTAGCAAGACATGAGAAAATTATTTTGCAAATTAAATTCCCAGTGGACTAGGGCTCAAGCAATAGTGTTTATGAAAGTCTGTTAAGAGACTGATATATTGATTTTAGATTGTCTACTATTGAGAAAGAAGGGTTTACATAAATCAAACAACCCAAATGATCCCAGGTCTACAACTTTTGGGTGTTACCTTCTAGTGTTTACATATAACAATTCAAGCCTTTATCCTTTAGCTGGAGAATTCAGTGACTCTCCAGTATTTCTCAGAATATCTATATTTACAGTCTTTTGGAGCTTGACTGTACCCATCAGCCCTCTACCCTAGTTCCTGGTTTCCCTCCACTCATCTCTGCTTTCAGTCTGTATTTTCCTCACCCACAACTCTGTCCCCAAGTGCAGATTAGCCTCCTTTTATTCTGCAGGGCAAACCTAACACTTGCCTTGTGTGGAACAGACTTTGAAGGCTTGGGGCTAACACAGTGGGATTAAAACAGAGGACAAGAAAAAGTTAAAGTTGGACATCAGATACTAATGGGAAAAAGGTTGATTATCTGAGCTTTTCATGAGGGCTTGGATGGCTACCACTGGGCTCCAGATCCTTTACAAATCAGAGTTCCTCTCTCATCACTTTTTTTCCCCACACCTCTGCCTACAACACTACCTCCCTTTCTTCAGTGGTGAGTCTGTTTTCATAAAAATTCTGCAAAGCCCTTTTAGGCCCCTCTGATTCAAGTGTTTCCATACAAATAAAACATGATGTATAATCAAAGGCTCATTAAAGTGTTTTTCATTTTGTTTTGTTTTTTAAAGAAGAGCAGCTCCCTACTTATTAGACCATCTGCCTGCCTTCCAGGAGGTGGCAGGACTATAACTTGAAAAGCAACACCTTTCTTTCTTTGGTTCCACTGTCGTAGGTTAACCCCAGGATTTATTCCAATCACTATGGAATTTTTACTGTTTATAGGGTTTTTACTGTTCTTAGTTTTCTTAAACATTTCCAAGTGAGGCTTAAAGGTGTCCTCATATCTTTAAGAGGGAGACCTCATTTACAAACTAAGATAGCCTTTTGTTTGATGCAGGAGTTGGAGAAGTTAAGATGATACCATGGATTATATTCTCCTGGCTATCCCCCAAGTTTTGGTGGGGTGGGTTTTAAAATCAGAATTCAAAAGATGAGGGCTATTTTTTAGAAAGGGAGGCTGAAGTCAGGGAGATAGACAGCTGTGTTAGAGTTTACAAACCTGCTATTGAAGGGTTGCTGGAGAACACAGGAGTGAGGGGACAAGGACAGGAGGAAGGGTTTAGCTGTGGTGGCAGAAGGCTGTGGTCAGCTGGGTGGCTTAGGTGATGTCACCCAGATGCACACTGTGGAGATGCCAAGAGCCGAGCATCTGGCAAATGCTAGAATTTGAAGCTATTATTTCATGGCCTCGGGGGCCAAGCTAGACACACGTCTCCCTGGAGTTGGGAAGATCTCAAAAAGGAGTAGGAGGCAGTTATTACTGTGATGGGAAATGATCTATTGATCACAAGCGAAAGAAAAGAGGGAAATGCCTCAGGTCATCTGAGTGTTTTATTTGGGGTTATTTATTTTTAGCCCATGGTACTGATTTCTGTATCTCTTTTTAATAGTAGGGGACCTGGTGTAACTTTAAAAAAAAAAAATTGGTCTGGCTTGAAGCAATTTTTGAGAAGTTTATGATGCATTTGAAGCCAAAGAATCGCAGAGGAGACAGACAGTATAACGTCCCACGTGTGTTGCAAATGTGTGTATTCTAACTATGACTAATACAGATCTCAAGAAATCCCCTCTTAACTCAGTACAACACAGCCTTCTTGTGGTTTCAGTCCCTTCCCAAAATAACATGAGAACCACCCACATCAGACGGTGGAAGCAAGAGGTGCAGGGAGGGGGTTAGGAGCAGAGGCATGGATCAGCTTGGAGATACTTGTGAGGGCTCGGTGGCTTGTGGACTCCACTTTAAGTACTAGTTGATTTGATATTTGGGTTTTCTTCCTATTTTCAAATGAATCCTAAACTACACAGATCCTACATTTGACTAAGAGAATGACACAAAGATTCAAAGACACCGAGAGGATGACCATGCTTAATAGATATGGAAAGCAAGCCAGCTGATATGTTGTTCAATGCAGACAGGCAGGAGGCTAAAGCACAGCCGGTTCCTGGAGCAGCTCTGATTCCACACCCAGAATGCTGAAGTGGGAAGTTCCCAGGCATCCCTTCCTTCAACAGGAGTGGAATGATATCTCTACCTGGTCTAAAAAAAAGTAACACAATTGAAATAAACCAGTGTTCTTGCATAGGAAGCTCTGAGAAGACTATTTAAACTAGGGACAAAAGATGAGCATTAAGTAAAACATGAATATAACATAAATATACAAGTTTAGCTTAACTGGAAGAAGAGTGTCAAGGGGGTCAATGTCCTGATAGGGTGACTAGCCATGCCAGTTTGCCTGGACATGGGACTTTCAGTGCTAAATCTGCAAGAGTTCTAATAAACCAGAATGGTTGGTCACCTGGTCCACAAGCAGTGAGGTTGGTGACAACGCAAGAGTCAAAAGAGATCTTTTGGTGGCAGGCATGGTCTGTGCAGTCAAGGAGAGGTTGAGAGGCTGCTTTCAAGGTTATATATTTGAAGGATGATACAGTGAAAGCAGTGCTTTCTAACTCCTGCTTTGCTTTTGTTCTGTCCTGGAAAGAAGAATGACCTTCAGGCCAAGAAGAATAAAATCAAAATTGGTTAAGGGTCTACCAAAGCTCAAGATGGATAGAGAACTAATAAGAGTTGATCTAGCTGCTCTAAATGAAATTAAGAGTGCTAGCCCAGGAATTTTTGCCCTAAAAAGAAATGGCAATAGGAACTACCCAGCCCCTGTGGACAATATTTAAAGAAGAATTCCCCAACTAGAGCGTGTTTGATGACCTTCTGGGAAGCTTGCTGAGTTGCAGGCTCCAGGTAACCCCCGTTGGATGGTCAAATGATAGGTCTCAAAGGTGGGGGTCTGCAATTTCAATAAACATTCCAAGTCATTCTCTTTAGTGGTCCACTCTTTGAGAAACACTTCTTTAAAGAACATTGGTGAGCAACTAATTGGTGAACAAACAATTAGCATGAACAATTAGTGAACAAATGGAAAGAAAAGATTAGAGATTTTAAAGAGAAGAAAGATGTATATGCATGTGTCTATGTGTATATGCACATGTACATAGTTTAATTTTCAAGTAAGGAATTTCTAAGATGGATTTCACAAAAGATAGCCTAATGAGCCACTTGCCAGTTCCTATCAGATGTAGGCAGATGCCTCTCAGGCAGGACAGTGCAGCTGGTGGTGACACAGGCAGTCACATCATATGGTCTTCTGATGTCCAGACTCTCTAGAGACCTTTGGGCTGAACCATCTGTTTGGAGTTAATACCTCTACCCAAAAGAATGAGGTGCAGGGTAAAAACCAAAGACGCCCCGGCAAACCAAAGCATAATATACATTTCACTTAGGTGTATTTTTTGTCACCAGTGGGCTAGACAGTTTGAGGTATGCAAATCAGAGTCCTGGAAATCACACCACTAAAAATGCCTCAGCTAGAACCTTCCTGCTACCCAGACAGCCTATATTCTAATAATGGCATTTCCTTCCTATCTGGTTGCTAATTCTCTGAGATGCAAACAAAGAAGAAATGAGAGAAAAGAAATTATCTGCCAACTAACTCTGTAGGAAAAAATCCTCCCAGATTAAGATTTTTTTTATCTCCTCTTAACTTTGGTTTTGGAAATAGTAGCTACATGTACATAGCGCTTTAATCCTCAATGAGGCCTTTCATGTATATTATTCTCATTTCATCCACTCCCCACCCCCAACCTCCCAAGTAGGTAGGACAAATGATTTAATGACACCTGGACTCTACAGGCTGAGAGAGGGCAGAGCTCAAATAATCAGAGCTGGGGCTCAAACTCAGTCCCCTGATCGCAAATGAGAAACCACAGCCCTCTGCACTAGACAATCATCTCTGTGAATCTTTTGGATAAAAAGGGGTAGCACAAATTATTTGACGAGTTAATTCCTCCATTGAAGAAATAGCTCAGACAGTTGTGGCTGCTCTCCTGATCCTCTGTTATATTTGTGTTTGCTTTTTCTTAAGATTAACTTCATTATGTTCCTGAGCAGCAGATGCCAACAAGTATCTGTGGGGAATTCTGGACTGGAAGGAGGCTCCCTTTTGGACTTCTTGCAAAACCCATCAAGGAACCTAATGGAAATTGAACCTGTCATTAATGAGACAGGGCAATTTGGCCCAGAGAAAACCACCTGCTAAAATGACTGTGTCAGAACTTCATGTACTCCCCACTGAAACAGAGCAAGGACCAGGTGCCAGAGGGCAGGGGCCACATGGATAGACATTTATATGCTCCATGGTGCCCAGCACAGGGTCACAGGCAGGATGGGTACCCGGGAAAGTCTATGGAATGAACAATTCAGAATGGTTACATGTTTCGTTAGATAGAAAGAGGTGCAGAGAAAAGGACTGAAGATAATGAATTAGGATCTGAGGGTTTTCATGGCATTTCCTTTCTATCTGGTTGCTAATTCTCTAAGATGCAAACAAAGAAGGAATGAGAGAAAAGAAATGATCTGCCAGTGAACTCTGCAGAAAAAAAGTCCTCCCAGATTAAGACTTTTCATCTCCTCTTAACTTTGGTTTCGGAAGTAGTAGCTACATGTTGTCATAAGAACATTCTACTCTTTGTCCTCACGGATGACATTCTGTAATGGAAATGAGGACAAGCTAAGCATCTTATTTCTCAGTAATTTATACAGAATCTGCCAGAGGAGGGTAGACAAGTAAAGCGATGAAATGAAAGTAGGTTAACAACAGAGGGAAAACAATCCCTAAAATACTAGCCAGGAGATAAAGCATTTTAGACTGCTTGTGAAATGATCTTCCTGGCTAACATGGAGTTGACTGTATGCTTAAGGGTTAAATGCATTACCAGCTGGCATATGACCTTAAGAAAGAAAGGGGGAGAGAGACCAGTGCTTCAGAAGTAGCTTGTTTAATAAAAATGATCTCCCCCTCACATTTCTGACACCACTGGGCAGTCACCCCATCCTGCCTCGGGTCACTAGATGTGGCTCCATGAAGTCAGAGGAAATTATAGAAATCCATCATGACTGAGTTTTCTGAACTTGTTTTATTACTCGCTGCTTTTTATCTTCCAAACAATCCCTAAATTTAATTGCTTCATTGTAATGGATTAACCTTTGAGGTCCACGGTAGCATTTATATTGTGTTCAAAGGGAAAGTTGCAGGTTCTGAACCTGTTTTTGGAGTGTCCTTAATCAGACCAAAGTGTTCCTGCTCGGTTCAGGGTAACTCTGGATGTGGAGGTCACGTGGATGTCCAGGAAACACGAAGAGACTCTTATTTGGCAAGAAGGAATCAATGCACACCCTCCATGCTGATTTCAAGATGAAGAGGTATAAGCAATGGCCATGGGGACTGTCATTCTGCAAATAGATGTTACACTGGTTCTACAGGAAGGTCAGACGTGGATCTTAGCCTCCTGCCTCATTTATCTATCTCTTCTAGACCATTCCCATCAGCAAGCAAATGGGCACTGTCTCCCATCTACAAAAACTGCCTCTCTTGGCCTCTGTTTCTTTGCTATTCATTAAAAACAAAAAATTTAAAGGTATTTCTTAGACTTCTCTCCCACCGTACTCAGATTTCTTCTATTAGTCACCAGCAGTCTTCTGTGGAATCAGATTCAACGGATGGTTTCTTGGGCTCATGGTAATCACCTTTGAGGTGGCAATTTGATGCAAGGGACTGCTCTCTCCCTCAAACACTGCTTCCTCCAGAGCCATGAAACCCACTCCCCTGGTTTTTCTCCTACCTTTTCTCTCCTTTCCATGTCCCTTCACTGGTTCCACTTCTCCTACTTACCTATCAATGTCAGTGTTCTTTCTTGGGTTTTCTCATTGCTCTCTATCTTCCTTCCCTAGAAATTCTCATCTGTCCCTGTGGTTTTTAATGCCATCTCTCCACTGATGACTCTAAAATGAACACCTCTAGCTTCTGACTTCTTTTCTGAACCTCAGACTAGCTTATTCACAACTTATCTGGACCAAATCTAAGTTCTTGAGTATTTACCACTTCAGTAAATGAGTTCTACCCTTCCTTTACCTCCAATACACTGGTCAGTCCTTTTGATTCTACATCCAAAGTATATCTCAAATAAATCCACTTCCTTCTTCATCGTCCTTGGCATGACCTAGATAAGCCGCCAACTAAGCACAAGAGGCTCTGAACTCTTGCTAAGGCTTCCAGCTTGGCTCCCTTTCCATCCACTTGTCTCACAGTGGCCAGTGACCCCCGAGACACACTCACAGTCTTTCTCTGCGCTACCCCCGCCTTACTTGCCAGCTTTCAGTTCCGCAAACATGCCAAGCTCATTCCCACCCCAAGGCCTTTGCACTTGCTATCCTCTCTGCCTGGAATGCTCTTTCTTCTGATCTTTCTTATGCCTGGTTCCTTCTTGTCATTTTGATAGTAGCTTAAATGTCACTCTACAGAGAGGACTTCTTTGCTCTTGCAGTTTAAAAAACCAGAGAGACTTAAATTCAGACTCTAGGTCCCCCAGTAAAGAAAACAGTAAAGGGTAAGAGTAGGAAGCAGGAGTGTGAGCAATCTAGAACCCCAAACTGGCCTTGATTTTGAGTTCTGGCTCTGACGCCACTTGTTGAAACCAGTTTGGAAACAACTGTGGTAGTCCAAGAAGAAGGATGGCCCTTTGGACTAGGGGTATGGAGAGAAGTTGATGGATATGAGAAACATTTTTGAAATATAATTGAGAATACTTGGTAGTATTTTTATGTGGAAGGAAGGTAGGCATTGAGGATAACTCAGCTTTCTGACATGGGACCTGAGTGGATAGTAATGTCCTTTAATACGATGGAAAGGAACAGGATTTGGAGGAGAAGCCTACGAGTTCTTCTTTGAACATGGTTAAGTTTGGCATGCCTGAGAAATGCCTAAATGAAGAGTCAGGTAAGCACTTTGATGTGAGGTTGGAGTGCAGAAGAGAGGTCTGGGTAATTCCAGGTCTGTAACCGGTACCTTCAGATTGGAAGTTGTCAGCATAAGTGATATTTAAAATCATGAGACTGGAGGAAGTTGTCTAGGAAAAGAATATACACTGAGAAAAGGAGCAGGATAGAAGCTGGAGGTACTCCCACATGTACAGGTGATAGGAAAACCTAAGCCCAGCAGAAGAGACGGCAGGAATGGCCAGAGGGCAGAGAAGACAGGCATCCTGGGAAAAGGCCAAGAGAAGGGAGTTTTGAAAAGCAGGGAGTGACAGATTATGTCAAATGCTGGTTGGGGAAGATGAGCCCTTTAGGTTTTGCACTGTGGAGGTCCTCTGTAGCTTTAGCAAGAGCAGGTTCAGGCCAGCGATGAGAGAATACAGATTCAGGTCGGCTGATGAGGAAGGGCAGGCAGACTGTGTGAGCAACACTTTCAAGAAAGTTGGCTGTGATGGTAAATGGGACAGAATGGAAGTTAGGGAGGGTGATAGCATCAAAGAAGGCTTTAATTTCCTTTTGTCTGGAAAACCATTGCACAAGTGGAAGCTAACAGAATGAGCCAGACAAGAGGGGCAGTTTGAAGATGTAAGAAAGAAATGAGATTAGTAGAAGAGTAATGTCCCTGAGACTCAGAGAATACTGGGGCTAGAGCATAATGCAAACCACATATATTATTTTAAGTTGCCTAGTAACCACATTAGAAAAGCCAAAAAGGAAGAAGTCAAATTAGTTTCAGTAATATATTTCATTTCACACAACATATTCCAAATATTCATTTCAACATGCAATCAATATAAGCTATCATAAATGGGATACTTAACATTTCTTTCTCATATTACATATTTGCACATTTCAATTCAGGCTACATGCATTTCAAATGCTCTGTAGCCACTTGCAGCTGGCGGCTACCATATTGCACGCCCAGTTCTAGAGAACAAGTGGAGGGATTGAGCGACGGAGTACAGAACACTTTCTCCACTGAAAGACAGAGTGCAAGATGTGCAGAGATGCAAGGAGGTTTGAAGATCTGGTGGTGAGTGGGTAAGGGAATGGGAGGAATATTAAAGACCGTGTGGTATAATCACCAGTACATTACTGAATCTTTTCATCAATGTATCTCTTCTCCATTGAAATTTCCTTTTACTTCCATTCTACTTGGGAAATCACTGGCCTTCTGGGGCCATGGAAGAAAAGGTACCTTTTAGGCATTGGAAAGCCTTCCCTAACATCTAAATCCCTTTTTGAGCAATGTAAGGGTTGTTTTACACATTCTCTCCTCATACATTTGGAGAGACAGAGCACCATTCAGCGGTAAAGCAAGTGTAACTTCTGTGTCATTCTTGCCAATGACCCTTCACCACGCTGGGCAGTGCACTTCATGGCCTGAGCAATGAGCATAAGAAAGAAAGAGAAGCTTCACAATATCTAATGCCCACATACGCAATCAGTACACCAACACTGACAGCGATACACACAGGACCAAACACACCCTCCTAGCGTTGGCAGCTGATGACCCCTCAACCCTATTTTTCACTCATGGTAGGATCAGTAAAACCCCAAGTGTGATTCTGCCTAAGCCTTTGCCTCTTTCCCCTTCAAACCCACATGGACTTTGAGGTAAATCTAATCCACATGTTTCTGATTCATTTACACTTAACTCATCAAAATATTGTTTTCTAACAGCTATTTGATGGCCAAGAAGTCTTTCTTAAAGCTCCTTTCTTAGAAATAGGATGTTGTGGTTTGCCAAGAGAAAAATAGCTGGGCCCCAAAAGGTTTGAATTCGACTTGAAGCTAAGAAATAGTGAAGTTTGGACCAAGTTTGGTCTGAGGCTTTCTGATTATTCCTAATAACCTTTCTCCCCTGGGTGATTTTTCAACTCTCAGTTCAGTGATGGACAGAGTGAAAACGCTGGGACTAGGCAGGGTTGCTGGTCCAGGATCATATTTGAGACAAGTTCAACTAGAAAATGGGATGCATTTGGAATTCTGGCAATTCATTTTCCCTCCCCTGAAATTCCCCTTACCTCCAGGGTTTACAGTGAGCCTCGTGTCAGCTAAATGGCAGCTCCTTTACTCACCCCAGGGCACCTTCCGTGCTCACAAACTGCTCCGCCTTGGGTGGGGCTGTTCATGGTGCTTGGAACCACCACTTCTCTCTTCATTTCCCCTTCTCAATGAAAGCTCTGTGTCAAAGGGTGCAGGAAAACAAAACTCCCAGAGCTTGAAGAATTTCATGGTCCTGCAAAGAAACAGAAGATGCATTAGGTCAGATGCTAGGCTGATAAACTCACCAACTCCCTTTAACTTAAGACTTTAATTAAAATGACCCTTGCAAGGGGATTAAAAATAAACACTCATTCATGCTTTTGCTCTGGAATCCCATAAAGTCTACATGCATGTACTACTTCTGGTTTATGGTAGCTTCCTAAGACACTCTGTACAGATGGATTTTATTCCTGCCATTTGGAATTAAGACAAATCTTTAGCAGCCCTCGTAGGCATAGAGACTCTGATCTCCTTCCATGTTTGTTTCTCTTAGGGAAGCTCGCAGACATGGGCCACTGGATGCATGGTACACCAGAGAGATGAGTTTATGAATTCTCTCTGGTGAAGGGGCAAACTGTGTAGTCTGGCAGGAGAAACTAGGACACAATAGATGTCCAAAAACATATGTGTTGAATTAATCTATATTAACAAAACTCAGTGGGTCTATGGATCTACTGGAATGGAGAAGAGGACCCACATTGATAGCTGGCAAGGCAAAAGAAGAAACTGAAGGAAGGGGTATGGAGAGGAATGGAATGAGGAGAAATGCAGAGAGAACATCCTAGTGAAGTTGTTTTGCAGACAACTTCAAAGACTTGCTCGTTCCCAGTGAGCAATGAATGACCACTTCCAGAAAGTTTTACCAAGATGACAATGGATAAGACAGGATAACCACGGCTTTGGGAAATATACCAGTAGAGAATGATTTTGTTAATGTCCTCCTAGAACAGCAAGAGGAGACCATATTTTGTATGTGTGTCTGAGTGGAATTTTCCCTGAGGGGATCTAATACTCTCACTGGAAAGAAGTTAGGATAATGGAAGAAATGAGGCACAATTTTTGGCCTGGGAAGAAGGATTTTCCTGTTTCTCTTGGAGGTCAGGAGTTCAGCAGATCCAGACTCTAAGACACAGACACCCTGGATCCATTCCAGAAGTGGGAATCAGCTGTTGCTAGGTATGTGACGGAGCTGGTAGCGATGGCAATGTGGAGAGGTGGCCAAAGGGTGCAGCGCAGCAGCTGGGATGCCACACAGGCTCAGGCAGGGTTGTCTGGGGTTCCAGTACCGCTCATAAAGATCAAGAACAAGTTTCCGTGTCCCTGTGAATTTGTCACGAGCAATGCCGCCTCCGGAGGGTGCTGCTGAGTCATCAACAGCAGCCAGATGAGCGAGCAGAGAGGCAGTCCCAGGGTGTTCCACACTGGGCCAGAGCAAGACAGGACGGAGCCTGAGGGTTTGTTCGGGGCATGGCTCCTGCAAGACTCTCCCAAATACCAGAGCGACATTTTGGAGGTGGCCCTGTCCAGCAAGTCTGCAGGCACGGACCCATGGGAAGCATGGACCATAGGTCAACATTTTCATTCTTCAATAATAACGATATGGACTAAATTTTTGTTCTTTGATAATATTCTGGCCCTTTTGAGGAGGCCTGAGAACACGTTATATGACATGAACAGTACCTTCCTTAGGGCCCCAGCCAACTGCTTGGTTACCTTTTCTGTGTCTCGTGCTTTAGAGGGATTCCTCTACATTTAAACCCACCTCTCTGCCTTTCTTCTGCCATCACAGAAAAGGTTAGAACTGAAGGCTGACTCATGCCTAAAAAAATGTAAAGAAGGCAGCTTGGGTGTTACCCAAGTTATACCCCTCTAGGAAGCCCCTGTCCCCCTGCTTTCTGTTCACTCTCTACGGAGGGCAGTTAAGTTCTTCAGTCTCATCCTTTACTCTTTGTAGATAGAGAACCTCCCACTCCCCCTTCAACAATGCTCTATAAAACCAGCTGCTGCTCATTAGCTGATGAACTTGTTCCATACATGACAGGAAAATATTATTTGGTATTTGTCATTTCTCACCCCTACCAAGTCTCCCAAAAAAAGTGAATCCTAGGAACTGGAGGTTCTTTAGCAAACTGAGCTCCGTGTCATCATTCTCAAAATAATGGTCTTTTGCATATTAATAGCAATATGAAGGACAATGTTTTCTAAACTTGTCTCACTGTGGCTCATGTTAAGAAATGCATTTTATACTGGACCCCATACACACACACACATACACACACACACACACACACACACACACACACACACACTATTTTATTTAATTAAAAAAAATTTTTATTTCAGTTTTTAAAAATATTGGTCTCACCTACTAAATTGATTTCACAACCCACTTTTGGTTCATAATCTGCAGTTTTTGAAATATAGTGAAAAAGTGTATTTGGATAGGTGTGTGTATGGGAGAAAAAGAGATTGAGACAGAGAGAGAGAAAAAGCATTAAAAAAAAGGGACTTAGATGTGGGTCTGGGGAGGACCTGGAGAGAGGGGAGGTACATAACCTGAGAGTAACATGGGGGTGGATTATACAGGTTCGATGTGGATTTTTATTGGTCTCTCCTCTAATTTCCAGTAAAATCTAGATTCCTCAGTGATCAGCTTTGCAGGGCTACATAAGAAAGCACTAGAACCTAATTCAGGGTTGACTGAGAGTGAGACTAGAGGCTGCCCCAGGAAGGCAAGAGTATATGGACCATACATGTGTGTTAAAAGGCCAACAATCTGAACTTCATGGAATCCAGTGCACCAGACAGCCAACAACATTTAGAGAAGAATGGCAGATGTGTGCCAAGGAAAGCTGAGAGGCCAGGGGCCCTGGGTCCTCATCTTGCGGCACAGGCTCACAGAAGCCACCACCATGCTGGGAAATGGAGGAATATTAAGATTTGTAAGATTCAGTCCACCCCTAACTTTTAAGGGTTGCTACATTGTACTCCCAATCCCTAAGACATTGATTGTCTTTGACATCTTTATTGATCAGATAGAATTGACTTTATTTACCTCCTTTGAATTTTGTGCCAAACTAAACCTAGTCTTTGGAAGATCACCTCTGATACTTATCTCAGGGCGCATGCCTCCTGTCCACATTGCACACCCCCGCTTGCACACACACACACAGAGGGAATATACTGCCTTCTGCTCTGTGCCTCCATGTCGGTCTTTGCCCTGCTCTCTGACCCCAGAGAGTGATGCAGGCATAGACCCAAACCACAGACCCCTGGGCCTTCCACTTCCCAGAGGGTCTGTGGGGAGCCCGGACAGGGTACTAGAGAAGGAGGGGCATGGGCCGTGGGTGCTTGTTCTACTTACTATTTCTAGGAATTCATTCCCTCCCTGTGAGGTTGTCCCGGGCTGCCACATCCCTCCCTCTGCCTCCTCAAACCCTCGCCCTTTCTGGTTCTGATAGCCTCTGGTTCTGACTCTCCAGGCCTAGGCCTGGACGTGGCTCTGCGGTTTCTGGCCCTTGCCTGCACTCTTCCTAGTGGTACCTCCACATGCCACCTGTGCCTGTGTGATCAGGCCTTGCAGATAAATGCTCACGGAATGACCCTAACTGGAGCACACTGTCTGTCCCTGTAGACACCCGTACAGTGAAAGATTCAGAAGAGATTTCCAGACTCATCCTTGAAATCTGGTGACAGAAGGGAAAACAGTCAGTGAGCTGTAGTTTCTTTTGAAGACGACAATTAGAAAGTTTCAAACATGCAAGTTTTTTATGCGAGGTCAACATTTTCATTCTTCAATAATAATGATATGGATTAAATTTTTGTTCTTTGATAATATTAATAATAGTAGATGGAGCAAATAAATAAAGCTAAAATTTGTGATGAAAGCATTGGAGGAAATAATCAGTTTTTGAAATGGGACAAAAGGTTAAACCATAAAATCTATTAATAAATTCTATAAAAAATGAAGTTTTATGAATTTATGTATTCCTTATTGTCATATGATTCACATAATCATGGCACTGCATTGACCTTCTTCTTTGTAAAAAAAAATACATATATGTATATATATATACATGCATATGCACACACAAAAGCCTACCCACAATAAAGAAATATAGCAATTTATGCTACCTATCTTTATATGTTATAACAGGTTTTATTTAGGCTAATAGTGTTAAACAAGGAACATGTCATTGATCATTTAATTAATTAGGAGCATGCAACATTTCTGCTGATAATTAAAGTCATATATTTAGAATAGTGATGATTCCATAATTTAAAAGAAATTGTAGACTTATGTCTCAAGTATGTGTATCTTAAAGATCTGATTAAGACAAAGAATCTTACTCATGCTAAGAACTTCTTAATATAAATATAAACATCGCTCTGAATAGTGAATATACAACCAGATTATAAAAAACATATGGCCCAGGGCCTCTGTTCACCTCTTCTATTTCTTAGGAATTGCTCACAGCACGTAGCTCAGAGCTGAGCACCTAGTGGGTAATTGAAGGATAGGCATGACTGCTGACCAAGATCACTGTAGCTCTTCGATGTATCCACAGGCACACACACATCTGTAGTCAGATTAATTCCTCATTTATCTGACATTACTGTTAATACATTTCCCAAATAAATAAAGCTCACCCATTTAAAGTTATATATTTTCATTGAGATCACAAAACTTTCTGAAGGAAAATACACACTACTCTAACTTCTTAACAAAAAATTATCAACATACTATAGACTAAGCAGTGAGTCATGATGGTTCTAATTACGAGTATGGGTCATTTCACTGGGCTCTCAGATTCTGCTGAGGGTCTTTCGGCAATCATCAGGTGATTTATTTATTTATTTTTGGCACTGCATTCTTAAAGCTGAGGCAGCGAGACTTCATCCCCTCCTACCAGGCCTTCCATCTGGCGGCAACTTTTGCCCACAGAATAAAACCTGAGAGTTGATCTCTGAAGACAATAGGTGTTTTGTGGTTGAGTCTGAGACCATATTAAAATAAATCATTTGGTGACTCTAGCCATCACCCCTATTTCATTCTTAGGGAAACCGAAAGACAGCTGTATGCAGGAGTAAAATACACCGAGGGGAAATATCCCAAACTGAAGGGCCCTTTCTCTTGTGCCTCTGTGGGTTCTCGAGTCGGCTCGATGCTCAGGCGCCTACATGGAACCCTGCGCCGTGTCCAGTGAATGGAGCAGGCAGCCTGCCCTATTTATGGGGGAGACGTGTTAGGCAAACAGCCCTGTACAAAAGCAGAGGAACTCAAAGACCAAGGATCACCCAATGTTGAAGGAAAGCTGATTCCACAAAAGAGAAGAATCAGGTGAATAAAGAGATCCATCATAATTCAGAGAACGGAAGTGACATTTAAAAAAAATACAATTAGTACTCGCAGAGTTTTAAGACAATAACACATTCAGAAATCAACTGGCTGCTGCAAAAGAGAAGCACTCAAAGAACAAGAAAGAATTTCTGAAACTAAAAACTAACAATTTTCAATATTAAACAGTCATATCAATAATAAAACAAGGTAGGCTAAAGACCACAGTGGTTGTCTGGAATCTATAAATGATCTATAAACATCTATAAACAATTATAGGTTCACAGGCAGTTGTAATAAGTAATATAGAGAGATTCCTTGTACCCTTTACTCAGTTTCCCCTAAGGGGTAACAATTTGCAAACTCTAGTAAATATCACAAGTGGGAATTGATACAATCAAGACACAGAACCTTCCATCACCTCCTGTTGCCCTTTGATAACACTCACTTTCCTCTCGCCCCCAACCTTTCCTTAACACCTAGCAACCACTAATGGACATTTCAAGAAGGGAGTGTCATACAGTATGCAGATATTCATATTGGCTTTTTTCACTCAGTATAATTCTCTGGAGATTCATCCAGTTTATTCCATGTATCAGTAGTTTCATGGTATAAGTACATACTTCAATTTAACTATTCATTCACTAAACAATACAGGCCTTGTTTTCAGTTTAAGGCTATTTTGAATCAAGCTGCTATAAAAATTCATGTACAGGTTTTGTGTGAACAAAAGGTTTTCTTTCTCTGGGATAAATGTCCAAGAGTTTAATTGATGGGTGGTGTAGTAGTTGTATGTTTAGTTTTTCAAGAAAACTGCCAAACTTGTAGCTGCACCATTTTACATTCCTATCAGCAATGCAGGGGTGATGTAGTTTCTACATATCCTCTCCAGCATTTGGCTTTGTCATTATTTTTGATTAAGCCATTTGGGGGTATGTTTAGTAGTATCTCATTGTGGTTCTAATTTGCATTTCCCTAATGACTAATGATTGTTGAACAATTTTTCACATGCTTATTTGCATTTTATATACTTTTATTGGTGAAATGTCTCTTCATATCTTTTGCACATGTTTTAATGAGATTTTTTTTTTAACTATTGAGGTTTGAAAGTTCCTTATATTTTTTAGATACTAGGCCTTTGTCAGATATGTAGTTTTGAAATATTTTTTCCTGACTGTAGCTTCTCTTTATATCTTCTCAACAGGATTTTTGCTGAGCAAAAGTTCTGAATTTTAATGAAGTCCAGTTTATAATTTTTCCTTTTATGAATCATTTTTTGGTATCAAGTCTAAGATCTCTTTGCCTAGCTAGCCCTATATCCTGAAGGTTTACTTCTATGTATTTTTCTACATGTTTAATAATTCTATGTTTTATATTTAAGTCCATTATGCATTTGAGATATGTTTTGTGTAGGGTGTGAGGTTTAGGCAAAGGTTCTTTTTTTCGAGGAATTATTGATATACAATTGTTTAACACCTTTTTTTACAAGGCTATTGAATGCTTTGCACCTTTGTTAAAAATCAGTTGGACATGTTTGTGTAGATCTATTTCTGGGCTCCTTCTTATCTTTCATCAATGTATATATCCGTCACTCCACCAATACCATGCACTCTGGATTACTTGCAGCTATGAGATAAGCCTTTAAATCAGGTAGACTGATTCTGCCCTGTTTACTTTTCAAAATTGTTTTAGCTATTCCAGTTCCTTTGCCTTTCCATATAAATTTTACATTTGGTCCTTAGGCAAAGGCTGAGAAGGGATTCCATATGCATTTTAGAATAATCTTGTCTATATCTACAAATAACCTTCTTAGGGTTTTGATGGGGATTAAGTCAAACCTGAATATCAATTTGGGAAGAAACGACATGCTTACTAGATTGTCTTCTAATACATGTTATGTTTCTCCATTTATTTAGATCATCTTTGATTTCTTTAATTAGTATTTTGTAGTTTTCAGCATACAAGTCCAGAACATGTTTTGTTTAGCTTATACCCAAGTATTTCACTTAGTTTGGGTGATTATAAAATTGTATTGTATTTTTGATTTGGTGTGCATGGACTCATTGATAGTATATAGGAATACATATGATTTCTGCATATTTATCTCACATCCTGAAAACTTGCTGAAGTCATTTATTAGTTCTAAGAGATTTTTTTTAGATTCCTTAGGGTTTTCTACATAGACAATCATGTCACCTGATAATAAAGACATTTTTATTACTTCTCTTCTAATTTGCATGCCTTTAATTTCACTTTCATGTCTTATTGCACTAAAGGGCTCTTTCAGCACCATTCGAATAGGAGTGGTAAGAATAAGAGTGGATATTTTTGCCTGTCCCACTCTTAGGGGGAAAGCATTCATCCTTACTCCATTAAGTATAATGTCAGCTGTAGGTGTTTTGAAGATAGTCTTTATTAATTTGAGGAAGTTCCCTCTATTCCTATTTTTCTGAGTATTTTTATCATGAATGGGTGTTGAATTTTGTCAAATGCTTTTTCTGGATCAACAAGAATGATCATGTGATTTATGTTCTTTAGCCAGGTGAATTACACTGATTAATTTCTGGTTATTGAAACAGATTTACATCCCTGGAAGATATAAACAACAATGACAGTTACTGCAAAATTGGCTGTGGTATCTTTGAGCTTGACCTAAGCCATCTTTTTTCTGAGCTCCACCACCTGCTGGAGAGGTTGTCAAGGCTGGCTGCTGTGGACAATGATCCAGGAAAAGATCACCAGGCTGTGGTACAGACAAGAATCACAGGGCAGCCAGCATGCCAAAGAGAGTATTGTGGGTATAACAGGCTGTGGGAAGGAGGAATGAGGAGATGTATCTTCCGTTCCAGGGCTTGCTGTCCACAGGACCCAGTGAGGTTCCAGCCCTCAGTTGGCTAACAATTCCTACTTAAGAACAATGTGGCTGATTAATTCTGACCAACTTTGCCCATAAACATGCAAAGCATGAGGGTAGAATGTATCCAGCTATTGTTGAAATCAGTTTTCATGCACAGAAACTCACAGCAGCTTACTTTGCTTTGCTATATTCTAAAAATTCATTATACATTTTTATTTATATGGAACAGATCATCCTCAACAAGTCCCAGCTTTTGTCACATTAATCTAGTGCTGAGTCATAAAAATACCCATAGAACTTGAACATTGCTCATAGGCTAGGATAAAGCATCTAAGAGAGATGAGATTTGTAAACTATCAATTCTAGCCCAAAGTCTGTATAACATTTAAGCTGCCTGGAAAGATTTGGTGTGTGGAAGATCTCTCTGTGCACTCAAGACTCCCAGGGAAGCCAGAAAACAGAGGCAAATCTCTGTTTAGAAGCAGAGGCCATCTATAAATCTAATTCTCTCACATGAGTCATCTAGAGAGGAATTTATATATGTCTAGTGAAAATGGAAAAACATCACCAAGCATTTTAGGTTGAAAGGGCTCCATTTTCTATTTTTCCTCCCTAGAATTATGTTTCTTAAGTTTTTTTCATTATATCTTCCCCTAAAGAGCCTTTTATACATTTCTTCCTTAATTGCTCCCTTACCCCCATGAGATTTGGATATCACAGATATATTGTATGTCTATTTATGTTGATGGATAAGGTTGAGCTTTGGAGGGCCAAAAGCCATTGTAATATCTAATCCCCCAACCAATTTTTGCCCCCTTGGGAGCAATAATCCCCCTGTTAAGAGTGCATGTTCTAGATAAATGAGTGTCTAAATTCTTCATAAAAGCAAAGAAAGAAATATTCTAAAGCCACCTTTCAGGTTGCTCCCATGTCCCATCCTAAGAATTGCAACGACAGTTGTTCTCCTGTATCTGGTGCAACTACTGGTACACTTAAGTCCTGAAGCAAGTATAAAGAGATTCATTACAATCCAGGAAATATCTGAGAAGATATTTCAGGAAGTTTGAAAGGACTGAAAAGTCATAATGAGGCAGCTGCCTTCTCATCTCCAGTCCCTTCGGGGAACGTGAGTTTCTCCTAAGAAGGTTTTAGATGAAAGGCTCTCACTGCTCCTTCCCAGCCACCAATGTCTCCTACACAAATCCAAATGCCCCAATCCCTTGTCCACACAACCTTCTGCTGTTCCTTTGCTGTTATGATAAGGAAGAGGAGTAATAGAGGGTGAGTTACATTGCAGTATTTGTTGTAATATTTGATGGCTGAACTCAGGTGTCGTTCTTAAGTGGACTGGCTTAGTTTATGACATCACGTAAAACCTGGTGTTAGGTCTTGGGCTAGAAGTCTAACAGATTTTTGGTACACGAACCATGACACACTTAGCAAAGGTAGTAACTACAATGTCTTAACTAAAGCTGGGCGTCTAACTTCTCCACATCAGAGGCTTCTTTGATTCATTTCCACTGAACTGGGGCAGCTGTCCCATGTCAGGCAGCAGAGAAACTGAAGCAGCACGGTGACAGCTGAACATGCCATGTACCCGGGTTTTCCAGAGAAGACAGCTGCCGAATTTGAGGAAGCCTCCAGCATTCTCTCCACAAACTGGTTTGATGAGGAATCTCAACTCATTGGTGAATAAACATGAAACAGTTTCTTTTATCAATTTTCTGCTACCAACTGGGCTCTGTCGAACCGCCCTTTTTCCCTGGCACTCTTACCCACAGCTGAGATGACAGCATACATTTCCAACACCTTCGATTATCAAAGCAGTCCCACTTTGGTTAAGTAAGAGTCAGTGCAGCAATTTTAAACCTCCAATTCCATATTCAAGGGCAAGTTCTTCTCTTTATACCTCCCTGACCTCAGGAAAGCTACAGTGGGAGCTCAAGTAGCTTGCCTGGGAGATAGCACGTAAGACTCGGTCTCCTGTCATGCCCTCCTGTCTCTCCTGCACTCTTGTGTTCGGGTGAAGAGCACAGGGGCAGAAGGCATACACCTTCTTATGTGGTTGCTCACACTGCGATTTCAGACTTTCCAGACTTCCTTAGTTGCTCATAACTGCTAAGTTGGTTCTTTATCTATGAACTGAAAATGATCAGGTGGTGGTTCCAACAGCCTCACTGATAAGGGGCTTGGTTTAGAGATGCTTCCCTAGGCATAGGTGGTTTCTTATAGACTAGGCCCCTCCTTTCATTTATCCTGCATCCAGTGGATTCACCATTTGCTCTTATGTTCCAAAACTACTTTGGTCTCTGGCAAGACCAAGGCCCCAGATCTCAACTACCTTTCCTCACCTCCAGTCTGGGCTCCAGGACATGCACAGGGCCTATTTTCCACACTTGTCTCTGTCTGGTGGCACACGGCTGTCCCTCTACAGGGTTCTTTCTGTTTCTTTGGTAGCCCTACTATGGGTTCTCGAGCCTGGTGGCTTGATATCACAACCAGGTAATAAAATGTCCAGCTTCCTCTACTTTCCGGACATACTTTCAAAGGTCTACATGAAAACTAAGTGATTCTCTTGTGGTCTCCCTCCTTTGACTTCAGAGAGAAGATGTCTCCTGGGAGGACGGTTTCAAGGACTCATGACATTCCGTCCAGTAGGCGGTCTCATTCCCCTCCCAGCTGTCCTCTTCTCTCTTTGCAAGCCCAGCATTGGGACCTGACCTACTAATGACAAGAAAATGGAATCTCATTTCCCCTGTTACGAGGCGTCTTTCTAAGGCCCTTGGTTCTTTTTCCCCCATAATGATACTTTGCAAGCATGGCTTTGGGCTGTTAGGGTAACAGATCTGGCCTGTTCTCATTGCCTGGTTCCATATGGCTCGACCTCTGAGTCTTAGTGCAAATTTTCAAGAGTGAAAATCTTACTGGTTCTTCATTGGCAGATGTTCACTGCTGGTTCAACCAGATGTGGAACAAAAGAGCAAGTCCCCAGGTAAAAGTGTGTCTTCTTAGGCCCACTCATTCCTCAGAGCTTATGTTCAGGATTACGACAGCATCATATCAACCAAACTGAGGTTTCTTGGAGAACAAAAGGTAGAGTTACCAATAATTGCCTTGGGACAATAGGCACAAATTGGGGCTGCCCTGAGCAAACCCGGCTGTGCACTCACCCTACCAGTAGAAACTTCTAAAGGCAGAAGAGTGTCTAGATGGGTATACTAGGTGCATTTATGATGCAGTGGAACACACATAAGTATGAGGGAAGGATATATACATATATCCCTTTGTATTTTGATATGAGACACCTGTCTGTCAGATTAGAGACACCTAATAAATATCTGTTGAATGAATGAAAATTTAACAAACTCCATTATCTTGTTGGAAAATGTAGTTAAATTTTACATGTGAACCTGGAAACTTTTTTTCCTAAAAAAAGGGGAAATGCTCAAATTATTCCCCACTTTTATAGTCCTATTGATCAAATTGCCTACATAGCCCATTGAGAATTTTGAAGCTCAGGACCCACGCTTCTTACAATTTAGCCCAAACATAACTGCACAAGAGCAGCATGGTTTACTGTAAGTCTTTCATTTGCGACATTGGTGATTCTTAAGTTTCTACCCAAAACTTAAGCTCTCATCCACAGGTTATGTTGGCAATTCTTGTTCAAGGACTTAAGCAGAAACTGCAGTCCCCATCCCTCAGGGTTAGACACCCTGACTGCAGGATAAACCAAAGCAAGAAAACGAGGTGTGATTGGGGGTGATGGGAAGAAGGGATGCAGAAGAGAAGAAGCAAGAAAGTGAAAGGGAAAAGATACCCAAAGACAGGGCCAAGGCCATAGTCAGGAAAGAACTGAGAAAACCACTGAATATATCTCTGAGGGGGGCCAGGTATGTGGTATCTCATGGTGCCTGTAAAAGTCCATCAGACTCCAGCTACCCTCCCTTTCAGGGACTCCCAGCTCCTCAACCAACCCAGGCCTTCTCAGGCATCTGCAGCCCTTCCCAAGAATGTCTTTGGAACCAGCAGAGGCCCTTGCATGAAGCTGGGCTCCCACCTTGTCCACCCCCCACCCACCATCAGAGTGACACTCTCCTTAGAGTTCGTTAACATAGGCGGGGGCCTCTAGCTCTGTTCCAGAAGGCATCTCTGGCTCCAGGGACAATAACATAAATAATAACTAAAGGAAATTTTCCTTCTTTATTTTAAAGGATGAAACCATTATTTTATTATTTACTATTGATTACTTTGTTTTAAAGAGGTTTATAATTAATACTTTTCTATAAAAATAAGATAGGACTTGTATAACAAGAGACATAGAAAAATGTTACATATCAAGAAAAACTATATCACCTCCTCATCCCTCCTTTCATATTTTAAAGCTACATTTTTTATTTTCCTTAAATTGTCATAGATACTGTATTTTGTTGTTAATTCTTATCCTTATGACTGTTCAAGTGGCTTTATCTTCTTTTTCTCTTAAGACTGCATCATTTTAATTGAAATATTGGCTGTGTGATGTTGATTGCTCTGGGGGAAAGCACCCCCCCACACACACTACCAGTTTTGTTTTATAGGAGAAGCTCTAATGCCAGGCATTTCCCCTCTCTGGGTAGCAGCTGCCTGAATTACAGACATAAAGCCTCAGAGTATTTAACTTGGCTTTTGAGCATCTCCTTACAAACTCAGACTTAATGAGGACAGGAAAGTATTACAGAGGTGTTCTTGATGGCACAGAGAATGAAGGTCCATTTCCGTTGGTCAGTGACAACAGGGAATACCCCGTGTGTCACTGCCAATCTCAGGCTCCCAGAATTTCCCTGAGACCTGGTTGCCTTAAAAACCCAATAAATAGTCCAGCTTCTTACCCACCATTCACTATTGCCCTGGGTGGCCTGACCACCCTGGCTTTCAGATTGGGAAAGTGGCGAACTCAGGGCCATGTTCATGCAGTGAACACTGAAGTGTCACCTGTAGGAAGAAAACACAAAGAGAAAATGAGCTTTAAAAAATCAGTTAGTCTGGGCATGAAAACATGAATGCATTTGTATTATAAGGAAAATAGAAGGGTTATAGGTTTTAGTTTCTTTCAAAGATTTCAGAATGTTTCATGACATTTAAGCCCACACAATACCATTTTTTAGACCTCAGGTTGGCAAACTATGACCTGTGGGCCAAATCTGGCCAGCCATCTGTTTTTGTAAATAAAGTTTTATTGGAACACAGCCATACCCACTTGTTTACAGATTGTCTATGCCTGCTTTTGTGCTACAAGGCAGAGTTGAATAGTTGCAACAGAGACCATAGGTGACTCAAGAAGCCTAAAATATTTACTTATCTGGCCCTTGACAGAAAAAGTTTGCTAAGTGCTGTTTTAGACCTTCTTTAACAAACAGTCTCATCTTCCTCATTAATTTAGCAGGACGTTTATATGTCAATGCAAAAGGAGAGCACGTGACACCTCCTCATAGCTCATAAACATGTCACTGTTTTTTCCACATCCACAAGCACTTCCTAGCACTGGTAAAGAGCAGAGGGGCTCAGTCCTGCCTCCATGCTTGCCAGGCGTGTGACTCTGGGCCAGCCCCTTCCCCTCCCATGCCTCAATCTTCTCATCTGTATTTGGGGATAGCAACTGTACCTCCCTTATAAAGTTGTAATGAGGATTACATGAGTGAGTACACAATTGATATTCATGTAAAGCATCAAGGACATTGCTTATCTGTAGTGTGGTCTCAATGGTCATTGGCTGCTAAGTGGTCCCTTTTCCTTGTGTAGCCATTCCTGTACACCTAACATTCCATGAAACACACATTTATCGGAAAAGAGGGGAGAAAGAGAACACAGAAAAGAAGGTAGAAACCCATTTGCAAGTTAACAAAATCTAGAAGTCCCTACCCCTTGTTTATCTTACCTAAAAATGATTCATAATAATCCATGAGCCAGATCCATGAACTAGAACACGGCCTACAGAATGGCTCCTGTAAAAATCCAAACTTACTAGGTGAAGAACGTGACAATATTTAGTTGCACTGGAACCTGCTCAATTCACTATCTTCCCAGATCTGGTTATTACAACTCCCTCACACGCTTCAGTGGGTTAATTGTTCCTTGGATAGGATCAGCACTGGGGCTCAGCACCCAGCTCTCTTCAAAGTGTTTAATAAATTAGTGGCTCTCCACATGTACTTACCCATGTGCCGCAAAGTCAGACAGAGGGCCTAGGCCAACCTGGGTTTGAAAACAGGAAAGCTAATCAGGTCATTGCTCAAAGCAAGTCCAAAGAGCTGGGGACTAATTTGCCCGGAGCAGCCAGAGCTGCACTGCCCCTTGACAGCACTGCTGAATCAATTAGCCTAATTAAATGAGGTGGAAAATTACTCCCACAAATAAGTTGCCATGCAAGGCAAGGCTTAATTTGGCCTAAGGGAAAGCAAACAGCTCTCCTCTGTGTCTTGCCAGAGTCTGTGAATGGGGAATAATTGGCAATTTATGTGTGTGTGTTTTTAAGGCCATGGTACAAAAATATGTTTTCGTTGACAAGCAGCTGAGGCATTCCCTGGGATAAAGAGAGGGTTCTAATTAAGGGATGCTTTAACTGTGTGTGTTGGCTGAAATGCCACATGTATATGGTGGCTGCAAACACTGGGGCCTGGGACCTGCTCCACTGCGAGGAACAGGGGCTAAGCCAAGACAGACCCCTGGGAACGGGACCCAACATCAGCCCAGGCAGACTCGGCTCCTTCTCAGGGAATTTTCCCGCTAGCTCCCTAAACCATGCAGAAAAGTTGTCAGGACTCCATTGCAAGTGATCTAGAGAGACACAATATGAAGCTAAAAATTAAAACTAAAAAGGGTGACTTCATCCCATGGAATTCACTGTAGGTCTTACGGATGATGCTGGAGAAGTATACTTCTGAGTGTGGGAAGGTGATAGAAATTGATGAGGGAAAAACAGTTGCATGACGGTCTGTTCACGTGGAATGTGCCTGTGCTCTTCCTTTACCCAGCATCTGGCCTCTGGGACCATCCGACCCCCGGTCTGCCCCCAGCCCCAGCCCCGTCTCCAGGGAGATCCCCAGACCTCTGCATGGCCGAGGAGGCCACAGGTCCTCAGGATCTCCTGAAAGGGCATTGCGGACCCAGCAACGCTCACCCTCTCACCCATGCTGGCTTCCTTGGGCAATGCACTTTGATGAGGCTTTTCAAAGGAAAAAAAAAATGTCTATTTGGGATGGATGTCTTTTTCAAAGATCTCTTGCCCAACAAGAATGAGGGCTTAAAAGAAAGTAGGCTATGAGGAGGGAGAAAATCCCTTCTATACTTTGGTACTCTGAAAATTTAAACATTTAAATAATCACAGGATATGATTTTAGGCACTGGGTTGGACCCAGAGCAGTGTGTGGTTCTGAATGCAAGGGGCACTTCAGAGGAGAACCCCCTCTGGATGGGCTTCTCAGTCAGTGTGGCCTCTACCCTGTTTTCCTGGCTCATCCTGAACACTACAGCTCTTAAGCCCCTCTTGTTTGCCAATGTCTCCTTGGGAGCCCAGCTCACCTTCATTGTGGGTTCCCGGAATCCTGGACAGCATCTTATCCTCTCCTTCCATCTAACTGGGGACAAAGGAAAGATTAGCTAGTGACCCAGAATGGGGAAGAATCAATAGACCTAAAGGATCCCTGAGAAGAGGGTGCTTGAGATGATGAAGGGACTCAAACACAATCTTTTCGTTGACTGAGAACTATGGCTGCATGCTCTGAGGATACCAAGAAAATTAGTTCCAGTCCCTCTGTGCTGTGTCAGGACTCCGTTTTTGAGATATTAAGTTTAAGAGGCAGTATAGCTTGGAATTAGGAGCACTGACTCTGAAACTAGCCGGAGGGAGGGAAGGAAGGATGCAAAGGTGGAGGAAAGGAATGGGGCAACTACCAACCCGCACCTGCCATGTGCTATGCGCCTCATAGACATTATCTCATTTAAACCTCCCCAGAACCTATGGAACTTATGCAAAAAGGAATTTTAAAAAGACTTCTTGATAAAATCAGAAGTCATATAATTAAGTGTCCCCTTTGATCTGTGACCTCAGCTTATCTCTGACCCCTACCCCCACCCCAGAGCAGATTCTATCTTCAAACCCCTTCTCATCCCCAAGAGGCTCAGGGATGGACGGGAGGCAGGGAGGTGTCTTCCTTATAACTTATTTGGTAATTTTTTGAAGATAACATTTTGATGATCTTCTTTTAGTGTCATAAAATTTAGTGTAAATGCCAAAATCTCAACCATGGCTATCAGAATGCCAAGTCAAATTGCCGTATTACCCACTATTATCCCCATTTTACAAATAAGGATCCAGAGAGATTAAATAATTGCCCCACATTTACAGAGCCAGACAGTGGTGGGGTCAAGGTTCCAAAGTCATGTGTGCTGGTTTGTTTGAGGGCCTGGCTTTTCACTCCCCGACCCTGCCTCACAATTCCTACGACACTTGAGGCCGAGTGACAGAGCCCAGAGGTCTCCCACACACCCATCTCCCTACTCCATGCCTAGGCCAGAACTCAGATCTCCCTTGAATGCCCAGGGTCATGAATCAGCTTGAACCAGTCCCTTAACACCTCATGCCTTAATTTCCCTGTTTCTGTTCCATAGCTTATTGTGCAGAATTGGTCTGAAGAATGTCTGGGAAAAAAAAGTGATTCTAATGAAATGAAAAAAATGAAGTCACAAAACATGCTACAAGAAATGCTTCTGAAAGGTGCCATTTTCCCCAAACCTACATGGATTTAAAGTGGGTCAGATGTTGCCTTTCTTTTTAGCATAACACCAGGATCTGGCAAATGGATCCCTGGTACCAGTTTCTTTTTTCCATTTCCTCTTAAATTACTTAAATAATGTGGGCATACTTGTTTGCCTAGTGGGTAGGGGGAGCTCTTGAGATTGGGGCAGCAAGGAGAGCCTGTGAGTAGGGTGGGAGCTAGACTTTGAGGATATTCTCAGGCTGCAAAGTTTTCACTAGGGCTTGTGGGACTCCTGAGATTCCTGCCGAAGGCCTGTTTATTTTGACTCGTGAAGCTTCTATTTGAAACTTGAACACACAAAACAATAGACCCTTCCAGCTAAACTCAGGAGGAGAACCGCAGTGAGCCAGAATTGACTCTCTCTCTGTTCAAGCTTTTAGAAACAGCAGGGAGAGGGTGACAAGAAATTTATTTTCTGTTGTCAAAGGACAGTCAGCTTCCACAGTTAGTCATTGCCCCATCTGATGATCAGGTAGGAGACTGAACAGAATGGGTAGGTGTCTCCTTCTCTAGCCCTGAAGTTGTTCATAGACCAAATTATTCTAGTATTTTCTCTGCCTCTGCAAGTCTGACAAGCATTGGTTATCCCTCATTTCTTAATGTCTGTCAAGATATTTTTTTTCAGTTTGAAATACATACCATAATTTGAAAATGAATGGGTTTTCTTTAATAATATTTTCCACCTTTTAAACAGGTCTATTGTATCCCAGTCTAAGACACAGCAGCCAGAGATTTGGATGGAGATGGTGGGATGGGCTGGCTAGAAGTCCTGCCTTTGGACTCTGAGCATCTTTGGGTCCAGAGAGGAGGCTTGTGACACAGGTTTGTGGGTGCTGGCCACCAGGGATTCAGAAACATGTTTACCAAAGAATCAGGAAGATGAAGTATTCATCCAACTTGGTGATCAGCAAGACAGAGACAGGAAAACACACACACACACAAAACACAAAAAAATATTTCTAAGCTGGAAGTCTTGTCCATTTCTCAGTAAAAACAGCAAGGATTCCAGCCACAGCTGTACCCTCCCTACACTGCAAAGTAAATCAAGCCTGCCCCCAAAGAAATTGTGCCCAAAAGGGACAGTGCCACTCTGGTAGCAGCACCAGCCAGGGTTGTCCTCTCATTCCTGGAGCCCAGCGGGGCCCCAAGAAATGGGGGTTCTCCCCAATACCATTTTGGGGTCCTTTTTAGACCTCCATATCTCTGCAAAATCTGCAAGGCTCTGTGGGGTTGGGTGGGAGCCAAGATGGGATTAAGTAGAATTGTAGAAGTTTTCTGAATAAGTAGTTTCCTACTATTATCAACTTTACACCTGCAGATGAGGCTTAACATTTTCCCCTCTTTTTCTTAGCCAAGGATAGATAATGATTCCGATGTGTGAGGTGGATAATGCATGTGCCGTGGGCCACATATGTACACGCACAGGTCCACACTAGAACCGAACAGCCATATCCTTCCTTTCACTGCACTACAGAGCTGGCCAATCCCAGAGAAAACACCCACTGTGGATACCTACATAAGCATTTCAGTGTACATGCATGTGTGTGTGTGTGTGTGTGAACATACATATATATGTTTTCTCTTTATTGTTTCTGTTCCAAAGCTTTCACCAGATAACCATTCTTTTCATTTTTATACAAATTGGGTCTTCTGCTAGGTCTGCTTCAAACATCACAAAACAAAGGTTAATTTTTTTTAACAGCCTCAGTCATAGGACCTGGAGCTGCTGTTTCCAGCTTTCCTTGCCGGCCTTGACCTCTCTGGGATATCTCCTACCAGAATTCCCCAGAAACACGCCATCAACCAGAATGCATGGCCAGGCATCTCAAGTGTTCCTTCTGGGTTATGTTATAAATTTTGGCTGAGACATCAACACATGTCAACATGTTACTTTCAGTGACATGTTTGTCTTTTCTTTGTTAGCTTTGGTTCAAGGCCGTGGATCCGTTTGGAGAAGTAATGTTTCCAAGCCTAAGCAAAAGTGGTCTAACATGCTTCACGGATGTTGGGGTTTCTCTTTGCCTGCCTCCTCCTTCCCCCCTTATTTTTCTTAGAAATACAAGTGAGAAGGCTATTTGGTGATCAAAGTAAATTCAACTGGCAGAGCATGAATGAACACAAGCGAGTGAGCTCCCAGTGACCTCTGTGTTTGGCTGGATCTTGATGAGATCCATCCCCGGTGCCCTTGTTTGTGGCCTCTCGGGGGATCCCAGCCATCTCTCCTCTTTTTCATCTGAGCTCTGCAATTCTCTTTCATCTTTGTAATGACAACAGCGGGCTATGGTCAGGTTTTAACTCGCCTCCTTCAGTCTCTTTTCTCCTTCGTCATTATTCAAAAGATCTTTGGTCTGTCTGAAGTAGGGCTCTGGGGTACCTGCAGCATTCCACCCAGGACTTCTGAGCCCTCCAAAGCCATCTCCTCTTGCCCCAGAGGGTCTGCTTCCTTCTGCTCCTGAGCAAGCGATTTCCTTTGGCTGTGTTTTCGTTACTTGTCATGGAAGAGGGGTGCCACAGCAGTTCTGCTCAAAGGCCTAGCTTATGAAAAGTGATCTAAAAGGGAAGGTGTGTTACGCATTCCTCAGGGCCAGCTGGAGGTGGCCAGCAGGATGTCAGTTTACAGGTAGCGAAAGAAACAGTTTTACTGCCTCTTTCTTTAAAAAAAAGGTTCAGGTTTTGAACAAATAATATTAATATACAGGTTGAACACACATCTTAATCATCAACCTTAAATGGAAATCAGATTTGCTGTCCCAGAAACCCATTCACAAAGGCTCAAGATTTACCACCATTAGGATATCCTAAAGAACTGGTCACAGACTCTGAAGAAATCTATAGCAGGAGACAGCACGCAGCAGCCAAACGGGCAATAAACCGGAAGTCAGGCCGCTGGGATCCCAGCCCAGAGCTGCTTCTGTGTGACCGTGGGCAAGTTATTTAATTACTTTAGTTTTCAGTTTCCTCATCCGTAAAAGGGAAGGGGGGTAGACTCACACCTCTAAATTCCTATGGGTTTCAAATATGTTCTGAGCAAGCAAGCAAAATTAGAATAAGCACATATTCTCCCAAGGCAACTACTTTGAAGGGAAAATATATTTATTTGGATATACAAGTTCTGGTGTTTGTTAAAAAAAAATTTCACTGCTTTATAGTCACACCTCATATATTCCAGCTTCTGTTAGAAGCCTTTTATGACTCTGTCATTCATAAATTTGTCCAAACTCTTTTTTAATCCATTTACATTTCCTGTCTGTACCGCCTCTCAGGGTAATGAGTTCCATAACTTTATTATGTGCTAGGAGAAGTATTATTTCCTTGTTTGCCCTAAACTTACCTCAAGCTTCCATACTGCCTGCTTGCCCTAATATTTCAGAATTTGATGATCAAGTCCACCCATAGGCTCTGCTTTATAAACCGGAGTTGAAATCATTTTAGGCTGCTTCATAAAGCAGCAGCCCACCCTACACCATTCCTTAATCATCAGGGTTACTGAGACAATAAATGTGGGTGCTAATGGTGCAAGGAAGTCCTGGCTCCAAATGACTGGGAGTCGGGAGAGCCTGGAGGTCTAAAGTTTGGGCTTTAGAGTCAGACAAACCCAGGCTCAGATTCCAGCTCTGCTGCTTGCTGTGCGGTCTCTCTGGGTCTCATTTCCTCAGCTGGAAAATAGAAAACAGTACCGAGCTCAGAGTTTGTTAGAGTTGACTAATATAACTTTTGTGCCGTGCCTAACACAGGGCCAGGACTATTGCAAATATCTCCCCAAATCTAGTGGTGGGTACGTGATAGTTAATGAAAACCACGGCACTAGATAGACTTTAATGGGCAAGGTGTTCTAGAATCATTGCTTGCATCATGAAAAGGGCCCAGATAAGTGGTTGACAAAGAACAATCTGAGCTTCAGTGCATGAGATGATGGAAAGGTATACAGGTGGGGTGTGATGGTCTGGACACTAGCATGTGGGAAGAGTTTAAGGGGAGATCAAACTCAGCTTGAACTGAAATGGCACCAAGTCATGAGCAATATTTACAAGGTGATAGAGGAGATTTTGAACCAAAAGAAGGAAGAGGAACCCCACATGCTCTTTCAGAGCAATTGTCTGAGTCTCAGAGAGTAGAAATTCAATTTCTAGCTCTAATCAGTTGTGTGACCCACACTATTTCTAAATCTAGGTTTCTTTGCATATAGAATGAAATTAGTTTAGCTCACTCATCTGCAAACCTTGCTCCTTAGAATCTGTATTAGGGAGGAAAGGAAAAAGAGAAGAATAAGGATAGGCTATAGGTCCTCCTCTCTAATTCAATCCAAATAGCTATACTTGTAAGGTTCTAAGACTGGCTCATAAAGGAAAGTTGCATAGAGTCAAAATTACTCTTAAAAAAACCCTTAAATCATCACATGTATGTTGTGAGAAGTTCAAAGGAACCAAAATCAAGTGAAGAAAAATAGAGTCACCTTCCATCTCACACTTACTCTGGGGCATGCCATCATTGAACCCAATGACAGGCTGAGTTTCTCTCTCTCTCTCCTTCTCCATCTCATACACACATATACACATGCATATATATATATATATATATATATATATATGGTTAAATGAATGCATGAACTACAGGTATGAATTCCATTTAAGATTTAAAATTTGATTTGTGAAACATGTTCCCCAGCTATAAAAAAAAATTGATACCACTAGATTAGATGCTGAGCTGCCTTCCACTTAAACAGAATGGGATTCCAATGAGAAGAATGCTAGTTTGGGATTCAGGAGTTTTATCAGAGGGATTTGGAGAGAATCCATTCACATAAAGGAAAATTGGAACAAATTATTTGCAGACCTAATCAGACAACCAACAAGTGTGAGAAATGGATGGAAAATAAGACAAAAAATATAAGCATCTCTGCATGAAAATTGAAAGCCTAACAACAACAAAAAGGAACTTTTGGCATCCAGTAGATCCATAACCCAAATAGTGTCCCCACAAGCAATTGGTTACAAGAAAGGAATGCAGAAATGCTATGGGCCATTCCTAAAAGACATTGTTCCAATGTGTGGCCAGGGCCGAAAAGACCAATACAATTCCAGGCACATCATCAGCATGACTGCCTTCTAAAAAGCAATATGGAAACTTTATCCAACTCCTGAATAAAGCACAATGCAACACAACCTGGGTACTTTGCATTGTTCTCATTCTCCTACCTTAGAAAGACATAATGATCTGGGCAAGGCAACTCAGAAAACAAAGATAGAAAATACAGCAAAAGAAACAAGAAGAAAAGAGGGAGAGATGAAGGACAGATGGAAGCATTTCAAAGAGGGAGATTGAAATAACTAAAGTGATAGAAGATTCTACAGTGGGTATTAAAAGATGGTACCAATCTACAAAATTAAAGGAAAAACAAGGTGGCCATGGGCTTTCTCTTATGGCTCCCTTCCTTCCTCCCATTCATAGGTGCTTAGAGAAAGTAGTATGGGGATTAATAAAAAGCATGCTCTATCCAAAAGGCAACATATATTCAAAGAGTATCTCACAAGTATACTGTTCACATATACACACAGGAAATGCTCAGAGCTTGTTATCCCATCAGGAGAGCCAATGGATGTTATAAATATATTCAAGAAAGGTCAGAAAAAATTATAGATAAATTTTAGAACTTGATTTAAGGAGAATGTAGTTCTTTGTATTTCTATGACCAAAGAACAGTCAGTTTCTTGTGGGGAAAGTTGACTTCTTCAACCAGGATCCTGATTCCGGAGAACATTGCTCAAGTGCCTTCCCATTTCTCCACTAGTCTGCTAGTGCCTGAGGGCAAGGACCAGGTTTTCACTTCTTTTATGTCCGTCGAAAACTCCTGTCTACCACACTTCCTTGTACAGATTCAGTAACTGCTAATGTTTGCTGAAACAAACTTAATTGCATTGACTCATTGCAAGAGCTTATAAATACAGTCTTTCTACCAACTTCTTGGTACTTTCAGTGCTCTCTTTGGATCCATAAGACCCACCTCTAATAATTATTACATTTCTTCTCATCTGGAAAACATTCTTTCTGTTTTTTTAACTTCTTTGAAAGATCCAACCTACTTGGTTTCCCCAGATTTCCATCTAGTACGCCTTTTATAAAAATATGCAATTTGAATAACAACACAATAAATTCAGCCTGAGCTTATTGTGATACTAGGAAACAGTCAGTGCCAATCAATTTCAAAACAAATCCCAGGGTTAGTGCATCCAGATAAAACAGTCAAGCAACAATTTTATTCAGAGCATGACCATTGGTGCCGAGCCTGTGAAGGAAAAAAATGTCCGTGAGCTATTGGGATATGGCATCACCTTTAAGGAGCAAATACCCAGGACAAAGGAAGTAGAAAGTCAATGTCCAGTGCTGTCATGAAAGCCCCTGTGGCCTCAGTGAACAATTCAGCCTCTTTGGGCCTCAGTTTCCTCATCTTTAAAATTGTTACTAACTAAGGTCATAATACCCAAATTCCAGAATTCTATCCTCTTAAATCTATTGGTTAAGGAAAATACTATGCTTCCAGAAATGAGGTTTTGATTTCCATGTGTGAGAAGATATTTCTCTAACTTACTCGAACTTAATTACAACTCAAATGATAGTTAGAAGCCCAGAAAAGACTTTGTGTGTGTGTGTGTGTGTGTGTGTGTGAGTGTGTGTATGTTTTGAGGAACGTGAGAAAGGTTGTATGAGGCAAGAATTTAATAATGAATGCTCCTTAAACTCCCCTGATTATAGAAGAAAACTGATTTTCTCTGTGATGTGACCATACTTTATACCTCATTTTTATGTTCATATCTATTAATGAGACAACCTTTCAAGAAGAAATATTCTTTCTGTGAATCTCCTTAAGCCCCATCCTCTACTTCACTATTGGTTGAAAAACTCTTAGAGACTAGGGACTACAGGCCAACAGTCTGAAAATAGTTCAAGCAGCAGAGTCTTATATGAAAATAACAGGGGTAAGAGGGCTATAAAAAGAAGTGGGCCATGGAGGAACACTAGAAGCCTTCCTATAGGAGTCAGAGAGGCGTGGCTCATTCTAGCCAGCTATAATACCACAAAAAGATAGAAGCCTGCTTCAGAAGATTCTACAATGCTTCCAGAACTCCAGTTCTTTCTCAGCACACAGAACTGAAAGTAGTGAATGATGTGCCATGCAAGGCCTGCCATTCCATAGGCCAAGACAAAGAAAATGAGAACAAGAAAGGGCTTTTCTTTTAAGGCTTGTGGACTAGAATGGCTAGTGTTGGGCTCATGATAAATGCTATAAGGGTGTTCATAAATAAATAAAATAAAAGCAATAATTTCTGTTGTTCAAAACCCAAATGAAATATGACATCTTGAAAGGTTTTCAGCTTTCTTATCTACAAGATGTTCTCCATTCATGTAAACAATAGGCTTGAGCTGTGACCGCGTTGTAACGAGAATAGATGGTGAAAGGTCTTGTTCACTTGCAGTCAACTTCATATGGATTGAAGGCAGGCTTTGCACTGTGGCAAAAGAAGAAATAACAAAGTAGAATGTGGGACTTCTGCCCATAAGAAAATCACTATCCAATTGGTGGGTAAATTATACATGCACCTAAAATTGAATATCTACCCAAGAGATGCCATTAGGCAATTTAAGACATACCAAACGACTAATATAGACAGGAAGTGCAAGCAAGAAGAATGAGAACTAAAGAGGTGAAAGAGGGTTTCAAGGAGAAGGGCTTTGAATTGTGGGCATGAGGGGCACAGTGGAGAGGAAAGGCACCAACAAGCTGGAAGAATGAGCATAGGTGCCAACACTGGAGGGCAATGAGCAGTCCAAGAGGGCTAACATAGCGAATTACCATCTGGCAGCACTAAGATGGGATATTGAAATTACTGGGTAGATGTGTTGGCCAGTTTAAGCAATTCAGACTTTATCCTATGAATAGTAGAGAGATTTTTTAAACAAGAAATGTAAGATAGATCCTCAGTCATCCAAAATTCCCTGAGCCTAAGATGCTGACCATTTCTGTCAATGGCAGTCCTCACTCCTAACAGCCATGGAAACACTGTTCGGAGGTTCCCTTACCACTACAGTTTTAACAGATGTTCTTCCTAAGTTACACGTTACACGTGCAAACCAGGAAGAAGATCCTAGAATTAGAAGAAGCCTAAGAAGTTACCAAACTCTATTTCCCAGTCAATGTAGCAATGTTTTCTACAAGACGCTCAAGAGCAATGTATTCCCTGGGCTGGCACGCTGCACCTAGGAGGAACTCAGTGAGGGTCAGTGGGTGAGCAAATGAATGCAACAGCTTCTCAAGCATGGTCATTTGGATTTCACCTGCAGAGCCGGGCATCATCTACTCCTTAGAAAGTTCTCTCTGAGTTAAAGTCTGTCTCCTTATTTCTACCACCCATTGGTCTAGTTCTGTCATCCAAAGAAACATAACGACTCTGGTCATTCTTCCATGCCACTGTTTTTTGCAAATTTGGAGATGTTTGTTGGGTCTTACACTTACCCTTTGCAAATAAACATCTCCAGGTCCTTTTTAGAGTTCAGAGGAACCAACCTGCTATTATGAGTCATACTGGATTCCCTTGTCTCTCATTTAATTCACTGAGAAAGATGGGTTGTATAGGGGTTGGATTATGTATTTGGAGAGGGGGTTCTCCCAGAGGCAAGACCCAGGAGTCCCTGAACTTTTGCATGTATGTCATGCTCCCATTGGGGTGTGTGCTCTGTCCCTACTGCTGCTGAGGCCATATGGTCACTTTCCAACAAGCCAGATTCCTTCTCCCCACAAACCCCCGAACTCCCATGCTGAGGGTTTGTGGGACCTGTCATCCTCCCACTGCTTCCAGTTCCTTCAGATGGCACTGTGCCAGGAAGGGGCCTTCTCAGCATGTCCCACTGGCAGCCTTTGCTGCTAGCCTAGGTCTACCCGAAATCACAGCCATTACCACTCAGGCCCACTTCTTCCAGCTCGGTTCCCAGCGCCTCAAGCAAGCAAAAACAGCTGGTTCCTCATCCTCCACACCACCACCCTTCAAATTCTCGAAAGCCTTCATTAAATCACAATTCCACCTATGTCACCGCACCCCTAAGCTCCAGGGAATGCTCAGCCACAAACCAACCCTTCACCTTCTAAAGCAGAGGATCATAGTCAGTTTTTCTACAAAGCAAACCAGAAAATAACCAGAGCTCATTGTATGTAATAAAATAAATATTGTTTCTGAACTCTTGTTTTTTTCTATACAGGAATTCATTTTTTAGTCATATACATATATATCCTATATCTATATACATAAATATTCTTCATGCCCTGAAATGAAATGTTTAGTGTCTTTGTTATTGTGGGTTTCAGTCAAAAGAGTTTCATAAATACAGCTTTTCTGCAGCCCAGAGCTGTGGCTGTCCCTAGCTGATGCCTGAGCCTATAGGGCTGTGTAATAGAAGGAGGGGTTCTGAAGGTAGACACCACATCTGTCTTATTCACCAGGGCACCCCCGCACCTCGATCAGTATCTGCATAAGTAGATGTCTAATAAATATTTGCTAAATGAATGAAAACTACTCCCTGCCTGGGTGACCTCTGGGACTCAGTCCCCTCCTTTATAAAATGAGTTTTCAGCACTTCGTGATGAATGTTGAGTCCCCCTCAAACCCTTCCCTAAGAATCCATGACCATCTCTGGGTCCTGAAAAATGCTTTTTTGCAATGGCAAAGATTGGCTCTGGTAACTTTTCTCTCACCCCAAACTCACACTGTACCAATAACCACCCCTGGGTAAGAAGTGTGAGGATAAGCTGGTGCTGCATAGGAGCTGAAAAAAAATAAAGTAAATCCTGCCCAGTGTATGTCAGCCTGTGGTTTGTACTAGATTAATGAAAGCCCCACATGGCATAATTGTGTTTACAGTGAGCTTATAGGAGTTTTCCCTCAAGGTAGAGAAAGGGGAATGGGTTAAACAAATTATTTAGCTTTTTCTGACCTGAACTGGCAACAGTGATGGGGAGTGGTAGTTGAGGAATGGCCTTTCCAGTTACAGCTGACGGTGCTCACCTTGAGTTCCTTTGCAAACAGACCCTGGCCCTCCATCAGGGAGCCAGACAATTCCTAGGCAATATCTGAGGTCCAAAGCTCCAAATTGCTTCCTGTGGGAAAATTGTACCTTGTCCAGCAGTATAGAAGGGGCTTCCACTACAAAGCAGCAAGTAGCTGGTATTACAGGAATTGAGAGTCTGCTTTTTGCATGAGAAAAGTGAGACAAGTGAGCAAATTTGATTGCCGCTGGACTAGACTCCTGTTATCTTTATTCCTATCACCCAGCTTTTCTTCCTGAAACAGAAACACTTCACCGAGCTACATGCAGCCCACGTCTACAGGAGGATAATATCCTGCACTTCTGATAAAGAAAACACAAATCCTATTTGCTGAGTCTAGGCAACACCAAAAATCTAGTTTCAATTAACATTTTAATGAATGGGTTCAATGAATGACATGTTGTACTGGCATGTGTGACTTTGGTCTAACAGCAAATTAATTTTAACTACAGCTTGGGGAATGTGGATATGATTTTGCTTCACTTTTATGGTTGATTTTTTTTTCAGTCAATCCATAGTCATTGCCAGTTTCTCTTTAGTCTCTGAAGATATTTTTAGGTATGAGACTGTACTAACAGGATGTATATAATTTATTGGCACAACTTTTCTGTCAACCCGTCAGTCATTTTTAATTCCAAATTACATGGGCCCAACCCAGGTCTGGGATGCATTCACATTAAATGATTGTGGATCATTTATTTCAGAAATGATAGGTCGGAGAAAATGTGCTTGGCACATGAGAAATGAAATCCCACAGCACATCAAGTTCCCTGTTTCCTTGAGATCCTCATTTTTCCATTTAGCCCCTATTTTAACTTTTCCTCCTCTCACTTAGAGGCCTTGAAAGAATCCAAAACCAGACCAGGAGAAGCCGAGGCATCCACCCCCTGGCCCCAGGTTGAGTAAAATCACACTCCTAGAAGGTAGGAAGGAAATAACTATGATGACCACTGACATTTTGCATCACCTTTGAGAATTCAGCAAGGTGATGACAGGAGGTACAACAATGACATTTTTTGACAGGAAGTGTGATGACAACATTTTGCAGGCTCTTTTGGATTAGGTGACTTGGCCAAGGTCACACAGAAAGCAAAAGAGGTGCCAGAACACAAATACATGTTGTCTCTCACAGTGTTGCACTCTTTCCTTAGAAGTGATTCCCGCTGATCGCGAGTCTCCTTACAGTCCCCATTACCTGGCACCACACCTGTCCCAGTCTACCCAATTCCCTGTCAGTCAGAGAAGCACAACCTCTGAGTGACACAGAGGACGTATGTTCTGCAGGCGGGACTTACAGTCGTGGAAGTGAGTTCAGCTGGTTCTCTGCCTTTTGCTTGACGTCAGTGTGGGTAATCAGGAGAAGGCCAGGTGAGGGAGGCCGAAACCAAAGGAACTGTGTGCGGACGTCATCGCCTCCCATCTAAGGATGCTGCCCCTGGCCCGGAGAACTGCACTTGCACCCGGCCCCGGACTGGGACAAGCTGAAGAAGATCTTGAGGCCTGGCAGCTGCGCTGGAACAGCAAAGCCAGCCAACAGATCAGCCGCAGTAGTGCCCCTACCATCCTTTGTAAACCGATGATACAAATCAATTATACAGATTTGACATTGTGACAGTTCTCAGGTAATTTTTATTATTTAGATTTTTATTTATTTAAGCTTTTTATAGAAGCATAATTTGCATATTGTGAATCATAGGGGTAACTGTGAATGAGTCTGGTAAATGTCTATGTCCATGTGACACACACTACTATCAAGATGTAACCTATTTCCATTACTCCCAGTCAAAACCCCTCCCCACCACCACTACCAGAAGAAGACACTGTTCTGATTACTTTGGCAATAGATTCACTTTGCCTGTACTAGAACTCCATAAAAACAGAATCACACAGTAGTTTCTTTTTGTGATATGGATTCTTTTACTTAACATCGTATTTGTAAGATAATCCATGTTGTTACATGTATCGATAGATCACTTCTTTTTATTGCTGAATAGTGTTCCATGATAGGAATACTGCAATTTATCCATTTACCTGCTAATAGGCATTTGGGTTGTTTTCACTTTTTGGCCTGAACACAGCTACTACAGTACTTTTGTGTAAGACATTTGGTGGGGGGTGGGGCATGTGATTTTATTAAGACTAGAACTACAAGTCATAGGGTAGTGGTATGTTTAATTTTATTAGAAACTGCCAAACATTTTTCATTTCAAAGTGAGATATTATGGGCTGAATTGCATTCCTCCAAAATTCATATGTTAAAGTCTTAAGCCTCAGCACTTCAGAATGTCACTGTTTTGGAGACAGTCTTTAAAGAGGTTATTAAGTTAAAAAGGAGATCATTAGAATGGACCCTAATCCAGTATGATTGATGTCCTTATATGAAGAGGACATTAGGATACAGCTACACACAAAAGCAAGACCATGTGAAGACACAGAGAGAGGATAGCCGTCTAAAAGCCAAGGACAGAGGCCTTGGAAGAAACCAAACCTTGATTTTAGACTTCTAGCCTCCAGCACTGTGAGAAAATAAAATGTTATTTAAGCTGCCCAGTCTGCAGTACCTTGTTATGACAGCTCCAAGTTAATGTCATTTTTACACTTCCAACAGCCACGTATGTGAGTTTCAGTTGTGAGTTTCAGTTGTTTCACATCCTCACCATCGCTCAACATTGACATCACTTTTATTGTTAGCCATTCTACTGGGTGAACAGTGCACATAATTGTGATTTCCATTTGCATTTCTCTGACGACACGTCATGTTCGGCACTATTTTGTGTGCTTCTTGGCCATTCATTTATCTGTGAGGAGTAACTGTTCAAGTGTTGTCTTTTTACTCTTGAGTTGTAGAAATTCTTTACATATTCTGAACACAAACCCAATAGTAATGCATTGCAAATATTTTCTCCCAATCTAAGATCTGCCCATTAATTTCCTTAATAATAGCTTCTGAGGAGCAGTTTTTTACTTTAATAAGCTCCAGTGTATCATTTTATGATTTTTATTTTCTATGTACTCTCTAAGAAATCTTCCCCTCCTCCAAGGTCAAAAAGACCTTTTAGAAACATTATACTTTTCACTTCCCTGTTCCTGTCTATGATCCATTTCAAATGAATTTCTATGTATGGTATGAGGTATGGAATAAGGTTCATTTCTTTCCATGTATGTTCCAAAGCAGTTTGGAACTTTGGACTTCAGTAACTTTGTCAAAAATCAACTGGCCATATATGCATGAGGTGTCCTTCAGGAGTTTACTCCTTTTTGTTGAACTGTGAGTGAGGACAGAGAAAGCCCATCAGATGGCTTGACATTCCAGAACAATGCTCCTTCTCCAAGGTTCTCCATCTCGTTGAAGGGCAACAACATCCATCCGGTTTCACCACCCAGTGAAAGACATTGTAATCTTTCACCTAGAGGAGCACCTGCCTGCCCAGGGCCCACCTGCATCCTCACTGACCTCTTTCTAAGCCATTTTCTGTACAAATATCTGATCCTGGTCCAACTTAAAGTCTTTTAGTGACTTCTTATTTTTCTTAAGGTAGATCCAGAATACTTTCCTATTGTGTGTAACAGGCCCTTCGGGGTCCCAGCTATATGCCTACTAGGTTTCTTCTGTCCCTTGCTCTCTCTTGCCATCAGCACTTTAAATACTGTTCCCTACATGGTTTCTCTTCTTCAGACAGTTCCTGATCCATTAGCTCAAGCACCACTCCTTCAGAAAACTCTCCTTTTACCTCTCTAATTAGATCAAATTCCTCTCTTATAGGCTTGCGTAGCTTCTCTCCTGACAGCATTCATTCATCAAAATGGAAATTTTTATTTTTTTGTCACAGTGGACATTTTATAGTTTTTATTATTTGCTTAACCTCTCTCTTCCTCATTGTCCTCTATGATAAGGACAGTGATCATATCTGGATTTTTCTCACTGTTCTATCTCAAGACTTAGCTCAGTGCCTGATACATAGAAATCACTCAGTAAATACTTGTTAGGTAGATGAATGAAAACCAAAGAAGCTAGGGAGAAGGAGAACATGAACTTTCTCCTCTTTCTCTTAGGCCCCCAACCTCTCGCCGCCACCACCACATCTAGTTCACCTTCAAAATGTGGGTTCTGCCTAAATCTGCTCACTTTTCACCATCACTGGCCACCAGCCTGGCCTAAGCCACCACCAGTCTCACCTGGACCACTATAAGAATGTAACTGCTGGCTTCCCTTGTACCCTGTCTTAGTCCCTTCAGGCTGTTATAACAAAACATTACAGACATAATCAACAGAAATTTATTTCTCACCGTTCTGGAGGCTGGAAGTCCCAGGTCAGGGCACCAGAGTGGTCAGGTTCCGGTGGGGCCTCATCCTGGTTTACAGATGGCGCTTCTCACTGTGTCCTCCCGAGATGGAAGGGACTAGGGAGCTTTCTCCAGCTGTTTTATAAGGGCACTAAGCCTATTCATGAGGGTGGAGCCAAAGGCCCCACCTCCCAATACCATCACCTTGGGGGTTACTTTTCCACAGATGAATTTGGAAGGGCTTAAACATTCAGACCATAGAATTCATTTCTAAGTTCATTTCTGAGCAGTCAGCATGAGCCTTTCGAAATACACCCCATTTGACACCATCCAGTTGCTCGCCACAACAATCAGAGCACATCCAAACTTTTTCTTACTCATCCAAGATGCTTGCTACCATTTCCAACTCCCCTGCCACTGTCACCTTCAATTATCCCACTCCAGCCACCCTGGACATTTTGCCACTTCCTCAACATGCCAAACCCACTCTTGACTCAGGCCCTTGGCCATTCATATACTCTGCCTGAAATTCACTTCCCCCACATTGCTTTCCTTCTTCTTAGGTCTCAGCTCAAATGTCACCTCCTCAGACAGGTCTTCCCTGGCCATCCTAGCGAAAACAGCCCACATCCTACTCTCATCTCGTTTTATCACCTGATAATTACTTTTACTTCAGAAGAACTTTGACTTTCTAACATATCACATCTGTCTTGTCTTATCTTCCAGAGTAGACTGTAAGCCCTGCAAAGAAGACATGGAATTGTTCAACACTCTATATCTGCAGCCCAGAAAAGCCAATAGAAAGTGTTTAATAATTATTTGTCAACTGGATAACTAAAAAAAATAGAAAGAAAGGGAGAAATAGTATCCATGCACTGCCTGGCACAAAGCAGGTGCTCAAATAATGTTACTATGTTTCTAAAGATGTGCAATCCCTGAAACCATAATAAAATGATCTTCAGATGATTACAATTCTCAATTTAAGACACACAAAAATGGAGTTTAAGAAACAAATTATAAACCCATTGAAAACATCCCTATATTAAAGCATTAATTAGGTTTCCAACTTTAAGCTATGGTTTTCTTTTCCATTCTTTATTAAAGTTTTTAAGATGGTTTTTTATTGAACTCTATACCCTGAAATTTTTCTGAAAAATAATAGCTAAGTGGTTGAAAGTGTTGGAATGAAATAATTTTAAGTGACACCTGAGAGTTTTGTATTTCCCACATCCCCAGGGTCTAATGGTTTCTGTTTGCCTGTTCCCATAATGTTTTGCTCTACTGTAGTTCCTATCCCCTTTGCAGCTAAAATAATCACCTTATTTAATTGAACTAGAATGATGTTACTGTAACTCTTTCCCTGGGCATCTATACCCTGCAATCAGTCACTAAAACCTGAAAACAGGTCTCTAACTGTTTTCCAACAGGACTAAAACATGAAATCTGACCAGGCTTCTAGAATTTGATGTTTACGTTTGAAGACATTGCTATTCTCCCCATTCTCCTGGGTGTTTTTTCTTTTCCTATTTTTGACTGAAATTTCAAACTGACTTTTGATTAGAAGACAAAAGGTGTAGCTTTCTTGTGGGAAAACAGAAAAACTTGAAAAGGTAAAAGCTTTAGAATGAATGATACAAGAAAGTATCCAGGCACTTTATATGTCCATGGTGTCTATAATACACCTGAAAGAGGAATGGGTTTCAGAACTGAATGAAAGAGAACTGATGTCACAGAAAGTTGACGTCACACAGCCTGCGTCCTGAGTCGTTTAAGAACAGAGATGGGTGGATGGTGCCTGTCCATTCTGCTGACTTTGGCAGAAGATGGCGCTTGTAAGAGTCAGATCCTAAAACCGGGATACGAGTTATCCCTAATGAGGATAATTGGATCCCTCTTTCTCAAATCATAGGCTTGAGAAGTTCCTTACCAAAGTGTGGTGTTCCCTAAAACTAATTTAATCTTTAACTTTCTTTTGTAGCTGGTTCTCATGCAGCTGCAGCCACTAAACTCAGGTAAACATGCTTCAGACTTAGGATTGCCCATATTTCTCCCTTAGCTTGCTTTTCCCCAGTTGTTACTAAGCCTTCGAATGGAATAGATTTTAAGGCTCAAAGTGTTCAGTTAGCCACATTCATTATTCTAAATAAACTAAATTTCTAGGATTTTCTCCTAAGGCTTTTCTCCTTAGGAATTTCTCCTATGTCAGTTAGGCAAAGGCTACAAGAAAGCCAGAATAAAGAACCGTGAGATTTCAGGGGGTGACAGTACAAGCCACTGCACCACTGTGTCCCTCATGGAGGAGTCGGACTGGCGGTTCCCTTGGATCTCCGTAAATTCTGAGATCTTGTTACCAAGTTGTGGGAAAATTCAAGCTGCTTTCCTAAAAGACTTAATTAGTTCTTGTTCATTTGGAAATGCTCACCCTTGTTGGACATCCATTTTGAGAAGTCATATCCTTATGACTTCTTTTAAATTGCTGTATTTATTATCCCTGAGCTTGGGAGCTCATAAAGAGAGCATTTCTGAAAGAAGGCTCTGTGAATCAGCATAGCCTTGCTGTTGTTTTATATAATTCAATCGAGTTTAACAGCAAATATCAGTTCAACAACCCCACTGATGGAGATTCACCAGTCCAAGGCACTGTACAGTAACATAATGTGGGAGATAACAGAAATGAATGAGTTTCTGTCTTATTTCATTCAGATGACTAGCTAAGAGAACTCTCTAGCTCTTCTCCCTTCTCATTCCTGGCTCCTTGGGCACACGTGTGCATTTGAAATGTGTGCATATAGGCCTATGGAAAAACTCAGCAGATGGATGGTCCTGCAGAACATTAAACAGAGAACTGAAGGTCAGGCTACAGAACATTAACAGAAAGGTTTTTCTCAAAATGTTGCTTTTTCTGTAGCAAAAGGGAATCAATGCAGAAAAAATAAGATAGCTCTCCTATATTTCTTGTAAAAATTGCAGGAAAGGAATATTCAGAGATGGGAGAGACCCATGTGCCTGAAGCAGTCACGTTTGCATTCTATAGAGACAAAGAAGCCTGGTAGACGACAAACCCCAGAACCTATGAGAGGGCAGATTGCTAGAATCTTCCCTAGATATCAGCTAAATCTTGGGGCCTGCAGGGTTCAGCTGGTTGGGCAGTAAGGGTGGGGACATAATGTGATAATGTGGTACCGACTTTGCAAAGTACCTTTCTTACCTTTTTTCACCTGATTTTACACTTATAACAATACTGACTTCATACTTATAATAAAGTTTTGAATAGGAACTTGGAAAAGAGGCAGAAAGATCTAATTTAGGACTAATGTCCCTTAGCAAGATTGGTCCCAGCCTTCAACTTTTAGAGGCCACCCCCTGAGGAAATGTGATAAATGGATGTAGGAGTCCAAAATCCCTCAAATCTAATGAGTTTTCTGTATCTTAAGAGTTGTGAAAAAAGATCTTGAAAGCTATGGATGGCATCATTACTCAATCCGTGCAACTCAGTTTGGGAAAATGTTATCCTCAGACAATTTGTTCTGTTTCCTAAATCTCCATTTGTCACATGACCCTAGAGAATAATCATTTGCCATTTAGATCAAAGTCGATTCCCACAATCTCTTGCTACAATCCATTTTTTAAAGAAGAATGTGGCTTCTTTGTGAAGCTTAATTGCCTCCATCAGTGTGTTTGTGGAAAAAACAAAAGCAAGAGGCTGTAAACTGGATATGTTATAAACTATTGTCTTACTAGTAGAATTTTTTAGCATTTAATTATATAGTATTTAATTAATGTAATTTACACACATTTCAACAAATTTTCAATCAGGATAATATCCTCTATGCTCTTTTTTCTTAGTGGTAGATGTCCTTTACATACTTATACATTTACATACATAATTACATGCTTTAAACCTCAGGCACTGGGTTTGCAACATTACAATGCAATAAAATGACTCAGAATAGAAAATTAAAAGGAGGGGTTGTAAAAAAATGTAATGAAAGGGGGTATTGTTTTGTTAAATGCCTCTGAATGTAAGAGTAAAAACATTTGAAAACCAAGTTTATTTTAAAGCTTCCTAGCAGCCTAGGCAAAAAAGGAAACCTATTTCCTAATAGCACAAAGCCTTTCCCCTGTGCTAAAATATGCCTGGAATATTAGACAAACACCTCTATATAAGACCTTGAAAATAGAATGGATGTCTTCAGCTTGAGTTTCATCGAAGGCAAAAACTTCAGTATGACCATAAAATAAATCGGAGAGGACATTATCTATCATATATAGGAGACTTGAGCCCTAGCTTTGTTCTGATAGTCAAGGCCTGTGATACATGCGATCTTATCATGATGGTGGGCAAAACTCAACTCTTCTCATGGCAGATGCCAGGGCAATAGCAATGATGCCAGCAGTGAGAATAAGATTTCCCCAGCAGAAGATTCAAGTCCCAGGAGTAGACTGTAAACACCATAGGCAGAGTCTCTCCATCTTCACATGGAGATGAAAGCTGAGCGAAGTAAAGATAATTAATAGAGTAAGATGGCTAGGGGTCTGGGCTTCTTTCTGCCAGCATGATGCAATTCTGCAAGTCTCAAGGTATTTGTGCCTATAGATAGAGAAAAGAGGTTAGTGTGACTACCTAACCTAGGTGGAAATGACCGATGTCACTGGGCAAAATAACTGAAGTTGGTGAAAGCTTCATGACTGTGAAACATAATTTTCAACACACAGGAAAAACAAGTCCCTGCAATGTATGTTGTATCACCAAATTTAAGTTCATTCTTTTCTCTGTCACTTCCATTCTGGTATTGAGTCCATTCAAGGAAATTTGTTCAGATACTATATTTTGTACTTCTAAAATGTCTGTTTTATTTAATTTTTTTAGATCGTATTTCTAAGTTGATAACTTCTCACTATCCATTCATTTCAAAAGTGTTTACCTTTATCCCAAGGAGTACAGTTCTAATAGCTGCTTTAATGTCTTTATCTGATAATTCCAACATCTAGAGTAATAGCATATCTAGCAAGTATCTAGGAATCTAGGATAATTCCAATATCACCTTTGGGTAAATTGTCTTTTCCCTTGAAATTTGTCTCATTTTTGTGGGGTTTTATATGTCAAGTAACTTTGGATTTCATCTTGGATATTTGAATATTATGTTGATACTCTGGGTCTTGTTAAAATCCTCTGAAAATTTTTTATATTCTTATTATTATACAACTCACTACTTAAAGTTCATATCACAAGTCCTGCCTTACTTCCTATAAATGTTGGTTCCAGTGTACTTCAATTTTCATATCCTCTGCTTTATTTGTGTTTGTACCACTCAGAAGTTAATCTAGTACTTGAACAGTTTATATCTTAGTTCGTTTCTCAGATTTTGCATCTTTGGCTCTGACTTACACATATAAAGCTCAGGGGTTAGCCTGGGATTTTGTTAGTTCATTCATGGAGCTTGGGGATTCTCTTTTGCAGTGTTCTCCTCTCACATATTCCCTCTACATCTTCTACCTCCTAGTGACTCCCCTCTCCCTAGTTATTCTGGCCAGAAATATGGTTTCTCTCAGAGCTTTATCCTCCTGTGTTGTCATACATTTCTACATGACAGGAGCTGCCTCAGAAGAAAGCACACACACACAAAAAGAAAAGACATGGATATCCTCTACACATTTTGGACCACTGGGGCCCATTTTCCCATTTTTCCTAATAGAGAAATAGGTTTTCTCTAGAGATTTTGGGTTCTCCATCCATCACCTTACTGGTAGTGCAATTCCACAGCAAGGGTCAACCTTGGGGCAGGGCCAGGAGAGACGATAAAAGGAAGAAAGAATGGGGATTCCTCTAAGCTTTCATGCTCACAAGGTCCCCTTTTCCTGGTGCTCCAACCAGAAAGAGTTGCTGTTAGAGGTTTTGCTGTTAATGCCTACTGAACAGGGCCCCATGACTCAGGCCACCCTCACTCTCAACTCAGGGCCATGAGATTGGTGGAGGACTGGAGAATGGGGTCTTCAAGGATTTTTTCTACTATTGCCTGAAATTGTTTCCCACTTTTTCCCCAGCTTTACTGAGATTTAATTGACAAATAACACTGCATAAGTTTTAGGTATACAACATGATGATCATGATGATTTGATACACATATATATTGTGAAATGACTTGTCTTACTTAACACAATGTCCTTAAGGTTCATCTATGTTGTTGCAAATGGAAGGATTTCCTTCCTTTTTTATGAATAAATAATATTCCAATGCTTATTTACACTATGTTTTATTTACCTGTTCATCCACTGATGGACACATCAGTTATTTTCATGCCCTGGCTATTACAAATAATGCTGCAATGAACATGGGAGAAGGAGGCAGTGCAAATATCTCTTTGATATCATGATTTCATTTCCTTCAGATAGATACCCAGAAGAGGGGTTATTGGAGCAGATGGTAGTTCTATTTTTAATTTTTTAAAGAATATCCATACTGTTTTCTATAATGGTTGTACAATTTCCAATTTCAGCAACAGTTGAAAAGGGTTACCTTTTCTCCACATCCTCATCAAAACTTGCTAACTCTTTTTGATAATGGCCATGCCAACAGATGTGAGGTGATATCTGATTGTGGTTTTCAGTTATATTTCCCTAATGATACATATATATGGGCTTATTTCTGAGCTCTCTATTCTGTTCCACTAATCTATGTGTCTTTTTTATGCCAATACCATAGTATTTTGTTTCCTACAGCTTTGTTATATAGTTTGAATAGCCATGTTGTTTGGCTATTCAGGGTCTTCTGTGGCTCCATAGAAATTTAGGATTGTTTTCCTATTTCTGTAAAAAAAATACCATTGGACATTTGATAGGGATTGCATTGAATCTGTAAATGGTTTTGAGTAGAGGAACATTTTAACACTTAATTCTTCTTATCCATGAACATGGGATATCTTTCCATTTATTTGTGTCTTCTTCAATTTCTTTCATGGGTGTCTTATAGTTTTCAGTGTACAGATATTTCACCTACTTGACTAAATGTATTCCTAAATATATTTTTTTATGCCATTATGAATGGGGTCATTTTGTTTCTTTTTCAGATATTTCATTATTAATGTATAGAAACTACTTTTGTATGCTGATTTTCTATCCTGTAACTTCACTAAATTCATTGATTAGGTCTAACAATTTTTTGATGGAGTCTTTAGCATTTTCTATCTATAATATCATGTCATCTACAAATAAAGAGTTTTACTTCTTCCATTCTGATTTGAATGCCCTGTATTCCTTTTTCTTGCCTAATTGCTCTGGTTAGTACTTTCAGTACTGTGTAAAATAAAAATGGCAAGAGTGGGCATCCTTGTTTTGGTCCCACTATTATAGGAAAACTTCCAGCTTTTCACTGTTATGATGTTAACTGTAAGCTTGTCATATATGGCTTTTACTATGTTGTGGTACAATTCCTCTACACCTACTTTGTTGAGAATTTTTACCGTGAATAGACATTAAATTAATTTTTAAAAATGCTTTTCTGTATCTATGGTGATAATCACATTATTTTTATCCTTCATTTTGTAGTGTGGTTTATCACATTGATTGAGTTGTGGACATTGAACCATCCTTGCATGCCAGAAGTGAATACCACTTGCTCCTGGTATATAAACCCTTTAATACATTGTCAAATTCTATTTGCTAATATTTTGTAGAAGATTTTTGTTTCTATGTTAATCAGAGATATTGGCCTCTAATTTTTTTTTTCTTATAATGTCCTTTTCTGGTTTTGGTATCACAATAATGCTGGCCTCATAAAATAAGTTTTGAAATGTGCCCCCTTGAATTTTTTGGAAGAGTTTGAGAAGGATTAGTGCTAATTCTTCCTTAAGTGTTTGATAGAATTCACCAGTGAAGCCATCTATCTGGTCCCAGAATTTTGTTTGTTGGGAGGTTTTTGATTACTGATTCACTATTCTTACTAGTAAATTGTTCAGATGTTCTATTCATGATTAAGTCTTGGTAAGGAATTTATTTTCTTATAGATTCTCTAATTTATTGGCATATAATTCTTCATATATTATAATCTTATATGTATCTACTACAGGTTTTGCCTTTTTGGTTACCATGAGGATAACATAAAATATAACATTCTATTTTAAGCTCCTGACAATTTACCTTTGAAAGTATATGGAGATTACATTTTTATTTCTCCCCTCTTACATTTTAGGCTTTTAATGGTACAACTTACATCTTTTGTGTAGTGTATCTAATAACAAATCATTATAGTTAAAGTTATTTTTAATATGTTTTTTAACTTTTAAACTAGAGGTGTGATTTATATACCACCATTTCAATATTAGAGAATCTGAGTTTGACTATATATTTACCTTTGCTGAAGAGTTTTACATGTGCATGTGTTTTTACAATGGTAATTGGCATCCTTTCATTTCAAGAATGCTTTTAGAATGTTCTTTATCATTTTTTGTAAGGTGTGTCTTATAGTGAGAAATTCCCTCAGTGTTTTATTGTTTGGAGAAGTCTTTTTATCTCCTTCATCTCAGAAGGACAGCTTTGCTAGGTGTAGTAACTTTCTGGGGACTCTGAAAAGAAAACAACAGCAGGGTCATCAAAATGGTGACATAGGTCATTCCCAACTTCAGTCCACTTCATAAGAAGACCAGCTAACAGCTATCCATAAGTAGGACACCATTGGGAAATGCTCACCTTAGGAGAAGAGCCATGACCTCGTGGATCTCCAAGCCAGATCAACACCATTCTCTGTCTCCCCTTCCTCCACAAAGGTTCATGCACTGGGAGGGAATTTGCCCAAGGTTTACCTAGAGATCTAATGGTAAAATATATCCAAAATCAGGGCAAGGCTTTCTCCAGATACCTAGTTCTTCTCTCCCCCAAGATTAAAGCAATTTAGCACACACACAAAAAAATCCATCAAGTTAGTAACTTTTCCTACTGTTTCGGGGTAAAAGAAAGTCTTTCTAGCTCACTAGTTTCTGGAAACACCAAGAGTTTTCAAGGTATAAATCACATTTTTTAGTTACTTACAGTCTAGAACATATAGGAGAAAGATGAACAGCATAAAATAAGTTGAAATTAGCAAAAATTTAAACTCATATTCTACCTGCCCCTACCATTTCCATTGCCACCATCATCATCCTCAACAACTGTGATGAATTAGATGATAAGCTTTTTTAAAAAAAAATCTGTTTTTCAGGATGTTTCAATTTTACTCAAAGGTTAAGTATAAAAATCCAGAGACAACCTAATCCTCATAAGTTATTTTCAAGAGTCACTCAATTCTCCATTTTTAAGCTCTTGCTAAAAACATTTAAATTCTGATTCTTTTAAAATGAATTGGAATATATAAGTTTGTGTTTTGTTGAGATCAACACACCATATTAATTTGGTCAATTTTGTCTATCAGTGAAAAAGCAAAGCAGTCAAAAACTGATTTAGAATGATGTAGATACCTTCAAGAATATAAGGCAATCAGAAAAAAAAAACTTTCCTTTTCATCTCTATCATTGACCAGAGCACTGGTTAGAATCTCAGATAAGTAGAGAAATAACTATTTAAAATTGAATTCCTGTCTACACAGTGCCAAAACATCTAGTAAGTCTGCTTAAAAAATATGTCTACCCAGATGTTTGGCACTGCATAGACAAAACATCCAGATGACTGGCTGATCTTATGAATAAACTGCTGAAATGGACCAGATGTTCTGGCTTCTTCAGGCTCCAGGGCCTAGGCGTCCTTGGGGACACAAGGAGAAAGCAAATGTCCCCACTGGAACTTCACCACCTGCATGCCTTCCTTGGACACTGAAGTGGGTGTGTAAAAGCAGGGTTTAAATTAAAAATGTCAATGACCGCCTTAGAAAAATCAAATGTAAAGTCCAAGACGGACAGAATGTGATATTTATCTAAAGTCCATGTTTTGGGAAGTCACTGAGTCACATCTATCTTGAGGCATTGTGGTTGCATTTCTAAATATTCTCCCCCTTGAGACTTTCTCTTTCAACCCAAGTTCTGGGCTCATTTTTTCCGATCCAGGGTACAGTGGTTTTTTACAGGCAACAGTTAAAGCTGAAATCTAGAACTTTCTCTTTCCTCCATCACTTTGCCCCTTCCTTGCTCCTTTTCTTGGACTTCCTTTCATATCTTTCCTTTCCTATGGTGTGCAAGTGGGAACAGGAGAATAAGAATCATGCCAGGTATTTTTCTGGCAGAGCCCATGCACGGGGTGGGCAGCCCCAGAAAAAAGGCCCAATGCCACCACTGGCAGGGCAAGCAGGAGGGGCAGTGGGCACAGGAAGGGACGGAGATGCCGAGCGACGACGGCACTGGGAGGAGGAGACCCACAGGGCTGCCAGCCCGCAGAGCCTCAGAGCAGCCCCCAGGAGGATGTTAACTGACAGCGCCACAGAAGCTGGGGTCCCCTCCAGCCAACTTGTTTAAAATGGTGTCTTGCTGGAAACTGAGGGCAGCAAGAAGGGAGGCATCTCAAAACACACCATGTGATTACTAAGCTCCCAACTGTATTTAGACAACAGCTTTGGCTTCCGTCAGAAAGGGCAGATATGCATTTAATCTGTTATATAATTTTTGGTTTCAGAGGATTTGTTTTGTTTCTTTAAAAAAAAAAGTTATTAAAAGATTTCCTTCGTGTCAGTATTTTCTGGAGCCTTCCCTGGGACACTTTCTGCTGCTCTGTGAAGGAAAAAGAAAAGCTGTGATTGCTTTCAGGTCTCTCTCCAAAGAGACTTATTAAAACAATCTTCCAACTGCCACTGGAGGAAGAGTTACTGCATCTCTCATCAGGATACAATTAATAGAACAAGCGAAGTGGTGTGGGAAAGAAAATAGAAAAAGGCATCATTCCCAGCGTCCCTCTTGGAGGCAACCCTACACTGTGCTGGCCTGAAGAAAATCAGAACAGCAAACCTGAAAGTTGAAAGAACATGGGCCACACTCCCACCCCCACCCCAAGACACGCAGGACACACCCCAATTTTGCTAATAGCGAAAGATGGCAGAGAGAGACAGGAACATTTAAATACAACAGTAAAGAGTATTATTTTCCTCTCTTTGGATTAAAAAAAAACCCTTCTCCCATTTCTAACCACCCCCACCCTTGCCTCATTTCCCCTCCCCTCACCCCTTCGTCTCTCAGAGATTGGCTTTATTTAAAAAACTATATTTCTGCCCAGGCATTCAAAAATGCTGAGTGCCTCAAGCAAAGTAGTAGAATAAGCATGTTTCTTACTGCTTCTTGGCAACTCCGCGGCCCAAGACCTGCTTCCAATTAGTGATCATGTGGCTTCAGTTTAGTATTATCATGAAAATGAAATTACCACTTTAGAAAAGTCAAGTTATTTTGGAAGTGAAAACTGCAGGTCAGAGCCCACCAAAATTCCAAAAAATTTGCTCAAGAAACATCTTGTTGAAGGGTCAAAATGGTCTGGCTGATAAACATCCTGAGGTTGTGATACATGCCACTCCTCTGGCAGGCCACCTTGGGCCTCGTTGTTGAAGGTCAAGCTCAGTGTCCTTCAGGAAAAGACATCCTCCTGCTGGCTGATCTGAACTGGCTCTGCCAGCAAAGAAATTGCACTGGCTTCTCCAGTCCTCTGATCTGCTTGAACCTACAGGTCCCAGCCACTCACCTGGCTGAGATACATGCTCCCAGCGCTAGTTCTTCCTCTACTAAGCTTTATATCGTCCTTCTCCAATAAGATTGTCTGAGAGCAGAGGTGTGTCTTTACATTTCTGTGGCTTCATAAATTCTTAGAACAGGAAGGGAGCTTGTCCAACCACTTAACTTTACAGATAAGGCCTATTAGCTAGTTTCTGGCAGACACACTAGGAGGACAAAGGCCTCTGGTCACATCAACGTCAGCCCTGAACCCACAAAACACCTCACCTCCAGGATACCCTACAAAAGTGTTATAGACCAGACCTTGGAAGCCTTGTGTGCCAGCAGAGTGCTGAGACCCTTGAGATTCAGAAGGACTGGGTTCAAATCCTGGGGCCATCATGAGCCTACTAGGTGACTGAAGACAAATTCTTTACATCAGCCTTTGTTTATTCATCTGTAAACGTGGGGAAATATAAATATCTACCTCATGGTTTGCTGGAGGTTAAATAAGATAATGTATGTAAAGTATTTAGTTCATGTGCATATAGTTAATAACCAGTAAATTAATGGTTATTGTTTTATTATCATTTTCATTTGGCGTATGTTTGATGGAACCCAAACAGAGGGTTTCTTTTGTTGAAAGCACCATGGCTTGTCAATGAAAACATGGGTTTATTTAGAGGAAATGGTCTGTATCATCTTTCTGGAACCATCTCTTATTATTATGAAATTCCAGGAACTGGAATAAAATAACAAGAGGTGGGGAGGTAGGGTGAGCAGATTCTTCATAAAACAACTTGAGCCAACCAGCCAGGGGATCCACAGTTTATTGAGTACTCTGTGTGTGTCAGGCACATGTCTGGGGCTGTTAGGAAGTTCAGGAAATGTTAAACATGAGCTGTCTTCAAATGTTCATAATCTAGCTGGAGATACAGTCTTCATGGGAAGAAAACTAAAATTCCAGCTGTGTGTAGTGTGTCTCCAGGGGTCTATTGACAGCAAATATTATGGAGGTTCAGAAGAAATAGCAACAGCTTCCAGGTGGTGTGGCAGGGAAAATGTCATGGAGAAGGTGAAGCTTAAGGTTTAAAAAGAACTGGAAAGACACAACTAGGTGGAGATGAGGAAGCAGTGCTCCTTGTACTGAGGAAAGAATCTATGAAAAAGCCCAGATGTAGGAATTTCAAGGTGCATTTAAAGGCAGTGAGATCAGACTCGCTAAAGTTAAAGGGAAGCCTTGTGAGCCAGCAGAGTGCTGAGACCCTTGAGATTCTATAAATTTAGGGAACATGAGAGTAGAAGGGTTGCTTGAAAATGTACTATGGAGAGCTTTGAGTGCTTTGCTTATTACAGGGCCTCCTACGGTTATGAAGAGTATGGCGCACCTTAGCTTTGTGCAGTGTACAACCTAAACAACTGTACTTAGCGGCTTGGCTAACTTTGGATTTCACCTGCCAGGTAGCCATGCAGCACTAAGGGTTTTTGAGTAAGATATCAAGATGTGCTTTTTATATATACTGGTGAGGACAATGCACTCAAGATGGAGGAGTTAGAAATGAGCATCATTTCAATGAAGTAACAGACCACCAATTTGGGTATAGAAAAGTAGAAAAGCTCTGATGCATTAAAATCCTGGATCTTTACATCCACAGCCTTAGCACCTTTTGAATTTAAAGAATCTGGTCCAAGCTAAGTTTTTCTGAGCTAACTGGAGGAAAAAAATCTTAGAATAAAATGTCATAGTGTGAGCTTTTCTAAAATTCTCCATATCTAATAACATGATGTCTGAAAGAATTTAGTGGGACGGGGCAGGCTATGGGGCTGAAAGGAGGGGAGTGGAAGCCATGTACTATCTAAACCTTCTCAGAGAAGCAGGAAATGAAGAAGCAGGCAGAAGAGAGGATTCTGTCCCGATTACTCCATTTTTCCTTTCACTGTCTTTGAGAACAACTGTTCTGTGACGTGTGTCAAAGATACAGACAAGCCCTTAATTATGCCAAGAAAAACTCTCTTGGATGTAGTACAACATTGGCTCTAGCATGAGGTGGGGGCAAAGAGGAGGCGTATTACAGAAGGAAACAGCAATGTGTGGTCCTCCTCACATACTCTGCAGTTCATGGGGGAGTTTAGAACCACAAGCTACCTCAAATGCCACTCAGCCCCAAGCCCTGAGCCCCACTGCTTCAGGCAAACAACCCCACAACACCATGAGACTCCCAACTACTTCCCACTCTGGGCTCCATGTGTCATAGCTTCTACTGAATGTCAGGGGGGACTGAAACTCTAAGGAGATCAGAAATTTTCTACAAGCCCGAAGGTGTGGAGCAGATGCTGGGGGTGGGGGGTGCCAGAGGGATGGAAACAGATGCCTAGAAGTTTCTGCCATCAACACCTATTTGTAGATTCAAGTTTGAACCATCATTTGCAAATGCCTGTAAAATAATCCATCTCCCATGACCTCAATGGAACATGACTTGGCTGGCAGGATAAATGCATCCTGAGGAGAAAAGCAGCTTGCCCAGATCTTCACAGAAAACTTAGAAAATCCCAATATGGGCCCCATTGCTCTAAGGCAGGAGGGCTCTGTAGCGGTCAGGGATCCCCCAGCCACACCAAACGGGCCTCCTCAAACCCTGCTGGTAACCGAGGACAGAGGCAGGGTGGGAGGCAGAGCACGGTGGAGGATGGCTCTTCCACACAGTCCTCCGGGCCCCTAGAGAGCGCCAGGAACCAGGACCCCCTGTCTCCCCCCACTTTCTGCCACACTCAGACATACCCCAGAGGAGTCCTCTGACCCCCTCAGGAGACAACAGATCCAGGCAAAGCCCAGCTGACCCCACAACCCTCCCAGAGCTGCCCCGGCCCAGGGCAGGCCCCTAATGGATGTGCCCGAGTGCCCCAGGAGCCAAGCCACCAGACCAGAATGGCAAAGAAAATGACTCAGAATTGTTGACAGGCAGCCCCATGTCTGTGGACTGCAAATGCAGGGGAAACACGCAGACGCAACCCGTGGTAGCTACCGGAGCAGGTTTCCGGGCCTCTGGCATTCCACAAGCATAGCCACTGGGGGACGGCACGAGGCTTGGCTGCATTTAACCATTTTCTTTCATTTCTTGTAAGTGCTGCTTCAACGAACCATTTCAGCCAGGGACTCGTGTGGGATTGCAGGGCGCTGCAGGGGACCCTCAGCATGCTGCAGTCAGAATGAGGACAGGAAATACCTTGGGGCCCATTGCCCATGGAAAACGCTATCATCGAGGCATGCAGGACATCCCCGCCTGCCTCTCTCCTTGCCTGTGTTTCTGCTGCCCTTTTCTTCCACATGCAGAAGATGTGTGTGTGCATACATACATATACACATAACGTAAGACCTAAAATATAACAAGACAATACAGAGCAATATGATATGCCCTTGTGTGCCCAGCACAGACATCAACTAACTTAAGACTGACCTTCTGGCAATGGCAAGTTTCCTCAGCCCAGCACTTTGAAAGTCAAGCAAGGTCACTTAAAGATCTCTGCCCTGATCATTATTTTCAGAGGAAGCACGAGGTGCACTTCCCTCCAGTGTTCCAAATGTTCTTTATGAGTGGATTCTTTTACTCAGTTGACAAAATCAGGAGCTTCCAGAAGCTTCCATGACTGGCACATCCACAGTCAATCAACAACAAGCTTCCAAGCATGGACAAGCAGTTGGTCTCAGATCATGACTTGTATCTAGCAGAGGCCAGCTCACACTTGAGGATGGCAGAAGACTCTCCTCAAAGTACCACAGGCCCATCTGCCTCCCTTTCTTGACCTCCTCCTCATCTCCTGCTTGCCCATCAGGTTTTATGAAGGAGCCATTCCTCCCCACTGTCTAGCTCCACCCATGCCTCTAGATGGATGCCTGCTGGAGCACACCTCACTCTGGTAAGTTACTGACACCTAACTCTCCTGGTCTCTTATATCACTGGATGTTTAGAGATAAAACTTTGATATAAGTACACAAATATCTCTGGGCATTCAGGCCACAAAATCTGTATTTGTGGATCGCCCAAGCTATGAGCACCACTCCTGAGTCACTCCCTTCTCTTCTTATTGATACTTCATCTCCCGCTCTATATGACAGCATCAAGTTCCCTCAAGAGGGCTTGTGTTTGTGTTTATTCCTTCATCAGCAAGTGTCTGGTGAACAGGCACTGAATACCAGGCATATTTGTTCTAGACCCCTGGCAACAGGCAGTAAGCAAAATTGCCAAAGTTCCTACCCTTATGGATCTTACATTCAGATAAGGGAGAAAGAAAATAACTACTTCATAATACAAGAGGGGTGATACAAGCTAAGATAAATATAGAACTATTAAGAGGGTTGAGAGTGAACTGGGTATGGGTGGCACTTCAGATGGCAAGGGGCTGGCTGGCCAGGAAAACCTCACTGAAGGGGAAATGCTTGGCAGATCGAAGTGCATTGAGAGAGCATGCATGAGGACACCTCTCATCTTCAAAAAATAAACTCAGTTCTCCAAGGCAGTCAAAGGTAGTGATGAAAATTAAAGTCCCTTACATTATTCCAGCACTTAATCATGTATCACACACTTTGCACTCACTGTTTCATTCACTTCTCACAGCTCTGTAAGGTATTATTCACACTTCAAAGGTGCTGAAGTGGAATCCCAGAGAGGGGAAGAGGCTTTCCCAAGGCCATTCAGAGAAGACACAGTGGCGGGGCTGGATTAGAACCCAGTTCTCCATATTTCCAGCCCAATGCTTCCTAGGAGGATAGATCATGTTGGATAATCCTAATATCAGGCATATTTTGCTTAAGACACCAATCAGAGATACAGGTCTTAGAACCTAAAAAAGCGTACTCAGAAATACATCACTCTCTGTCTGCAGCCCCAATTCCCTTCCAGCTTGACCTAAAACATAGCCATATGGTGACAAATGGGCAAGTGAGTTACTGAATTACTACAGGTGCCCTTAGATAAATAGGAGCTGACTATATTCAAACAAAAACCCAGCAAAAAGGAGATAATACAGTGTGCACACTATATCCGCTATTTACTGTAACTGATGTATATATATGTAATACACACACACACACACACCTGCTCACTGTGCATGTTAATAAAAGATATCATCTGGACTTTTGATACAAAGGTCCCAACTTTCCCCATATATGATGGACTATAAGGTGGAAAATCGCCTGTCCTATGTGATTTTTGACAAATCTTTTTCCCTTCTCTGGCCTCAATTTCCTCTTTTGTAAAAGAGCATTTGAAATTAGATGGTCCCCAAGTTTCTTTCCCCTTCCAGCATCCTACAGCTCAATACAAACTTGTATTTTTTCAATAATAAGTATAGACTTGGTTATTTTCAGAGGAAGCACCAGATGCCTTTCCCTTCAGTGTTCCAAATGTTCTTTATGAGTGAATTCCTTTGCTCAGTTGACAAAATCAGAAGCTTCCAGAAGCTTCTGGTTAAGTTTCCTAAGTAAGCATTTGGCTGCTGTGCCACAGCATCCCCAGCTAGAAATAGTCAATGTTCTCGTATTGCCTTCTTGATTCATTGTCCCAACAAAGACGCTCTGCCCAGGCTAAAAAGCTTCCTGGGCTTTTCTGCGATGAGGTGCAGAGTATATTCATTTTTACCAAATCAATGTCTAAAATTTCTGACTAAAACATTAAGACAGGGTAAAGCCTTTGGGGATGAGTATGGGAATAAAAAGGAAGAACAGGGGAGGGGCAGAAAATAATAAAAGGAGAAAAAAGAGGAAGAGAAGGTGAAGAAAGGAAAGAAAAGAAGTGGTGGGTGGTGGGTGATGGAGTGGTGGGGGCAGGGACAGGAAATGTTCTAGAAAAGTATTTCCAGAGCTTTGTGATCTGTTTCTTGTGTAAGGCATAAGGGCTTCATTAATAAGGAAGTGTGTGTATGTGTGTGTGTGTGTGTGTGCATCCTGAAACATATTAATCATGCTGGTGACGAGCAGATGAAATTGATGATTCCTGAAACTTCCTCTGAAATCAACTGGAGAGAACACATACGTGATGTTTCCTCAAACTGGCAAAAACACATCCATCCTTCATGGGCTGGTGTCGAGGACTCTTCCTCTGATTCTTGCCCTCACCCTGGGATGCACTCCCACAGTCCCTTTTCTTATCCAACCCCATCCCTGGTTTCTCCTCTCCTGGAGGGGGAAGATTTGTGTCATCTCCCTAGCTAGCTTTGGCCAGGGAAAGCTTTTCTTCCTCAACTTTCACACTTTTTCTATTTGCTTTGAGTCTCTCATTCCACTTTCTTCTTTCTGGTTATTTTTTTCATCAAGGTCTTGCCATTTTTTTCCACCTCCACATACACCTAGAGCACCTTATATCTTAGAGAAATAATCTTCAAACTGGGTGTGTGTACTCCTCCTGGGCCCAAACACTTTCTGGTGTTGGGGGTGGGGTGGGGGTACACAGGCAAGAATAATTTAAGAGAATCATTTTCCAGATGCTCAACATCCATAAACGTTCTTTAAACCAGCATCTCCAGTCTACCACGTCTGCATTTCACATCGCCTTTCACAAGCCACCACATTTCTAACCTGAAAAAATATGGTCTATTTCTTGTCCATCCAAATCATGCCTTGGGGCATAATCTTGGTGAATAAAAAACTCTAGGATACCAGACAAGGGGCCAGTTCAGTAATACATTGTTCCCAAAGGAATTCCTTGACAGCAAAACAATGAGGAATTTAGTAAAAATTATTAAAGGGGCATAACATTATTTCTTTCAGGAAGCCAATTAATGGTAGAGCTCTGTGACTCTGCGCAACTATCTATCTATGAGTTAGAAGTGAATAGTTGCCATAGGGACATATCAGCGAGTATATTTGAATTGAAATTTTAAGTCTGATTTCTTTCTGACCAAAAAAAGAGAAAAACTGATATGACTGATTTATTTGAAAATGTGAATCACCTTTTCCAAGGGGATTTATTTGAGTAGGAAACTTCACAAACTGAATGACAATATATATATTTAAAGCATGTATGTAATATGCCAGAAATTTATATTTGCAGCTATTAAACACATTAAAAGTTTTTAGTGTTATAAGAGATTATATTTTTGTTTCCAACTATCTGCTGTCCCATTCTTGTAAGAGGAACCTACCTGAGTCAGGCTTAACCATGACCTGCTATGGACCATGGAACATGAGCAGAAGTGATGTGTGTGCTATGGCTGCACAGAAGCTTTCAAAGTCACCATGCGGTTCTGTCAAAGCTCTTTTTCTCCTCTGTCACAAGAATTTCAGGTCCCAAACAGCAGGTGCTTCTTTAACCTGAATCTGGGAAAAAAGAAGATATATGTAACAGAACCATAAACAACCAAAATGTCAGGTAAGCAAGAAATAAGACTCTGTTATTATAAGCCACTAAGGTTTGGGATAAGTTTGTTATAGCACCATTAACCTAGCAAACACTGACTACAGTTTTCAACTCAAAGATGTCTGAAAGAGTAATGAACTTTTCAAAATTTTATTAGAGAGTATGAGAGAAAAAAAGTTGCAGACCTTCATTCTAGACCAATTGTCATTTCCCATTAGTTAAGCCACCTTTCACACATTCTCCTATCAGATATTCAAAAGGAGCACAGAGGTAGAGAAATGAAGAATACATATTCCCCAATCTCAAAGAAATTACAGTCTAATACACCAGAGATATACAAGTAATGTACTATACTGTCTGATAAGCATGACCATATGGGACTAGAGAACAGACATATCATAGAGAAGGATATAACTTTTTCTAAGGTAGAAGTCACTGGGGAAGAATTACTGGAGAAGCTGAAGTAGGGGAGGACATTTCAGATAGAATATAAATGCATGTAAAAGGATGTGATATGTTTACAGACGTATTGGTATTGCTGGAGCCCACTTTTCAGAAGCAATGGAGAGAGATACAGTCTGTGGCACACATGACCCTACATCCTTACCTTGTGATATTCATGCTCTAGTGATGTTCATACTCCTAGGACTTACTTCTAACCAATAAAATATGGCAAAAGTGATGGTAGCAATTCTATTCCATTATATAAGACTCCTAGAAGACTGCCTGGGAGTCTCTCCTTACCTTACTGGCTGTGAGAAAGCAGGTTGCCATGAAGCAAGCAGGAGCTCACCTGTCAAGAAACTGTAAGAGGCTTCTAGTAGCCAAGGGAGACCACAGTCCTGCAGCCACAAGGAAATAAATTCTGCTAACAATTAGAGTGAACTTAGAAATAAATTCTTCTCCAGTTGAGCCTCTGATGAGATCACAGCCACAGCTGATAACTTGATTGCAGTTTGGTTGAGACTCTGAAGCAGAGAACCAAGCTAAGTCATGTCCAGACTCCCAAAACACAGAAACTATTGAGGTAGCAAATGAGTTGTTTCAAGTTGCTAAGTTCATGGCAATTTGTTATACAGAAGTAGAAAACTAAAACACAGTTAGAGATGCATCAAATGACTATTGTAAGGAGTTCAAATTTTATATGTTGCCTATGTGGAGCCAGAGTGATGGCTTCAAGAGGGGAAATGACACAGTGGTAAGTTTTAGGATGATCACTCTGACAACAGGGTGGGAGACGGACTTCAAGGTGCAAGTTTAGAAGCTTCTCATCTTCTACAAATCCAAGGGTACAAGGGAGTATGTGTTCTCAGACCAAGAAATATCAGTAAACATGTATTTATTGAACATCTACAGGACACTGTGTCAGTGAAGAGGAATGTAGGAGGAGTCACAAATCATGATCTCCACTCTTTAAAAACTTTATGTCAAGTTAGGGAACATGATGGATCTACAGATACAAGTTTGTTTGTTTTGTTTCGTTTTGTTTTAGTATCTACTAGTAATCAAAAAGTGGATGGTACATGAGAGAAGAGATGGATCCGCATCTCCTACTAGGGGTGGTCAGGGATGGTTCCTGGGAGGAATGATTCTATGATCCATCTTGAAGGAAGAAGAGGATTTTGAGGAACAAGAGTAGTATTCAATGGCCTGTAGACAACTTGTTGGTGAGAGAAAATAATAGATTTGGAAAGAAAGCCTAAGGCTGGGACTTTTGGAAAGAACTTTAAGGGAAAAGATAGAAGTGAGACTGGGAGGCTTTGACCTTTCCCTTTCTTGTCTGCCTCTAGTGCTGACTACAGTTTGAAATTACATGAAGGGCAACCCGTGAAGGCTTAATGGAGGAAGTGAGAAATGAGCTGGTTTCTGACAGAGAGCAAAATTTAAATGAGCACCAATAAACAGAGAGAACCTTCCTATAGAGAGCAGTGTTGGGAAAGAATTTGATCCAGAAATGCAGGGAAGTCAGAGTACAAGGCAAGGAAGGAAAGTGAGAGCAGCCAGGAATGGCAACTGCCTTGCAGGCAGCAGAGAGTAAGGAAGAACAGAGAGGTAAGGGAAGTTCATTAAATTCCTGCTCAGCAGAGGGCACATCCCCTGCCAACTCTTAAAGCCAGAATCACCTGGTGTCCAGTGTCACTTGGCATCCAGTGTCTGCTTGAATCTGCATGGCTTGGGAACTGAGTCCCTATCACCCCAGGATTTGGGGGAGCCACAGAGCACTGGATGGAGTGAGATTATGTTCTGAGAACTTCCCAAAGCAAAGAAAGGAGATATGCAGGCAGGCTACTAAAGAGCACAAACTCACAGCTGCAGTTCCATACAGGTCACCCAGGTGACAGGAACTTGCAAGCCCAAATCAGAGCCCTCAGCGACCCCGCCCTGCTTATCTGAAGTAGGACAGAGACAGAGTGAGGACTTGACAATAGAATGAAACAGCAAAGTGACAAAGACACTTACCCCTGGAAGAGTGCAGAGACAAAACGCAGTAAGTTGAGCAGTGAGAAGTTTATTTAGGGCAAAAATGTGCACCCTCGAAGAAAGGAGAATACGGGCAGCCTCAAAGAGGAGGTGCACTTAAAAGTGGGGTTCTGTCTTTTAAAGATCTTCAAAAATGGAATAAAGGTAAAGGGTCAGGCATTGTAGGCTTGTCATGCAGTCTCATGATGTCTATCTCTGGTGAGAGACACTGTGTCATTATCCATACTCAGTCCTCCAGATAATTTTGTAAGATAAACGTAACACAAGGAATTTGTGGATCCTGTTGTTCTCCACGATAGCGGTTACTCCCAAATACTGAGAACATATCAGTTAAGACTGCTTGCCTTGCCTTAAGATAGGGTATTGGCTGATAACCAAAGAATATGTTTGGAATCTAATTTCCCAACTCTGCTTTTAAAATGTAATCTTAGCCTTAAGATAACACCCTCCTGTTCTTACTAGGCTATTCATATCTCGGCATTTTTAGGAAAATCAATCATGATGCTTGTCCCATGTCCCTGCCCTCTCTCACCTGCATTAGCTGGAGCAAGCTTCAAGGTCAGCCCAGATTCAGAGCATGTGGACTGAGCTCGCACTGCAAAGGGCATTACTCTGTGAGTTCTTCTGGCTATGTGGTTTTATCTGGTTAACTCTTTCAGTCCCATTTAGTGGGCTTTACTGGCCTTATTTTCCCTCCACCCTCTCATCTCTATTTTTCTGCCTCACAGTAGTGGATTACCAGAAGTGTGGCAATGGAGTGGGGACACGGAGAAGACCCATCTGCTAGAAGGGAGACAACGAAGAAATATGGGGAGAGAAGGATAAAAAAGTTGATGGGATCAAATTTTTACCTCAGAAGCTTTCAGATCATCAATACCCTTTTGATACTCATGTTCTTAGCCCATTCATAATCATGTTACTCCCTATTTATCACCTTTTAATGGCTTCCTGTTATCTTTGGGATAAAATCAATACTTCTTCCCATTTTGTACAAGGTGCAGCCTAATCTGTCCTCTCCTTATCTCCCTGGCCTCAACTCATACCACCAAGACCCCCAGACCTCTGAGCTCATTTCCTCAAAACGCTCAGCTCCCATCCCCAGGACCTTTACGCAGCCAGGTTTGGTGGTAGAGGAGGGCGAAGGCATGTTCTAGGCGGGATTTACCAGAACTCTGCTCATCTATTTGGGGTCCTTCTTGGTCATAAGCTCTCACGGCACCTACTTGCTTCATTGCATTTACCACTCAAGTCGTTGAGCGTCTATGGGTCTAACTAGAATGTAGGAGACCTGGTCCATACTGTTCACCACACTCCCCAGACCCAGTGTCATGCATGGCACAGAGCTGGCACACAATAAATATGGGTCCAGTGAGTGGGTGAGTCCCTGGAACCACCGTCTGCTGGAGTTTAGTCCTGCATAGATGACAAGGACTGGAGCCTGAATATGGTGCTTTTCCTCCTCACCCTGTGCCAGGCTCTATGCCCAGAGCATGAGAGAAAGGCATGTCACTGTGGCATTCCATGTACCCACTCCCCTGCTTGGGGCAGAGAGCCACCAAACATAAATGCACACCATTCCCTGACAGTGAGTAAAAGGCTTTCATAGCCATCCCTCAAAACAAGGTCTGGCCTTGTGTCACCATACTCCGTATCTCCATGACTGCTTAATGCTTTTACTGGCAAGTCCGCACGACAAACTTATGGGTTGTTTTTTTAAGTTGCCATTAATAGGTAAGAAACCAAGATGTTTCGGTATGCCTGGGATCACATGGCAAGTTAACAGTGGAACTTAAAGTTCCAACTCAAAACCACAGGGTAGTCATATTTATTGAAGAGGCATTGTTCAAAAGTGAGCCCTTTGGTTTCATCTGGTGATTTCATTCCAATTGTATGTAGACTGAGAGAAACCCCAGTCTGGCAGAGGACTTAATGCTCAGAATGTATGAGGATTTAGGACTTGCTGGAGCGGATGCCAAACTCGGTGCTGAGGACAGAGACTGAGCTGAGAGGGCCTGAATGCCTGAGAAGGGTGACGTTTTTAAAAGAAGGAAAGAGAATAGGGAAGAGTAGATAAGACTCAGGCTGGGACACACAGGGAGCTCCAGGAGGCCCCTGTGCAAGGAGAAGTGGGCCAACGTTTGGTTCTTTCAGAAACTCAGAAGACTGGTTTAAAAATAGAGTCACTAGACTGGATTTGAATCCTTGACCTTCCTATTCTGGTGATCTCAGAAAAGTGATTTCATCTATTTAACTAGTACCTACTTCATGGGATTGTTACACAAATTGAATGGGGCAATTCATATAAAGCAGGGGTGGACCGAATTGGACCCACTCCCTAGCTTTTTAAATAAAGTTTTATTGGAACATGGCCAGTCCCATTGGTTTACATATTGTCTATGGCTGTTTTCACACTGCAGTGGCAGCTGCAAAAGGGAGCATATAGCCTGCAAAGCTGAAAATATTTGCTGTATGGCCTTTTATAGAAAGAGTTTGCTTATCCCTGATATAAAGCATTTATTTCACATTAAGTGTGCTAATTTAGTATTAAATGTATACACATTTAGTAAAACACATTTAGTATACAGCCTGGTACAATGTAAGTCTCAGTAAATGTTAGTTGTTAATATATAAACCTCTCCTGTCAGATGAAAGCTCAGAGAGGTAAGTGATTTGCCCAGGACTGCTGAGCCAGGTAGTAGAAAAGACACAGGGTTCAAGAAAGAGAATTAGGTGTCAAACAGGCCTGTTAGGAAACCTGAGCCCCGTTGACTGTGTATCAGGACACAGGAAGTTCAATTCAAGGAAAGGTGCATATCAAATCCAGTGTCTTATGAGTTGATCTGGAAATAGAACAAAAATTGACTGTAAACAAGAATGAAAAGCTAAGGACAATAACTTTCCTCACGTGCGTTCCCCTTTTAAGAAAATCTAGGAAGAAGGGTCTGGAGAAAAAATTTTTTCAGAAAGGATGCTTTTGACCCCTGACTGATGGTTGTGACAAGTTACACGAAAGTGATTAAAAACGAGTGAGCAAATCTTCATCTAAATTAAAGTTGGTGACTATCTAGTCATTGCAGTCTGTGATTTATATAACAGGAAAGGAAACTGAAATACTTTCCACTTAATTTGTGTTTTATAACCCAGCAAATATAATCTATAATATACATAATGAAAATAGGCACTGTCAGTTCAATGATACCTTTGTACAATCAAATAATCACTTGGGTGTGTCTGAGGGATGGTAGTTATTATATATCAGAAGCTTTGAGCAAGCATGCAGTTTTAACATGAAGCAGAAAAATGGAAGCAAAAGTAATCATTACTAGGGTTTATTTTATCTTATCATTTTTGCTCAGTCAGTGGCATCTAACACAGGGATGGCAAATACTGTTCATGTAAATAGTGATCATACATTTGCTCTTCTATCCATGGCAGACATTACTAATTGATTTTGGCACATTTTCTCACTGCTCTGACTGCTTCAGAATTCTCTGCAATGCCATGCTCTATGAATCTACTAGGTGGCATGCAAAACGAAATAAAATTGCCATACCTAGTGCATGGCACATAGTAGGTGCTTCTTAAACTTCTATTAAAAGATGAATAAAGAAATGAATTAATGAGTGGATGAACACATAGGTGATTCAATAATGGACCTTTCTAAATGCAGCAAACTGCTTTGTTCCTTCTGGTCACAAGACAAAACAAGTAAGGGTGGTTTTGAAGCAGATTGTGGGTTTTACTGAAGAAAAACAACTCTAGCACATCCTTGGAGCCTTGAAGGAAAGGTTACATTTACATCTCTAAAGAATTGAATGGGGAAGAAATGGCTCTGGGGCTAATTTTTGCAATTATCTAGAAGAATGGCTCACTACATGAAGCCTCATTCATTTGTTCATTCAGTAAAACTTTATTTCATAGGTAATGGAGGACACGGGTTTCAAATACGGTCATTTTATGAGTTTAATGAAGATTCTATTACAATGGATAGTGCAATTCCCCAGGACCAGAAGGAGAAGGTAAGGAACCGTGCCCAGCCCTGGGCCTGACAGGAGCTGCAGCTACAGCCTGGGACTCAGTCAGCATGTTGCTTATGTGCCCTGGTGCCACCCTGAGCTCTATCCAAAGGGAGGCCTGAGACCCGGGGAGCCTGTGTCGGTCAGGGTTCTCTAGAGACACAGAGGCAGTAGAACACATAGAGCTTAGTATGCGGAGATTAAAGGAATTGGCTCGAGCAGTTACGAAGGCCAAGAAGTCCCACAATCTGACATCTACATGTAGAGAGCCAGGAAAGCTGGTGGCATAAGGCAAAAGGTGTAAATCCTGGAGTCCAAAGTCCAAGAGCCAGGAGCTCTGATGTCTGAGGGCAGAAAGAGATGGACTTCCCAGCTCAAGAAGAGAAAGAGAGAATTCATTCTTCCTTGGCCTTTTGATTCGGTTTGAGCCCCCAACTGATTGCCTGCCCACATTACTCAGTCTATTGAATGAAATGCTAATCTCCCCAGAAACGCCCCAGAGAAGCCCTCAGAAATAATGTCTTACTAGCTATCTGGGGATCCCTTGGCCCAGTCAAGTTGGCACTGTAACTAAACCATCACAGAGCCTATTGACACAATTCATGCAAGCCTACTCTGGGGCACAGAGCAGGCTGGGGAAGGAAGGGCATCGGAGAGGCAAACCGAGATACTCAGCTTGGAACTGGGCAGCAGCACTGTGCGACCCAGTTCTAGACACTGAGGACTCAACACTGAACGAGACAGACATGGTCCTTGCTCACAGGCAGCTGACAGTCTAACGGTGGGAAGGGAAGCCCTGAACTAAGGTATATGTTAAAGTAAGATGATTTCACATATTCTGGAAAACCCAAAGTTGGTGATATTTTACTGATACATTCCTATTACTTTTTCCTAAATTAAAAGATGAACCATCACCAGCAGATAATACAAATGCCAGGAGAGAGAACTCTCACCGATTGGCTGCTTATTCTTAAAAAAGAAAAGAGACACAATTTCCCTATCTTGTCTTTTTATCACATGCTCACTTCCAAAGTCATTGGCTCTTTAATAGTTTGAGAAAACAGATTTTTGGTTTTGGAATGGGTGCCTTGTTTAATCCTTGGTTTGTGCAATCTTGGTAAATCTGGGAGAAAGATATGGCCAGTGGGCAACACAAGAATGTAGTATTTGCGTAAGAAGAAAATAGATTTTTTTTTTTTTCTGAGTTGGGGTTTAACATTCGTTCAGCTCAAGAAACTTATTTCCAATCTGTTCTGGATTCTGTCCAAAGAGAACCATGACATTTCTCTTCATTATTAATATTTTAAAGCTTACTACCAGACATGATCTCTGTTAACATAGTAAAAGGAGACAGGGTTTGGCTGGGGGTTTTGGAGATTTTCCTGGGGGTACCTTCAGGAGGGGTTGGCAGGTAGAAAAGAGGAGAGTTTCTTTTTTTTTTATTCCAAAGTGTTTTTCACCAAGATACCAAATCCTGATCCCAAAATTGACAAGCCATGCCTGAAGTTGCGAAAGCAAAGAAGCATTGGCTGAACCTCAGAAAAACTTGCAAACAAATTCACAATATGATGGGTTCAAAATATTAAATTAAGTCTTCAGCAATCACAAATCTCACAACACATTCCAGCACAATTAAAAAAAGAGACAGAAATAAAGACCCCCAAACCAGCTGAGCTAGTATTTAAAGCCTTTTTAATTTAACAGAACCCATTTTTTATGGTATCCAGGATATGTTTCTGGCTTTTCAAGCTGTCACATGATCTCTTGTCCAGATGTGTGGGTGTGTTTCTGGGACTGGACCAGCCAAAATCTGCAGCACTTTCCTTCGGCTTGTAGCTCGTTACTGTAATTCAACCGTAGTCCTCTGGGCTACAGAAGCACCACATTAATATGTGGTACAACAATAACACAGGAGGGGATAAAGTTAACCAAAACATTCACATGAATCTGGAAAAGAGGAGAGGCCGGGGGTGGGGCAGGAGGAGACGGGGAGCCAACTCAGATAGGTTTATTTGTCGGCTCCACACAACACTGAAAACGAAACCTCCAAGTGTGGGGTGGTCTGAAAACTTCCCTTTTTCTCACCTACTGTGAGCAGCTTTTACCCGAGGACAAGACTTCCTGGAGCTTTCTTCAGGAAATTAGCAAATGCCTCTGTTTGGAACGTCAGGTTGCAGGAACCCACAGCAAGGCCAGAAAGTGCCTCAAGAACCGCAGAATACAGGGCTTCTCCTTCACAGAAATTTCTGGAAGCCCAGGCCTTCACCACAGAAGGGGAGGGGAATGGGGACCCAGGGTCAACCGCCTGCCTGCTGCTGCTTTGCCAGTGACCTTTGGGGGACTAACCCATCAAACTGCTCAGACAGCTGCTGGCATGCGACAACAATCGTTCAGCCTTGGTTTCTTCGTGCATAAAATGGGAATAGTGATAGAACCTGCCTTGAGGGGGTGTTTTCAAGGCTCCGTGGAATCATCATGTCAGCAGTTAACACGGTGTCTGTCACACGCTGAGGGCTTTGATTCATTCTTGAGTCTGTGGAAGGGGATTGGGTGCAATTTAATAATGTGATGAGGGTAAGCCCCGTGGAGAAGGTGATTCTGAAAATAAACAACATAAATGTTATTGATCATCTTAATTCACAAAGGACATCTATCACCTCAGCCGGTTCTTCCACCCAAGTTCTACTCCGAACTGTTGAGAAGAAGGGGCCTCATCAGAAAGAATGTGAGCAGCCAGAGAGTGTGTGGGTGTCTCAGCGACATCCTCCACCCCCGTTTAAGACCCTGCTCCCGGGTCTGCGGGACCCGGCACGGGGCTCCCAGCCCGGCACCCCGCCTGGGGCTGCGCTGGGAGCGGGAGCCACGTGACACAGCTGCTCCCTCCGCCTGGGGTCTCCTGTCACCCGTGAAGCAGGGGTTTAGGACAAGTAGGGCCCAACATCCCCTCTCACGCTGTTATGATCCTGCATGAAAAGGGCATGAAAGGTAAGAGCCGAAGATTTATTGAGCGGAAGCTCTATATTCTTTTTTGCTTTAACTCACACCCTCGCGGTGGCACAGGGCAGTTGCCAGGAGGGAATTCTACACCGGGCCTTCCTCCAACCTACTCCGTCTTTAGGACACTTTCCGCCTTCCTCGGAGTGTCAATCCTTCCAAAGCCTCTGCGCTCTACTCGGTTTGACTTCAGCTTGAGTGGTGAGAGGGAAGATTTATTTCCACAACTTTCTGCGGAGAGTGTTTCACAGAAGACGTATTGTTCCGAGCAAGATTTTCACCAGGGCGGTGGAAGAGGCAAGAAATCTGCCCCCGGAAATAATGTCACATTTCTTCAACATCATTGACTCTGAAAAAGAAAGAAAAACCTGTAATCAGTTCAGTTAGCCAGTATACAGATATCTATATTTTATGTATAAATATATGTGGGTGTGTGACATAATACATATACACACATTAAATCATGGAACCTCAGGGTCAGTAGGGCCCGTATAGAATTCCTTCTCTCCCCATAATGCACTCTAAATTACGCCCGCATTCAGTATAGCCTGGGTTACAGCCACAAAGAAAGATCTACCACCTGCAATCTGGCCAGTCTACTGAAGTTCTGCAGATGGCACCTGATAAAGCAGGACCTTAATTTACAGCCTCAGTTAGGGTAATTAATTCAAAAAAACTTTTAGTTAATCGAAAGTGAGTTTAAAGCCAAAGAAGTTAATAAAAAGACTTTTATTGAGTTTCAGTAGTGGCTCTCATCTCTGGCTACACAGTGGAATTCTCCTGGACCATGGTATTTTTACTGCAGCTCTACAGAGAATCTGTTCACAAAGTAATCCAGAGTTTACTGTGTTCACAATATAGTAATCCAGGTTCATTTTTGCAATAGGGAGAAATAGTCTACTTCTAATAATGAAAACTGTGACAGACTCATATGTGATTTCCCCCCAAAAATGTGTAACACATTAATCACTCCCTGCCCCATAGCCACACTCCAGTATTCTCAACTGGCCTTTACAAAGGGCCTTTTGATTCTCTTCGCTGCAATTGTGTGGGGGAGTTCAAAGAATCGTGGTCTATGAATCAAGAAACAGGGTCTTCCCCCACTCTCTCACCAACGTGCTGTACAGTTTTAGGTGAGTTGTTTATCTTTCGAGTCTGTTTGCTCTTCAGTTAAATGGACAGATTGTCCTAGGCAGTCTTGAAAATCTCTTCCTTTAGAAAGAAAGCATTGAAATTATGGAAAGAGTCAGAGAAATGGGAGTTTGAATCCCAGCTCAACCACTTTCTAAAACGTTGACCTTGGCCTTGTCTCTGAGTTGCAGAACAGCCACTGGTAACCGTGTACTGGGAAAATGAACTGAGATAACATACACGGGAGCGCCTTTGAGAAAGAGACACAGTGAAATGTGAATTTCGGTTCCTTTCGATTCCTTTCTTCCCCTCAGGCATCTTCCCCCTTCCTGTGTTGAAAAAGTGCCAAGTAGTTAAGAAACCCACCCAAATGGAAGCGGAATTCCTACTTGGCATATTCTTCTGTCCAGTAAAATTATTCTTTTCTATCCAGGTAGCCAAAGGAGGCGGAGTAGCTCATGCCGTCAGCTGGCCTTCCATATTCAACCTACTTCTTGGAGGTGATAACCCCCTCCGGGCCCGCCGTGATGGGGTCTATGGGAGCTGCAGGAGAGACATTGGAGGCAAATTCTGCATGGAAAACTCCAAATCACACTCCACAGTCCCTGGCTAGTTTTTGCAGTGTTAGAAGAGCTCAGCTTGTCTCAGCCACTTCCTTTAATTGCATCAGTGTCAGGCCCTCCAAGCAGCCATCTTCAGGTAAACTTGATGTTTCAGTCTTTTCACGGGAGGGAAGAGACTATTGAGAGAGGGCAGGAAGGAAAGCAGACATCTTCTTGCCATCCCTGAAAGGCTTTCCAATAGCCTAGGCATCCTGGGCATTTGCCCAGCACTCTATGTGGAGGGCTTTCTACCCTCGATGGAATAGTCCTTCTGATTAGGCCAATTTGGGAAGCGTGTAGGTACAGCAAGCATCATTCCTAGCCGCTTCTGGTCATTATAACTACAGAACATAAGTTTGGTGTGTGGATGGTTTTGTGAGCCTGACAATTGGAAAAACATCTAAATCTGACTTGCTCCCCGAATGAATGTGATTTGGGGTGTGGGGGTGGGTGGGAGAAGAGAAAAATGAACTGGAGCTGTGTGAAATTCGGCAGTTTCCGTTCACAGGGCTTCGCGCTAACTTATTTCAGTTTCAGTTCATGCAGCTTTCCCTCCTTTGGAAAGAAACTTTGACTTTCAGGTTGAAAGAAGTTAAATGGAGCTGAAACCACATTATTTGACGTACTCTCAGGTTGAGTCAAGGAGAAGAAAGAGGTGGAAAGGTTACCCCAGCCTCATTCCAATTTCTCCTACAAAAAGTTGTCCCTGGTTGACCTCCAGAGTTCTGTGAATCCTCCCAGTTGGATTCAAGGTGGCTTGTGAATCCAAATTCCTATATATTTAGTTTATCCTGGAGGCCCGCTCCCTGAGCCCAGGCCCAACCTGGGAGAACAGTCTGTGAGGGTGTGGCAAGACCTACCCTGAAAGATCCATCTGCCCCCAGATGTCACCCTGATGACCTTTCTGAAATCCCCCTTGGGACTGGGGATCGTGATCAGCAGAGAATCTGGGTTGGAACCCCACCTCCACAACCTGCTGTCTGGATGAGCCTAGGCGGGTTAATTACCAAACGCTTGATGCAAACATTAATGCTTTTTAAAAAATTCCTTACATTTGCCTTACTACCCCAAAATCATATTGTTGCTCCAAGCTTGGTTAGTCAACCAGCACATCTAGTAGGGACAATTCATCTATCACTAGCCCAGTTGCCTAAAAGTGCTAAAGTGGTGTTTGGGGAAGTTAGTAATGGAGTACTTAACAAGCATTTAGGAGAATGGGAAAAACTGTCAGACACTTCAAGAGGGATGACTTTGGACAGAGTATGAAGTAGCCAGAACCCTGAGTCTGAAGAACACAGGAGGGAGCAGAAGGTTTATGAAGTGGGGCTCGAGGACACTGAAGCCAAACCCCCTACTCCACAGGTTGGCCCAGGCAGGAGATACACACGTGCTGAGCTCCTCTGAAAAACAAAAGGCCCCTCACTGGAGGCTCTGACTGCAGTGGTTTCTCCCAGTCCTACTCTGGGTCCCAGCTAAGGTCAATTTTCATCCCAGATTACATCCTGGCCCCTCTGAGGTCTCTGCTTAAGGAAATGCGTCACCAGGTGGCCCACACATGGCTTTTCCCATGTTCCGTGGCATGTCCAATGGGAGGAATAAGGGAAAGAGGGAGATAGCAGAAAAAAAGAGAGAGAACCCTCCACATAGGGAGAATAACCACTCCCAAGATTAGTTTGATTTCCAGAAATCAAGTGTATCTGGACAAAATTCTTGCTGCAGGTGGAGCTCCCTTGTTTTTTATTATTGAGGTATAATTGACATATAATGTTACATTAGTTTCAGGTGTCCAGCATAATGATTTGATATTTGTATACACTACAAAATGGTCAGCACAAGAAGTCTAGTGACCATCAGTCACCAAAGTTACAAACTTTTTTTCTTCTTATGAGAACTTTTAGGATTTACCTTCTTGTCAATTTTCAAGTATGTACTACAATATTATTCATATATCATCATGATATACGTTACATTCTTATGTGTCATTTGTTTTATAACTGGGAGTTGGTGCCTCTTGAACCCCTTCACCCTCTCTGCTCACTCCACCAACCCCCTCCCCTCTAGCAACCACTGTTCCAGTCTCTGTATCTATGAGTTTTGTTTTGTTTTATTCGAACACTTTTATTTTTTTAGATTCCACATGTAAGTGAAATCATAGGTATTTGTCTTTCTCTGTTGACTTATATCTCTTAACATAATTCCATCAGTGTGTATCCAGGTTTTCAAAAATGACAAGATCCCATTCTTCTTTATGGCTGTGTAATTTTTCATTGTATGTATGTACCGTATCTTCTTTCATCCATCAATGGACACTTAGGTTGTTTCCATATCTTGGCTATTGTAAATAATGCTGCAGTGGACATAGGGGTGCATATATCTTTCTCAAGTTAGTGTTTTTGTTTTCTTCAAATAAATATGTAGTAGTAGAATTGCTGGTCCATATGGCAGGTTTATATTTAATTTTCTGAGGAACCTCCATACTGTTTTCTATCATGGCTGCACCAATTTACATTCTCACCAACAGTGTAGGAGGGTTCCCTTTTCTCCACATTCTCATCAACATTTGTTATTTCTTGTGTTTTTGATAATAGCCATTCTAATAGGTGTGAGATGGTGTCTCATTGTGGTTTGCATTTTCCTGATGATTAGTGATGTTAAGCATCTTTTCATGTGCCTGTTGGTAATCTGTATGTCATCTTTAGGAAAATTATTCAGGTCATTTGTCCATATTTTGATTGGATTGCTTGGTTTTTTGTCATTGAGTTATATGAGTTCTTTATATTTCTTGGTTATTAACATCTTATCAGATGCATGATTTGCAAATATTTTCTCCCATTAAGTAGGGTTACCTATTCCTTTTGCTGATGGTTTCCTTTTCTGTGCAGAAGCTTCTTAGTTTGATGTCATCCCATTTGTTTTTGCTTTTGTAGCCTTTGCTTTTGGAGACAGGTCCAAAAAATCATCACCTAGACTTATATCACGGAACTTACTGCCTATGTTTTCTTCTGGAGTTTTATGGTTTCAGGTCTTATGTTCACGTCCTTAATCCATTTTTACTTAATTTTTGTGTATAGTGTAAGATAGCAGTCCAGTTTTATTATTTTACATATGGCTGTCCAGTGTTCCTACCCTGTTTATTGAAGAGACTCTCCTTTCCCCAGTTATTCTTGACTCTTTGTCAGAAATCAATTGACCATATGTACATGGGTTTATTTCTGAAATCTCCATCTGTTCCACTGATCAATGCATACTGTCTTGATTACTGTAGCTTTATAATATAGTTTAAAATCAGGAAAAGTGATGCCTTCTGTTTTTTTCTTCTTTCTTGCAATTGCTTTGGCTATTCAGGATCTTTTGTGGTTCTATACATGTTTTAGGATTATTTGCTCTATTTCTGTGAAAAATGCCATTGGAATTTTTATAGGGATTGCACTGAACTCTAGATTGTGTGGGGTAGCATGGACATTTTAACAATATTCTTTCTTTCCATCCATGAGCACAAAATATCTTTCCATTTATTTGTGTCTTTTTCAATTTCTTTCATCAGGTCTTACAGTTTTCATTGTACAGATCTTTTACCACCTTGGTTAAATTTATCCCTAGGTATTTTATTCTTTTTGATGCAGCTGTAAATGGGACTGTTTCTTGACCTCTCTTTCTGATAGTTCATTTTTAGTGCATATAAACACAACAGATTTTTATGTATTGATTTTGTATCCTGCAACTTTACTGAATTCATTTATTTTAACAGTTTTTTGGTTGAGTGTTCAGGATTTTCTATATATAAAATCACATAATCTATAATAATGACAGTTTAACTATCTTTCCAACTTGGATGCCTTTTCTTTCTTTTTCTTGCCTAATTGCTCTAGGACTTCCAGTACTATGTTCAATATAAGTGGCAAGAGTGGGCATTCTTGTCTTATTTGATCTGAAAGGGAAAGCTTTCAGTTTTTAACCACTGAGTATGACGTAGCTGTGGTTTTGTCATATATGGCCTTTATTATATTGAAGTATGTTCCTCCATAGCCGCTTTTTTGAGAGATTTTTATCACAAGTGGATATTGAATTTCGTCAAATGCTTTTCTACATCTATTGAGATGATCATATGATTTTTCTTTCCTTTGTTAATGTGGTATATCATTTTTATTGATTTGTGCCTGTTGAACCATCCTTGCATTCCTGGAATAAATCCCATTTGATTGTAGTATAAGATCCTTTTAATGCATTGTTGAATTCTGTTTGCTGGTATATTGTTGAGGATTTTGTATGTAGGTTCTTCAGGGATATTAGCCTGTAATTTTCTTTTTTAGTGGGGTCCAAGTGGACCTATTTAGATAGTGATCACTTTTTGGAATTGACAGAGAGACTGGGTCCAGAATAAAAGGAGGAACTAATGAGTACAGATAGTCCCCAATCAGTGAGAATGTGATTTACTATATGAGTCAAGTAACCAGAAGGTCTACATTAAATGGTTAGAAGAAGAGCCTTAGAGAGATCCTACTGTGGATGGTTTTCTCACTGAAAGAAAAGCATCTAAAACTTTCAAGTCCTGACCTGGCCTATGTATTGTGTCAAGCTTATCTTTGATGATGTGGGTCATGTGAACTGATCCCACAGGTGACACACACAATTTTTGCTCTTCATAGGCATATCTAAGATTACTGCAAAGTCAACCCAAAGGCCAAGCAAACAAAGCATTTACTCACCTGCCACTAGGGGATGAGGATGTCTCTACCCAGTGCAGTGGCCTGTTAGACCATGTATCAAAGAGGCAATGGTTTGGAGAAAAGAGGTAGTTTAAATGAAAATCCTTGAGGCATGGATACAAAACTCTTGGCTTGGACCAAAAGACCCTCCATTACCAAAGCAAAGATTGCAGGACTGCCTTCCCAAAAATTCTGCAAACTCCCTGTAGCAATGATTACTGATTGTTCCCCAAAATCTATTCTTTCTGTCTTCCACATTATTTAGATCCATGATTTTTTTTGTGGAGCACCTGGCTGCCAGATTAAAGGTTCCATTTCCCAGCCTTCCATGTGGTTGTGTGACCATGTAACTCAGGTTTGGCCAATGAGGGTGAAGTGGTGTGTTCATACCTGCTGCATGCTGGAGGAGGTTTTAAAAGAAAAATTGTGCCATTTGTCCCTGTCTCTCTCCCTATCCTTTTTGCTTCCCACTGGCTGGAATGGCTATAATAACCTGAGCTCCAAATTGAAACCATGAGGCAACCTAGAGAAGCCACACATAGTAGAGGATTCAGATTAAAGTTATCTGAGTCCCGGATACCATGGAGTACCATTGTAGCCCTGGACTGACTGTCTCCAAACTTCTTGAATAAAATGTATAAATAAACTTCCATTTTGTTTACACTGTTGCTCTTGGCTAAACTTAATCATGACTAATACATCCCCTTAATAAGCTGCATGTTTTCTTACTTTATCTTCTCTTCCTGTTATTCCAATATTTCCTTTTCCACTAATTCCAGTTATTCAGTTAAAAGTTAAAATAATAATAGCTAGCATTTATAGAGTGCTTATTATGTGCCAGACACTGTTCTAAGAGCTTTGTATGAATTTATTTGTCACAACAACCTATGAAGTAGGTTCTATTTTTCTTCTGTCCAAGGATATTTATAAGAATGTTTGCAATAGCAAAAAATATGAAATAAACTCTATTGATATGGGATTGATTAAATAATATTGTGTGTGCGTGTGTATTAAAGAATTATTCAGATCTCTCTGTGGTGATATGGAACAATCTCCCAGGTATATAGTTAAGTGAAAAAAGCAGTGTCAAAGTGTGCTTTTACAAATCAGGAAACTGGGGCATAGAGTACCTAAGAACTTGCTCAAGGTTACATTTCTTATTAATGGTTTGATACATGAATCCAGATCATCTTATTTCAGTTCTGAAAAGTGATAGAAAAGAATGGGTTGGCCTGGGTCTCCAGCCACCAAGGTTCACTATGTGGGAGAACCCATCCACCAAGCAGAAAGTTGTATCAGGTGATTTCTGAGATGCATTTTAGTTCTCTAAGTTTGATAATTACATGAGTAGGAGATGTTTAACAATCCTTAGGCAACCAGTAAAGATTCACTTATATGTATTACACTTCACTTAATGAGAGAGAAAGAGTGAACTTGAACCTTCTAGATATATTTTCAATGCCATTGTTCTAGAGTGATTCTAGATTCATCAAAAACACCATCAGAATTTTCATTCCCACATGTTTCTGGTGAATCAGGCCTCCTCTCCATCCAGCCATGATGAATTCAGCCAACGGCAAGCTAACTAAGTCCTTTGCAAGTTCATGTCACTCTGCTCTGTGACCGGAGAGACTAAAAAGGAAAAGAAAAAAAGAACATGACATTATCCATGCCCCCCAAAAACCTGTGAATTCTGTGCATAGAAGAGTTACATGGAAGAGTCTTAGGCTTGAATTCAGAAGAACTTGGTCTAAGTTGTGAACTTTAAGAAAATCACTTTTGCTCTTTGAGTATCAATTCTCTCATATTTGAATTGGGATTGATAAGCCTTGGACCAAAAAGTTGGCATGAAGATTAAGTAACATGAGTAAGCACACTGTCAGTCCAAAAGCACTATGAACATGTATGATTCTTCACTGCCTTTCACGATCTACATCTCTCACACACAATCCAGTAGGATTGTTTCTCATTACGATCCAACAAGATATGTCACATTTTTGCAGAGGAGGAAACTGAGACCCAGAAACGTGATGTCACTCAGCCAGGTTCACACCTACTACACAGAAGAGTGGGCTCTTAGAGCAGACACCTCCTGCTGGACTCCTGACCGTGCGACCTCCAGACAGTGAAGCACAATTCTGAGCATGGCCCCTGGAGCCAGGCTTTCTTGAGTATGAATCCCAGGCCTGCCACTGCAACCTGTGCAATTCTAGGAAAATGGTTTGATCTCTCTGTGCCTCTACTTTATCATCTGTAAAATGGGGGATGTAATAAGCCAAGAAGAGTGATGAAGGTTTAGTGATTCTCTACAACATTCTGTTCATGTACTGAAAGTTTCACTTTTGAATTTCTCCACCTACAGGTAGCTTTCTAGAGGACAGTCCTGTGCTTGGTTCAAAGGGGTGTTTAAGCCAGTTCGTCCTTTAATTTGTGGGGGTCTGGTGTCCAAACCTGCCATGATGGTTCAAAAATCTCAAAGGAAAAGGATGTCAAAAGAGGGACATTGCTTCTCAGCTGGGGGCCGGATTCGCAGGTTGTGAGCTCAGTCCTGCAGAGAATTTCCACGTCTGAACAAGGAAGGGTAGAATCTGCTGAGCACTAGAGGCAGAGTGGGAAGGAGGGATCAAATCCTAACTGTCCAGGCTCGACTTCCACCGAGTAAACACAGCCCGGCTGAACACAGGCACACATGGCCACACTGGTGTATACATTTACTTTGGGATGAAGCAGATGAATTGGCTCAATTCACTAACACTCCTGTTTAATTTGGAGCCCTGAGCGCCCAACTGCCAAGTGAAATGGCTGTCTTAGAAAGCGCCTGTGTATTTTAAAGGAACATTTCATGCATTTTAACCAGAGATTTCCTCCGTGTGTTTATTTCCAATAGTACAAGTGCCAGAGGATGGTGAGGTTTACTGCATCTCATCTGTGGTTATTGGGACAAGTGGCTGGTCTGCCTGAGGACACTGAATGATGCACTACAAGGGTGATTTGGAAGCCAGTGGGGTTCCTCTGATCCCCATTGTTCAGCAAGGGGGGAAGCAGGAGGGGTTAGTTTTATGCAGAGGGGTTGGAAAAATCTTCTGACATCCAAGGTGCTTGCTGACTGTATATTTTATCCAAGCCATCATTCCAATGCCTCCTGTGTGAATATTGCTTTGCAGGTTCAAATTCTTTCACTTACATTTACTAGATGTCAGTTACTAGACCACAGGAAGACTACTGGTCTTGTCATCCTGTTACCTTCTGGGGCTTCTGTAAAATGACCCTGTGTTCTACCTGATGCTGTCAGGACACATCACCTTACTTAACTGATACTAGGTCCCAGGTGTGTGATCTTGGACAGATTACTTAACCTTCCCACACATCTTTTTCCTATGTCCTTCCTTGTGGGGTTGTAAGGATTAATTGAGTTAATGCATGTAAGGAATTTGGAATACTGCTTAACCTATAGCAAGCACTCAATAAATATTGGTGACAATGGTGATGATAGTGATGATGATAAGGTGGTGGTGAGGATGGTGGTGGTGGTGAGGATGGTGAGGATGCTTCTCTCACCTTTTTGGTTAAAATAACAATAATAATAGATTCCAGCAACTTGAGGTCCACTGTGTGCCAGGATACCACTGTGATGGGCACTTTGATACACACTGAGTCTAATCTTTGACAACCCCTATGCTATTGTTGGGAAATTGAGGCTCAGGTTGCTTAGTAACTGGCTTAAGGTCATAGCCCTGGTGACAGGCAGCAGGTTTGGATGTGCTGGTCGTCAGTCCATGCCTTTTTCCCCCCACACCACACTGCAGGCATCTTCGCTTCATCTCCTGGGCATTTCTGTCATCTTAAGTACTTTCTGGAAAAGATGGTATAGAATAGAAACAAATGAACATTACAAACAGATCATTTAACATTTTAGTTCTTTAGTCTTGTTCTTTCATCTCTGCACTGTGTCACTTCTATCTGTACTTTTGTCCCACCTCCTACCAGCTGCGTTCCCAAGTTTCCTGTTCATGACACCCCTCATTAAGAAAGTGATTTGTAAAACTTACAAGGGTTTTTTTTTTTTTTCTTTCTTTTTCTGAGGTCCCAAGCTGTTCCAGTACCAGTCTGGAAACCCTGGGTTAAGTAGGCAATGCTTGTTTGGAAGTGATAAAGTTGCATGACTCATTTCAGTGGGCCCACAGGTACTGAGCACCTGGCATGTGCCGGGAAAGTTCTACACTCAGGAACAAAGCCCCCACTCTCACAGTCCCACATTCTGCAGTATGATACATACAGTTCCAAAACCCAAAAGAGAAATAATTTTATCTTCCCTATTTCACTAACACTGCATTCTTTATAGGGAAAGCCAGACATTTCAAAGCATCCAGGTTACAGCCCAGGAGTCAAGAATTTCAGAACTCAGCCCCAGGTCAGGAGTCAGGAGACTCAGGTTCAAGTCTCGGCTCTCCTTCCCTCATCTCTGACCTTGAACAAGGATTAACCCTCTGGTCTTTAGGTTATTCCTTTTTGACAAAGGTGATGCTCAATCCCTTCATTACAATGCCTTGCTTTTGCCTGAAATATTTAATCATCAAATACATTTCACATCAGTATTTTATTTAAGCATGTCCAGCCAGGTCCTGTGGAGCATCAGCTCCCTGGACTGCCCAGGAGCACAGTGAACGAGTAGCCAACCACCACACACTGACCATTCAGTGACCCCAGCCTCTTGTGCAGATCAGAACAGAAAATTCTGAGACAGGACCACCACCACCAGCAGACACGCTGACCAAGAATGAGTGGTGGCTGAGGCCAGACAGGAGACGGCCGGTCTTGGACAAGATAGCATGTGCCTCCTAATGCCTCTTGCTTGCCCATAGTTGCCGCTTGGCTTGTGGACAAATATAACTAAGTGAAAGCTATGTAAGCTAAGTGGTGTTTGTATGTGGTCTCTCTTGGTATGTCCTGAAGCTAGGTCCTCACTTTGACCTTTTGATGAAGTTCCTCAGAATGAAATATTGGCCTTCCAAATACCACTGAAAGGCCCGTATGTGATCTGGCTTCTTCCTCACTCATTCTGGCTCCTAAATGGAGTGGTCTTTGAGAGTACACACCTAAGAGTCCTGAATTCAAGTCACACTTCTTCACTTACAAGCTGTGTGAACTTGGGAAAATTACTTGACTTGTTTGTGACTTGGTTTCCTCTTCTCTAGAATGGGTAAGTAATATTGGGGATTGTTGTAAATATCCAATCAAGAAATGTAAAGACTCTAGGACAGCAAGCACTTCGAAATTGTTAAAAGGCAAAAACTCCGTAATAGCTCATTCTTATCAGATACAGTCGGGGTGCACAGGAGAAGCTCTGTGCAATAGACCTTGAGCGCTGGCCCTGTGCAAAAGGGTGTGGTGATCTAACCTTGTTTCAGGTGCCTACCAAGAGCTAGACATCTTCTAGATGTCTTGGGGTTGATACACATTTCCTGATCTTACAGATAAATAAACAAACTATGGCTCAGAAACACTGAGATACTGACATCACACAGGAAATGGGTGAATTTCTTGAGGAAGGGGACCACTTAGGTCTTATCTGCCACTATGACCCCTGCCCCATTACCTGGTATGACCCTTGTCTGCTAGGCAGGAGGTGTGCTGACACCACAGCAAGTGGGTATGGCAACTGTGGGAGAGGAAAGTCATTAAAATCCCTACTTACCAGACTGTTTCTGGGTCCCTCTGGCCTGTTCTAGGACATGAAACCCCTGGTCTCTTAAAATGACAAGTCAGATGCCAGCTGCATTCTGAAGCTCTGCAGTCCAGACCTACCCACTCCCCCACTAGGGAGCAACTGTCCAGGCAGCTCCCCTTTCATGCACACAGCCTGCACCCTCACCCACCAGGAGGAATAATGCCTGCTGCACACCTCCAGACTCTGTGTCCGACGCTCCTGCTCTCACCATTTCAATTCTCATCCAGTAACACTCCAACTATGACCCTTTCCTGCACATGAGATCTCCTCCTTCTCCCTTAGTCGCAAGGAGGGCCCCTGACTTACACCACTTTCTGGCTAAATTTTGTTCTGCCCCAGGGCATTGCTCTCCTCCTCCCCACATGCCTCCCCTTTCCTCACTTCACCCTCCAGCCCCACAGCCTGACACTTCGTGAGGCCTGGGGGAGGCCCCAAGGATGGGCCTCCACGCTGGAAGCTGCCTGGCCCAAGCCAATACCACACAGTTCCCGGGACCTTAGACCCGCTGCAATGGGCACAGAAGGCAACGAGGGACTGGGGTGCAAACAGGATGCAGCCAGCATTCGCAGAAAGGACAGAGGTGGCTTGGAGAAGATTTCATGGGGGAGGGGCCGCGTGAGCTCAGTCAGATAAACAGGTAGGAATTTCAACAGGCCTAACTGGGTGTAGAAAGAGATGTCCTACTGAAAACCCCTGTGCACTGTTGGTGGGAATATAAATTGGTGCAGCAACTACGGAAAACAGTAGGAAGGTTCCTCAAAAAATTAAAAATAGAATTACCATATGATCTAGCAATTCCACTTCCAGGTATTTATTCAAAGGAAATAAAAACACTAACTTGAAAAGATCTGCATCCACTAAGTACATTGCATCATTATTTACAATAGTCAAGACATGGAAGCAACCTAAGTGTTAATTAATGGACAAATAGATAAATAGATCAAGAAAATGTGATTGTTATATATATATATATGTGTGTATGTATGTATAACAGAATATTATTCAGTCATAAAAAAGAAGGCTATCTTGCCATTGTGACACCATAGATACACCTTTAGGGTATTACATTAAGTGAAATAAAGAGAAAGGAAAATAAGGGCATCTCTCACTTTATTGCACTTTGAAGATACTGCATTTTTTTTCAAACTGAAGGTTTGTGGCAAGCCTTCATTGAGTAAGTCTATTATCGCCATTTTTCCAACATTTGTTCACTTCATGTCTCTTTGTCACATTTTGGTATTCTCACAATCTTTCAACTTTTTTCCTTATGATTATATTGGTCAAGGTAATCTGTGATCAGTGATCATGATTTGCTGAAAGCTCAGATGATGGTTAGCATTTTTTAGCAATAAAATGTTTTTTAGTTAAGGCATGTGCATTGTTTTTTAGACATAATGCTATTGCACACTTAGTAGACCATAGTATAGTGTAAACATAACTTTTATTTGCACTGGGAAACTAAAAAATTCATTTGCCTCCCTCTATTGCAAATATTACAATAGAGAGAGGCAAATGAATTTTGTGGTCTGGAACCAAGCCCACAATATCTCCAAAGTAGACCTGTACCTTATGATCTCACTTATATGTGAAATCAAAAAAATAAACTGAAATAAAAGTAAATTAGAAAATTTTAAAAACCGAGTTCATAGATACAGGGAGCAGACTGGTGGTTACTGGGGGTGAAGGTAGGGGATGGGTGAAGGAAGTCAAAAGGCACAGTCTTTTAATTATAAGATAAATAGGTCCTGGGTATGTAATGTATAACATGGTGACTACAGTTAATAATATCATATTGCATATTTGAAAGTAGCTAAGAAATAGATCTTAAAAGTTATTGTCATAAGCAAAACAAAACATAACTATGTATGGTGATGGAAATTAACACACTTATTGTGATGATCATTTGCAATATATACAAATATTGAATCATTACTTTGTACACCTGAAACCAGTATAAGGTTATATGTCAATTATATCTCAATAAAAAAAGACAGGAAATGCTCTCATGAGAAAATCTGAACCAACTGTTACATCTAAAAAGGGACTGGAGGACATTGTACCAGCCTGGAAATGGGAAGACAGAGACTCAGAGATTCCAAAATGGGGTGTGACAACTCCCTAGGCCACCTGAAGTCTGTAAAAACAAATGGGTCTTAAAGCCAAATAGACATGGGCGTTGTGATCCTGCCTCTGCCCTTCTGAGTTATGGTTCCTGAAGCAAGTCACTGAAGTCCCCAAGCCTCAGTTTCATTATCTGCAAAATGAGATTGTCAATATCCATCTCAAAGGATTGGTGAGAGGAGTAAGTGGCCACAAAATGTCCATGAGTCGCTAAGCCCTGAGTCTGGCCTTTCTTCAGAGCTACAGAAATGACACTCCAGTGCCCTCAGGATGAAGTACAAACCCTCACCCCATGGCTCTGAACCTTAATACAAACATAGCCATCATGGTACTTACATTTTATATCAGATATTCATTTTTTAAAAATTATTTTCATAACACACTCCATAAGATATAAAGCTCAGTAAAACCTTGGCCAGTAGGGATGCAAACAAAAAAAGGCCCAGACCTGACCATCACAGGGGACAGGATTCGGTCAGCATAAAATTGTCATGCTTATCAGTGGAAGGCAAGAGTATTTAAGGTTGAAAACTTTAGACTCACGAGTCTCCTCTGTGTCCCTCTGGCTGGGCAATCCTAAGTCTCACTCTGGGACGGCCAGCGGGAGGAGGAGAGACACTGTCGCCCGTCCCGGCCTGACTGGGTGGGGACAGCAGTACCACAGAGCTTACCTCCCACACACATTCTGCCTAAGCCCGCCTCTGGCCCGGTCCCCTGGGACAGCAGGAGGCACTTGAAGGGAATGAGGGCGTTGGGGGCGGGGGCAGCAGCAGGTTTCGAAGCTGAGTGCTTTCTGTCAGTCCCTTCACCAGAGAGGCTAAATGCTGGAGTCCAGATGCCCATCAGTATTCCAGGACACTCCAGAGTCTTCATAGAAGTTCTCAAGCCATTAGCCAAGCTAAAACACTCCCTCAAACATGAAGGGGGTAAAAATGTCACCATCTTTGGCTTCCAGAGTACATGCTACAGATTTCAAGATCCATCTCCCACCTTCCTTCTATCCCCACCCCACCTGAGCTGAGCACGCAGGGGATTCTGGGTGGCATCTGCATCCCTCACACCACATTCTGGCCTTCCGGAGATGCAGGTGCCAGCCTCCACCGCCTCCTACCAGCTGGACTGCTGATCGGGCATCCTGATCTTAGATAAGATGTGATGAGAACTGCAGAGATGGAGAAGCAGCCAATCCCAGCCCTTCCTTCCCCTTCCCACAGCATCCACCGCCCGTCACAGCTGATTACCTGATGGACTGCAGGCCCATTTTTGCAAAGGTAAGTTAAGGCCAGAGCCAGGGCAGCTGCAGGAAGAAGCTGGATTGCTTGTGGATCAGTTTCTGAGCTCCAGCTCACTCTGGCCCCAGCAATGATGAGACCCTCGTTGGGCATCTGTGATGCTGGGACCAGAGCTTAGCTGGCCTCCAGGGAAGTTAGTGTCCAGGGCAATCTGAGCTTCTGTGCTCTTGGAGCTGTGTTGACTCTGGGTGCGCCTGTCCTATTCATGTTTGTGCCTTGAGAGAAGCATGTGGGGAGGGGGAGAAGATGCCCTGGGCCCGTGTGGGGAGGAACCCAATAAAGCTGTGATAAGTGTGTACGAGACACAGTGCTCGCAAGGCCAAGTGCGGGGATATGGGGCACCCCAGGTAGGTCGTGGCCTTGAGCCGTGGATGTACCCTCACGTTCCCTGCAACTTAAGCCAGTGGTCTTAATATGCCTGTGTGCAGGCAGCAAGGTCGCCAGGTGAGAGTGTGGATGGCTGGAGGAAGCTTGTCCTGCTACCACAAACAACCCAGACCAGTGGACACTCCTCATCCGTGAATGGGGACAGGAGCAGTCTTCTCAGCGACTTCATAACTGGTGGTACCAAACACCTTCTCTCTCCACTCAAGGGGTGGCCAGGATGGTGAATGACTGCTCAGCATTGGAGAAACTGTTTCAGGGAGAGTTCTGAGCCCAGACAGGGAGACAACAGGGATTTCCCCAGGTATGACGCCCTCCTCCCCAGAGCTCCCCCTCCTCTCTCCCCTCTGGACCTGCGGCTCCTAAAATGGCAGCCCTACTCTGGTTTCTACAAGAGGACTGATCTGGCAGGAGAGCCTCCTGCCTGCAGACTGGTCCAAGCCCATGTCTCCACCACAGTGTCCTTGAGCCGACCGGCCAGGAGAAGTGGAAGGTCTCAGGATCAGCTGGCTAAGGTTTAGCCTGAGCCTTGAATGGTCTAGATGGAGAAAGAGCTTTCCTTTTCAAATCTGGTTGAATTATATGTTTTTATACAGTTTCAATGGTAACTATTTTCATAGCACTTACAACACAACATGGACAGAGATTCATGTTGACCGCAAACAAGAGCTGCAAAGGAAACAGTGTAGTGACCTTCCAGTGAGGTGTCTCCTTAACAGACCCCAAAGGGCCCCTGTAAACTCCTCACCCAAAACTTCTCTCCCACTGGCTTGTCACACCCCCAGGAATTGCCATCTTCAGAGTTTCATTCCTTTGGGTTAAGATAGTGTCCCCTGTAAAAATATATAAATTCCTGGGAGGGAAGCACACTGAGTATCAGTCTCCAGCAACTCAGAATTCATTTATCATGCTTTCATCACCCTCGCCCCACCGTCGCGGCAGCCCCCTGGCTGGCTGCCCTGCTGCTGTCCCCTTCCCCCTCCCATTCATCTTCTCCTCTTTTGCCAGCGATCGCTTTTTTTTTTAAAAACCACATCAGTCCTTGGCCCTTCTCTGCCTAAAAACCTTCGTTAACTCCCCTTCTCCGACAGAACACAACACAACTCCTTAGAATTTAAGGCCTCTCACATTTTGGCCCCTGCCTAGAGATGGTGGCTCTTCAACCCCACCCCGACCCTGAGGACTCAAACCCCAGGGTTTTCCACAGCTATCTTGGCCCCAGCTGTTCCAAGGCCCTGCCTCCATTTGTCCTCCTGAAGAACTCCTCGCCCTTTGACGTCCACCTAAAATTGTGCTTGATTGTGCTGCGCTTCTGTCTCTCACCGCACTGCTTCTCTGAACACTGTCCTGCCCTTCTCTTTACCCCAGTGATTCTTTATGGAGACCTCAACAAAGACACCCCTCCTGTGGTCCCAGGATTCTGTATGAATGAATATTTTATTCTTTCACATATATAATACAATAGATGTAATGATGTTCCTCTCCCCCTCTCAATGGTGAGCTCTTTATGAGCAAGGACTGTGTCTTACTCATCTACACTGCTAGCCTTCAATGAGTATATGGTCTCCTCCAGCCATCACAGTCAGCTGATTTTTATATGGGAAAAGGGAGTGATGGGTGGAGTGAGGTAAAAGCAATAAACACATTGTTCATTGATCTGAAGACAACAGGCAGGCACCTGAAGCCTGGATGAAGGAGAAGAATCATCACAGGCAGGGACCCAAGACAGCCAATCACCTACCAGGTCTTGGGTGCTCCGGGCCAGCCCAAGTTTAGCAAAGAATGCTAAAAACTTAGAGCTTTTAAACCTCTCTGCCAGAGTTTGCATCACTTTATCTTGCTCCCCAAGTTGTTTAGAAGTATGTTTATATTTCCAAATATGTGTGTGTTATCTTTTTGTCATTAGTTTCTAACTCAATTGCATTGTAGTCAGAAAATGTGGTTGGTCTCTGTGTTCCTGATTGTTTTTGAAATTTGGTAACCTTTGTGTATTGCTTAATGTGTGACCAATTTCTATAAACATTTACACAGGGCAGAGTATCTAAGTCCCATATAAGAATGTAAGAAAATGTGGAGCACAGGCCTTTCTATGTGTCCTCTAAACAGATCTTGTTCAGGGAGTTGTTCAAATCCTCTAGAGCTATATGAACTGGTAGTCTGCTTGACCTGCAGGCATTATGTTTAACATCATCCACTGAGATGGTGGGATTCACAGTCTCTTCCTCTCATCACTCGTTCTCTACAAAATCATCTGCTCTCACTTGCCTCAAAGACTTGTGGGCCCCAAGGAAGAAGAGGTTTGCAAACTACAAAGTTTTGCATGCAGGTAAATGATAACTGCTGAAAATTTTCACAATGTCTATCACCATCATGAGAAGAAGAGAAGCATTTTTAATAGCTCTTATAGGCCTTCTTCTTACTCTATCATTGCCACTGCCCATTGGTGAACACCTACTGTGTGTGGGATCTTTGCATTTCTTTCCTGGTTTCCCTCAGCTGCCCACGGGGGACGGGGGGGTGTTATCAGTCACAGAGGGAAGAGCCTTGCTCAGATCCCAAGTTAATAAAGCAGCAGAGCCTGGAGCAGAGCCCAGGTTGGCCTGTCTCCAAAACCTATGCTTTTATTATGTTTTATTTCATTGCTTAAATCATTTTTCTAATGATGAAATATTTCACATATATGCATAATAATATACATAACACTACATGGAAGGTATAAGGAATAACAAAACGAAATCCATGTCTCACCACACAGTCTAAAACATAGTACATTCTGGATGCTTTGAATCCACCTGGGTGCCCACCCAGTTCTTTCCCTTCGCCCACTTTTCCAGAATAACTACTACTCTGAACTCTATGGGTATTTTTTTTCATCTTGCTTTTTTTTCAAGTTTTACTATGTGTATTTATATATAGGAATGTGTAATGACATTTTACGAGATGTACATAATTCTGAACTTTATTTAAAGGGTTCACACTACACATTTTCTCCTGCAACTTGGAAGATTCAACTGCATAGATATGACTAGAGGAATAAATTTCATTTTAATTGCTGTATAGTATTCCTCTGTGTGAATATATCACAATTTGTATATTTCTTTTACTATTGATGGACACAGTTTGTTCTTAATTTTTGCTATAACAGTGGTGCTGTAAATTTACTTACATCCTAATGTACATATGCAAGAGTTTCTCCAGAGTGTAAACACTAGCAGTGTGTCTTAGCTTGGGCTGCCACAAGAAGATAACATAGACGGCTGGCTTAAGCCATAGAATTTATTTCTCATAGTTCTGGTGCCAGTGTGGTTGGTATCTGATGAGAACACTCTTCCTGACTTGTAGATACTTTCTCCCTGTGTCCTCAGATGGCAGAGAGAGAGAGAGACAGCGAGCTATCTTATAAGGGCACCAACTGCATTTTGAGGGCCCCACCCTCATGGCCTCATCTAAAATTAATTATCTCTCAAAGGCCCCACTTCTAAATACCATTACATTGAGGGTTAGGGCTTCAACAAAGAAATTAGGGAGGCGGCACACTTCAGTCCATAGCAGAATGGAATTGCTGGGTCATAGTTTCCACGTATATTCAACTTTCCTACATACCACCAAAGTGTTGTCTAAAGAAGTTAATTCAAAATCCATGCTCCTGACCAGCCTCCTAGCTTGGCCACTTGCTTCCTTCAGTATGCCTGCAATTAACATCCTTCAGTCAGATTCAGAGTTTTTTCTCTGCAAGAGTTTGAGAATCTCTGATGTGTCATGACCTGCTTCTCTTCCCTGCCCTCCCCCTGGCCACCCTGCCTCATGTGTCCCTCCCCATCTCCCATTCCCCTCACCTTCCTGGTGATGACACTGGCTGACACCCCCCCATACCCGCTGGGTCCAGGAACCTGGAGAGCTTCCAGGGGCAGAACATAAAGGAGCATTTGTCTCTCAAAGGCAGCCAGAGAAGTGGGGCCCACATTCCCTACAGTTAACCACCGAGAACCAGCAACCAGGTGGGCACTGAAGATCTTAGAGATGGAGAGGTCCAAGGAACTGTCATCAAGCCCCTCCAAAACAAGAGGAAATGAAGGCCCAGAGGGGAACGTGCTTTGCCCAAAGCCACCAAGCCAGTGCAGGACACTAGAAAACCTACGTCCTGTGCTGTAAGCAGAAGTTTGTAGGGACAGCGGTGATATTATTCTATCTCTAAACTTGAATTCAAACAGCTAGCCTCATCATAATCTAAAGAAAAAAATATAAATTGCCCAAAATGAATAATTAATTTGAGGAATTTATTGCTAAGAGCTACTTTTATGTCCAGCCAAAGCTAACTAACAGTCTATTATAGCAAGGGGTTTGTTTATAGCATATGAAAATTAATAGCCTGCTATCCAGTTTTCCTTAATTCATTCAATAACTATTTATTGAGCAGCTGCTATGTGCCTCTGGGTACTGAGGATACACCAGAGGGAGAAAAAAGTGAGAATTCCTGCCTTCTTGGATCTTCTTTTCTAGTGGGTGATGACAGACAGTAAATAAACAGAAGCAAAGAAAAACAAGCACAGAAATATCGGTGAGTATGCATGCGTCTCTGTGAGTGTCAGGTGGTAGCGAGCATGATGAAGACAAGCAAAGCCAGGTAAGAAAGAAGACGGCAATGACAGCTGGCAGGAGGACTGTTTTAGTCAGTGGGGAGACCTAGGGAAGGCGGTATGTGAGCTTCCTTCCAGCTGAGGCTGAGCGGTGGGAGAGAAGGCCATGTGGCTGTCAGTCCCAGGCTGAGGAAACAGCAAGTGTAAAGGTCAAGGCAAGAGGCCTCAGACAAAGAGCCAGCAGTCTCTTCTCTGGAGTGTGACTGGAGCTGCGTGAGCAGGTGCGCAAAGGAGGAGATGAAGTTCAGGAGATGACGAGACCAGATCACACAGGGCCTTGAGGGCCGTGATCAAATGTTTGGGTTTAACCGAAGAGGATGAGAAACACATTAGCTTCGCATGGCTGTTGTAACAAATTGTTGTACACAAACTTAGTGGCTTAAAACAACACAGACTTATCGTCTTGCAGTCTGGGGAGCAGCAGTGCAACATGGGTCTCGCGAGGCTGAAGTCAAGGTGTCAGCAGCACTGGGTTCTGGTCCGGAGGCTCCAGGGCAGAGTGTCAGCCTCACTTTTTTTAGCTCTCAGAGGCTGACCCTCATTCTCTAGCTCATGGCCTGCTTTCTCCACCTTCAAAGCCAGCAACGGGGGGGTCAGTCCTTCTGACGTGACATCTCTCTGACGGTTCTTCCATCCCCACAAGCCTACCTCTCTGACCTCAGCATTGGCAAAGCTGTCCACTCTGGACTCATGTGATTAGGCTGGGCCAGTCAGGATAATCCAGGGTATGTTCACCTGCACCCTTACTCACATATGCAAAGTCCCTCTTGTCCCTTGAGGTCATACATTCACAGGCTCCAGGCTCCTCAGTTCATGAATATCTTGGAGCCTTTAGTCTGTCAACCACCAAAACCATGGGAGCACTCTGAGTAGAAGTGTGACCTGTTTTCTAAGAGGCTGCTGGGTAGGGAAGACCAATGAGGGGTCACTGCACCACCCAGGCAGGCGGGGAAGGAGAGGTGGACAGGTGGTGGAGTTTGTGAGAGGCAGGCTCATTGTAGGTGTAATTTAAAGGTAGAACCAATAGGGTTTCTTAACAGATTGGATGTAGAGGGCAACAGAAAGAGAGAAGTCTGGGTGATTCCAAGGATTTTGTTCAGAGCCTCAGAGAACGGGCTTGCTTGTTGGAGGGAAGACACAGGGATGGGGAGGGATGAAACCAAGTAATACTTCCACCAATGAAAGTTAAGCTATGCGTCTACTCTGGCCCCCAGCTTTCAGGATCTTCTACTTCAACTGGGAAATGAAGACGCGTGAGAGAGCACAACTGATCACTTACTGATACACCAGAACTTATTCCTACAAATGTGCACTTGCCCCAAGCCTGTCATCTCGGGAAGCCATGTACATTTATTCCAAGGCTACTGCCAAGATATTCTTGGAATTCCTTTCTAGGAACTGGACTGATTTATGGACCATCTAAGAAAATCGGCCTTGTCGTTTCTCCCTCACAAGGTCAGTTTAAATGTTCAGATTTTTCACCAGACCTGACTTGACTTCCAAAACTTGAAACCAGTTCTCCCAGGATGACAGTCTGCCAGCACTGAGACTACTCAAATCTCCAGCTGTGGCTGTGTCAGAGGAAAAGTCAGCTACAGTCTCCAGGGAGGATGAACTGGCTTCTTACACTCCTGTACTCCCTTCAGTGGGAGCAGAGCCACCTTCCTCCTACAGCCCCAGAGATGCTGCCACTAATCCTGGTGGTGGGGAGGGGGTGTCTCTTTAAAGCCCAGCACCCATCTGGATATACAGATTCTAGTATAATACGGTTTAAAAGTTGTGTTACTTTATGATAGTGGATCATCCATATATTTCACAAGAGACATTTTTCTCGGCTTCCAATACCAGGCATATTCATATTTCTCTTAAGCCACTGGACTGTTCAGATTTTACAATCCCAATGAACATGTAACTGGTCATATTTCTTGCTTTATTCTAGAAAATCCTCTGGTCCCAGTTTGCTCAATTGTAAAATGTGGGTGATAACTGTATCTTTTTCATAGAATAGTTTTGAGGAGGAAATTTCATATAAAGCATCTCACGCAGTGCCTAAGTAACTTTGGAAATCTTGACCAAGATTATTATCGTCAGTCCCTGTGTGTGGTCACATTTGCTAGATCACGACTCACCCTTTGTGTTACTCCAGAAGAACCAAACTATTTTCATGCCGCAACTGATTTTGTTGCTTTCTTTTGATTCTTGCCCAGTTTTTCGAAAATGCCCTTTGAGCAACTTGACTGCCCACTTGGTGGTGGGGATCAGGTAGGTAGCAACGGTCTTCTTTTCCTTCCTTCCTCGGGAGAGCTCTGTCCTCTGACTGCCAGGCCATCCCAGAGCCAAGCATTAGTGCTGGCCAAACCAGTGTCTATAAATCATCAGCGCCCCCCGCCACCACGTCCTTCATGACTGACATGCAGATGTCAACAGCGGCCTGGACTTCACCTGCACAGAACGTAAAGCTTTTACAGGCTCCAGGGGAGATCTTTGCTGATCCCTGGGAGAGGGGGGATTCATCTATGTAAGATTTTGGGTCTCCATCCCTTTCAACTTAACCGACTCCCAATTTTCCACTAACCTGAGAAATGACCATAATTGATGCCAGGATAACTTTTCTCCTTTCACAGGGAATTTTAGAGACATTTTTAACAGGGGGCTCCTAGGGTTGGTGGCTCATGCTTCAAATTTAATTCACTAGTGGGTCAGTTGTTGGGCATTTTAGTCTACTGGGGGCAATAGATTTGACCGGAATATCTTTTAGAAGCATACCCCAACACTAACGGCAGAAATGTCAGTGAATGATCTCTGTTTGGCCGTAAGCAGAGTGGGCAACTTGAAGGGGTCCTCCCCACCCCTGCCTGGCCTTTATCCCCATACTCTCATGACCCCACCTTGATCTTAATGACGAGTCATGATCCACGGTTGATGAAGCCATTGCTCATGTTAGATGAGAAAATAGAGGTTAAAGTACCTTGCTGCATGCATGGCACAAACTAGGCACTTTATTAATGTCAGGTTAATTGTTTTTCCCATCCCCTACATCTGCCCTCCAAAACCACACAGTCTGGATTCCAAGAGAATCCCATGGCGACACGCTGAACTGGCCGCTCCAGTCCGCATCCTGCAGAGCCATCCCCAGCACACGCGCATCACAGGCTCAGCACAGCTGCTGATGGACCAGCCATGCCTGTCTCTCTTCCCCAGGCTCTGGGACTTTGCAGAAACATCCAACTGCTTGATTTGACAAATGACTTTCTGAGTGGAAGGGGGTTTTACATTTAATACATATCGTAAGAGACATCAGAGCTATGCTCAGGAGATCAAATAGTTTCTTCGGCTAAGAATGTTCGTGTTATCCTTATTAATATCTTTCCAACAAAGGCCCTGGTCCCCCACCCCGTTACTCTGTGATCTCAGTTTATTAATGTTGCAGTCCCTCCCCCTGGTTAAGCTACCCGTGCCACGGACTCTCATTCTCTCATTCCAGCCTGATGTATACCCTCAACAGAACACACCTCCTTGGCAAGCATTTCATGTAAAAAAAAAGAAAAATCATCCATTATCATAAATTGTAAAATCAAACAACTGAACACCATCTCTTGGGAAATAAAATCTGAAAAGTTAAGAAGGCAAAAGAGAGGGCCATGATTATTTTAATCCTATTCCAGATGCTCAAGCGCTCTCCCCAAACAAAACCCAAATTAAACATGTGCCTCATTTAAAGGGATGTTGACTGTGCAAGGACATAGATAATGTTTGGCAAATAGTAGCTGCTCAGTTAATGTTTATCTAAAAAATAGGTATAAACATGCAAGCAGCCACATGGCCTATGCTTGATCAAACCCCAGTCTGACCAGACAAAAATGGGTTATTGTAACTAAAGTCCCCCCACAGACCCAGGGTGCTGGGATTTCAAAAGCACCTTCACGCTTATTAGCTGGTTTTGACTAATGCAGTCTATCGAAGCCTGCACCTGGCCTGGAGAGAATGTGCTCCCAGAGGTCCCTCATGGATTAACACAGACACCCCACAGAGACGCACACAAACACTGAGAAAATCCTGTTCACACAAGGTTTTGGAACAATCTCAAGATTCTGAGATGTCTTTCAGCTCTACAAAAATTGCTAAGTTTGGGAACACTGATTCTTTAACAAAAGTGGAGTGAATAAAACATCATCTTTACTACCATCACCAAGCAGAGAGGGCCAGAAGGGCTGACATTGTAGGATGGGCACTTTGGCCAGAGAAAGTCAAAAGGGCAAATGTATTAGGCAGAAAAGTCCCTTTTCACTTAGCCAGCCCAACCCTGAAATGACTGGCAAAGTCAGAGAATTCCCTGGGCCTCAGTTTAAGCATCTGTTAAATGGGAACAAAGAGTTGGCTCCATCCACTTGCCAGGATTCTTGGGGGAACAAAGTTAGTCAGTGTGAGAAAGATTTCTGATGAAAGGAAACTTAGACACACAAACTGGATGACGTGAGAAGCAAGGAGAGAAGGTTCGTGGGCTGTGCTAAGGAAGCCTTCCCTGCCAAAATAGGACCAGGCAAAAGAAGTAAGAATGACCCCGTCATCACAGGCTGTGCTCTTTTGCTGGTGGACTCCGCCTGTGACGAGGTTCAGATCCTTGGTTGTCCTGGGTGGGAGGCCCCAAGCTGCCAGCTTCCAGCTAGTCCCCCGGCCGCCCGGGCCCTTTGCCCCCTTCTGTGAGGGGTGGACTAACACCGTCTCACTCACAGACCACCACTCTAAGAATCTACTGAGGGAGCCGAGGCCAGAGCACACAGGGGTTAACTCACTGTGAAAGTCTGTCCTTCAAATAAGCCATTCCGCGCTCAGAGAGCCTCGCAGAGGAGGGGGGCAGAGGGAGCTTCCTTACAGCTCCCTGTGCAAATTTGTCTCGGGTTCTGCCTCATTGCCCTGGGTTTCCTCCCGCCACCTTCTCTGTGGCACTTCCAGGGGCCTTGGAGAGTCACATGCTGGGAAGCAAATGGGCCTTTGCCTCGTGCTCTGTCCCCTGCGGGTGGAGGCGGTGCCCGGAGGGGAGGGAGGCCCACCCTGGTGACCAGTGGCAACTCTGGACTGGTGGCTCTAGCAAATTCCAGAGGCCCACAAGCAGTGCCCTAAGCAAAGGGTGGGGAAGGCGAAACCCTCCTGCAAGGCTTCCCCACCTTCAGTTCATACGCCCCCAAGAAGGGCCACACTGGCTGGCCCACCCTGGACCAGATCCTGCCATCAAAGCCTCCTTAGACTCAGAACTCAGACCTGGAGGGGACTTAGAGTTCATCTCATCTGATTCTAACTCAGGTCCCTGAGCCCTTAAATGTCCAAGCAGACAATCATGGGGGCACTGGAGAGACTCCCAATGTTTTTAAAAGCTGTTGTTAAAGCATACATGTGCCCCATATGAGACAGAACAGGCGAATTATGTCTCGGTTCCCTTTTGGATGGAATTACATCAATTCAGTGTGATGCCTCTGGTTAGTTGAGGCTGATAAATCTGATTAGTAGTTTGTCATTTTAATGGCAGCAATTATTACTTAATAAATGCTATTTGTAGCATGGACGAACTTCTTTCTCAACAAGGACTCCACAGTGAAAGGCCCTTTAGTGACAAAAAGGCCAGAAACCACCAACCTCCCCATTTTACAGATGAGGAAAGAGAATCCCAGCAGTTAGATCTTCCCCAAACCTGTGCCACTTCTCTGGGACAGAAGCAAAATTACCACTTGTAACCCCAGTGTTTTGTTCCCAGTGCTAATTGCCAGGTAGCACCTAATAAGAAAACCATATCTTATTAGACAAGTCATGTTAACAGGTCCTTCTAGAACTGTACTGTCCATTAGGTAAGACACATGTAGATATTTAATTTTAAATTAATTAAATTAAGTAAAACTTAAAATTCAGTGCCTTAGTCTCACTAGCCGCATTTCAAGTGCTGAATAGGCCGATGTGGCTAGTGACTGCTGTATTGGACAATGCGGATTTAGATCACGTCCATCCCAGGAGAAAGCTCTGCTGGGCAGCATCTCTTCAGAAGTGCTGACTCTGCTGGGGAAGTGTGCGGGCCCTGTAGCTGGGCAGGGCATGGAGGTACTTTGCACGTCACTCAGACTCTGTCTGAATTTATGATGTGAGTCACGCAGGACCTGGGGACCCTGACTGAGAAACAGCCTAAAGGAACCACTGTTCCCCAGATCGGCCCTATGGTTTCGGTGACCAAAAGCCTCTCTCGGGATTCAGCCACACTCAGTATTTACCAGTCATTCTGTCACAGGAGAAAGGGCAGTTAGCCGGGTGAAAGGAGAGGGGGTTCCAGCCCAGTGCTGACTTTCACCAGCTATGTGCCTTCAGCAAGTGGCTCTGGCCCTCAATCGCCCACCAGGGAAACCACCCGTTTTCTGAAGTCTTAAAATCCATGCTGCCCTTGTCATCACTTCATTCCTCTCTCCTGGGTATGTGTGTGTCTTATCTTTCTTGGGTATGTGTGCATTTAGAGAATTTTCCATCTTAATCAAGTGAGTAGTGGAGAGGGTGGGTAAGAAATCACCTTAGCAAATGCCAAAACGTGTTTTAACATTGAGTAAAGCCTCTGAAGAGATTCTAAGGCAGCAGAGGGCCTTCATGGTAGTGTTTTCCATGCAAGAATCCAGTAGAGGGGGATATTGCATAGAGGCGATTTCCTAACAGCTTTGCCTTCAGCTTGTCATTGTCAGTGCCCAAGCTCCGCGGGCAGGAATTTGTCTCTTTCATCCTTGCGGGCCCCCAGATCTCCTGTCCACACACCAAGACCTAGTGAGTCACAGCTAGAAGCCTCTGTGCAGGACCAGGAAAGCCCCTGGGCCTCTTCTGTGCATTTAGCCCTGATGAATTTTCCCTTCCCATTTCCAAATTATAAAACTGAAGCTATGTTCTCAGATGCCTTATTTAGCAACTGTCAAAAGTTGGAGCTTGGTAAGATCATCCATTTTTTAACAGCTCAAAATTCATGAATGTCTCAAATGGGTTTTCCCCCTTCTCTGCCCTCCCGCTCCTTCCTCAGAACAAACTTTCATAGTCCTTCCTGGTTGCCTGAGACCCTGGCACTGTGCCTGTTTCGATCAAGAATGCTCCTAAAGGAATAAAAATTCATTCCCCATTCCCTTTTTCCTAACTGCCTCATTTTCCTGCCCACTTTGACAAAGGCATTCAAATCTCCTTCCCCAGTCAAAGGTTGATTGGCAAGCCATGGGCCCATAATCTCTCACCATCTTCTGAGAATGAGACCCACCCAGGCTCAGCATGAAAACTGAGAGCAAAGGGTTCATCGGAATTTCCGCTCCTATAGTTTCTCCCTTCAATTCTTCAGAGGTAAAGATGATAGTAAAAGATGTTGAGAAAGCCCCTGGCTGTGAACACTGACGGTGGAAGTGGAAGGGGGCCAGCGTGCATCCTTTGCACCTTCACAGTGAGGTTTCCATAGAAGGGCTCTTTTCCTTGTAAATGTCTCATTTAAAGCTTAAGGTTCAGGAAGGTGCCTGGACCCAGCCTCGCCAGCATCACAATGCCCTGGGTTTTCCAGCACTGGGAGGAGTGGGACAAGGGGTGCTGAAGAAGGTGACCTCTAGCGATGAAACCTTCTGTTTAAACCAGAGGCATCTGCCCCAGTAAGTGAAGCCATGTATGAACTTAGCTGCTGTTTTAAAGCAATAAGAGAATATATGTTGGAGGTAGAGCAAGATTTCGTTCTGAGCTTGGTCTCCTAGCTGAATAGACAAAGAAGCAAGAAACTGGGAAATTCTCAAGCAGAAAAAGGTATATTCGCTGGTCTATCTGAGTAGGAGATCTCAAAATATTTTCTAAAGCTCTGAACTGTTTGGGAAACTAAGCCACAGTATATACAGAAATAAATGCCCTGTGTTCATTAGGAAAGCTGTGTGTGTAGGGGAAAGAAATGTCCAGGCTTTGGGGCTGAAGGTTCGTTCAAATCCCAGCCCTATGACCTTCATCTTGGATAACTTTAGACAAGTCACCTAGACCTGCTGACCTTCATTGTCTCATCTTTTACAACTTTATCATAGCAAGGAATCAGTAAAATCTGTGTAAAAGCACTCAGCACTGGATCTGGTAAATAGTAAGTACTTGCTAGATGTTAGCTACTACTGACTGCTAATAATATAATAGCACAGCTTTCTTTGGAGCTTAGAGACAGAGGTGTACAAGAAAATCCTCTCTTTCCACAAGCTATGGGAATTTCTTTAGGAGTCCCACTCTGATGGCCTGTGAGACCTTAAATCGACCCACAGAGAATGTCATGGGGACTTTGATACACGCTCCCTAAAATGTGCTTCCCATTCTACCCAATAGCCTTTTTAAGTCTTGAGTCCTACAGATGAAGCCAAATGTTCAGTATAAATGGCAGAGTACTAATCAACCAAAAAACAAATATTTCTCAGAACCACAGGCAATAAAACCCTGTGAAAACACCACACCCTCACTCTTTAACTAGAAATCACATGTAAAGAGATTGGGGCCATCCTCATTCTAACCGTCACTGTAGGGACCCTATATTTTATTAGGGAGTATTTTGGGCCCTGCTTAGAGCATCATGGTGGAGTGCGGAGTGCATGGGGGGTGTGATGCTGACAGCCCCGCGTTGGGCAGAGCACTGCCTCTGTGGCATTGAACAGCATGTGCTTCAGTTCTCATCTTTGTCCCTCAGCCGTGCTCAGGGTGGTGTTCACTGAACACGTCATTGCTGCGCAATTCCCACAGCTCTAACCCCAGCCCAGCTGTTCCAGCGAGTGAGAGTTGCATTATCACGCAAGAAAGACCTTGAGTCCACACAAATAAAAAAGTACAAAATAAGAAAAGGAAGAAAGAAAGAACATCACTTCCAAGTTTGAAGACCTCAAGATTGGTTAGAAATTATCTGACAGACGTGCAATGTGATCAATAACATAATACCACCCATACTGAGAAGCGGGCTGGTTTATGCATTCATTTCACCAAACTTTTATTAGGTTTGACATGCCTACTATGACATGCCGGGCCCTGTGCCAGACCCTGGAGAATCAAGAATGAACTGGACCCAGGCCCAGGCTTCAAAGGCTTCACAAGGGGGGGGACAGACAATACAAGGTGACAAGTGTCGTGCAAGGTAGGCACAGGGCGCTCTGGAGCCACAGGATGGAGACAAGCCCCAAACTGTGCGTGATGAGCAACCCTGCCAAGAACCCGTAGGCCGGGGTCCTGAGATGGGAGAGTTGGCATGGCCTGGGCATGGGAGGGCTTCTGGGACATAGAGGAGGAGGCGGCTCAGAGTGTCTGAGGCCAGCAAAGTTCAGAAGGATCAGGTGCCAAGGCTCCACGCCTGTAAGTGGATGTGGCAGTCAGTGGGTGCGGGAGCCCAATTCCAAAGCCTATACTTCTCTCCCACACCCACAATTTCTCTGAGTGACAGCTGCACCTAGATTCACAGAGCACAAAGGCACAAAGTCATAGCACAACCGGCACCGAATCTGAAAGAACAAAATTCAGATGCTAATTCTGGACCCAGAGAACACCTGCCGGTACCCTACGAAGTCTACCTGGCTAACCCTCAGACCCTGGAATGAAGGCCATGTGTCAGGTCCTAAGGCTCTCTAACGAAGCACGTGCCACAGCCTTCTTTGAGAATTTTATCTGACCTCTCCTAGACCATCAGGAAACAGTTCTTCACATGGCCCCTGTCACGCTGTGAGCCAATGGCCTCTTGCTCGACATATGTCCTGAATAGAGCCTAATATTAGTAGCTTAATAATAATAATACCTGTACAAAAAACTCTTAGAATCATAGAATGAATAAGATGTCCCAGGCATTGCACTTGACCCCTCTCCGTGTCAGCACCAATGAACACAGATGGGGGTTGCAAGTGGATGATCTACGTGCTGAGCTGAAGCCGGTGCAGCCCCGTACTCAGGCAGGATTTGAAAGGCACCAAGAAACCTGCCCTTAGTGGCAAGATTCGAATATGTTATTTATATTTTCAGAGAAGGTACTAGGAGTTTGGGATTTTGTTTGTTTTACGTTTTTTGTTTTTTTTTAAGAAGTGGAAAACTTTCAAATGAAATCTTGCAGAGTAGCCCACATAAATCATAATTTCAAAATCTTAAATAGTGTCCCCTATGTGCCAGATGTTTTAACTCATTTAGTGTAACAACAACACTATAGGATAATACAGGGCACTGTTATTATTAATCTTTCACAGGTGAAAAAATTGGGGCTCAGGAGGTTAAATGACCTGCCCAACATCACACAGCTGGCAGGTGGTTGAGCTGGGGTTCATGCCTGAGTGGTCTGGCTCTTACTGACCCCACCGCGTGTCCCCAGAGTGGAAGGCCTATAAAAGCAGTGTGGCCCTGGCTGGAGCCTGGGTGGAGGGCAAGGGTCTCCAGGCTCCATAGGGTGACCCTCAGGCCCATCCATGGAAGTCACTCCATGGAACGCAGTTCTAAAGCCACTGGACTGAGGTATTACCTACCAAGGCCGCTTTAAGGCAGCATCTCCTTCCTGGAAGGAGTAACCAGTTAGTGCAGCAACAGGAAACTGTTTTCAAAAACCAGGTTCTCAAGAGAATAGCACTTAGACAGGTAAGTGGCAATGGGGAGATCCCAGCGGCAGGGCAGAGATGCTGGCCAGGGCAGACCTGGGTAGAGGGAGGGCTGGACTCCAGAGAGGAGCCGGCCCCTGGCAGGCGAGCTGGAGACTAGGTCATCAGCAGGGTGCTGGTGAGGCCCACTCGAAAGGGCTTCACCAGGCAGTTTTCTGGATGCTGAGCTCTGAACAGCAGGGTAAGCCCCTGGCAGAGGCATAGCGTGACTGGACCTGCAGGGCCTGGGTGAGAAGAACAGTCTGGTGTGAGAGTGTCAGGGCTCCCCATGAGGGGAGACTCAGAGTTTTCAGTTTCTATCTTGATAAAAAATGTCACAATTTTCACAAATGCAGAACAAATAGAGCCATGATTCATATTTCATAATTTGCCTGATGAGTTTATTGTATTAGCATGATTCTAACACTTGGAAGTTTTTCAGAGGCAATGGGGTAGAATATGGGCAGCAGGGGCATGTTATAATGGGAAGGGGTGGGACTCACATTGCCCCCTTCATGTCTTGTGTTCAGTACCAGGAACCAGTAATTCATGTAGGCTATAGGTCTCACTGGGCCCGGGGAGTACATGACAAGTTTTGACATACTCACTGTATATTTTCAGTTCTGCTTTTTAATCATCTCTGAGCCGTAATTTCATCCTCTGTAACTTCATGAGATGAATTGCTTGAGGTTCATTGTTTTTTTTTAAAAAAGCATTTTGAAATTTGAATGTTAATGTGGTAGGAGTTGGAGTATAAACTGTCAAGACAGTAAAATGTAAGAATTGATGGTACATACAATTAAATCTTGACACGTTAACGGAACAATTAAAACACGTCATGCAACTGAAAACCAGAGTTTTGCTTTTGGTTTCTAAAGAGCTTGTCTTTTAGTTTCTGATTCTGAGGAATCAGAAAGTCTTTGTCTCTTATTGGAAGAAATAGACACGGAGTCCAAGTCTTGTCACAGATAGATAACTGTAGAAACATCATGTCAGCAACAAAAGAGATAATCAATTATTATTTATTGAATGAATGAATGATAAATATTTATATGCAAATACTCAAACATATGGTGCATGCACGTTGAGATACAGGGCCCAATCTTACCATACTCAGGGACCATTTCTCTAATTACAATTGTGATGGTATTTGTTCCTTTTTACATTTGTGTTCATTAATCTTGGAAATGAGTTTATACAGGAAGACAAACTACTTTAATCTTCCAATGATTATATCTCACATTTGTTCAGCACCTTTCACTCCAATTCCATGGTATTTTCTGATATTTTCAATCCTCAGAGCACCAGTGGGCTGTTAAGGCCCAAAGTAAAGGTCACGGTCTCCCGTATCTCACGCCATCACATTTTGCACTCTGTAGGGTGCTTTTGTGGAATAGAAACCTGATTTCAAGAGACTAGTTCTCATTAGAAGATGATTCATTCAGATAGTCTGAAACCAGTGCCTGTCGCACTGCCTACCTATACAGGTGCTGGGACAGACCCTTAATTCTTGTTATTTCATTTAATCCTTCCAAGTGTAATTTAGCCCATTTTAGGAGAGGAGCAGTCATGGTCAGAGAGACTTGCCCATGCCCCACGGACAGGAAGGGGTGGAATTGGGATCCCACATCAGGTTGAGGCCAACACCTGTGAACTTTATATCCAGGGCTAACAGCATTAGTTCCAATGCGGATGGACAGAAATGGACACCTTAACAGGGCCCCAAGCCAAACACAGGGTGCGAACCATGAGGGCTGTCAGGTCGGTGGGTGGGGGTAATATCTGGGGGGACCCTCCTGTTGCAACCTCAGTTTCCACATTGTAGCAGTTTGACCAGTCGGATGCTGCAGGGGCCTCCCAACAGGTCACAAGCCCACTCTGCTTGCCCTCTGGGCCACCCACCACCTGGTGGGAAGCCCTGTAGAGCTGCCCAGGGCACTCAGAATCAAGGCCGCAGTCCCCATGAGCCAGAAGGTCCCATTTGAGCAGCCCTTTCCACCCCATTGGGTTCATCCCACCTGCCTGCCTGAGCTCTCTGCTCTCCAGGCACAGGGCGGGACTTCCTCCTTCCTGCCACAGGGTCTTTGCATGTGCTGTCTCCTTTCCCTGAGAGCGCTATTCCACCTTGCTCTCCACCAGGCCGTCTTCCTCGTCCTTTGCCCTGTCTCAGCTTAAATGTCCCTTCCTCAGAGAAACCCCTTGAGATGACAAGGTCAGGCCCTGTGCACTTCATTCCAGAGACCCCTGCACTCTTCTTCCCTTTGACTGGTCTCTGTAAGGATGGGATAATTATTTGCATCACTGTGTGTTGACTGCCATTTCACAGCCTGCCCAGAGGAGGAGATTTGGATTAAATGACAGGAGCCCATCAGTCCTGTTCATTGCCGATCCTCAGCATCTACTTTAGCACCTGACATATAGGAGATGCTCAACACATACTTATTCCACCCCTGAGGCAGTTTATCACAAAATCTGAAACTTGCTGATCTAGTTTCAGGGCGAAGGCCTAGGAATCCCCCATGATGTTTACAGTCTGATTTCCCTGAGTTTTATCAGAAGCTGTGTTTGAGGAGCTGGCAAAACAGACGTGTTGCACACATGTTACAGGAAACCATGTACCACTCTGGGATCCCTTCTTCCCACCACGTTTTAATAAGCTTAGTAATGACAACTCACATTAAGTGCTATGTTCTCACCAGTGTGTTAAGAGATTTTCGTACATCCTAAGTCCACACAGTGTGATCTCACTCACCTTAAGGTAAATCCTGCCCTCCTCTGTTCACCTCCAGAGGCTCCATCTCACGTAAAGTCAAAACCCAATCCTAGGCACGGCCGTAAGCCCTGAGGACTGCTTCCTTTCTGCCCTTCTCCCTTACCCCCCTCCTCCTCCCTTCCTGCTGAGCTCCAGCCCTGGCCACCTCTGTAGCTCCCAGGACACACCTGGTGGCCACCACATGAGCCTGTGTGCCTGCTGCTCCCTTTGCATGGACCCCTCTCCCCCTAGGGCCACAATTCTAGTTCTACCATCAGCTGTGAATGCCCCCTCCCTGACCCCTGTCCTGCACTCCCTCAGCCCCTTTCTTGCTGCGTGTTTCTCCAGGGCACAGTCATCTAACATGCTTCTGCCCTCCTTATGTACCACCTGCTCCACCCAATTGGAATGGAAGCACCACAAGGGTGGGGCTCTCACCTGTTCCACCCGCTGCTGTGCCCCACTGCCCTGTGCATGTGAGGAACTCAACCAACAACTGAGCCACCAGAGAACGTCCTCATTTCATCCTTACGTCAATCCCAAAGGATGCACACACACCCCATGCACCTTCTTTGCCAGCTGTTTCTGCCAGGGCCACCCATGCATCCCTCCAGTGGGGCCGGAGAGAAGAGAACCACGAAGCTCAGGCCTCTGGACTTTCTGGTTCACACCGTGGCCCCAAAGCCTGATCTGAAACAGGTGCCCTATTTTGATTTCCCATCTTGTTAGTAAAGCCAGAAGCGGGTTTCCTTACTAACATCAATTGTTCATTTTCAGTAGGTCGCCAGTCAGGTGTTTCTGCCACTGCCATTTTCTCAAGAGGGAGTCAGGGGGGCCCCTGGGGAGCTCAGGACCAGAAAGCCATGCCCAATGGCCATGTTAGCATCTTTCAGGGTGAACTGTTTTCCTGCCTATGTATTTTCCTAATCCCAAATACAGACTTTGTAAATATGGGGCATTTAAGAAAAGCAGTATTTTAAAATAGTGTTCACAGCTAGAACTGAGAGAAATTCTTTCATACCTCCTGGTAGCAACCTCCAGGGAGGAAAGTGAACACAGCTTTGTTTCAAGCCAAACAAGGGTTGTGTGTCTGCACATAGAACAGGTTCTGGGCCCTGTTATATATAACAGGGACTGTGATATAGTGGTGAACTTGGTCATTTTTCAATTCAGATGCCATTGCTCCAAATTCGTTCCCCAACCCATGGCTACTCAGTGTTGCTATTAGTTGCTCCAAACATTTTGTTTACATTTAAGGCCTTGCAGTTATCTCACAATAAATACCCCAAATGTGCTTTCCCTCTGCTCCCCACTTTTCCATCCTTTCCACTAGCTTCCCAGTTCTGTCATCTTCCAAGGTGCTCCTTGTTCCCAGGACAACCCATTTCTCTGCTCCATCAAACCACTCTGCTTTCAAATCCCTCCCTCTCTTTAAATTCCTCTTCAGGAACCAGAGAAACTTCTGCTGTGGTCTCACCAAGAGGCCCCTCCCTCCTGCACCCCATCCCGAGAACCAGAAGAGGAAGGAGTAATAGTAGAACTGAAATGAAATGTCAGTTTCAGCTAACCTGAGCAAGGTGATTCAGATCTCGCCTCCGGAGGCAGATGAGGATCACAGAGCAAAGGGCAAAGGACAATACCAAATGATTTCACTTACATGTGGATTCCAAAAACAAAACGAACCGACCAAACACAACTCATGATACAGAGAACAGAATGGTGGCAGCTGGGGGCGTGGGGTGGGCAGCTGCACCTTCGTTTCCCAGCTCTCCCTGCACCCAGCTGAGGCCACATGCCTAGTTCTCATTAAATACATTAATTGTGTTTAACCACTGGAATCTGGCATTTAATTGTTACAACAGCTTGTGTTACTTTAACTGATATTAGCACCTACTGTATATATACTGTATATATGTGTATATATACATATTGGGGATGTGATGTACAACAGGGTGACTAGAGTCAATAATATTGTATTGCATATTTAAGAGTTGCTAAGAGAGTAAATCTTAAAAGTTTCCATCATAAGAAAAACAAATGTAACTTTATATGGAGACCTAGGAGGTTCAGCCCACTGGAGCAGAGCTCTTGAGACCCAGTGCAGGTACTGGAGTCTGGACACCCAGGGCCTGTCAGGCAGGAGGGATAAACCAAGGACCCAGGGCAAAAAAAAAAAGTCCTTGTGAAGAGCAGGAATGGGGCAAATAAGGTATCTGAGAACAAAGTTGGGAGTTTTTGTGGAACAAGTAGAAATGGTGTAAGGAGCAAGTAGACAAAGACAGACCACACACTCTGAGTGACTGGAATGTTTTCAAACCGTTGAATCATCCTGGACAGAAACCACCCCACCCTTTCGCGAATCCCACAGCACTTTGCTTGACTCGGGGGCACTGCCTACACTGTCAGTTTTTGTGGCTCTTTGAGAATGTGTATATCTCTCCTCCCCTACCAAGATATAAGCTCTTCGAAGGAAAGTTCAGATCATACTCATCTTTGCACCCTCTTTCCTGCCTACCCCCAATGCCTAGGCCAGTGTCTTAGATGTAATCAGTATAATAAATATTTGTCTGATGGGTTAATAAAAGTTTATATATACTCTTTGGTTTCAAATATGACCAAATAAAACATGGTCCAAAATACTATTGAACCTTTCTATTAGTTCACTCATCTAGTTTTATCATATGACTCTTGCAGTTTCTCCCTCATCCTTCAGCATTTGACAGCATGCCTAATTTTACATCACTGCTCACTCGACTGTGTTTTCTTACCAAATAATATAGGAAAGGCTATCATTTATTGAGCATTGTGGAAAATTGGTCAAAACTTTCTGGTACCTCTTCCAGAGTGCAGAGTTCTTGCTAAGACGTGGCTGCTAAGCTGCACCTACATTTCCCAGTTCTCCCTGCACCCAGCTGAGGCCACATGCCCAGTTCTCATCAAAGTAAGTGAAAGAGAGTGGATGTGTCTCACCTTTCAGCCCAGGGCTTTTAGGAAACAGGGCTTCTCCACTCTCTCTCTTTCCCCTTTCCCAACTGGAAGCAGAGGACTTTGAGGTTCCAGGGAGTGGGAGAGTCACAAGATGGAAGCCTGAATCTCTGAATGACCATGCGGAGGCAAGCCTTCTGCTTTCCCCGTTTAGATGGGCAAGCAGAGTTGCAGGATGGAAGCCTGTGTCCTTGAGTCACCACATGAAAGAGGGTCTCCTGCTTTCCCCATTTAGTCCATTACCTGGGGAAGAAATACATTAATTGTATTTAACCACTGGAATCTGGCATTTAATTGTTACAACAGCTTGTGTTACTTTAACTGATAAAAGCACCTAGTGTGTGTCAGTTGTTCACACAGATTATTTCACTGAACCCTTGAATCAGCCCTACATGGTAGATACTATCACCCTCCCTCCTCTTATCTTCCAAGTGAGTAAACAAAGACACAGAGCAGTTAAGTTAATTCGATAAGGTATCACAGCTAACAAGTGTGGGAGCTGGAATTTGACTGAAATTTGTCTGGCTCCGAGTGCTGTTGCCACTACCACCCCTCCCTGCTACATCATGCTGCCTCCCATTCATCAATGATCTTGGACTCTGTCTCTTTGACATCATTTTTAAATTAGAGGTTTCTGCCCTGATTCTGACCTATACTTTTTAAAAGCAGTTTAGATATATGCCTCCCCTTTCCTTCACAGAACTCCTTCCATCACCTGGAAGAATTATGTATTCCAAACCCTGGAGTGTTCTATAAGGACCTTAATTTATTCCTCATCTGTTTTGACACAATTCTTTTTTATTACCAGAATTGAATTCCTTCTCAAAAGAAATATTTAACCTTATTTCTGGTTGGCTTCTGTTTTTTCACTAGTTATGAAGGATAGGAAACAAATTCATTATAGGTTTGAGTGGAGTACAGAAAAGAGAGTGGGAAAAAAGAAAAAGTATGTGGTTTCACCAAACCCCTTTGGTCCTTACATGCTTCAGGAAGCTCTCTCCAAACCTTTGTACTAATTCACAAGCATTTTGTTGATAAAATTGATGCCACCCATGGTTACGTCTGTGCTAGTTCTGTTTCTTTTTCACCCTCTGACTGAGGCAAAGAGAAGTTCAAATGACTTATCCAGAGTCATATGGTGTCAAGGGACAGAACTGCAAAGCAAATTATATCTGCAGAAAAAAAAAACAGAAAGGGCAGTATAACCATCTCAAAAAAGGGAGCATATAAAATGACAGGTGTTCTGTTTTTCTTTTAACCCTTTGCATATAAAATGACAGTCATCCAACTTAGAAAGAGAAAAAGAATTGGCAACCCAGATTTTCTTTTTTTAGTAATTGAAAACCAGCTCCTTAGCTACTTAGACAATAGCCCTTCTAAAATATAAATACTTGTTACCCTCCTAACTAGTCCTCATGACTCAGAATAAGCTTCTGTTATTGACTCAGATTGCTAACTGATGATGCCTTCAGAGAATATTGAGGAAAATGGCTATTAGTATCTATCACCCTCCCTCCTGTTATCTTCCCAGTGAGTAAACAAAGACACAGAGCAGTTAAGTTAATTCGATAGGGTGTCACAGCTAATAAGTGTGGGAGCTGGAATTTGAATCCTAAATATAACACTAAATTAATAGACATGCTAATATTTCCTAAATATCTTAAATTTAAATACATACTAAACAGAAGTGGTGTGTGTTACTACTTCAGTACTCCACAAGGGCAGAGATTTTGGTCTCTTCTGTTCAGGAATGTAGTTCAAGCAACTGAACCACTGCCAGACACATAGTAGTTGCTCAATAAGCATTTGCATGATGACTGAATAATGCATAAGTGCTTTGCTTTCTAATCTTCCTGTCTCCTCCTTTTGTGTCATGTCATTTGTTGTCCTCATTTCTTTTGCCCTTAATTTGCTATTTCTAATCTGCCACAGGCTGGGGAACTTAAAAAAAAACTATATAGATAGATAAAAGAAATTGCAATATAGCTCAATAGAAATTTTAGCACTTGCTGCAGTGCTGGAGATTCATTTTTGCACTGTCTACTTACTACTACAGAGTACTTGAAGTATGGCTAGTTCAACTAAGGAACCGAATTTTGAATTACATCCAATTGTAATTAAGTTAGATTTAAATAGTGTGGCTAAATAAGAGTCAATAAGGACTTGTCTGAAGGCTGGGGGGCAGATATTTTGAAAACTCAGTAGCCGCCTTCTCATTTACTTCTGCCCTATTCTGAATGAATAATGAGGACGTCAAAGGCTCTCCAGCAGACTTCGGCTTAAAAATGGAGCTGCATAGTGATTTGGTTCAAAGAAGACAGTTCAGCCTCAGTGATAATGTTAAGGACAAGGGTGGTTGGCCATGAACATCTGGAAACCTTTGCCAGGGATGTTCCTGAGGCCAGATAAACGTGGCCAGGAAAGCCGGTCTTCACAGGAAGAAATTGAGTGTGGTCTGACCCTTCCAACCTGCTCACTCGGGGAGGGACAGGGTTGGAGACACACAGACCAGCTCAGCAAAAAGTCCCCTCAGGCACAGAGCACACATCTGCCACCAGCCTGGGTAATAACAGCACATTGATGTGGCAATTTGTTGTTGTTGTTGTTTTTTAATTCCCAGCCTCGCTCACAAGTTCTTTCAACACTTGGAGCAACCAGAATTGGCACAAAAGTTCTTCTCTGTTCCCATCCTAATAGGCAAGGACCATTCTAATTAAGAGCAAAGCTTCAAGGTCTATTATGTAACTAGAAATGGGGCTCCTCTGGGACATCTATGTCTTTCAGGGGTGACTAGTGGCCTTCTGAGTAGACAGAGGTGGCTCTGCTGGCTGGAGGGGGTCCACCTTGACATCTTGTCTGAGTTATTCCCTGGAGCTAGAACACTCTCAGCAATTTAGACCTCAAGAATCCCATACCAAATTCAAGCTGTGGTGTTCAGAAAGGTCGTTGAGCATATCTATGCAGAGAGAAAGAGCCTCATCAATGGACATGACACATGCACATCTCTTCCCTGGTCAAGGATAACATTACTGATGTGGAGGAAGAGGGGTTGGCTCAAACCCAGGATGTGCAGGAACACTCAAAACTCTGTCTCCCTGAAACCCAGCATGCTTCTGCGGTGCTCCTTTTATTAAGGAACAATGAATTCACACAAAACAAAATTAAGAAACAAAGACAGAGACAGAAACCGAGTCAAAAGCAGGGAACAACTTTGGAGCATTCAGGACTTCTGGCCAAGCCGGGTGTGATCCCAGAGGCTGTCACCCATTGGGTTTGAGGGAAGCATCTTGCCTCCCACATCTTGGCCCTGAGTCAAAACCTCTTTCTCAAAGGAGGCCCTGAAAAGGTATCCGGGTATTAATTTGTCTGTTGCGAGAGGTTTCAGTGCTGCTGTCAGTCACTCCAGATCACAGGCAGGGGCCTCCATGAAAGTGTCCCGAAGCTGCTTGAATTCAGGTGAGCCTGAAAAGCTAAACTTCCACCAATGTCAGGAAAAGGGGGTGCCAGACTACTTGCCGTTTGTCACCACCTGAAGTCATTAAGAGGCAATGGCTTTGGTCCCACAGAATCACTGAAAAAAAGTGCACCCATCACCTGTGGTGCCCTGGTAGCAGAGAGATTTTTAAGGAAGCATTTCTCACTAGCAGGATTGTGTTGAGATCCAGAGGCCATGGTTCAAGGTTAAAAGGCCAGTCAGGGAAGGGTGATATTCAGTTGTCTGTGAAAGGCTTCCCTTTAATATTGGATGAGCAGTTAGCTGAATACAGATGAGAGAGGTATAAGCTGAGATGGCCAGCATCACTGGTGGCCTGGTCAGGTCATGGATGTAACTACAAAGTAAGCAAGTTCCCTAGAGTTTGACGTTGCTTCACCCACATCTCTGGCAGCTCTCAGCTGGTGCGTGGCCTGGTACAAGGAACCCACCCCAGCGTCCCATCTGTAAGTATCCCAGATGACGAGGACAGAGCAAGGGCAGAGAAGCCGGAGCAGGCTATGGGACAGCACTCATTTTCTGGCTTTATATTAGTAAGACACCCATCCCTTTAGAGTGCCTAAGAGAGGACCGGACAAGTCCCAGGCCCATTCACCAAAGACCCCAGGGTGCTCTAGGGATCCATGATGCAAGCCCCTTCCCCACCTAGTGATTCTGATATTGGTAGTTGGAGGGCCTCCTGTGACACAGACATTCTCCCAGAGCCCCAGGCCTGGCTCCATTCATGAGCCCCAAACATAACCCTTTCAGTCAGGGTTGAGCACACTGAGATAAGGTCTGTGCTCCTAGGGTGAAAAGGCCATGGTTTCTCAGCCCTTCTTTTGGAATGAATCACAGAAGGAGGACTGTGCATTTGTTCCTTGTGCACACAAGCCAATGACTCAATTCTGGCAGCAGCATTCTTGCAAGATGACCCTTCCTGGGCCCCATAAGCAAAAGACAGTCAAATGCGCAAATGTAGCTAGTTGACTATGGCCACACCCCACCCCCAGAGTGGCCTTATAGATAATAATATTGTTCCCAAATAGTCTTTCTCCCCTCCCCACTCCACTGGAGCTGCAGCCAAGTCACATAATATAAGCAAGAAATAAATGTTTATTGTTTTCAACCACTGAGTCATTGGGAGTGTTTGTTACTGTAGCAAAAGCTGACTAACACAGCCCTATTCTTTTTAGGCACAGGAATAAGGACATCTATCATCCAACATAGTTCTTTTAAATGCTACCATATATCAGTCAGCATGGTCATAGATGTATATAATTTGCAGACTTTCCAGCACCCTAATAGGGAGGAGACAGAAGGCACCAGAGGCCATGTCTAATTAATTTGTTGTGTCTCCAGCCAGTTGCACTGTATGTATTCAATCAGTGTTTGGAAGATAAAAGGATGAATGAAGAATCCTCTAAGATGGGCATTCACATTCCATTTTACAGATGAGCAAACTAAGCCCCCCAGAGGTGAGGCAGCCTGCCCGTCACATTACCATCCCCTCGCATACACAGGCCCACCAGTGGTATACGCCACGGTTTGCCCACACACACCTCTCCACCCACTGGACAGACCGAGTTTTCAGGTCATAGACTCTCCTGCTCTTGGTTCATTCCTCTCTTCATTCAGAGGCAATCTCTCAGTTGCAGCCTCCTGAGACAAGGCACCTCGGCCCTCCTTCCCACCCGTCCTCAACTAAGCAGGCAGGCACATTTTCAAAGTGTGGTAGACTTCTTGACTTCCTCTGATTGGTCCAGAGCAGGGACCGAGACAACCAGGGCCAGCCAGCAGCCTAGCAACCAGCACACCCAGGCCAAAGGAAGGCTTCCTGCTTTCAGTGAATGTGAAACTAAGAGCCTTTCTTTCAGTCCCCAGTTTCTGATGCCCGGGGAAGACAGTAAAGAAGGAAGTCAGGGAAGGCAGGCCAACCGACAGGCTCAAAGGGCACCCAGCCTCCCCACCCAGCCGTTATGCTTTTCGCTGGAAGGTAAGAGACGTGTAGCCTGGGCAAGTCTACATGGCTAATGCTTTGCTTCCTGAGTGCTTCTAAGTCACACTCGGCCAGAGGAAACAGAGCTGGGACAGAGCTAGGAAGGCCATGGTTTGCTTCCTCCCCCAGCGGCCAGGGCTCCATGGCCTAGACACAGCCATCCTCTGCTCAGTTACTGCCACTTACAGCGCCAGGAAGCAAGTGGCCTCCTGTGTAAGCTGTCCAGGCATCCGAGAAGGGGTGCCGGGGTCCCCTGCAGATCGGCAGGCCCCAGTAGCGGCCTTCTCAAGCCGTCTGGAGTGCATGGCGGCGAGGGGCCTACTTGGCAAAGGGGAGGAGCCAAGACGGGCCCTTCCCTGGCAGCTCCCACCACAGCACAGTGGCTGTGGCGCCTTTACGAAGAAATTCTTTTATTGCTTTAGGTTGTTTTCTACTTTAAAAAGTGATCCATTTCAAAAGTAGAAAATTTGAACAATGCATACAAGCGCTAAGAAGAAAATTTAAATTAACGGTGACCCTATCCATTACCTAGAAATGACTATTGTGGATATTTTGTGCAAATTCTCCAGGCTTTCCTCTACACATATCTTTATTTTTGTAACATATTGATCTTGCTCTCATAACGTTCATACTGTTTTGTAGATGGGTTTTCGACCAAACACTACATGGTCAACATTTCTTTCATCACAGGAAATAAGATTGTGTTATTTTTAAAGCCTACCTACTATTCCATCATCATCTGGAATTTACTTAAACATTTTTTTTTTTTAACTCTGCCCTCTTATTGAACTGTTTCACTATTCGAAACAATATGCCAAAGATCTTGAACATAAATCGGGTACCTCAATTATTTCCTTAGGAGGGTAAGTGAAAATGGAATTATTGAGTCAAAATGTACATACATTTAAAAAAACTTTTAAAGAGACTTATTAAGGTATAATTGACATGCAATAAATTGCACATATTTAAAGTGCCCAATTTCATATTTTTTGGCATATGCACACACCCATGAAACCATTGCCACAGTCAAGGTACTGAACATATCCATTCTCCTCCCAAGTTTCTCTGGGCCCCGTTATCTCTTCCTCTCTCCACTCTCCCCCTCCCCAGCAACCACAGTTCTGCTTTCTGGCCCTCTAGATTAGCTACCATTTTCTAGAGGCTTGTACATCCCATATGTACTCCTTTTCCTCCAGCTTCTTTGGCTTAGCACAGCTGTTCTGAGATTTATTCACATTATTGCACATGTCACTGGCTCCTTGCTTCTCTCACTGAGTAGTATTGCACCATGTGGATAGAAGTGTGCACACGTTTTTAACACTCTTGATGCATACCTCCAAATTGTCTGTAGGGGCTTCTTGAAGTTCTTTATCACAAATGCATGGTCAGCTGCTGCTGACCACCCCTGAATTGAAATTCTACTTTTTCCCAAGGGCACCATTCTGCCTTTGGAATTGCATAGCCTCCATCACGGGTTACCAGAAAAAAATGAAAATGACTGAGAAGAAATGTAAGAGAAGGGGGCCCAGTGAGGGCAGCTCTGGGGTCATTGGAGCCCTGGTGGTCCAGGCCCAGAAGGAACCTGTTTCCTGGATTCTGCTGGCCGGCAAAAGAGCCTGCACCAAACCAGCTTTCGGTCACTGGCATAACAGCCCTGGGACGACATGGGCTCTCAGACCACACAAACAAGAGTGTCTGGGGTGCTTCTGCTCTCCCTGTGACCATGGCATGAACATGTTATTGATACAGACAAGTATAATTTGTAAAGTAGAAAAAAAAAACATATTTGCTTTGCTACTAGACTGTAAAACCACTTGAGGGTAGAATCTGTGGCTGACTCATCTTACCTCTCCCTCTGGTAAATTCTCAATACTTCTTGAATACTGTTGACTGCTTTTCTTTGAAATAACTCATCTCCTGTCCTGCATCAAGGAGACAGAAGTCAAGTGACTGCAGGGAAGATTGGCTGGGGGGCTGGGGCCTGCCACATTCAGGGAAGGACGTGTCCTTCTGAGGACGACAAACATGAGTTGCTATGATCATTACTGTCACACGTCACACGCAAACATGTCCTTAACAAAATAAGGAGGCATATTCATGGCAACTGCCATCCTCATCTCTGTACCTGGTATTTACAACTACTGTCTTCCACTGCTTTGCATTCCTGTTTCCTTCAGCAAGCACTTTAGTTGGTTGTGGCTCTTCCTCTGGTGGGATGACCACAACCTTCGTTCCTAAAGGGCCTGGGTCATTAGTGTCCTGTCTGGGTTGGGTGGTTGTAGTTTTCCATGGACCTTCATCACTAAGTGACACACTGAGGGATCTCCTGTATTCCTGACATAGTCTTCCTTACCTCCACTGCAGAGCAGCAGTCTTATTTCCCCCTTGGTAGTCCAGATCGACCATCCCAGCTGACACCATAACTCCTTTCTGTGCCTGTTGACTCAAAGCAATGAAGATCTCAAAGTGGCTGCGTGGCAGTCTTAACCTCCAGCCCGGTGGAGTCATTATATATCTCCTGGTGGAACCATTCCTCTCTCAGAAACTAAGACCCCTAGGCTGGCAGAGCATAGAGTCACAGGAACAGCATAGCTAGTGGGTCCTTAGGGTGTAGTCTCCTCTCTACTCCCTTCCCACAGGCTCCCCTGCTGCCTTCAGCATGCAACCCCACGTCTTCTCCTTAAAGCCACTTCTGAACTCCCCAGATGGAGTCAGTCACTCCCTCAAGCCCTCCTCATTTTCCATTGTACTGAAATTATTTGGTTATTCACTCCACCAGTTTACTGGGAGCCTACTATATGCCAAGTACCCTGGGCCTTCCCCTCATAGAGTCCAGAGTCTAGTGAAGCAACAAGACACTGAAGACAACTATCAGCCCAGAAGGTGGGAGCAGGGATGGAGACGTGCAAGGGATCCCATGAGCCCCCTGAGGAAAGGCACCTGTTATGGGTGGTCAGGGAAGTAACAAAGGCTTCCCAGAGGGGTTGGGCCCTACAGTATGCCCTGAAGAATGAGTAGGAATTATCCAGATGCAGGAGTTACAAAGGAGGTAGGAGTAGAGAGCAAAGGCAGAGAGGCAGGGAGTACGGGTGCAGGAGAATCAAAACACTGAATGGATGATGCCGGATGACCACAAGCAGAGGTGCCATCGATCCCTGTCACATTCAGGCTGTAGACAGCTCATCAAGTCTGTAGGAGCTTGACCTAGAGACAGAGAAAACTGGAGACTTAGGCAGCAAAAAAGATTGAGCATGGACAAGGTCAATGTTTACAAAGTCATGAAGAGGACACTTCATAAGGACATCCCAGCCCTCTTCTTATACAAGAGGTTATTGGTCAGCTAAATGGAAAGTCTCCTTCCTGTAAAAGGGGTCACAAAGAATTGAAGATCTCCTTCACTGAGGGGATAGGAAATCAAAGACTACGAAAGATTATTTTTAATGTTAAGTTGATCATGACTAATTAAGTGACTGCAAGTTCCTTGGGCATTTGTGTCACATCCCTTGTGGAAGATGGGATGAGTGAGTGCTTTTACCCTCCATCCCTTCCCTTTTCGTCAGTGTTGAGAGCTCCTTCATGGGCTTTATAGAACTCCACTGGGAGCCTTCCCAGATGGGTGTCCTTGAACAGGTTTTTAAACTGTCACTCTTCAGAATCAGAATAGGCACAGTAATACCACCCTCCAAGGACTGCTGTAGGATTGAATGAGATAATCCACATAACAGATGCCCAAGAGCAAATGTCGGATTTTCTTCTCAGAGGATGAACCCTGTCTTAAACTCAGAACAAATCAAACTTTCTGAGTTTCCCACAACCACGCTTTGTAAGAATCAAATGAGGTAGTGGAAAGTGAAATGTTCTGTACACTGTGAATAATTCCTTAAAGAATGAAATGACTACTGCTATGCGGGGAGGAGCGAGGAGAATCAAGCTCTTGGCTCTCCTGGAGATGCTAAGGATTTTCACCCACACCGTGAGACATTTTGTCTTTAGTTTGAGACTTGTGACTAAGATATGAGATCTGTACACTGGACTGCTCAAGAGTTAGGCTCGGGACTCCCCTCCAGGACCACCCAGGAGTCTGAGCAGCCACAGGACGCCTGCAGCTTGTTGACTTAAGAATATGAGCCATTGGTATGTACTCCACCTGTCTGTACTGGCTACCTAGACTTTCAGTCCTTCAAGGTGTTTAATTTAATCTGCAGAACTCTATACAGTGGGACCCTCATTCCCTCTGAGGTTATTGCTTGCTTTTATAACATCAAGCTAGGAAGTTATAAAATTGCAGAGTGTGAGAAAAATACCAAGGGCCTAACCATAGTTTGACCACCTACCAACTCTGGTCCTGAGCAAATCATTTCATTTCTCTAAGCCTCAGTTTCCTGGCCTATAAAATGGGGCTTATAATCTTTCCTTCTATCTCAAGGTTATGAGAATCAAAAAAATATTTTCTTCAGTATAAACAATTACATAAAATAAATATATAAAATTATTCTTATCATTTCTGCTATATTAGATTAGGCTATACTATGCTCCAAGAACACAATAAAGAGTCATTTCTTATTCACAGAAAGTCAAATGTGCATTGAATAGACCTTGAGGGCAACTCTCCTCTATGCAGTGATTTAGGGATCCAGGCTCCCTCCATCTTGAGATGCCAACATCTAGTTTCCTGCATTGTGGAAGAACATCATGATGAGTGTGGGTTTTACTCACTCCTCAGTCAAGCAATGTTGTGAAAACCAACCTACACAACTGTACCCAGCAGCCCTGCTGCTCTCCAAATGTGAACAAAGTGGGTGCTAGAGTGTGATATAAATAAAAAACATCTAGAAGAAAAAGTTGGTGGTTCACTCAGGATGTTATTAAAGGTGATGCCTTGGAATGGTTGCACATCACTTCTGCCCACATCCCTTTGGCAGAGCCCAATCATGTAGCTCCAACCTAATTGTAAGCAAGAGTGAGAAATTTAGGGGAGCCCGTGGACTAATTGGTGAATACCACTGTCTCTACTACAACTGTCCTAATGACAAAGAATTCACACTCATAGGACAAGGCAGAACAAAGTACAAAGAACTTAGAAAATCAGACAAGCCTGGGTTCAAACCCAGGCTTTGTTGCTTATTAGCTGTATGAACTCTGCTTAACTTTTCAGAATTCTGATTTCCTCATCTTTAAAATGGGAGTGTTCCCAGAAACTATGTCATAGTTTTGTTGTTGGGATTTTATGACCTAATAAATGTAAAGTTCTTTTTATCTGACACATAATACATACTTAATTAATGGTGAATGTTTATTTTATATTTATCCTAGTCTCTGAACCTTGAAACTGCTGACCCACTTCTGTGAGTACGTGTGACACCTAGAAAAGGAAAAAGCTTAAGCATCTGTTACAGTCATCAACTCCCACCTAAAATACACTTTATTGCTAGTCAAACATGATCAAAATGACCTTCAGAAAGAAGCAACTATTTCACAGTAATTCATTTGTCAAATATGCAGTTTGTACCATGTTCCAGGTGCCAATGATCAGCACACCATTTCATAAAGTAACTGTGTACAAATTAGGAAAAAGCACGCTTCCTCTTGGTAGATCACAATGCCATGGGGCACACTGCCTGATGAGCATGGATTTTACTCCCTCCTCAGCCAGGCACTCTGGTATAGTGACCCACCTGTACAACTGTACCCAGCAGCCCTGCCAGCAGCTGATACATAAATAAAGAACATCTAGTCCTACTCTTGAGATGCTTGCCAGGAAGCTCTGGGAAGACAGATCCACAACCAACTGACTATACTTTACTGTGGAGCAGAGAAGAGGGAACAAAAAATTTTGTGGACACCAAAAGCAACAAGGCACCCTTTCTTTTTTCTCTCCCTTCCTGTAAACTAGCTTGTCTTAGACTGTGGTAGCTTTCAGTCTTGGATGGTCCATGCAGAATTAAAAGGCTTCAGTGCCTTTGGTCTCCCTGGAAGGAGGCCAGTCACCAGCCCAACATTCTGAAGTTAAATCCCTCTAGTTTGGTCTACTTGAGATGTACATCAGATCCTTCCTCCAGAAGCCCAGGGAACCATTGTTCCATCCCTCCCCAGCTCTCTGACAGGTTGCTTCACTTTAGAGAACTCACTTAACCTCCCCATGCCTCAGTTTCCCCTAGCATAGAATGGGCATAGTATACTACTCAGAAGTATATTGAGGGGGAATGAGGACAGACATTGTGAACTTTGAAAGTTATTAATAAATATAAATGCACAGAGGTTATTGTTGTTTTGTGTGTATAATTGAGGAACCTCTATAGTAATTAGCAGTCATATTTTCTGTGAGTTAGCTTTCAAACACACCTTTCTTTATTTGTTCTAAGCACTCTCCAGATGTGGATCAAATGGGTACTAGAGTGTGATATTCAGAATTACAATAAGACAGGTGCAAGTTCTTGTTCTCTACAATACTTGAAGTACTTTCTCTCTACAAGAGAAGCCTGAAAAACAGTAAGTAGCATAAATAATTTGAAAGTTTTATTTTTTTCTCAAGCAACTAGAATTCCATAAAGAAGGCTTTCTAGTACTAGTACAGTGCTAGTACTGTAGCCAAACTATCAGAGACCCAAGCTCTTCCTGTCCTTCCTCAGCCATTCTTAGCTTATGTGGTGGGTCACCTCAAGTGGTAGTACCCTCCGGCTTTCATTCTCACTCCAGGCAGGGAAAAGAAGGACAAAGGAAGTCCCCACCCCGCTTCAGGAAGTTCCACCCATTACTTCATTTGCTTTTCATTGGCCGAAGGAGTGTCACATAAAAACTCTTTTCTGTAATGGAAGCTGGGAAATGTAGGGTTTTTAGCTGGGAAGATGGTTCTGTTAATAAGGAAGAAGAGAAGAATGGATACTGGATCAACACCTAGCAGTGTAGACCAAATGATCAAGTGATCAGTTGGCTGAAAGAAAGAATAAAGGAGTGGTAAAATGTATGGGGTAACTCTCCATACCAATCATCTACTTCCACAATAATGCCACTTTACCATTTACCATAATGCTGCTTTGCCATTATGAAACTTCAGAGACATGCAACAATAAACATATAGGGTCAGCTGGGGTCATCAAATGGCTCCGCTAATCTTGGCTGGGCTTACTCACATGTCTAGGGGTTGACTGGCTGTTGGCTGACCTGGACTGGCCTACCCTGGGACAACTGGGGTGATTCAGCTCTGCTCCTCGTGTGTCCTCCAACAGGCTAGCTCTAGCATGTTGTCACAGCAATGACAGATGCACAAAGCAAGAGTAAACAGCAAGGCTTCTCGAGGTCTAGGTTTTGAACTGATACACATCATTTCTACTTACCTTGTTGGCCAAAACAAGATCATGACTAAGCCTAGACACAGCCTTGGAGGGGAAGACAAAGTCACATGGCAAAGGGCGTGGATACAGGAGGGGCGAGGAATTAGGGTCATTTTTACAATCTTCCCCATCCCCTTCCCATGGGCCCTCAGATCTAGGGGCTAAATGAAGGGTTAAGTGGCTTAAAAGGATTCTCTAGTCAGTTCAGTTCATCACATTCACACTCACTCACAGGTCTGCTGATAGAAGAGTTATGTCACATTATTTCTTACAGCTCATTTTGGCTATTGAGTGTCTTTCCAGAAAGTAGAGAGATAATCTCAAGATTTTTAAAAGGCAGAAGAGCCCAGATGTCAAAGCTGTGCCAGGGTTAGGAGGAAAAATATGAATCCATCAGCTGCAGAAATGGGCCTTCACCTGAACTTGGCCAAAAACTGAACGTGTCTCAAAACTGCCTTTCCTGCACAGAATGGCCATTGTGCATGGGGGTGGTACAGGTCTAGCTAACCCTACAAAGTCCATTTCCCTGGACACATGCTACAAGGTTTCTGTGACTGCTGGTGGTAAAACACCAAAACGGAGCTCATTCAAGGGAAAACAGCCAACCACAGAGAAATGGTGCTTTAAGGCCAGCTTCAGGAGAATCTGATGAGGACCTTCCCCACAGGGCAGACCAAGAATGTGGTCACCCTAAGGCTCACACTAGGATAAAGTGGAGTGAGTTGTGAGAAGACAGTTCTACTTGAGATAAGTGAGTACCCTCCTTGGGGTTTCCCCAAATAAGCAGGTAAAACTGGGAGAGACTGTGGTTCCTCCCAGCCCTTTGAGTCGGGACTTGGAGAAAAGCAGGAGGCCACCAGCTCAAGAAATTTGTAGGGGATCATAGTGCATCCTCCACAAAGGGGAGAAGATAGCAGGTGAGCTCGGCTTTGGAATACCTGGGGAATAGGGCTCCCAGCCCAGGAGAGCAGAGCCCTAGAAATAGGTCCTTAGGAGGGGCTGGGAGTGTGCATGCTGTGTCCTCCAAATGGTCTGTCAAAGACAAAAGGAAGGTGCACTGCGACAGTCTATTTTGTAGAAGAGAGTTTCAGAAAATAAACTTCGCTTTAAGCTCCAGCAGAACTGGGACACACAAGGCCCTCTGAGCATGTGTGGGCGGCATTCACAGCAGACAGTCTCAGCTCCCAGGTCCAAAAAGTGTGACCATGTCCAACAGGGATCGCAAGGTGGCATTTTTGACCCTGATGTGCAACTCTTTAAGAAGGGAATGGATTATGATATTTAGTAATTCAATGTTGGGGCTCAAAGCCATTGAATTAACTGCATCTAAACATCCATTCATTGACTAAACATGACCTTATCACCCACAAGTCTCCAGTCACGCATGGGGTATGTTGTTCCCTTCTTGTCTCCACGACGTGGATGACAAACGCCATCACCTCTAAGCCACAGGTGGACCCCAGCCAGGGAGACCCCACGCAGCTGCAGAATAGTGCTGATCAGAAATGCAACCGGACAGCCTCTTGTTGCCCCAGCCTCACTTCTAGACCCAATTTCCTGCTCTAAAATGCTGTGCACGGTCAAGCACACAAGTAAAAAAAAAAGCGGGGGGCCTTTTAAAATTAGTGTACTAGGATATGGAGCTGGTGGGAGGAAGGGATGAAAAGAAAGATCTTGGAAGAACTCCAGTTATTTTATTCCAGCTTTTTCATTCCGGTTTGGAGATCTGGGACACATTGATTCACAACTTTATAGTTCTCATTCAATGTTGATTTATGGGTTGACCAATCTGGGCCTAATCAGTTGGAGAAGGATTGTTTTTTTGGTCCAATAATGTTATATTTATGAGCCCATGAAGTGCACCATGGCTGCAGCCTCGCCTGGAGTCAATAGAACAGAACTTCTAAGAACTCAGAAAGGGGAGTTCACAGACCATTTTCTGCTCCCAGATCACGCTTAAAGCTCTGCTGTACATTAAAGGCTTCTGGTGTCATCTTGTATTTAAACTCCAAACTGCCTGCCTGTAAATCTTTAACAACTGTGAACGGCTCTGACAGTTTTGAACGCTCCTGGTTCCGTCTGCCTGTCCCTTTTTCCCCTTCTCTCTTTTGACTGTGGGCTGTGGAAATAACAGGCCGGAGGCTAGAACTTCAGACCCTGCAGGGGGCTGACTGGATACTTCGCAGCTGCAGGGGCTGGGGCAGCGTTTGAACGTGCTCTGAGAAGCCCGGCCAAGGCCGTGCAGAGTTCAGCGGGTGAGCGTGTGCTTCCGGCTCAATTTGTGGTTATCCTGGTTCAGTAACTATAAAGAAATGAGCGGCCCAGAGGAGAGGAACTAGTTGAGAAGCCTGCCACAGAGGAAATAGAGGAACTCAGATGGCACGTATGTTTTTTTTTTCTTTGACAGGGGATGAATTTGTCACCTGGTGGCTGTGCCTGATCTCAGCCTCCACCTCCCATCAGCCCCGGCCACGCCATTTGCAGGGCGCCTCCGGACAGCAGTGCTCTCCCTTCCCTGCCCCTTGGGGGGCACCCGGAGTAAGTGCTCATTGCCAACCTTCACCCCCAAAGGCACCTTTGGAAGCCTTCTGACGAGGGGCTCACCACATGTTTTATCTTGAGAAGAGAAAAATCTGGCAACAGCAAGAAACCACTCAGAAGAGTCCTAAGTATCTGGCGGATGAAGAAAAAAAGCTGCTAGTCTACATGTCAGAGGATCTACCTAGACAGAAGGAGTTTTCAGTATCCTGGATAAATTGTTGGCCCTCACTGGATGGAAAATCAAACGGATTGTCCAGACCAGGGATCGGCAACCTTTTTCTGCAAAGTGTCAAATAGTAAATGTTTTTGACTTGGTGGGTCCCATCTGCTCTCTGTCACGGATACTTTTCCTCTTCATTTTTCACAACAGTTTAAAAATGTAAAGCTTGTCCTGAGTTCCCAAGCTGAACAAGAATAGGTTATGGGTTATAGTTCACTGACCCCTGCTTTAGAAAACTAAAATTTTCTTTGTTCATTTAAACTTTGTAATCCATCCTTCATGTATGTGCCCGTGGTGAGTGAGTGTGTGTGTGTGTGTGTGTGTGTGTGTGTGTGTGTGTGTGTGCATTCTCAGGGGCAAAGGCTGTGCCAGAGGAGGCAGGCTGACAGCTCTGGGCAGTGCCATCCCACCACTGGGAAGAGTCCCTCAAGGGGAGCCAGGAATGCTGCAGTTGCAAGAACGTAGGCCTCTGGAGACACGAGCTTCCATCCCAGCTCAGCTCCACATCTGCTGAGCACCCCTGAGCAAGTCACTCCACCTTCATAATGCTTCCTATATGACGGTGAAGGGGGTCAGGCCAGAGGACCTCCAAGCTCCCTCCAAAACGGCATATTCCATGTAGCCATCTCAAGCACTTTTTGGAATAAAGTGGGATGTGAGAGGAGGGAATGGATCAAATCTGCTAGATCTGTTCACTCCAGCTCAAAGCACAGCCAAGTTCAAGGTGACTGCCCCTCAACAGAAAACCCCACTTTGGGAGCAGAGTCACTCGGCACAAGTCCTGCTCAGGGACCCCCGGGAGGAAGCCTCAGTCTGGGAGCGTCAGCCACCCCTGCCCCTGTGTGCTCACCACAGAAACGAGCTATGCAGCCCCCGTGCTGCGCCAAGAATCTGGGCAGCTGGATGAGCCACGCCATTGTGGGCAGACACCAAGGCTCCCAGAAAACAAGCAAAGGCGAGGCCTGGAAGCTGCAGCGGAGGCAGGTCGTCATGGCCTTCTCTCCTGGGCCAACACCGCACTGGCCGATAGACAGGTCTTAGTTTCCATTCAAGCAGCCCAGGCAGCCCTCAGGAAGCAAGAGACAGAGTCCACTCCTGCCAGACTGGACCCCAGAGGCTGCTCCCTGTGCAGTGGCTGCCCCCATCAATGTTTGCTGAGCATCGGCTCCCTGTCTGCGGGGTTGGGCATAGTAGGACGGGGGAGCAGGAGGATATGGTGCTTGCTCTGGAAGGGATGGCTGGGTCAGAGAGTTAGCGCTCTCCAGAGAGTGCATGGGCTGTAGATATGGCACTTGGTTTCAGAAGAAGAAGCTGGAGCTGAGAGTCTTGGAAGATGCCGCTGCTCACTCTCATCTGAGGCTTTACACGTTTGCTTTGTGGAAATGGTTTGAACCCACTGGGTACTCAGTCAGCCTCATCCATGAAAGCCAAGGTCAGAATCAGCTTGCCTGCTGCTTGTGGGGTCCTTACTTTTTAGGGGGCCCAGTAAATGCCCCTGGGACTTGGGATTCTGATGCTGGCACTACAGAGACCTTGCATTTTCTTGTTCTTGCATTCTCTGGTTCTCTAAGCAGAGCTGGATAAGTCGGGAGGTCTGAAGGAGTAAGGAGGGAGGAAAACAAAACACAAGCATAGCCAAGTCACCTTGTGCCTGCAATGCAGTTAATGACACTGACCATAAAGGACCTGGAAGTTATAGAACTTGAGAGCCAACGACTCGGCACAGACCTCCCAGCCTCTCTCCTCATGCACTCTTTCCTGTGCCCCATCTTGTCCTCCAACATCTCCTTGCTCTCCCCATGAGCCCCACGTATAAGGCCACTGGTGCTCTGGCTGGTTGGGGGTGGCAAGCCGCCGGCCGGGGCACTGCCCACCAGTCCTCCCTGGTGACTGCTCTGCCGTGCTCCCCTGGCTGACAGCCTGCTCCCCAATGGACAGCTGCTTTCCTGACATGCACCTGCTTGACTCAGGTCACTGCTGCCACTGGTGGTTGCCTATCTGCTCTCAGCTGCACTCCCGCCCCTCTTTGCTCTGTTCTGTGCAAAGGAGTTGCATTTTCCAGGCTCCCAGCTGGGCTCTGGGAAGCAGAGACCTTGGCAGGGGGCTGGAAAGTAGGAGGAGGGGCGTCTCAGGCACTAGTGGTAGCATAGTGAAGTCCAGGGGATGGGGCGGTGGCTGCAGCGATGGGACTGTGGCCTGGCAGCGTCACTCCTGGGCTCCTGTTGAAGCAGCTTAACCTACAGCTGCGGCTCTGGAATCACACCGACCCTGGGCACCCTTGGCCACTCCAGCCCAGGGCTGGTAGCACTTGCCTGCACTTCCCCATCTTTGGGTAACCTTACCTTCCCCTTCACATTCCTCCAGCCCTACCAAAACCCTTGTTTTCAATTTGTGAGTGAGATGCCCTCTGCGGGGAAAACCTAGATGGCTTCTGTTCCCTGACCAGCCCCAGACAGTGCACCATTTTAGTGGCCATCCAAGAGGCATCTCTGCAGGTGGGTTTGCACATCCCTGTTCTGACCCACTGTGCACTGATTTCAAAGTTTAACCTTCAGAAGACTGCCTTGTTTTTATTTCCCCATTTTCCCAGGTTCCATGGAAGCACCCAAGGCCCCTGCGTTCCCCCTTGCATCCATTCACTTCCCCTTTCAGAGCTTTGGTGGAGATACAGCAGCAAATTAAAACAATAGAAACATAGGCCCTTTGACCCAGCAATCACACCTCTAGGAATCTACTAAACAACAAATTACGGAAGAGCAAGAACATGTAATGCCCCAGATATAGTCATTATAACACTGTTTGTGATTGTAAAATTGGAAGCATAAATAGAAGATTGGTTAAGTGAAATTTGCTTCATATCAAGCATCATCTTTTTAAGTGGAAAGATTTCCATCTATTATCAAGTTAAAAGACAGGTTATGGAAGAGCAGATACAGTATGGTCAAGGTCAAGTAGAATCACACACATGGGTATGCATCTTGTATAGAGACACAGATGTTTCAAATAGCAGTCGCCAAAATACTAACAGTGGTTATCTCTTGGGGGTGGAATTTTGGGAGGGTTTTATATTATTCTTTGTTATCCTCTGCATTGTCTGAATTGTCTGAAGACAGTATGTGGGGTGGTGCTTAGAGTGAGGCATAAAAGCAAGAAAGGAGGGTAAGAAATGCACATGGGAAGCAGGGGCTTTATTAGGAGGTGTTTACCACATTTAAGAGGATGGTGACATTTGAGCAAAGATCTGAAGGCAGTGAGGGAGCGAGCCAAATGATATATCTGGAGGAAGTGTGGTCCAAGTTGAAGAAATTGCCAGTGCAAAGGCCCTGAGACAGAATGTGCCTTGTGCATAGGAGAGGCAGCAAGGAGGCTTGTGTGACTGGTGTGGAGGAGAGTGGTGAGTGATGAGCTCAGGCAGATAATTGGAGACCAGATTACATAAAACTTTGGCTCTTTCTCTGTGTGAGATGGAAGCCACTGGAGAGCTTGTGCAGAGGAGTACTCTGGTGAGAAATATTTTTGAAAGACCACTCTGGCTGCTTTGCGAGAATAGGGAGAGAGAAGGGAGGCCAATTAGGAAGCTATTGCAGTAACTCAGGAGAGAGAGGACAGTGGCTTGGCCAGGTGGTAGCCATGGTGGTGGGGAGAAGTGGCTGGATAATGGAACTCATTAGAACACAAAACCAGTGTGATTTGCTGTTGGATCAGAGTTACTTCAGACCTAGAGTGAGAGGGTCTTAGACCCCACCTCCGAGCTGCTGAAGCAGAATCTGCACATTAGCAGCCTCTCCGGGTGGGTTCGAGAGGGACTAGGAGTGCCAGAAACTGCAGAGAGCAGCGGCTGCAGGCCTCAACGTGCCACCTGCAAGCCCTGCAAAGGTGCTGTGCGTGATGGGATTTTCCTCTTTGCAATGTGGTTTCCCACCCTGGGTTTGTTTCTGGAAAAAGAGCGTTATATTTGCTTCTGGCAAATGAGCATACCTTATTAAAATTCTAATTCAAATAGGAAGGTGAGAAAGCCCTGCCTCTTTATGGGAAGTCAGATCCTGGAGGGCATAGATTATTCCAGATTGCTGGAATTCCATCTCGGGCTCAGCCAGTGGATATTGGCAAAGTCTGGAGACATTTTTGGTTGTTGTAACTGGGGAGGGTGGTGTTACTGGCATCTAGCGAGTAGAGGCCAAGGAAGCTGGTTTCCTCCATACCGTCCAGCCACCCTGTGACCCAGTTTGTGCGCCAATCCTGAGAAAAGAGGTAGATTTACCAAAGTTAGAGAGGTCTGGGAGTTTTAGACGACAGTTGTGAGAACCGTTGATGTTTATTCTTCCCAAGCACAAGAAAAGTTGAAATAAGACTCAAATAGTAAAGGACGGCTCAGACAAGTGACTAAAAACAGAAAAAGCAAGGGCCACGCAAAGGAAGAAATGTGGCATAAAGAGGCCAACACCCAGAAAGTACATACAACGTTTTTGTTTATTAAACAAAATACTTTTTTATTCATAAGAACGACTTAAATACCCCCCCCACCCCGCTTTCCAAGTCCATCAAATCTTTTCACTTCTCACTTGTCCAAAATTCTTGAAATGTGGTTATAATAAGAAAAAAAATAAATCTATCTTTCGAAAACATGTTCTTTAAAAGAAACCGGTCAAAGTCACCAGAGATCCGATGGGCCAATGACTCCAGAGAGGAGCTCTGGAGCTGCCCTTGAACTACTGCTTTTGTGACACGCACTGCACTTGGCTTCCCTCCGCGTTACTCGAAGTCACGGGCGTGGTATATGAACGGATGGCGCACCTTTCCCAGGGTCCCACCGGCGCCTGGAGGCTCCGGCTGGCGCTCAAGGCCAAAGCCAGCCAAGGACAGTGAGGGGCCGCGCGAGCCCACGGGAGGGGCGGCCGTGGAGGGCGCCGAGGAAGAGCCTCTCACTGACCGAGTGTGGGAAGCACCGACATTTCGGACGGAAAGGCCCGGAGGGCCCTTCCCCCCAGCAGGGGAGCGGGGTCGGCCTCTCCTCCGCTGTTCTCCCGGCCCCCGGCCGCCCCGCAGGCGCGGCCCCCTCCCCGAGCGCGGCAGGGCCGCACGGCGCGGCGCGGACTCAGCGGCCGGCGGCGGGGGCGCCGGGCGCGGGCTGCAGCGGGGGCCCCAGGGCCGAGGCCAGGCTGCTGAGGGCCCTCGCTATGACGCCCAGGTGGCCGTTCATCGTCCGCAGCTCCGCCAGGATGTCCCCGACGCTGGCTTCCCAGCTCGCGGGGGCGGCGGGCCGGGCGCTGGGCGGCGGCGAGCGGTCCGCGTCCTGCGCGCGCCCCTCCCCGCCCGCAGCGCCGGGGCGCGGGGCGCGGCCCCTCTCGGGGCCCAGGGCGGCCGCCGGCCGCTCCCGCTCCTCGGCCCGGA